>NC_088379.1:135320000-135945000 GCF_037993035.2 Macaca fascicularis
ACTCTAATCAGTGCCAACTTCAACCAGAGAGCTTTTGCCCCTTTCATTGTATTTCCTTCCAAATATGATAAATAGGATACTCAAACATAATAATACTGTAACATCATCATGATAAATGCATATAAAGCAATTAAGTGAAGTATACTCATTTTCCTATAGCAACCCAACAACTTCCCTATAAAGCAAAGAGGTATTTTTAGCACTAATACAGATAAAGAACCTAAGGCTTAGAGAAATTAAGTAATTTGACCACATTCATATATCTAGGAAGCAACAGTGTGCTTCCCAACCTAAGTCCATCAGATTTCATAGTTCCCAAACTAAGCAACTACACCAGACTGCTTCACAAGCAGAAAGCTCCAGGCATTGTTTGGTCCACTTAAATGTATATGGTTAATACATCCTCAGAGTATACTCTTTAGTTCTTTGTATCCGGTGCAACTCAAATCCTGTTTATGTCTATTAACTTAGTAACCCATTCAAAGAGAGTGGCTAAAGCAATTTAAATTTTTCTCAAAAAATCAGATTAATGCAGAAGAAAATTCAATTTTGAGAGAAAATGAAAACTGAGTGGTATATTTGAACATTTGGATTTAATTAATATTCACAGAATATCCATTTCAAAATGAGGAGCCAAATGGAATATAGAATTACACAATATAATTGACATTTAAAAATATGTTTTCTGGTTATATCTGAATAGTTGCAAGATTTAAAAGTGTCTATAATCCTTATAGTAAAATTCACTTTTAAAATTCAACTATTTACATTGCATCATATTAGAGATACTGTGGGGAAGGTTAAAGAAAATAAATGAAAGTTAAAAGTTTATACAAAAATATATATACATACATATGTGTGTGTGTGTGTGTGTGTGTGTGTGTGTGTGTGTATATATATATATTTTTTTTTTTTTTTGAGACGGAGTCTCGCTTTATCGCCCAGGCTGGAGTGCAGTGGCACGATGTCGGCTCACTGCAAACTCCGCCTCCCGGGTTCACGCCATTCTCCTGGCTCAATTTTTTGTATTTTTAGTAGAGACGGGGTTTCACCGTGTTAGCCAGGATGGTCTCGATCTCCTGACCTTGTGATCCACCCGCCTCGGCCTCCCAAAGTGCTGGGATCACAGGCATGAGCCACCGCGCCCGGCCTATACAAAAATAAATATTTATAAAAATTATGAAATGATGATATAGAAATATATATGCACAAATATATTTCAGAAGTTGTAACATTCTGATATTGTTTATTTTCATTCCTTGTTAGAAGCCTCATACTATAAGAATAGGGTATTAATATTACAAATAACACTATTTGTAATTATTTTACTTTCTCATGTATAAATACAAATACTTCTATATTATAATTAACTTGCCATTTATGGTTATATATACTATAATAAATAAAAAAGCATATTTAAAGTGAATCTAATACATATGTACCTTAAATGTGTCATATTTAGATTCATACAACATAATTAAATTATTTAGAAAATTATATGGTGTATAGTCACATAGAATAATAATCTGAAGATAATTTTCATTTGTAATATTATTAAAATTCAGTATAATAAATTTATGCTACTTCCCTGTAGTCAGTCTAATCTGTGTGTTTTGCTTTATGTTTATTTTTAGACCCGTTTTTGCATCAGAAAGAGATTTGTGATGAAACATTACTTATTTCCTCCTGTCTGGCAGCTCAATTTACAAGTAGAACACTTAGATTGGCACATTTCTCTTTCCTTCCCTTGTTCTCATTAGCAGGGAGTCTTAATCTCCTCTTTCTCTGCCTTTATGAATAATCACAGTATATCACTATCCCAGTGGGATCTAAACAAAGATTGAGTAGAAAATTAGTATCACAACCAAGTAGGCTTAAGCATAAGGTCAAAATAATGAAAAATCAATATAACATACAAAGAGGCATTTTAAAATTGGTTTGATGATTGTGCGTGAGGTTTGTGTTACAATTTCCATGATTCCACTACTTTTTGATTTAAATCTTTGACAATATGGTCAATTTTTTCTCTCCATAAAACATATCAAATCGAGCTCTATAGACCCCCTAACATTGATTGGTCTTCATGAACCTGGTCAGTACTATTATTCATGATCACATGGAGTCCTCCTGCATTTATAGATGAATCTATTTGTATACAAATAACTGTAGTGAGTTATGTAATTGCTTCTACATTTTTGCCTTTATTCAGAGACATGGGTAAAATAATAATGCAGGAAAGGTAATGAGTTTTCTTTACTACAATTAGGTTGACATTGAAGGTCTTGGGACATTTTCCTACAGCCATGTAATTGAAAGGATGAAATGCCTAAACAACATCCTGACCTGCTGTCAGAGCAGCTATTGATGATATTGTACTAGAGATACTCAGCTGGGTGCCAGAGAAGTTGAACTCAAGGTTAAAGATAGCAAGTAACAGCATTGTTCAAGTCTTTCATGGATTGGCCATCCAGGAAGACAACAAGGGTTTTAATACACAATTTGGATTATGCAAAGCCTTCCATGAAAATCAAAAAATAAAGTTTTAGTTTTTAAATTAACCAGCCAACTAGCATTTAAGGTTCCACACACTAAGAATATTGCAATAAGAGCCCTCAAATGGGGAGAATAAAAACAAAAGTCCAGACATAAGAAATAAGAGCATTATGGGGCTTGCAGAAGAAGCATCAAATAATTTGAAAGAAGAAAAATGAAATTTTGATTATAATGAAGTGCTGGCAGCATGGTTTTCAGTTTCTTGGGATGAACAGTAAAATATTAACAGATCCAACACTTACGAAACATTTGTTAATATTTGAGTGGATATTAACACTACATCAAGCAGTGAAGTATTTTACTTTCACAATTTTATTTGATTATTTAAATAATCTTATGATAGAATATTGAATCTCTAATTTTAAAAAATGGAAGCATACTCAAAGATAAAAAAGAGCTAACAAATGGTTGAGTCGTGAATCTGTTATCAAAGTAATCAGATTATATTGCCTAAAATTATACTAGTATCAACATCAAATCTCTCTCAACTTACTATGACTTGGACAGTCACTAATATATAATCCTTGTAGCATAAGACTATAGTTATTTTTAACAATTTTTTGTCAGCTTGATAAAATTCTAGATTTAAAAAGCTTTCAGTTAATGTGTGTGTGTGTACTTCCATGCATGTGTGTGTGTGTGTGTGTCTGTCTTAATACTTACAACTTGGCTAATTTTACTTTATCTGGAATTGAGATCCAAAATTCTGTGGACCACAGTAGGAAAACCTGGCAAATAGACTAGTACTCTGATATATTCATTCATTTCACTCACTCCTTTACAAAACATGCTAGTGATGTGAAATGCTGTGAACCATAAAAACATAGTTTCTCTTGTCATAGATACTATAAAATTTTAATAAAATAAAAAAAATCAATTCTGTTTTTGTCTGCAGTAAATCTCAATAACACATTAACATTATCATACAGTTAAAAGCGTAATTCCTTTGCAACAGGCTCTATTCTGTATTTAGCATATCTGTCAATTGCATGTGAGGAAATCAAATATGCAGAGATTGTAGAGCTCAGAGAAAAACTATCAGTCTTATGGACAGAGAACCAAAACCTGCAACTTACTGCCACAAAGAGTCACGAGAGCTATCTGGGGATTAAACTATTGCACATTGCTAAGCACATGTGGGAGAGACCCAGAAAGACAGTACAATGAAAGATTGAGATCTTTTCACTAAGGCCCTCTTATGTTCTTGTTCCCTGCAGCTATTCCTTTCGATCCCCATTCCAACTTTGCACATGATAGTTAATCCCCAGTTGTGGCTTGCTACTCATCTGAACGAAATTCTGATTGTCCAATGAGTGGTACTTACAAGATAATACTCCTGCTTTCCAAACCAGGGTGAACTTGTTTGGGGGAATAGGTGAATTATATTATAATTCATTGGACATTCTGAATTTTGGATAAACTTTGAATCTCCTGCTAGAACCCTATAAATTATCCTGCCCTCGGGCACTAGTTAGAACACTCATTAGGAGCCTTCTCATCTCAGCATTTTAAAATATTTTGCTTGGTTTTCTTCTATTATAACCGTCATGGAGACTCACACATTACCTGAAAAACAAAAATTAACAAAAATTACTGAAATGTTACTCCTGATTCTTATTTCCACGTGAGACTTGGAGTTATTTTCTTGTTAGAGCAAGTATTTTAGGGCCCCTTCTCTTATTTTCCCCATAGTGTTTGGAGAAGTGGTTCTTAAGCAAGTGTGATTCTCCTCCCCTGAGCACACTTGGCAATGTCTGGAGATGTATTTTTGGGTCATATCTGGGCAGGGGCAGTGGTACTGGCATCTGGGGACAGAGTCCAGGGAAGCTGCTAATAATGCTGCTGCTCTTATAATGCAGAGGACAGCTCCCCACAACCAATAATCATTCCCCTTAAAATGTCAGGAGTGCTAAGGCTGGGAAACACTGATTTCAAAGAAGATTCATTCAGTTACTAGATATGAAATAAAATTAATACCAAATATTTAAAACTCAAAGATTTAAAACTTTTATTTAAGACATAAAGTATATCTAAATGTGGTTTGTTGTTTAAATGTCCTTTCCCAGTAATAAACCACAGGTGATCTTCGAAAACATGTATGTTAAAATAGAATCCTAACCTTTAAAGGAATTTTAATATTTTCAGGGTTCTTATATATTTCTATTCCATTTAGCACATCTCTATAATTAGCTCCAATTTTTCCAAATATACAATGAGATTGACACTAGTGGTACGACTTATTTGCACTGATAAAATTGTCTCCTAATTACAAAAGGCCAAAAATAGAACTAAAAATTCATTTTGCATAGTTACAGATTTTTTATGTAATGAAACTGATTTTTTAGTTCAAATTAAAAATATTTGCTTTTCCTTTTGATTGAACATATATATATTTGAGCTTTCAAAATTGTTTGTATTAATGTACATTGGCATTAGAACCTTATGTCACTTATAAAGAATATATGTCTCATTTTCTGATATCTATATTCATGCTTCTGACTAAAAGCATAACTGGCCATTACATATTTTTAAACTGTCAACTTTGTGAAAGTTTAAAAACTAATTAAAAATTTAAAACTAATTTTAAAAACTAGTTTAAAAATGTAGAAATGATGCAGATCTGAATGCTGCATATACTCTAAAAGGTCAATAATATTTTAAACTAAAATTTTATATTAAAATTTGAGAAAATTATCACTAGTTTAAGAACAGAAAATTTAATCAAAGCTAAGAATGGCAAGGCAAGATGTCTGACAACTAAGAACTCTTCTCCAGAATGTAATCCTCATTCTAGATTTTGATAAAAATATAGTTACCAGTCATTCATCTCTGTAGCTATGATGTTTTCTACCAACTAACCAATCCAAGAAATAAAAGTTTATCTCATACAAGAAGGCTCTAGAGAGGAATGAATTAAAATCCCTCTGATGTAATTAGGAAACAATCCCTCTGATGTAATATTTCAAGGATCCCCTCAAAAGATTTTGTGTGTGTGTGTGTGTGTGTGTGTGTGTGTGTGTGTGTGTGAAAGAAGCTACTTCATGTTTTCAAAATGGAGTAGATAATGTGTGTGTGTGTGTGTGTGTGTGTGTGTGTGTGTGTGTCCTCTTAATGTCCATTATTATATTTCAGAGTGACCCTATGTCAACCTACAAAGGAACAGGGTAGGGAAGCAGAGACATGACTCAGAGAAATAAGAGTATGGAAAATTGGATAGACTCAATCTCCACATTTAAAATCTGTTCATAGCTCTTAAACTGAGTTTCTTTGGTGTGGGATAGATAGATGAGTGACATGCATCTTAGTTTTTCATTGAGTCACATGGTTAAGAGTTTTGTGAAGATGTAATTTTCGATAGGGGTCACTACTTTATGGACAATGTTTACCAAGAACAGGGGAGCAATAGTAGCCCATCCATGCTGCAGGGAATAAGAGATGTTTATTATTTGGGGAATATGTGAAAATTTTAAAGCAATAATAAAGCCAACTAAAAGTTGATCTGCTTTCTATTATCATAATGTACTGGCAATTCTGAATGTCAATGATAGAATATTTCTCCCATGAGGCCAACTATTCCCACTGATACTCATCTCCTTTCGTAAGCCACTGCTCATAAACAACTTCCACACTGGGCCAGATACTCATGATCCATTGCCTTACAACTCTAACTTTTATCTTAGTGGGTCCCACAGTTAAAATAAATAGTTAATTATTTGATTAATTATGACATCTTTTTCTCCTCTAGATTATTATCTCCAAGAAAGCAAACCATTTTTCATACTCTCCAATATATCTAGTGTGCCTCATCTTCTGAGACGTACATATGTATTACCTAAATGAATATTTATGAATTGAATGCATGAATGATAAATTGATGAAGAATGGATAAATTAATGAATGAATAAAACACAATGCCTAATTTAAACATTCTTGAAATTTTTCAAGAATTGTGTCTAAATTGTAAAACCCTGAATTGTAACTATCATTTATCTGGGCACCTCTAATGGATTGGATAATTAATTCTCTGCTAAGCCTTTATTTAGCTGAGACACTGTCAAATGAGTATGACTAAGCAACGTTCAAAGATTTCAATGGTCTCTACACTCTTCTCTGAAACTGAAGGTGAAAAAATCTGACCACTATACTTTTTTCTTCTTTAATTTTTCTACTGAGAACATTAAAATAAAATTGCTTATTAATGTTGCTTGATAAACAATTACAATATCACATTTTTTAGAATTTCTAGAATTTCCTTAGCTGAATTCTTATTAACATTTTAAATGATTCATGACTTGCATAGTGCTACTCTATCTCCAACAGCTTCCTTGCTGAGTTAAAACCAGTTATATTCTTAGCTTATCAGCTATCATGTCCTCCATCACAAGTCACAGACACCAGTGATATTATATATTTTTTCATATATGCAAATGTTCCTAGGCATGGGAGGTGGGAAGGTTGATGATACTATGTATTGCATTTACATAGAAATGTTATGTCCATCTCTCTGCTTTGGCCTTTTTGTTTGTTTGTTTGTTTTTGTTTTTTGTTTTGGCTTTGTTTAGAGGATATTTCTCTTCATGCTTGCAAAATGGTTGTGGCACATCCCAACATCACCTCACAGCAATCTTCACAAAACATAGCTTTTCAGAAGCCTCAGTACCAACTTTCTTTCAAATCTTATTGACCAAGATTGGTCACACATCAATCCCTGTCAATCATTGGCAAACGAGAATGTGGTTATTATGACTAGCCTAGGCTGATCAGGATCTCTTTAATCAAATTTGAGATTACCCATCCCTAAGTAGTGTGACAAATGAATAAATTTCTGGAAAGATAAAGTATTTCTTTCCTCAATATAGAAAGGTTGAGGGCTCTCCTAAATAGGCAATAAAAAATTCTGCCATACTAAATACCCAGAAAATCTTTCTTACTGAATGCATTATATAAAGAAGCTTAGAGACCATTATTCATACATTACAAATAAATGATATAAATCTTTATTTGCATCTTGGTTTCTTAATTTTAGAACAATGTCCTTATTCCTACTGTTTAGTTGATATTTATTGTGTTTAACATTATCTAAGTTTATCATAAAAACTTTTGAAAATATGAAATGTGAGTGAAAAACAGAATTAACTTTAAAGACTTTACATATAAAAGAGAAACTATTTGTCATTTTTAAAATGGCCATTGAACCATTTCTTCCTATTTTGATGGGCTTGAATCTCCTTTATTGTGAAATATTTTAAAAGGTTTTTGGTGCTTTCTCACAATTAGTTTTTCAAAAGATAATGTTTTTTATTTTAGAAATGGATTTTTGGAATGAGGTCACGCTTAGTAGAATGATTCACTCTCTGGGCATTGTTTCACTGCATAATTCAGTCCCTTCATGGTAATGGTCCTTGTACTGAATGGGAGACTTCAAATTTCACTAGTGGAGAATTTATTATACTTTTCTTAAAAGCCCCACTTCCTCTGATGTTTAAAATCATCTTGCTTGAAAAATTAAACTAAAATATATTTTGTGTTTACCAGTTATTGAAATGTTGGATGATGTTTAAAGTGTCCACTAATGCATAACAATGTACATTCACATATACAGTGATACTTCTCAGAGCAGAGTAATATTATCCAATACAAATCCATTAAACAGGAGGCTTGCTGAAAAATGTAAAAAGAGGTCTTCTTTGGGAATGCTAGAAGTACCCAGTTTCCTAAAATATCCCAGGATAATAACACTATAGTTTTTTAGGGATAGTAATATAATTACATTCCTTCCTTCCTTCCTTCCTGGTTCTAATCAATGAAGAATAGGTAGGATGCTGAGTGGGTGAAAAGTTTATCTTTAATAATGTAGATAAAAAAAAATAATGTAGATAATAATGTAGATTAAGGTCCAGTAATCCTCCAAATTTGTAGACATGAGATGACAATTTATTTCCACAACTGAAACATCCCATTTGAAAACATCCAAGAACCCACACAGGGACCATGTACTTAATTTAAAACCAAAGACAATGAAACTAGAGGACCTGGGAAAATAGGCCCTGCCTGGTGTGCTTATTCCAAGAAAGCAGATGCTCCTCTCCCCTCCCCTACTCTCCCCTCCCCTCCCCTCCCCTTCCCTCCCCTCCCCTCCCCTTCCCTTCCCTGTCCTTTCCTTTCTGCTTCCCTTCCCTTCTCTTTTCTTCCCTTCCCTTCCCTTTCTTTTCTTTTCTTTTTTCTTTTCTTCTCTTCTCTTCTCCCCCTCCCCCTCCCCCTCCCCTCCCCTCCCCTCCCATCCCCTCCCATCCCCTTCCTTCCCCTCCCTTCCCCTCCCTTCCCCTCCCTTCCCCTCCCTTCCCCTTCCTTCCCCTCCCTTCCCTTCTCTTTCCTTCCCTTCCCTTCCCTTCCTTCCCTCTTTTCTTTCCCCTTGTGAGCTCAGTGAGGAATGGATGCTCTCATGAGGAGAGGGGACACAATCCCACAAAACTGGGTGATTAGTAAGGAACATTGTATAGCTTCAAGATGCAAGAGAAATGAGAGGTGCATTTTAGATTTAAATACAATGCAAAACTAACATTAATTTATTTGAGCGGATTATGATGCTTTTCTATTTATGATGCCTTTCTGCGAAGTGATTGGGAAACAGGAAAACAGACACTGTTCTGAGCTGGTATATTCATTTAGGAAAGACTAACATTATTTTAGGTCAGTGTGGAATAAGATCCAGTGTGAAATGCGTAACAAATGTTTTAAATTTAAAAAGTAAAACATTTTATGAAGCAGCTTTTTTAAAAAACCAGTAGAATTTGACTGTGATTAACTTTCACTCTTATAGCAACATTTATTTGCTTGGCCAAACCCAAGTTAGGCTCTTGAAACTTCTGTGCCCCTCTGTGCACTTCCCTGTAAAATCTAGTTTCAGTAAAGAATCTGCTAAGTCAGTTGAAAAAAAACCTTTCCTGTCTCATTACCTTCCATATATGACAGGTTCCTCATGCTCCACCATCCCCCAGCTGATGTCTGATCACTCTATTCTGTCTTCAGTAAGAATTCTGTTAGGCTAGTTTGCCCAAATTCCCTCTCACCCCTGAAGCTTCGTCTTAGCAATATTCCATCCACTGAACCCACCCTGCCCTTTGGCTATATATTTCTGCTTGTCCAGGCTACATTTGGAATTGAATTCAATCTCCCTCCTGCACTGAAGACCCCTTTACAGGGGTCCCTGTACCTATTGCAATGGTCCTGAATATGGTCTTCCTTACCACACTTAAACAAATATCTTAGAATATTTTTTTATTTAGTACTGAAGTAGAATAATTGAACAATAGAAAATTGGATCCAAAAGAGATTAGAGATTAACACATCTGATTCTCTTATTCAAAAATGAGACAACTTTTTCTTAGGGGCTTTAAATGCTTTGCTTAATGTTGTGACAATCAGACAAATTATACCAAAACTCTCTCTTCTGGGCTGACACCTTATCCACTCTGTACTCCTATTTAGCTTACATCTTTAACACTGGAAAAAGTGTACTTGGAAAAAATGATCATTTTTAACAGATATATCTTATGTGTTAAAATATAATGTCTTATAATAATATAAATTGTCAAGATTGTGTGGCTTTTATGCGTCATGATGATTTATTTATTTTTACAGTGGTCTCTAAAATATTACATAACTAGTGCTTAATTTCCTGCATTTGATTATACATTTTTTAAATTTTTTAATGTTTTTCTGTGATATACAGTAGAAATTGCTTATATTACTGCTTATATTATTTTTTTCCTAGAACATAATATCTGACTTTGATCTGGTGTCAGATGAACATCTCTTTTTGATATTATTACATCAAGTGATAATAGCAATAATGACAAAGATCTGGAAATGTAAATAGCAACCGCCTAATAAATCTGATTGTAGGATAAAGCTGAATGATTGCATATCAAGGAAATTTATTTGGAGTAGCTATTCCATGTCAAGTACAGTTAATTGTGGGGATGCTAAGTTTTAGAGATGCTAGGTATTGGATCACAAAACTAATCTGAATATTTTATTTCTTTATTCATAATCTACATTGTATCTCCCTGGGACTTCCAATGAGATAACAAAATTAAGCTACATGCTTATCCCCTATAGTGTCTCATCATAAATTATAAAATGCTCAAAGTAAAATGAAAGCCCAGATTAAAAATGACAGGGCTGAGTATGCTCTTTTAATATGTAATTTCAAAAAGAGAAATTGGGAATTAGAATAAACAAAAGAAACATTCGTTTCTGTGTCACCCCCTTTTTATTCTTTCTCCTTGTTCTGTGGTCCCATATTCAATCTAAAACCTTGTAAATGGTGTCACTTTTAATAGAAAATAGAAAGTACGAGCAATTGTACAGATGTACTCTGAGGAGTAAAGCCTAAAGTAAAAGAAGACTTTTTAGTGCTGTACTTAGAGTGCTCATTAAAGCAAATAAAGCTGCTTCTATAGATTTGTAACCAACGAAGAAAGATTGTGGCTTGGTGAGAAGGAGTTGTATGTGTCTAGTGTTTCTCATTCAAGAATCAATCTACCATTAATCCTAAGCCATGTTGGAGAAACAGAGAATGCAGTTGGCTTGAACTTTCAGGCCACTAAACAGCAAAATATTGTTTCTCACAATGGGAATGACTGTAATTCAGAATTTTCATTTTTTCTTGTATAAGCCTCAGTTTCCTAACATTACAAAAATGAGAGTAAACATAATATCTATTGGATAGTACCATTGTGAGGGCTAAGTGTACTATGTGAAAATGTTTAATCAATAGCTTTCCACAAAGTAGGCACAAAATATTTTTCATCTACATTATCATTTTCATTGTAACCTATTTAAGATATACTAAACCATCTCTATGAAATAAAATGTTTAAACTGAAATGTAGAACTGTATTTTTCTTCTTGATAAATTATATGCCTTTATCAAAGTTTAATCCTACTTGATTTGGGGAATATTTGGATCTAATATACTAGCTAGGTTATTCCAAACTGTTCTATTTTGCTCATTTGATGTTGTTGCCATGTATGTATCATCCAAGATACAGAAATATCCAAAAGTACAGGAGTAAAATATCTTATTCTACTGATATTAATTAATTGCTTAACACATTTTGGATGTGGCTATAAAATTGGCTACAGATTATTATACCCACATTGTTATTTAGTTAATTCAAATTTTTTGTCTTTTCCAAAGGAAATAGTAAGATTTTTAAAGGGCTTTGTACAATTATATGTTGAGTTCTTACGTAGTTTTTCATGTCCTATTTTTAATGAAGCTGGGATAATTTTTATAATCTCTGCTTGTTTCTTTCTCTTTACAACTGTTCATTTGATAAAATGGCCAGAGAGTAATGTCTCAATAATACATAGTGCATTTTTAAAACAACTTCTTAGAAAAACTAAGACTTCAGGAATGTTATTATAAAGTGATTTAATTTTTGTTTTGCAGGCTTTTCAAACCTAGTTAGTGGGTTTGTGCTTCTCTAACAAAAAATTAGGCCAATTCCTAGTCACTCTCAAATGCTAAGTGTTCCTCTTTAGTAACTAATATGGCATTTCTCTCTTTGAATCTGCTAATGAGTAAAAGGGCTTTGGTTAGATTTTTATTTTTCCCATCCTGTTACTTTTATTTCTTCGAGACTAGCTTGCTTACCAAAGTTTCTGATCTTTCTGGGAAGGGTCAGGGCATATGAAGCATGGCAAAGGACACTGAAGGTTCCTACTTGATTCATGCAGTCTAAGAGAGTCTAAGCAGTTTTGTCCTAGAGAGTTGCCTTTCTCTCCTCATTTGCTTTTGTGGGATCTTTGCAGAATTGCTCTTATCTTTGGAACTTTCAACTGCATTTCCTTTGATGCCAGGGCTGCACTCTCCCTGAGTAGTTGCTGTGGCCTTTATTAGCCCTTAATCATCCATCGGTATTTTTTTGCTGTGCTCCATGTAGCCTTCTAAGGATTTATTACAAATAAATTAGATATGAGATAAGTTCCAAGGCTGAATGAGAATCCATGTGTCCAAATCAAAATTCAACTAAACGTCTAACATAATAAAAGAAAAAAAAAAAAAGATTTAGACCTAAAACATAAGTTTGTAATTTATAACCCTAGCATTCAAAAAAAGATTATAAATATTTACACATAAAAATAGCATTCCACCTACAAAAGAGAAACAGTAAAACTGGCATCAAATGTTTTTTTCAGGATCCCTAGAAAACGTGTTTAAGATGGAGCAGATGTAAGATGAAAGGAGACTTGGTCCCTAAATGACCTTTTGAAGAAGAGCTGCCTACTCTTTACAGGAACAATACACTAACCTGTATTGTGTCATACTTTGAAATACAGACATTTACTTTTTATAGTTAGCCTTACCTAAGTAAGGCTAACAATATAATGTTTTTTTTGTTTTTGTTTCCTACAATGAATTTCCTTTTTCTCCTATGCTCGCTGCATTTTGTGAAAATGTGTCAGTAGCAGCAACCTCTTGGTTTGATTTCCTAAAATTTGGGCCATAGCTTTGCGTGCTCAATTTTCATCTTTAGATGTGATAGCCTGTGGAATGGCAGTTTCTGGTATAGACATAAATAGGTTCACTAGAGTGTGATAGGGTTGTCAGCACTCCCACAGTGGACTAATTATGAATTTTTCTGGAAGTCATTGGAATGGACCCATTCACAATCCTTCTCAGCCTTTTCAACAATGTGCACGTTCTTAAATCCCCATTATTAAATTTTTTCCTGCTTAGTATATATATAATATCTGTATTTTAACTTTCGTCAATGTACCAATCTATATAGTTTCCAACTTTCACAATAAACTTAAGTAATTACAAAGAATAATTAAAGTAACAGAACAGAATATTAGTGTTAGTTATGATTAAAAAGTGAAAGTAGAGCTGATGTCTTGAAAGGTAGAAAAATATGGGCATGAGAAAAAGGAAATATGGAAGATGTGAGTGTATTATAATTTGTTAAAAACAACTCTGGGACTTCAGGTTCTTTACATAACAAAATTTCATTTCTCCTTATATCACAATCTAGCGTGCATTGGTAAGAAAAAAAAAAAAAAAAAAAAAAAAAAAAAAACCTCTGCTTTCTATGGTCATTCATAGACCCCACATTTTCCCCTCATTTTTCTGTACACTCCTCAGTATCCTCAGCAGATTGGTCAGCTATCCCAATTTGCCCAGGCAAGCCGGGACAATTGATCTTGGCAGCCTCAGAATCCTCTCCATTTAATATGTGGATGGAGAAAGATAAATACATTCATGCAAGAATGGTTTTCATGGACCAGACTTGAGAGTGGCATGTGTCACTTCTGTTAACATTTCACTGTACTGAATGCTGTCAGAAGGCTATACCTAATTGCAAGTAAAGCTGAAAAATATAATCCTGTGGTTCCTAGGAAGGCTAGAAAATAATATTGAACAACAGAAGCAATCTCTGAAAAATCTACCCCTCTTTTCATGAAAATAGAGTTCATACTCTACTCCACATAAAAGACCTTCATCCGTCCTTCAGGGAAGATTTTGAAGTTCCATCAAAGTATCTCATTTAGCAAATTATCCAAGATTTTTCGAGGATGAATTTCAGGTCCTAAGATTGTCCCTTGGCAAATTCGTGAACTAAAGAGACAAATTATCTGTTTCACCATTTAAAAAAATCTAGCAGTCATAGGATGACAATAATAGAAATTTACTGTCACTAGGGAGAATAATGATTCAAACAATAGTTACTTATTCATAGTAATGTGGTAACTTTTTGAGCAGCAGTGATAGAGGACCCCTACTAATGGAGCTAACTGGAGTTCCTTGATGAAATTTTGATAAAAGAGGAAGCTGGACGTTGGTATTTTATGTTTGTTTGTTGTTTTATAAGTCATTGTATTAGTTGCCTAAGGATGCTGTAACACAATATCCCAAACTAGATGGCTTAAACAACAACAAATTATTGTCTCACAGTCTGGAGCCTGGAAGTCTGAATCAGGGTGTTGGAAGGACTGGTTCCTTCTTAGGGTGATGAGGGAGAATACGTTCAGTGCCTCTCCCAGCTAGCCTCTGGGGGTTTACTTGCAATCTTTGGCATTCCTTGGTGTGCAGGTTTCTGCTTCCATCTTCACATGGTGTTTCCCTGTATAAATGTTCATCTGTCCAAAGTTTCTTTTTTTATAGAAAATAAATCAGACAGAATTAGGGTTCAATTCTATTCCAGTATGGTCTCATCTTTACCCATTATCTCTGCAATGGCCCTATTTCCAAATAAGATTACATTCTAGGGTGCTGGGGGATAGGACATATGAGTCTTGAGAAGACACAATTCAACTCATACAGGCATAACTAAATAAAGGCTTTTTATTTTAAACTTAGGTTTATAACATATTTGGATATGAATTCCCTTTAAAAGTAATATGGTTCTAGGATCTACATGTTCATTTCCATATGTCAGTAGCCACATCTAGGTTACTCTTCTACACCTAACCCTCAAGCCTGGTTTATGTCTTTGCTTTCTCACCTCCAAGAATCTTTCTTAACTTAGTGAAGTTCACAGTGAAACCATCAGGCTTAGGTGAAAAAGCCAGTCTCCTCAACTGATTTTTGCTGCAATACTTGATTTTAATAGATTTTGTTGCTTGAATGCAATTTTAACTGTTATTTCTTCCATTTTAGATTTAGAAACAGTCAGCTTTTCAAATCCTTTAGAGCTCCAACTGTCTCAGCTCTCTCTGCTTTCTTTCATTTTTGCTTGTAAGCCACCAATCCTTTTCCTGAGTTTACTCCTTTTTAATGATACATTACTAAAGTTGGCCAGTTATAATCAACACACTATTATTATGTCTCTTTCCAATCACTTCCCATTGAGCTGGTAAATACGTGATCTGTCTTCAAAGATGCTGTGGGTTATAGCTTTACCAAACATTTGGCTAATGAGGCTCTCCAATACACCAATATCCCTTGATCCTTTCTTTCCAAATGCTAGCAAATGTTTTTGCTTGGTAGTATTGAGCTTTAAGTTGTGATATTTCTATTGATCAGAGTGGGCTAAGTACTGGCACAATAATTCACCAATTTCAATATTTAAGCAAAATGAAAGTTAGTTTCTTCTTCACATCACAATTTGGTAGAGAAAGGGGCTTCATGAAGTATTCCAAAACAGACTCCCTCTTTTTCCCAAAATCTACACTTGGATTTCTTTCTCTTCAGCCTGTGAGCATCGAAAGAGAACAAAAATATATGGAAAGGTTTTAGAAACCAGATTGAGCCTGGCATCCCCTGTTTGTGGTAACTTTTCGTGGCTAGAAGTAAGGTAGTCACATGGCAACACCTAACTTAAAGGGAGACTGGAAAATGTGATCAAGATGTGTGCACAAGAAAGAAGTGGAAAAAATGGGTGCTGGTGACCACAAGGAGTCTCTCACTCCCAGGACCAGGGCAGGAAGCTAATGTTTGGCAATATTTACAATCTGGGGAACTGGCATAGACAATTGTTGATGGAAAAATAAGTGAATGTTTTAGTATACTATTTGGTGTCCGGTGTTAATGTGCAGCGGAGCTTAGAATCTTGTTATAACAATAGTGTAAGATGGAAGGATGATGAGGGCTTATGTAGATGAATTCAACTCTCATCTAGCATAGCAGGAATGCCTACAGATATTCAATATTAATCAATTAAAGAGCACTATTACTACATTATTCAGAGACGTATCTGTTGCCATAAGAATTAAAATCAGAAATTTTTAAAGCTTATGGCTTTTGGAGATGGGAGTCTAGAGAAAGGAGAGGTTGGGCACGAGAATATTGCTTCTCCTTGTAAACTGTAACATTTGAATTATTGGATGGGACACATATATTATTCTGATAAAATAAAATATTAACTGTACTTTTTTGTACATTCTGTATAATTTAAATTGATAATGTTACTTTATGGTTTTAAATAGTATTTTAATACAAAACGTATACTCATGTTAACAATGCAGGCTGGGCGCGGTGGCTCACGCTTGTAATCCCAGCACTTTGGGAATCCGAGGTGGACGGATCATGAGGTCAGGAGATCGAGACCATCTTGGCTAACATGGTGAAACCCCATTTCTACTAAAAATACAAAAAATTAGCCGGGCGTGGTGGCGGGCACCTGTAGTCTCAGCTACTCGGGAGGCTGAGGCAGGAGAATGGAGTGAACCTGGGAGGCGGAGTGAGTGGAGATGGCACCACTGCACTCCAGCCTGGGCAACAGAGCAAGACTCCATCTCAACAAAACAAAACAAAACAAAACAAAACAAAACAAAACAATGCAGTAGCCCTACCTAATGGATTGTTACTAATAGCTTTGGGCAGAAGCATAAAGCTTTGCCTAGTCATTTACTAGCTAACAACTTCAAGTTTTAACTTCTCACCCTTCTCCAAAAAACCATGTTTCTTTTGCCTATGCTGTGCCTGTGCTTACCAACAACATTCTAGTCATTTTAGCTTGAAACTACTTTGCTTCTCTTTACTCCATTTCTACATTTCATTTATTCATGAGATGAAGTAAATTTTGATTATATTTGTCTGTCTATACTTAACTAACTTTTTACTATTTTCTTAGACTATACTTTTATCTCATAACTAGATGATGTTAGTAACTACTTATGCCATTTTTCTGACATTTACCCCAATACCAACTCATTCTGCATGCTATTGACAGAATAGTCTTTAAAATCTCTGATGATGTCTGGCTCCTAAAACAGCCATGGTATCTATTGCCTTCATGACTTTTAACACACTTTATAATTATGTTTCTAATTAACTTTCCAACCTTTTTCTTATTATATGACTTGAATGCCTGCAACAATCTGAATGTGTTTTCCAAAATTCATGTCAAAACTGAACCACCCAATGTGCTAGCATTAAGAGGTGAGACTTTAAAAGGTTATTAAGTAATGAAGATGGAGTCCTCAAGGATGGGATTAGAGCCCTTATAAAAGGGCTTGAGGGAATGAGTTTGCTCTCTTCTTCTCTTCTGACATGTAAGGACACAGCAAGAAGGTCCTCACCAAACACTAAATGCTGGTGCTTAGATATTGGACTTTCCATCCTGTGTAAGTGTAAGAAATAAATTTTTGTTTTCATTGTTTATAAAGTACTCAGTCTCAGGTACTTTGTGATATCAGCACAAATGATCTAATACAATGCTCACAAAAAATGATTAATGCATAGCTTCTTAATTGTGCTTATTATGCTTTTGATTTATAAATCTTTGTTTTCTTTTCTTTTTTTTTTTTTTTTTAGATGGAGTCTTGCTCTGTCACCCAGGCTGGGGTGCAGTGGTGCGATATCAGCTCACTGCAATCTCTGCCTTCTGGGTTCAAGAAATTATCTTGCCTCAGTCTCCCAAGTACATGGGATTATAGGTGCCTGCCACCATATCTGGCTAATTTTTTTTGAGATGCAGTCTCGCTCTGTAGCTCAGGCTGGAGTGCAGTGGCACTATCTCGGCTCACTGAAACCTATGACTCCCAGCTTCAAGCGATTCTACTCCCTTAGCCTCCCGAGTAGCTGGGATTATAGGTGCACACTGCCATGCCTAGCTAATTTTTTTGTATTTTAGTAGAGATGGGGTTTCACTGTGTTGCCTAGGCTGGTCTCGAACACCTGAGCTCAGGCAATCCATCAGCCTCGGCCTCTCAAAGTGCTGGGATTACAGGCATGAGCCACCATGCCCGTCCTAAGTTTTGTATTCTTAGTAGAGACAGGGTTTCACCATGTTGTCCAGGCTGGTCTTGAACTCCTGACCTCAGGTGATCCACCCGCCTCGGCTTCCCAAAGTGCTGGGATTACAGGCGTGAGCCACTGCTCCTGACATGATTTATACTTATTTTTGCTTATCCTCATTCAGGTTTTTGAACCTGGAAAATGTATACTTACAACCATTCAGTAAAGCCTAGTCTTTCTTAAGAGCCTGACTAAAATACCATGGATTACAATTTTCATTAACTTTAATTGAGATCTTACTGTACGTCAGCCTCAATTTTAAGCAAATAAAGTTTTTACTGGTTGCACCAACCTGTTGTGATGATGTTCTGTATTTATCAGTTACACTTTTATTTGTAGCTAGTTGTGCATACAATCTTAAAGTTCAACATTTTTAATACACTTACTCTCTCATAAAGCTGTAGACTCCTTCATAAGAAGAACATACTCTAAAGACTTTTTATTAAAAACCAAAAATATTTTATGAGTGAATAAAGGTACACAAAAGTATGAAATAAAAGGAATTTAAGATACTGTTCTACTTTGAAACCATTTATACTTTTTCAGAGTTGCAAAAAGTTACCATGATTAATTTTTTTCATTTGTGGTATGTGCATAAAATCACATGGAATGCACCTGGATGATGGCTTTGGATAAGGAATTTTACAGAAAAGAATTAAGTATAACATGAAGCATCATATTGTCCAACATATTATTCAAGTTAGGTAGTTCGAATTTCATGAAGGTAAGTTGTGTATCGTTTGTGAGAAAAATAAGTATTGTTTTTTCTCAATGGTAACTGAAAATCTTTAAAGCAAAACATTCTATTATGAAACAGTTTATTGAATATAATGCAGTTATAATGTACAAAATGCTCCAAAATACATATGGAAAGCCCCACAAGTTTGGTGAAACTACTTGTCTACAAAAGAGTAAGAAACTATAACATATAACATCTAATTGTGTGTATGTTACGTAGAATGAGTACACAATAAATGTTATTCATCATCTCTTTTAATTATGAGTTTTTTGGTTTTTGTTTTTGTTTTTTTGAGATGGAGTCTCGATCTTTCACCCAGGCTGGAGTGCAGTGAGGCCATCTAGGCTCACTGCAACCTCCGCATCCCGAGTTCAAGCGATTCTCCTGCCTCAGCCTCCCGAGTAGCTAAGGTTACTGGCGGCCAGCACCATACCCAGCTAATTTGTATATTTTTAGTAGAGACAGGGTTTTGTCATGTTGGCCAGCCTAGTTTCGAATTCCTTATCCCAGGTGATCCACCCGCCTTGGCCTCCCAAAATGCTGGAATTACAGGCATGAGCTATGACTATTTTTAGAAGTACATTTCATAATGTACACTTGATGTGAGAGGCATTTGTGAAATAATTTGCTGAAACATTTGTTTACTTAATTAATAAATCTTTGATACTTTTGTTGATTGAAGAAATATTTATTAGTCACCCATTTTAGACAATCTATTGCTTCAGTACAGTTTCTAAACCTTGGCATTATTGACATTTGGGGGTGGATCTTTTGTTTTAGGGGGCTGTCCTGTGCATTTTAAGATGCTTAGCAGCATCCCTAGCCTCTACCTACTAGATGGTGGTAGCACCCCCAGGCTGTGACAGCAAAAAGGGCAAAATGATGGATGTGGGGAGGGTGAGAAGAGGTAAGGGTTTGGGAGGAGAAGGCAGGAGACAACACTCCCCTCTCCAGTAATTTAAGGCAGTGGATAATATAACCTTTAAAGTTATAGAAAAGGAGAGTCCTAGAATTTTAAGGGAATTATTCTCCAGCTCCATGACATGGTAATAAAAGTGGAAAAGAATTTGCTTCAAAAAGAGTAGTATGTGAGGTACTTGTGTAATAGAGTAGACTATAAACTGGAAAAGTTGCTAAACGAATTGTACCATCTTAGAATAAAAGGGATTGAGATAGTTCCAAGAAGTAAGAGAACTCTAGGCCCCCAATTTTCCGTAAGAAAGGAGCAGCCTGAAACCACGCAAATATGAGCCATTTCTTAAGAAACAGAATTACTGAGAGTTCAGCCAGCACAGTGGGAAAATCCAAGACCCTCAAAGAATAACAGATTAAGGACCTACGTCTATGGAATAGAATAGACCACTGCTTTATTTGGTTAAGAAAATGTAAAGATAAATGTACATCTTATATAAATTCTTTCAAATAGAACAAATATAGGCGCATATAAGACCTGAGAGGGAATTCTAGTAATGTCATCTCCCATAAGAAAAATCCACTTGCATTTAATTATTTTGCCAATTTATAAAATAGAACTAGAGTGTAAAAACAAAGAATATACTTTATAACTCTACACATGTCTGTTACTTGACTCTGAGGCCTAGTATCTCTGTTAGAAAATTGGCCAACTAGCAATTTATAGGAAATGCTTTGTGAAACAACTAAATTATTGTCCTCAAATTCCAGTTTTTACTAAAGTTTTTCAGATAAAACAGATCCACAGAATAAGAAAGCAGGGAGGAAGTGTGAGAGACTGTATTAAGAGTGGTTTCTTGATTTGTAAGGGCTGTTTTCTACAAGTAAGGATGGGCAAAACTAGCAAATAGTCTGGTGGCCATTCATTTGTGAATAATAGTTCATAAATTTCCTAAATGCCTAATATTTGAGAATGGTCTACTGTGATATGTAGAATCATCCTGTTTCGTACATTTCAAATGATTGTCATAATGATATGACTGTCAAGAGAACAATTGGATTAAGCTTGAAGCTGAATTGAGCTTATCAATTCTGACATTTGTGAAATTCTGACATATATACATATATGTACATATTTTACTTTCATGAGATTTACTTCATTTTGAAAAGTTTCTACAGATTATTATAGCCATTAAAAAGTTAATAAAGAATACTATGAAAAATTTTATGCTTATTAGTTCAACAACCTAGAAGAATTGGATGAATTCCTTGGAAAACACAAATTGCCAAAATTCAGCTAAGATGAAACAGACAATCCAAATAGCTATATAAGCACTAGATACACCAAATTTATAATTTAAAAACTCTCAAAAAAGTTATCTCCAGGGCAAATAGCCTCACTGGAAAACTCCACCATACATTCAAAGAAGAACCAACACTGATTCTACATAACCTTCTTCAGAATACAGACAAAGAGGGAACAACCCCCATCTCATGCCAGGAGGCCAGCACTAACCTGACACCAAATGAGGCAAAGACTATACAAAAACAAAACAAAGTCCCAAAATAAAATCCCCCGTAAACTAGGACAAAAAAATTCGCCCAAATCACCAACAAAGATAATTCAGAAATATCAAAAAAGAGCTATACACCATGACCAAGTGGTTTCCATTCTTATGGACGTTTAAGCATTAGCTGTGCTCATTCAAAGGAGCCAAGAAGAATTAATACACTCTATTGATAATTGCCATGCCTAGCTAAATCTTTCTGATTTCAGGAATGGTTTTACAAAAGAAAGCTTGTTGTTATTTAAAGCCATTAAGTTTGGGGTAGTTTGTTATGAAGCCATAAATAAGTGAAACAGGCACTGATTACAGAAGTAGTTTCTGATATAAAAATATGAAATATTTGGCATTTGTTTTGAGGCCATCAACAGGTAAAGGCTGGAGAGAGAAATCATGGTTCACTCAGGCACTATTAGTAGAAGTGGGGGCAATGGGAGTCTGTGTCATATAATGACAGAAAAATTAGCAAATCTGTCACCTACAGTAAATGCCTCAGTGAACTATTGAATCTTGCTAATAAGATTTTCAGGCAGAATGTTTAAAGTACCAACTGGCTTATTTTAGATGTAAATGATCAGACATTGCAAAAGAGAGGTCAATTAAAGAAGGAAGTGTTCCGTTTCTTAGCAGCATTTAGAGAAAATAAAGTGAGTACAGGATAATATCATCAGCCAGAAAAGCGTTCTAAAAGTAAGAAATGAACTCTGGGTCAAGATCAAATCAAGGGTATGTTACAGAGTAATTTAAGGCAGTGGATAATAGAACCTTTAAGTTATACAAAAGGAGATTCTAAGAATTTTAAGGGAATTATTCTCCAGCTAGCTCCATGACATGGTAATCAAAGTGGAAAGGAGTTCGCCTCAAAAAGAGTAGTATGTGAGGTACTTTTGTGATCGCATAGACTATAAACTGGAAAAGTTGCTAAAGGAATTATACCATCTTAGAATGAAAGAGATTGAGATAGTTCCCAGGAATAAGAGGACCCTAGGCTCCCAATTTTCCGTAAGAAGCAACCTGAAACACACAAATATGAGCCATTTCTTAGGAAACAGGAAGGATTACTGAGAGTTCAGCCAGCCTAGAGGTAAAATTCAAGACCCCGAAAGAATAGTAGATTCAGGAACTACATCTATGGGATACAATCAGGCTCTAACTGAGGAACTGTTCCTGGTCCCAAGAGTCTGAGGATGGCAATGGATTTGTATCTATTCTGGGTAATCTTCCCCACTCCCTTGATTATTTTTGAAGGATAGTAGTATCTATTGAAGTTATGTCCTTATCTTACCATTTTATTTTGTGTTGTGGGATCGGGTAATTTTTCTGTTCCGTTTACAGGTCATTGGATTAATAAGTATATTTGAGAGGCAACACCTGGAAAGTACATTCAATGGGCCTCATCTGCATCTGGAACTGATTTAGAGAATGAGATCCAGAACTCTGAGACTAAAACAGTTGCTGTCTTTGGCTGAAACTTTACAGACCTGAAAAGAAGTTGAGTATATTTTGTATTGGGAGCTGAGTATTAACTTCAGTAGATAATTATAATTCCCCACAATGAATTATGCTTGTCCACACCCCTTTGCAATGTAATATTAAAACAGTCCACTCATCAAAACATGGTGTCATTTTTTTTTTTTTTAGACGAGTCTCACTCTGTCACCCAGGTTGGAGTGCAGTGGCATGATCTTGGCTCACTGTAACCTCCGCCTCAAGGGTTCAAATGATAGTTTTTCCTCAGTCTCCCGAGTAGCTGGGACTACAGGTGCACACCACCACGTCCAGCTAATTTTTGTATTTTTAGTGGAGACGGGGTTTCACCATTTTGGCCAGGCTGATCTTGAATCCTGACCTCGTGATTTGCCCGCCTCGGCCTCCCAAATTGCTGGGATTACAGGCATGAGCCAAGGTGCCCAGCCAGTGTCTATTTTTATCACCCTCTTTAATCTGAACTGGAATTGGGATTTTCTTTTTTCAGTAGAATGTGCTGGAAATGACATTAAGTGAGTTTCAGATCTCAATCTCTGAGAGCCTTGCTTCCTTTCTCTCTCTTTGGAAGTCTTGAGATAACCATAAAGCAAAGAAATTCTGCCAAGCCTACTGGCGGATGAGAAGTCACATGGAGGAAAACAGAGACACCCAAGCAGAGAGCAAACACCAAGGCTTCAGACACGAAAGTGGAGACATCTTGAAACTTCTACCACTGCCCACGTACCAGCTGAGTGAAACAAGCTGCATAAATGAGCCCCAGTGGGACAAGCAGAAGCAATGAGTAAATTGATAACATTTTGAGAGCTAACATTGCTGTTTTAAACCAGTAAGTCTGGGATAGTTTTCCATGCAGTGATAGATAATTAGAATATATTTGAACTTCATAAATTGAGAATAAGTATTGTAATCTAAAGGCAGCCATTAAAGAATACTTAAGAATGTGTAACTACCAACCAGGGTAGACAATCTCAGTGCACAAAACAAACATATAGCACACCCAAGATTTTTTTAAAATGAATATTTATGTAAATTTAATTTAAGGTTCCTTGTATTACTGGCTTGTTATAACAAAAGACTTTTTTAGCATATAATTGTGTTTCATTTACTATTGTGTGAACTAATTCCAAATTCTAAAGTAAGTTTGTCAGAAAATGCAGAAAAATTACAAAGTTTGTACAAGTATCCACTAACCTTAATTTTTCAGGGGACATATTTTATTTCATTAGGAGCAGGCCCTGGATTTGCGGTTTTTTTTTTCTTTTTTTCTTTTTTTTTTTTTTTGATAATAAAACTTGGAATCTCAGAAAATAGAAGGAAAATGTGAGAGTTGGCCATTCAAATTAATGTGTCATTCTTAAATGTTAGTGGATGATGAGGTAAAACAGAGAAGTTTAGAAACTATCAAACATAGTTATAGTAAAAGCAATGACAATCTCATTTAAACATATAATTGACTATTAGTCTGTTTTGTATTGATGTAACAGAATACCTGACTCTGGGTAATTTATTTACAAAAGAGGTTTATTTAGCTCATGGTTCTGCAGGCTGAGAAGTATGAGATACATGACACCTACGTCTGCTCCACTTCTGTTGAGGGCCTCGTGGTAGGCTTGGCTTTGTAGAAACTCACTCTGACAGGAACAAATCAATTTCCTCTGAGAACTAATCCGGTCTTGACAGAGTGAGAACTCAGTATTATGAGAACAGGACCAAGCCATTTATAAGGAATATGGCCCCATAACACAAATTCCTCCCTCTAGGCCCCATCTTTCAACACTACCACACCAGGAATCACGTTTCAATGTGAGTTTTGTTGATGACAAATGAACCATAGCCAAACTATAGACACAATGAAGAAGGAAAACATTTTGTAAATGTAAGATTGATAACCACCTCCTCTACATCCAATTTTCATTGTATTGCCTGAAATTTCATCATATGTTGCTTAAAGCAAGGGTTGGAAATAAGCATGTTAGTAAGCCTTTTTCCACTAGTGCTTTCATGAGCACGGAATGTTGATATATTTTTTTCATGTTGGTTTTTGTTTTGCTTTTGACAGACTTAGGCTCATAAGACTTTAGAATTCTTTGAATTTTATAATTCTAGAGAGATGAGAAAGAATCTTTGTTTAATTTTTGAAGAACGTAATTATGGAAGAATATTTAAATTTGACAGTTAAAGGCATGATATTAAAGAACTCCGACTTTAGTGTAGACTTTTTTTTACATATAAATATGAACATATGCTATGTTTATGTAAACCAAATGCTCTCCATATTCCTCTTCTTTGATTTGTTTACAAAAAGGATCAAAAAAATGACTAAAAACTTTGACAATTACTCGGAATTCTTTGTTATAAAAAATGTCTAAAAATAAAGATGAAATTACTGATTTCAAAATGTATACACAAGGTAAATTGAAAAATGCGTGCAACTACATTATAAGAAAATCATGCAACATCTTAATATAAGATTTAGAAAAATAATTATTTATCTTTGTGTGTTTAGATATAGTAAAAGATTGACACTATTAATACATTAAAAATTGGAGGCCAGGAGTGGTGGCTCATGCCTGTAATCCCAGCACTTCGGGAGGCTGAGGTGAGCAGATCACCCGAGGTCAGGAGTTCGAAACCAGCCTGACCAACATGGTGAAAAAATCATCTCTACTAAAAATACAAAATTAGCTGGGTGTGGTGGCGCATGCCTGTAACCCCTGCTACTTGGGAGGTTGAGACAGGACAATTGCTTGAACCCAAGAGGCAGAGGTTGCAGTGAGCTGAGATTGTTCCACTGTACTCCAGCCTGGGCAAAAAGAGTAAAATTCCATCTCAAAAAAAAAAAAATTGGAAAAGATTTACATTAACAGATTTTCAAGCAGTTGAAATAACTACTATTGGTATTGATTCCTTCAAATTTCAGAAAATGATAGAATCTTGGATTTGGAAGTGTAGTTTAAATCAGAGGTCCACAACCCCAGTCCAGGGATCAGTACTGACCTGTGGCCTATTAGGACCAGTTGAGCAGCAGGTGAGCTAGTGAAGTTGCGTCTGTATCTACAGCTGCTCCCCATCACTCGCATTCCCACCCGAGCTCCACCTCCTGAGCCATGGCATTATGTTCTCATAGGAGCATGAACTCTATTGTGAACTGTGCATGTGAGGGATCTAGGTTGTGCACTCCATATGAGAATGTAATGCCTAATTATCTATCACTGTTTCCCATCACCCCGAGCTGGGACTGTCTAGTTGCAGGAAAATAAGCTCAGGGATCCCAGTGATTCTACATTATGGTGAGTTGTATAATTATTTCATTATATATTACAATGCAATAATAATAGAAATAAGGTGCACAATAAATGTAATAGGCTTGAATCATCTTGAAACCATCCTCTCAACCCTGGTCCATGGAAAAATAGTCCTCCATGAAACCAAGTCCCTGGTGCCAAAAGTTTGGGAATCCCTGGTTTAAATAATCTCTTCTAATCCATGTAATTGAAAAAGTATATAACATGTGTCCTATATGGGGAGATTATGTGACTCATCCTAAATCACAAAGTATTTTATTAGTACCCACCAATTATGTAGTTGCAAATACAGAAATGGCTAGAGGTAGAAGCAAGGTATTAGAAGCTCATCAAACAGCACATAGAACACGCTCTCATGTGACAGATTTCCTAACAGCTATGATATTTGTTAAGGAAACTCTTCTGGTAACTTCAAATAGTGAATTTGAAGTTAGTCAAACATCCCATTCAAAAAAACAATATAAATGTGAATAATTTCCCTGGAGAATAGGACACAGAAGAGAAATTCACTTTTGCCTGCAATTCTTAATATTAGAGTGATGCATAGTCCATTCATAAGGAATATTTCATTTATTAACTTATGTCCCTTGATATTATGTCATTCTTTCAGCAGATAGGACTCATTGCCAAGATAATTCTAAAATAAAAATCATTATGAACTTATTAATTAATTACTGTTGAAATTAAAGAGCTTCATTATCCCTAATTTAGGTTCGTTTCACCTAAGTTTCTAATTGTTTTTACAGACACATTTAAAATGGAAACTTAGATAACTGGATTTCCAGTTTTTTATTACATTCAATTCAAAGAACACTCAGTTTGTGATATTTTGTTTAAATGGTAAATCTTGAATTGATTTCAATAAATAACTTCATTCATTATTAGAGCTTATTCTGTTCTCATCTCCTTTTTGTCAGTTTGATGTCATTCTTTTCCTTATCTATTTTGAGATTCTATAGGAGTTATTCAATTTAGCATCTAGTATTAATCAATATTTTCTCTATCAAACATCCCCATCCAAACTTGAATGTTTTACCTACCAGGTTTGTTTCTTATATTCTCTTTGAAGGGAACTCTTATTTTTACTTCTGCAATACCAGAGGAAAAAAAAATTATTCCTTTCTCTTATTTGCTATTATTTGAAATATATTTATTCATTTCATTAGCAAACATTTATTGAGCAACCAATGTCTTGACACAGGTAGAAACATAAACCATATATTTTTATGTGCTTTATTTATTCAGGTTTGCAGAATTTCAGAGTTCAACTACAAATATGGAAGAATGAAACAAAAGGATACAGACATGTGTCATAATACCTAGCAAGATCTGGCCTTTGGTGGGTGCTAAGGAATCATTTTTCACCACTCTTTCTTGCTTACTTCAGCCTTGTTTCTTGACACCTCCAAGGATTAAATTTATCTGCACAGAGTCCTTCTCTGCAGATTCTGTGAGAGCATTCACCTCCATCATTCTCTCTCCCTTTTTCTGATTTGCTTTTTCTCAGATCACTACTTGACATTATATGATATTATATATTTATTTCTTCTTCCTTTCTACAATGTTAGGCTTACAAAGTAGAAAATTTCCCTGCTGTGTTTATTTCTGTATCACCACTGACTGCTCTTACTCTGTCACCCAGGCTGGAGTGCAGTGGCACAATCATGGCTCACTACAGCCTCCACCTCCTGGGGCTCAAGTGATCCTCCCCTTTCTGCCTCCCAAGTAGCTGGGACTACAGGCACACACCACCACAATTGGCTAATATTTTTGTATTTTTTTAGAGACTGGTTTTTGCCATATTGTCCATGCTGATCTTAAACTCCTGGCTTAGGAAATCCACTCACTTTGGCCTCCCAAAGTGCTGAGATTACAGGCGTGAGTCAATGTGCCTGGCTAAAACAATGATAAATTGTTGTTGATTAAATGAAAGAAAGGTTACTGTTTTCTATTCCAGTCAATAGGTCAAGAAAAACCTTATATTTAAGATAAGGAAAATAAAGAGTTAGACAAATAATGAGGCAAACCAAGAAAAACAAGGATGTAGAGGGCATACACTTTTTTAAAAACTTCAGCATAAAAAAATTGTTCTAACTAAATATTTTCTGCATCATCAATCCTAAAACTGTGGAGTCATCAGTAACATGGGACTACGTTGAGAAAGGTACGACTTGGAAATTCACGAGCAATACAAGTTCATAACTGCTTTTCCACAACTGCAAAGTTCAAAAAGGCATGTAAACCTGGAGTTTGTGGTTATTTGTTTATGTGACACAAAAACTCATTTGGAAGGCCTAGCATGAACACTTTATACATTTTACTTCAGAAGTTAACGTGTTTAGTTATGTGATGCTGGGTGAAGGGAGATGTTTCATTATGTATGATTAAAAATTTTTTCCTAAACTTGGAGAAAATTCTGAATTCTGAAATTTGGTTTTTAAAATATCAAATAAAAGATTGTGTGCTCGTATAAGGTTAAAACACAAATTAAAATATTGATCTATTGTTTAATATACAATTATAAAGAAAACTAAAAATGCTGGAACTCTGACATATAGATAAAATATATTAGGATCATTTAAAGTAAAGGATAAAATCATTATAGCACACAATGGAAATTGAAAGTTAATAAGGAAGGAATTTTAACATATAATATATGTAAATGGAAATTGTCTTGTAAATGTGTAAAAAAGATTCAACTTTACTAATAATTAAAATTAAAGTAAGATGACGTATTTTACCTTTCAACTATCATGTTAATACACATTTTATATAAGGAAAAACTACCAAAAAATTGACAATTAGTTACCATTACAAATAGTTTCTAAGAGTTTTTAGTTAGTGTCTTATAGTCATATAATTTTGAACTTAAAGGGATCTTGGATATAATGTAGTTTGACAGCCTTAATTTATTATATGTAATTCATTATTTATACATAATGATTAATGTTTAATTATTAATAATAATTAATATGTGTAATTATTTATCCTCCTCAAACATCTTTATCTAGAGTCTACTTAGTGTCAGGGGTTAGTTTAAATGTATTTGAAGATTCAAAGGCCAGACAGGTTCTTGAATTACTTGATCCGAAACACAGAGTTAGATAGAAACCATCTATAAGATAGAAGCCAATAATAAGATAATTATAAGTATACAACAAAGGTTACAAAGAAAATGAACAAGAAATTGAGGTAACCAATAATGGTGGTCAACAAAGTCCTTCTCTGAGGAGATGATATTTAAGATAATTAGTTTAAAATCCAAAATCAAGAAGCAGTTTTACAGTGTGATCTGCCACTTAGCAGTTAAATCAAGTTACAAACTCAGTTCCTTGATTCAAATTAATTTATATTTAAAATAACTTTTATTTTCATTTTGTAGTTTAAAAAGCTCAGAGTGGATAATATCAGGATACCTGATGTACTATAATGTTGCTACTAATTCAACTGCAGTCAATATTAAAGTATAAAGATTCAGGGAAATAAACTCTCATCTAATTTTAATTCATTTCTTTTGTGAGTAAATAGAGATTTTAGTAAGTCTGCATAGTGCTATAAGCAATGCAGCTTCTTAGGTGTTTCAGCCCCATGACTAAAAGAGTTTGATGACATATTTGACCAAATGAAAATCTCTTTGGCAATCTTAAGACGTTTAGTCCTTCTTTCTATTTAGGCTACCTTTTTTTTTTCCTTTTTAGATTTCAAATAATACGTTACCAGAGTCCTTAATGTTAGAAAATCTCTTGATATAAAGTTCAAAATGCTAAAATATTTGGTGCCATTATCTTGAAACCAGAAATATATGTCTTTCATTTGGGTTTTCTATAGCCATTTTCTTTTTTAAAAAAAAAACAAAAAAGCTTCAAAGAAATTAAGAAGGAAAAGATTATGAAAAGAATATATCCATTGTCATGTATTTCTCTTTATTTCTCTTCTTGAATAATACTCTCTCTGTACTCCTTTTGCCTTCTCTTTCCTTGTACCAATTAGATCAGAGGCAATTCAATAGGATGTCTTTAAGCCAGGCGGGTTAGGTTTAAAAAAAAAAAAAATCATTCTCTTCTTATAGCAGCTCTGCATCCTGTACAGTTTGTATTCTCACCATAAATTCCCAAGGATGAGCTTCCATCATGCCCATCATGACCATTAACCCACTTGGTGTAGAGTAATTTAGAGAGAAATCAGAAAGCTAACAAAAGATTGGATAAAGTACAAAAGTTCCTTTCATCTTATCATGAAAATAGTACCCTCAGGAAATTTGAAGCCATGCTTTAAGCCAGCATTGTCTACATTTATAGCATACCTTCTTATTTTCTCAAAGGGCACATCAGTTATTTTAATTTTTTTTTCAAAGGAGAAGAGAACTGAAGGCTGGAGAATAAGTTTTGGAATATGAATAACCATAACAAAATAAAATAATACGTATTTTATGACTTAGTGCTTGCTCATATAAATTTTATATAACAATAACGGATGACTGATTTTTTTTTCCTTATGAGTGCTACACTCCCAGAGTGGGATTATTGCTTCATCAAAATATTAGAAGTTTGTTAAATCCCATATAGAATGATAACATAACCAAAAGTATCTCAGTGCTGTAAAGAAGTGGAGGGTAACATTTCTATGATTTATTCTTAGAAATAGGTAATGCACTGAGATGCATCATGCATACATATATTATAGAGGTGGAATTACTCCACATAGAAGAATACAGAACATTTTGAAGAGAAGTGTAATTCTTACCAAACTTTATGGATACGTGGCTAGAGTTAAGATTTGGGTGAGGTTTCCATGATCAACTCTATTTTTTTTGGAGCTTCTATCTCAGCTCTACAAGAAATTTAGAAGAAAACATTATGTCTAGAGAACTTCATGAAGGGTATTAATTAAATCTTAAGTGATTCCCAAGTAGAAATGAATCCATATTTCAATTCCATTTGTGTATGAAAAGGTAGGCCAGATCAAAAATTGTGACTCTGATTCCAAAACTAAACAGATTGATGATTCCTGCTCAGTCTATGGTTGCTTTCTAGTTAGTTTAGTAGTAGACTGGGAAACAGAGTAAAGGATGTAGTCAGGAAAATAACTGTTGTGACTTGGCACAGCTTCTCAGAACTTCTTTATGGACCAATGCACTGAATTTTGGAGATTAGTGCAATCCAAGCAGAGTGAAACAACTTCCAGGCCAGAAGAATTCAGAGTCAAATAGGTAGCGGGGTGGGATGGGACTGAAGCTTCCATCTTCTAACACTATACTCTCCAGTACAGTAGCTTCTAGCCACAAGCCACATGTGGCCAATTAATTTCAATTAGATTAAGATTAAATATAATTAAAGATTCAGTTCCTCAGTTTCACTAGCTGAATTTTAAATGCTCAATAACTATGAGAGGCTAGTAGCTATCACTTGGATAGCACAGATAGAACATTTCCATCATTCCAGGAAGTTCTGTTGGATAGCACTGATCTAACACATGAAGCAGTTATCACTATGCAATGGCAACTTGTTCCTGTGTTCTTTTTCTTATTGAGTCATTACGTCTTCAGTAGGTCTGGCCATTTCCTATGGTGGAGTATTGTGAAACTGTAACACCAAAGAATATATTTATGAATATTGTTTAGATTTTTTGTGGACAGCACATACGTTTCTGTTCCTCGTGAATTAGAAGGCAAAGTAATTCTTCTAATGATCCAGATTAATAAAAATTGTAAAGGACACGAGAGAGTGGCAAAGGTTAAAAGGAGTCAGCAAGGAGAGTGAGAAGGGGACTACCCAAAAAAATTTAGAAAAAAATTCTGAGTACCACAGTGGTTCAAGCACACGGATATAAATCACTTATTTTATACAAATTGGCTCAATTTCTAATAGAAAATTCCCATGTTTTTAGGGATATTACACTCTGATTGATATAAGCCTTTCCACCATAGAGTTTCTTCAAAAATAAATTTTGCTTCCTTTACAGATTCATACATTTGAAGGGATATTTGAATTATGTTAACAAATGCATAGAGATAAGATTATAAAGGACATTAAATATGCAGATTGTGATAGAGTAAGTAATGACTCCTCCAAAGATGCTCACACTCTAATTACTAGACCCTGTGAAAATGTTACAATATGTTACTAAAGGGATTTTTGCTGATGTAATCAATATTACAGACCTAAAATAAGGATTTATCATGGGTTATCTGGATGGTCCTACTCTAATCAAGTTCTTAAAAGCAGTGGCATTTCTCCAGTTGGAGAAAGGAGAGATGCAACAGAAAAGATGAGAAGAAGAGATGAGGCAGAAGTGATCAGAAAGATGAGAAGTGTCACAAGGACTTGATACACCATTGTGATTATGAAGAAGAAAGGGGACCACGAGCCAAAAATTGAGGTTGGCCTCAGTTATAGAAGCAGAGAACACCTGGCCAATATTCAGCAAGGAAACAAGCTGGGCCGTATAAGCAAACGGAGCTAGTCTCTGTCGACAACTTGAATAAGCCTGGAAGTGGATTCTTCCACAGAGCCTCCAGATAAGAGCTTAAATTGGCCAATATATTGATTTTAGCTTGCTGAGACCATGAGCAGTGTACCCAGACAAGCTTAATGGACTTCTCACCTTGAGAACTATGTGATAATTACTGGATACTGTTTTTGTTTGTTTTGGAGATGGAGTCTCCCTCTGTCGCCAGGCTGGAGTGCAGTGATGCGATCTTGGCTCACTGCAACCTCCGCCTTCCAGATTCAGGCGATTCTCATGCCTCAGCCTCCCGAGTAGCTGGGACTACAGGCGGCATGCCACCACACCCGGATAGTTTTTTGTATTTTTGGTAGAGACAGGGTTTCACCATGTTGGCCAGGCTGGTCTCGAACTCCTGACCTCATTTGATCCACCTGCCTCGGCCTCCCAAAGTGCTGGGATTATAGGTGTGAACACTTTAAGCTGCTAAATTTGTAGTAATCTCTAATGGCAGCAACAAAAATCTAATAGAAGTTTACATATGAAAGCACACTTGTCCACTGAACTTATTTTCCATGAGTCCTCTCAAGTATGACAATCTGCTCAATTCATTAAAAGTAAGTCTGTAGAATCATCCTGTTTTTAGTTGTCCATCTTCTTATTTGGAAACCCCTCATCTTTCATAACTACTTTATGTTCTCATAACTTGAAGGACTTAATACTTCTATTTCATTTCTTGTCCACACATAACCTTCCTCACAAACATTAGTGAACAAGTTGAGTTTTCCTAATATTTTACAGGGGAATGTGGCTTTCACACAATCCCCGTAAGAGTATACCCTTAATCAATTCCCTCTCTTCATGTATCCACCCACCAGACTGTCTACAGCCACAATGGCAACCTAAATTCTCCTTCTTTGACTTTCAACACCCCCCTCGCCCTTCCTGGTTCCAGGGCTCCCTGATTTTATATCTTTCCACAGTTCTCTCTGCCTCTCCTTCTTTCTAGCTTGGAGCTATTTATCTGTTTTTTATTTTTAGAATCGCATATTGCAAGAGATACTAAAGAACAAGACACTGAAAAGCTGAGAATTTTCATTTGTGGCCCTCATATGTCCTTGTTTTCCATAGCTTTTTCTTCCCATCCCCACTTGTACATGACTTTAACCTCTAGCTGCTCCTCTCTTCCCCGCTTGATAAAACTCAAATTGGCAAAAAAAAAAAAAATTGGCTGTACATACACAAGCACAATTCCTTGTTTCCTGAATCTTACTTAACCTCCTCTTGCTAAAGCCCCGTAAAATAATTCTGTTTTTCTTCACATTCCCTTTGGAATCTTCTCATACCTGAATTTAGTTTTCTTAGAGTACCAGGTTCTACATGTATGAGCCCCAAGAAGGTCCCACAAACCTCCCATGCCTTAATAACTTAGATTAGTCCTGAGAATGGAAGTAAAAGCTATGGGGAGCAGGTATAAGGTAAGGCATTGTTTAGTAGTGTCTGCATAACGTTCCTCGGAGCCCTTACAGATTGGTTTGCCTCTGTGCTGGTTGATGCAAAATACGTTAATAGGAACCTTGAAAGCAGTAAGTCTAAAAGAAGCAGAAGTGATGTTTATGTCTGCTCTGGGTTTCTACCGAGAGGAATTTCTTATTAAATTTGGTGTCTGTGTATGTTGCAGAGAGCGGCATTTCTACAGTATGGCTGCTTTTTTTTTTTTTTTTTTTTTATCTGCCCACATATATCTCTTATAATTCTGACTTTTTTCACTTCTGGAAAGACACCTGGGAAATAACACAGCTCTCTACTTGGCATAACAAATTGACTTAGAATAAGCCTTAGGTCAGATCTGTGTAACATTTTAGCACAGCCATCTGAGCAATTTTAATGATGTGGGATGCTTGTTGAATAATTGAATTAGCCATAGCAATTAATATTAAGAATCTTGGACCAAATTGAGAGGGTGTGTAACAGTCTTTTCTGATTTAGTGGCCAGATATAGATCTGACATTTATCATAATGATTTTCATGTAGTGTCCTCTACCTCTCAGCTCTGTCTTACTGCATTTGACTCGATAATGCCACTGCCTGTTCCAAGTTATCAGTGTGTGAATATATAACTTGTTATTCAAATTGGGATTCTTATGCAAATAAAAGGAGGCACTATTCATAATTAGGTTGAACAACAAGCATAAATCAGAGTGATACCAGCAACACCAGAATGTATGATGATCTGTCTGCCTACACATTCATTCAAGAATCATGACCAAAACCCTCTATTTGACTAGTTTAATAGGCAGAAACTCCAAGACTGATTTTAACAACTGCAAATGTAATGTCATTAATATGAATTAAAAATAAACTCCTTGCTAGAATATGATAAGTAGGAGGGAGACAAATCCAAGTGCAGATACAATATCAAAAGCTCATCTTGCTATAAGAATATGATTGAAGGATAAACCAATTGGTTGTTGGTGGTAGTTCAGATAAGAAATTTGTGTTGGGTAGGAGTCTCTGCCAGTCAATGATATTTATCTTAAGTGAACGAAACATAAAATGAATGAGGACTGTAGGTATAGTGGTATAGCAATAAACAATTTTGGAAGATTTTGTATATTTCTCAAAAGAAAAGAAATATATAGATAACATTTAAGCATGCAACATTTAAGTATGTCAGATGATCAGAAACCACTATAACATTTTAAACAATATGAAAAAAATAAAAAATAAATGTAGCCTTGGCACCAATAAAAGACTGAAGATAAAGGTAGGTGATGTCCACTCCATTTTTTTACTCATCAAAGCGTAGCTGGAACAACTGTTTCTATAAGAATACTAAAACAGACTTGACAGGTTCCTTAGTTTCCTCTTTTATTTCTATGTTTGCTTCTTTAAAAAAAAAAAAAAAAATTACTATCTACCTCTCCAATCCCATAAACTTTGACTATCCAGAAAAATCGCAAGCATTGCAAAAATAGTTCTTAGAAAATACTGACCTGTTGGTTGTTGGGACCTCAAGCAAGGGGCATGATAACAGGAACAAATCTCAACTTTGAATTTCAGTGTAAATTAAAAATTGCTGCTTAAGCCAGACCTGCAAGGACACGTGCACATTTCTGATCCCTCAGAACCCTGACCCTGCTTCAGTTGGGGAGTCATCTGGTTTTTAGGAGTTCCCTAATGCACATTAGCTTAACAAAGAACTTAACTTCTCTTAATGAATTGCTATAATCATTTCCTTCTGACAGTTCTATGTTTTAAAACAGAATGCTGACAAAGTAGTCTGTCTAAAGTTAAAAAGCTCAGATGGTATAACAACTACTTCGAGGAATGCTAGAAAAAACAAATGTCAATCTTTAGATGAGAAGATTTGTTAAAAAGGAGAGATGTGATTTGTTTATTACTGTAAGGATTGCAGACAATCAAGAGAAACACTATAGGATAAATACACGATAACTATAAAACTGATGGAATATAGAAACTTATTTGCAAAGTTGTGAATTTCCAATTTTTGTGAATGTTCAGAAAGATGTTGGCCAACTAGTTTTCAAATATGCTATTTAATTGTTATATTAGGTAAGAGATAATCTTTGAATAACCACCTATATTCAAATTTCTCCAGTTATGTTCTTCTCATGTGATGAATTCTGGACATTTTTTAAAAATAAGGGCTTACCACTTATTTTCTTTGAAAATTTTAACAGAATTTTTTGTTAAAGAGTATTTGTTTTTTAAAGTGTTTTTTAAACATTTGCATATATATAATTTTGGGGAAAATGATTCTATCCAGGAAATTTCTCTATTTACTACTAAGTACATTTCAAAATGAGATACATACTCACAACTATATTCATCCTCAGGAAATAATTTATGAATGAATATTACTTGAGGCACACAGGGAGTGGTGACTCTGCAAGACATTTTCCATAAAATATATGTATATTTTTCTTGTTTTATGAAAGATGACAAAAAAAATTTTAGAGCTCTATAATGTTAAAAATATATACAAACATTTTTTTCTCAGGGGACACTGATGACAAAATTGGGTTAAAACCCACACTAATTCTCCATTCTGGAATAAATATTTTCTCTCCTTTCAAGCTAGGTGGTAGTCTTCTCTCCATGGACATTTTACTTAGTAAGAAATAATTATGGTGGATAAAACATATTTACCAAGAATATTTGTGTACAGTCATGCATCACTTAATGCCAGGGGATACATTCTTAGAAACGTGTTGTTTGGCGATTTCCTCATTGTGTTAACATTATACGGTGTACCTTCGCAAACCCACTACACAGCTCGGCTATATAGTATAGCTTCTTGATTTTAGGCTACAAACCTGTGCAGCATGTTACTGCATTGAATACTGGGGACAATTGTAACACAATGGTATTTGTGTAATTTTTCATATAAAAACATGGAAAAGTAAATACAGTAAAAATGTGCTATACAAGATTAAAAAAAAGATATTTTTCTGGCAGGGCATGGCAGCTCATACCTGTAATCCCAGCAATTTGGGAGGCCGAGGTGAGAGGATGGCTTGAGCCCAGGAGTTAGAGGCCAGCCTGGGCAAAATAGGGGGACTTTGTGTCTACCAAAATTTTTTAAAATTAGCCAGATGCAGTGGTGCACACCTGTGGTCCCACCTACTCAGGAGGCGGAAGTGGGGGGATCGCTGTAGCCTGGGAGGTCAAGGCTGCAGTGAGACATGATCATGCCACTGCACTCCAGCTTGGGTGACAGAGCAAGATCCTGTCTGAAAAAAAAATCTGATACACACACACACACACACTTTTTTTTCTTTCTTCAATAATCAATTAACCTTAGGTTACTGTAATTTTTTTTTTACTGCATAAACTTTTGAATTTTCTAACTTTTTGACTCTTTTGTAATAAAAGCCTAAAACACAACACACAGGTTTCTATTGTACAATTGTACAAACTATTTTATTTCATTATACCCGTATTGCATAAATGTTTTGTTTATATTTATTTATTTATGAACTTTATTGTTAAAACTAAGACACAAGCATTCCCATTAGCCTAGGCCTACACAGCGTCAGGATCATCAATATCACGGTCTTCCTACTTCCACATCTTGTCCCACTGAAAGGTTTTTGGGGCAATAACACACATGGAGCTGTCATCTCCTGTGGTAACAATGCCTTCTTCTGAAATATCTTCTGAAGAACTTGCCTGAGACTTTTTAATGGTTAACAATTATTTCTAAGAAGTAGAAGGAGTACACTCTAAAATAACATAAGAAGTATAGCATAGTACTTACATGAATCAGTAATATAGCTGTTTATTATCATTTTCAAGTATTACAAACTACACATAATCATGTATATGTGGCATACTTTTATATGATTGGCAGTGCAGTAGGTTTGTTTACATGAGCATCACTAGAAACACATGAGTAATGGGTCATGCTCCAACATTAGGATGTCTATGATGTCACTGGAATATAGGAATTTTTCAACTCCATTACAATTTTGTGGGTGTATCATTGTATATGTGGTCCGTCTTTGATTGAAACAAAATTATATAGCATGTAGCTGCATGCCATTTGAAATCCCATACACATGCCTTTAATTAGTCCTCATCTTAATAGAAAATACATTTGCATACATGTTTTCACTGCATCTACTATTCTCATCATATTTAAATACGGGCTTAAAAGAATATGTGTTATTTTAAATCACAATTTGTTATCCAGCAAGTACGAATTTATTTTTGAATCTAACATGTCTGTCCCTTTGCTCACACTGTTTTCCTCACCCAGAATGTCCGTTGTTACCCTGTGTTTTTCCTTTTCTACTTCAATTCATTTTTTGACCCCTGGAACTTTTTAAAGTATGTCCATGAACTTTTAAATCTGTTTTGCCTGCTTAATGGCATTTCCAATGCTTGCAAGTTAACTTTAGGATTTAGTGTTCTTGTATTATACTTTTTCTCTTTTTAACTGAATTCTGTGTTTGCTTTTTAGTTGTGTTTTTTTTTTTTTTTTTTTTTTTTTTTGCCAAATGGCTTTTCCTTTTAATTTATTGTCTCATAAGAATATATTGCCTTGTTCACAAAGATAATTAGTATTTGAGAATTGATTTTTGTCATTTACACTATTTATTAAACAAAAAGAATAGGAATTTTATTGTGAGAAGCATGTTAAGTTTTAAATGTTTGCAGGAGAGATTGGTTGTCTGGAGAATTTACCGTAGACCAGGCTCAGGACTTCAGCCAGTCTGGGAAAAACCAATCTTGCCTGGCTCCCAGATTTAACTAGAATTCAGTTAATAGATTCACTCTGAATTGAAGAAAAGCAGGAATGTATTAACCAGAATTGAAATAATTAACTGCTACTGAGAAATTACTATGTGAGAATTGGATATTTTATCTTCTTTTTTTTGTGGTATCTTCTCCTCTGGAGTATATTCAGTTCACACAGCATAAGTGTCTTCTACATACGTTACAGTTGCTGAATGAACCTCTGTGTTACTGATACAGTCTATCTTTAGCTAAATCAATATTTTATCTCTTCAATTCTAAATTACTAGAATTGTTAGTAACCCCAAAGATTCAGCATTTTTTTGGTAAAATAAATTTAAAAAGAAAAAGACAAGTAAAAATACATAACACAAAAATTTAAAACATATTCAGGTTATAATAAAAGAAAACTTTTGAAAAAATGTTTGTTTTAGTCTAAGGCAAACATTAATCGTTAATCAGCTTTCTCTCAATTCTTGCTCCTGCTTTGATAGTAATGCTCTTTTTTTAAATAACAGAAGCTGCACCTTGTCTTTTCTGTTGCCCCATGGTTTAACTCGTATAGGACAGTCGTATTTCAAGCTTTTGGGGCCACTTGATTATTGAGCGCTGTTTGTCATCAAACTGTAGCTAATATCATCATAAATAAAATTGTACATAGTTTAAATGATTTATTTTCCCCAGTGGCCCTTTGCTAAAGTTTCTTAATTTTTCTGTGATGTAATTTTATTTTATTTATTTATTTATTTTTATTATTATTCTTTAAGTTCTAGGGTACATGTACACAACGTGCAGGTTTGTTACGTATGTATACATGTGCCATGTTGGTGTGCTGCACCCATTAACTCGTCATTTACATTAGGTGTATCTCCTAATGCTATCCCTCCCCCCTCTCCCCACCCCACAACAGGCCCTGGTGTGTGATGTTCCCCTTCCTGCATCCAAGTGATCTCATTGTTCAATTCCCACTTATGAGTGAGAAGATGCAGTGTTTGGTTTTCTGTCCTTGCGATAGTTTGCTGAGAATGATGGTTTCCAGCTGCATCCATGTCCCTATAAAGGACATGAACTCACCCTTTTTTAAGGCTGCATAGCATTCCATGGTATATATGTGCCACATTTTCTTAATCCAGTCTATCATTGATGGGCATTTGGATTGTTTCCAAGTTTTTGCTATTGTGAATAGTGCCGCAATAAACATATGTGTGCATGTCTCTTTATAGCAGCATGATTTATAATCCTTTGGGTATATACCCAGTAATGGGATGCTGGGTCAAATGGTATTTCTAGTTCTAGATCCTTGAGGAATCGCCACACTGTCTTCCACAATGGTTGAGCTAGTTTACAATCCCACCAACAGTGTAAAAGTGTTCCTATTTCTCTGCATCTTCTCCGGCACCTGTTGTTTCCTGATAAACTTTCTTAATTTTGACTAAAATCATCTGTACTTGCCAGATTTTCTTTTAAAAAAATATTCTGAAAATACGCAATGTTAAATCTACACAGCAGTCCTTTATGTCCAGCAACTATTTTGTTAAGGTTCTGTAATTCTCCATTCATTTAAAAAGAGAAGAGCATTGTTTTATGTCACTATTGTTACTTAATTGTGCCTTTTGAGTACTTCATTTGGATAATCTAGTTTATAATATTTAACTTAATAGATATTTTTAAATAATTCCTTATAGTTTAATAGATATCTTTGTTTGCAACTACTGTATACTGGGTTAAAGAGAGCGCTGGGTTCAGAATCAATTTATTTAAGTGTAAATACTCTGTCAACAATAATGGTACTCTTATATATAAAACCTAAGTAAACAGTCCTGGCCTTGATTGCTAAATACAATAAGAAAATCAATTCCAATATGCATCATGTTTTAATGAACTTATTATTAAACAACATTATCAATGTTTATTTTTCATGTTCTATGGAGTGGTACTAGAATATAAGATTCCTGTCTCCAAAATTTAAAGAACTGGATCATTTGAAAAGAGTTTGACTATATCTCTTTATCTCCTCCTTTGACAATTTGCATTTGCCATTTGATGTACTTTTCCACTTCCTTGCACTTTTAGCACTAATGCTTTTGCAGAGGAAAAAAAAAAAATTTGCAGTTATTTTTAGTGGATGTCTTAGTCCATTTTGTCCTGCTATAACAGAATACCTAAGACTAGGGCATTTAAAAAAGAAAAAATTATTTTCTATTACAGTTCTAGAGTCTGGGAAGTTGAAGATCAAGACCCTGCATTTTGTAAGGGCCTTCTTGCTGCATTCTCACATGACAGACAGTGGAAAGTTGAAAGGCAAAAATGGGACAAATGTTGTTGTTCTCACATGCAAAAGAATGAAAAATAGTGAAATGACTCCTGAAAGCTCTTTTTATAAAGAGATTAATTTATTCATGAAAGTAAAGCTATCATGATCTGAACATTTTCCAAAAAACCTCAGCTCTTAGGACTATTGCACTGGGGGTTAAGTTTCCAACACATGAGTTTTACAGAGGACACATTCAAACCATAGCAGTTGCGTTTCAAAATTACTTTTTAAAAATTTTGCTTTAAAGGGCAGGAGTGCACTGATCTAGTCTTTATCCAATCAGAGAGTTTCTAGTTTTTGTGTTCCAAATTGCATTTTCTGGTTTTTATTCTTCATTTTGTAGTGAAAAAGTTTACACTTATTTAACATACTGCAAATGTTATAACCCATACACTTCTGTGCAACATTTTTCCTGTCTTGTAAACACCATATAATTGTGAAAATTGGAAATATTTTCAACTGTTACATAATGAAACTCTATTATCCATCTATATTTCATATGAATTGAGTAAATAAACCATTTTTATATAAAAAGGAAAATTATCTGAGTATACATGCTATTTATGTGACTTTTTATTATGTGCATGTAGTTAAATCATGTAACCGTGAGAATACATAAATTTGGAAAAAATAATTTATATTTCTCTCAATGATAATTGTCGAAATATTTTACAAATTCTGGAGGTACATGTATTTTCAAAAAAAAATTCTGTTATATATTTCTCTTTTAATCCAGTTCATGCCATTTCTTATCCTTCTAGGAATTTTTTCAATCTGTATATTTATTTTGCATATGTAAGAATTTTGCAATGATATATTACTAAAGCATGTTTTCTGACAGTGCAAGGAAAGCGTGATGTTTGATCATTATCAACTGTGTTCTGAGGATCAATTTAGATTTAGGGTAGTGCTGTAGCAGATAAACAAATGTCGTTCTTATCACTGACTTTATTAACAGAACTATTCTACAGGTTTGTCTCTAACACATTTGGATCCTTCTTTAATCAGCAAAACAAAATATCAATACTCCAGTCATTTGTCAAATAATTCAATATTGGACTGACTTTGAATCATTACTTGCCAAAGGCTTAACTGAGTCACTTGATATTTAACTCTGTCACACAAGCTAACTACACATTTCATTACATTCTGTACTGTCTGAAAGAAGTGAGTAATGTAAAGGAAACACTTGGTTTCAGTTGCATGAGAAATGCTTTCATCATCACCACTCTCTAATACAAATACTAGTCAGATTAAGTCAAGGTCACTCCAGGGGAAAAACAAAGTAGGAAGGAGAGGTATTCTGTGCTTTGCAATTATCTGATTTACTTTGAAAACATCTTTTTGAGTTAGGTATTAGTATTTTCATTTTACAAAAGAGGAAATTAAGACTCTTGAGATATTAAAAATAGTACACACATCACATGAGTTATAATAGAATGAGTGCCCCAAAATATGCATATACCACAATCCCCAGAGTTTTGCAGATATAATTTCGATTATATACCTCCAGAGATCAAGATTATACTCAATTTGGCTGATGAAAACAATCTAATGTGGTGAACTCTGAAATGCAGAAACCATTCTCTCTGGCTGAAGTCAGGAGAGATGAAATATAGGATGAGTCAAATAGATTTGAAGCATGTATCACTATATCATGGCACTCGTATGTGCTTTATTGGCACTCAGCTTATTCTCTAACATACTATAATTATTATGTTTCATAATTTTATCTTTCTCTCTGAAATTAAAATGATTTAGTGGAAAAGGGACTACCTTATTCAAAACTTTATGATCTGCAGTATTAAATAAATTTTCAGACAGAGTAGATACAAATTTTTTTAAGTTGCTCTTTTGCAAAGAATCCCCATAATATCTTTTAGAAGGTCCTAAGAAAGCTTTTGCAATAATTTTAAAATGTTATTATCAAATATGTAATAATAATTTCATATGTGTGTATATATGCATATATACAAATACATACATGTCGTTTTATATATACACATACACACACAAATATATAAAAAGAGCAAGAGAGACAGAGAAAAACGGAGAGAAATGGAGGGAGACAGAGTGAGACCATGAAGCTTCCAGATCAGAGACACAGTTCATTACTCACAGAGTAGAATCTCATGTCAGGTCCCCATGCTATGAATCCCTACAGGGTGACATGAATGAGAATCACATTTTACCTCGCATGCAGTTAGTTTACACCATAGGAAAGCAAATACTAAATTATGAGACTAACAGCTTACACAAGTGCTTATAAGACATCTGCCCAACCTTCTGAAGAGAAACTTAACACTGGAACATAAACAAAGTCTTCCAGGAGAGGAAGGAAGTATTTATCCTTATTTATTATTATCTTGGAATGGAAGCAAATATCTCTGGGAAGACAAATCTCTAAATCTCTACCTTTGCAGGCCTTTGCTATTCAAACATTTTTTAAAAATTATTTTTGAAAGGCTTAGACCATGCAGAATCATGATATTCATGAAATATTCATGGAAAGTTCTGTTTCAGTGCACAATCATCCTGAAAATTAGTAAACATGTCCAGTTAGTGTATGCTGAACTAACTAATCAGATAGATCAACATATCTGTTTTCTACTTCTGTTTTATTTTTTTTATGTTCAAGGACTCTTGTCAAATCTCCATATCTAGGTTTAATGTTCAGTTTAGATTTCTAGCATACATGTTTTATAGACAGCAATCTCATTATTATGCGATAACTGATATAAAAATTAATTACACTAAATAAGAATATGTATCACTGCTGGGCTTAAGAAAAAGCTTCAGAACTACAATGTTGGGAGTTCTGCGGGACTTTCTGCCCTATTCAAGTCCACTTTTGTCTCAGCTACAATTTGGTCCCTATCTGGAAGTGGTATATACTCCAAGTTAAATATTGGCATAAATAACTGTGGGGCAATGGCCAGTCAAGAATTCTAGAGAGTAATTTTAAGACTCTCCCAGGTGGTGGATACCTGTGTTATTATCATTGATTGTGCAGGGCTCAGGACAGGCAGTGTTAATGATAAACAGTCATCTTCAGAATTTCTGAAGTGGTATTTTTCCCTGCCCTTAAAAATCTCCCTTCCGCCTCCAGGATCCCCAAACCTAATATAAGTTAAGAAATGTAATTCACCCATATCAGTTAGAGCTACCAGAGAAACTGAAATTATATATATAATAAATACTGTATATATTATATATATAATAACATAAATATGTGTGTGCACATGCATGTGTGCGTGTGTGTGTATACATATACTGTATAGGAGAGTTAAAAGAAAAACTTTAGCCAAATTTAATTTAAAAGAGTTTAATTGAGCAAAGAACAATTTGCAAATCAGGCAGCCTCCTGAGCCAGAATGGGCTCAGGGACTCCAGTGCAACCACATGGTGGAAATTTATGAACAGAAAAAGGAAAGTGACATACAGAAAACAGAAATGAGGTACAGAAAAACCTACTTTTTTTTACAGCCCAGCATTTGTCTTATTTGAACATGGTTTGAACAGTTGGCCACCTGTGATTGACCAAAACTCAATGATTGGCACAAGAGTAGACTACAGTCTGTTTACAACTCCTTTTAAGTTATAGTTCATGATGTACAGAGAAACCTTTAGGCCGAACTTAAAATGGAGGCAGCTTAAGGTTAAGTTTAATTTAACGCAACTATATACATATTTATAAGTGTGTGCATTTATATTCTATATATGCCCAAATATACATACTGTATATGCATATATGTACTAGAGAAAGAGACATCTATTTCAAGGAATTGGATTGCATGATTGTGGGAGCTGGCAAATCAGAAATTTGCAGGGAAGGCAGTCTTGGCCAGGAGCTGACACCATACTTAGTCTTGAGGCAGAATTACTTCTTCCTCATAGAAATCTGTTTTGTTCTTAAGGCTTGTCAACTGATTCGATGAGGCACACTCACATTATTAAGGATAATCTCCTTTACCTAAAGTCAACTGATTGTAGATCTTAAAACACCTAAACAGTAAGACCCAGGTTAGTGTGTGACTGAAAAACTGAATAGGATAGTCTAGCCAAGTTGACATCTAAAAGCAATCATACCACCCCAGTTTGTGAATGAAGTCTGGGTAGAAGACCTAATTCACAGTCAATTCATTTTATATATAAATTCTCTATATTGTGATGTTATACTATTTTTGTTGTGATTATATAGTTTATGTTGTTCAAAACAGTGGGAGCAGCTGACTCTGTATGCCTCTTCTGTTTTCGTATGCTTTTTTCTACACTTAGGTCTATGCATATCATCCAAAAAATTACACATCTGCCAAACAAGAAACATAACAGGAGGAGATTTAACTCCATTAAAAAGTGAATGTTCTTTATTATTTATGAATCATATATCCATAAATGCAATTCAATGTACATGACAAAAGGTTACAAATGTATACATACCTAATATTCCTGGAGTATAGTCAAGACGAGTAATGATTAGAAGACTAATCCTTATAATAACTCTATGCTATTTATTTAGACAACATTTTACACTTTTTAGAAACATATTACTTTTCTTTCATTGACAAATAACATACTATTTAAAATGGAAAGTTCGGAATTTTTAGAGTCACTCAAAAGCTTTGAACATGCAAACCTCCTATCAGAAAGCACACAATATTTTTCTAGCATAAATTGTTTCATAGTAATTTCAGGATTTGTATATTTGAAATATAATAGTGAGTAATTTTATTAGCATGTACTCTACTTTTACTTAAAATTGTGAATCATAGTATTTATTTCAGGGAAGAGTTGTTAAAACTCAAATTAATACTCTTTTTTGTATAACTCACAGCCTTCCCTTTTCTTTGTACTGCTAATATTAATAGTTCAAATATAATCTCCCCATTTATCACAGTCTCTTATTCCCTTAATATTATTAATTGTTAGAAGTACTCATCCCCAAAGATTTAATTTTTCATTTTATAATTTTATCTAAACCCTGACTGTTAACCACAAAATTAAGCATATATCATCTCTCAGAAATAGTCCACAGCATGGTAAGAATGTGCATATTTAAATTGTGATGCAATACTAATCTATGAAAGTTACAATTGGTAATAATCATACAAAAGCCAATGATATATAGAGACCAATTTTATTTTCCTATATTTTATCAAATAAACAATCAAACTTTATCAGAATTTGGAAAAATAATAAAGAATATGTTTCTCGCTTTGGGGAAAAGCACACCAAGGACAATAGATATGAATGAAATTTTAAATATCAATCACCTTATATACAGTTTCATTGTAAAAAAAAAAAAAAAGCTTTGAAGCATTGTTCTTCTCACTCTCAAAACAAGATTATATTAAAAATGTTGATATAGTGTTTTTTCAAAAATATCGATGAACTCCTGTCATAACAAAAGAGATCTCCAGTGGCATTTAACTCAGTAAAATAACTAAAAACCTCCTATACACTGCAATGATAGCACCTCCTCAGTGGGTGCCTTTTCACCCCTTCTTGAGCTCTGAGAATCCTTCTGTCAAGAAACAAATGACAGACAAACATATACTTGGTTGTTGTAACTGACAACAAATATCTCATTGCCTGTTTTTTTTTTTAATTGCTTTTCCTGTTGTAGAAAACAGCACTTGAGAATACAATAGAAAGATAATCTGTCCTGTCATTATAATGTGTTTTAAATTTCTAAAATTATTAATCTATTTGTAAATATCCAGGCAGAATCTAATCCCCTAATTTACATGCTATTAATAGATAAAGTTGGTAAAAGGAGGATAGGATGGGTACAGCCCACAGAATGGAAAGAAGAACGGAGGCTACAAAATCTACCTGATTCCCCTTATGCTTTTCTCTGAATGCCTTTCTTTTTCAAATTCAGAGTACCTGACACAAGTGCCCATTCTGTAATGTAAATTTATAAGTTTAACATTTATTTTCTCTTCTTAAAATCCAGAGAGTTAACACATTTTTGTCGTGGGTCGTGTTCCCCAGAAGTAAACCCCGAGACAAAGATTCCTATGGAAATAATCTATACAGAATGTACTTTCAGGAGAAACCATAAAAGAGTGTAGGACACAGGACGAGCAAGTTGAAGCAATAGTAGCAAAACAGTAAACATTTGATACAAAAAAGCCACACCAAAATCTAATAATTTTAAATAGAGGTCATTTATTAGTCTATGATTTCGGGGGTTAGCAATTTGGACTGGGTTCAGCTGAGTGGTTGTTTTGCTGGGCTCCATCAGACTTTAGTTAGCTGCAGTGTGGTTAATCTAGGATGGGCTTACTCACATATCTGACCATTGGTCTTGGCTCCTGGTTTAGGTGCTGGGACCATTTGTCTCCAGCAGATTAGTTTAGCCTTAGTCATGAGGTAATGGTTGTAAGGTCTTCAAGAGGATTGAGAGAGGACAGGCCACAAAGTACAAGCACTGTTGAAGCTTCTGTCTGCATCCTGTCTGCTAGTGTCTTCTAGTCAAAGAAAGTTTTGTAACTCCCCAGTTGGTTCACCTTGTCCGCTGGCTAGATAGAGTTGATTTATCAGGAAAGGGAATTATAGTGGAGAAAAAATAATTCACGCAGAGCCGGCTGTGCGGGAGAATTGAAGTTTTATTAGTCCTCAAATCAGTCTCCCCGAGCATTCAGGGATCAGAGTTTTTAATATAATTTGCCAAGCCGGGGCTTGGGAAGTGGGGAGTGCTGATTAGTCAGGTTGGAGATGGAATCATAGGGGGTCGAAGTGAGTTTTTCTTGCCATCTTCTGTTAATGGATGAGATGGCAGAACTGGCTGAGCCACATTACTGATCTGGGTGGTGTCAGCTGATCTATCGAGTTCAGGGTCTGCAAAATATCTCAAGCACTGATCTTAGGTTTTGCAATAGTGATGATATCCCCAGGACCAATTTGGGGAGGTTCAAACTCTTGGAGCCAGGGGCTACATGACCCCTATACAGGAATTTCTAATCTTGTAGCTAATTTGTTAGTCCTGCAAAGGCAGATTGGTCCCTAGGCCAGGAGGGAGTGTTATCAATTTCATTTCAGAATTAAACCATGAACTAAATTCCTTCCCAAAGTTCATTCGGCCTATGCCCAGGAATGAACAAAGACAGCTTAAAGGTTATCAGCAAGATGGAGTCAGTTAGGTCTGATTTCTTTCACTGTCATAAATTCCTCAGTTCTAATTTTGCAAAGACAGTTTCACTTTCATAGTCAAACCATAGTCAATGTATGTAGGGATTATCCAAGGGCATAAATAAGGGAGAAGCAAATCATTTTGGGTCATTATTTCAACAATCTACCACAAGCAAAGAGCTACAAAAGGTAGCACTGACCTGAGCCAAAGGGAAGTCTTAAATTTAAGTAATATATCAGAGATGTACTGTCCTCATGCAAGTGAACTTGGCTTTCAAATTGATGTACTGGGTAAGCACTGGTCCAGGGTACTCTTGTTATAGTAGGTAGTTTGGCTGACATGAGCACGAATGGAGAGGTACCCACCCTTTACAGGAATGTTAGGCAACCGCTAGGTGATGGTCAGGCAGTTGTTAAACTGTCCCTTGAAAATAATAATTTGTTGCAGCCGGTGCTAGGGAAAAGCAGTTTCCCAATAGATAGAAAACATGTGATGAGCAGCTTCTAGATAAGATCTCAGTAGTTGGGCAAGTGGACACAAGCATGAGCAGTAAGAGGCAAAATGGCAGAGTTTAAGTGGTATATGACCTTCCTCTAGGAACACTCGACTGGTAAGGGAAAAATGCCACAGATGAGCACGTGCACAACTTCAGTAAACATACTGTGCATGCAGCCCCTCCAAAGTCCTGGCAGGCCACTGGGTATGTGGCAGCCCATAGCAAGGAAAACTCAAAGGAGGAGTGATGCAAGATCCTGGAAGCATGCCAATGTGTAAGATCCCATGTCAAAGGTAAAACCAGGCACTTGTATCTCTCAAGTTGCCTACTTGGCCCTCCTTCAAGTGTACTTTACTTCCTTTCATTCCTGCTCTAAAAGTTGCCTCGGTCTCTCCTTATTCTTTACGAACTTCAGATGAGTTCTTTCCTCTGAAGGGGCCAGAAATGAGTTGCTGCAGACACATAATGGTTCACTGCTGCTAACACTATCTCCAGGCACTTGCAGCTATCTTCTAGAATGGACAACATGGGTCCTCAGGTGCTGGCTTTTGTAAGTGAAGGCACACATATGCAGAGTGAGCTATTTGATGAAAGAGGGAGGGACTCAAAGAACAACAAGGTATCTGCAGGAATCTGGACTGAGCACCAACATTGTCTGCTACAGTGTCCTCTTGCATTGCTCAGATTCAATGTTTTTGGTTTGAGGATTAGTTGATATGGAATTTTCATGATGGTGATTTTCCAGGAGAAGTATAACAGTAGAAGAATTATTTTTTTTTTTTTAATTTATTTATTATTATTATACTTTAAGTTGTAGGGTACATGTGCATAATGTGCAGGTTTGTTACATATGTATACTTGTGCCATGTTGCTGTGCTGCACCCATCACCTCGTCATTTACATCTGGTATAACTCCCAATGCAATCTCTCCCCCCTCCCCCCTCCCCATGATAGGCCCCGGTGTGTGATGTTCCCCTTCCTGAGTCCAAGTGATCTCATTGTTCAGTTCCCACCTATGAGTGAGAACATGCGGTGTTTGGTTTTCTGTTCTTGTGACAGTTTGCTAAGAATGATGGTTTCCAGCTGCATCCATGTCCCTACAAAGGACACAAACTCATCCTTTTTGATGGCTGCATAGTATTCCATGGTGTATATGTGCCACATTTTCTTAATCCAATCTGTCACCGATGGACATTTGGGTTGATTCCAAGTCTTTGCTATTGTGAATAGTGCCACAATAAACATACGTGTGCATGTGTCTTTATAGCAGCATAATTTATAATCCTTTGGGTATATACCCAGTAATGGGATGGCTGGGTCATATGGTACATCTAGTTCTAGATTCTTGAGGAATCGCCATACTGTTTTCCATAATGGTTGAACTAGTTTACAATCCCACCAACAGTGTAAAAGTGTTCCTGTTTCTCCACATCCTCTCCAGCACCTGTTGTTTCCTGACTTTTTAATGATCGCCATTCTAACTGGTGTGAGATGGTATCTCAATGTGGTTTTGATTTGCATTTCTCTGATGGCCAGTGATGATGAGCATTTTTTCATGTGTCTGTTGGCTGTATGAATGTCTTCTTTTGAGAAATGTCTGTTCATATCCTTTGCCCACTTTTTGATGGGGTTGTTTGTTTTTTTCTTGTAAATTTGTTTGAGTTCTTTGTAGGTTCTGGATATTAGCCCTTTGTCAGATGAGTAGATTGCAAAACTTTTCTCCCATTCTGTAGGTTGCCTGTTCACTCTGATGGTAGTTTCTTTTGCTGTGCAGAAGCTCTTTAGTTTAATGAGATCCCATTTGTCAATTTTGGCTTTTGCTGCCGTTGCTTTTGGTGTTTTGGACATGAAGTCTTTGCCCATCCCTATGTCCTGAATGGTACTACCTAGGTTTTCCTCTAGGATTTTTATGGTATTAGGTCTAACATTTAAGTCTCTAATCCATCTTGAAGAATGAGTTTCACAAACGGTACTTAGCAAAACTTACGTTAAGCATCTCTTTCCTCTACAACCTAGTCTAGATCACTCTTTCCCACAGCTCCTCTTTCTGCAGGTCCACATGACTTACTTGGTGGTAATGATGGCCCAGGCCTTCATTTTTTAGGAATATGGGCTCTTTATTATCTTGCTTAGGTAGATTGTGGTAATTGCTCATACACAGTTAAAACTGGATATGCCAGTACTAAGAAATGTCCTTGAATTATAAACATATTCTCCCTCCCCTCATTATGTAGCAGCGTACCTACCTTCTCAGGAGATTTAGTGTCAATTCTCCCTGCCAGTGTGACAACTCTTTACTTTGCCTATTATTTTCCACAAGATTTAAGTACATACGATAAGGTAGTAGCTGTAGTCTTTGGCTTAGTGGGACCTTTATAGTGTCTCCTGATGAATGTATCTTCTCTCTGGAAACTGAGATCTTTAGACAAAAAGAACTATAAGAATTGAAAGCAGACATCATCTATTTCCCCAGCAGGGTCACCGGGAGTGACAATAAGCAGGACCACTTATTACACTCCTTGCCTCCCAGATTTCTATCTGTCATCAATCATTGTCACAGGTCCTATGATGTTTGGTTCAAAGCATGCATCACGTCTTGAAAGGCAGAACCTCATTCATACACATGATTGTTTCCAAGCTGATGCCTTTAGCTACACTTGTAAGAGTAAATTTCAATACTCTAAAAGGATGCAGCTTCTGGTGATACTATATGTGATAGTACTAACGCGAATCCATAGTAACGTGTCCATGGTTGCTCTCTTCTGTCTTAAATTGAGCCCTTTTGTCTAAATGATGCTATGTAGCGTCTCTGGTTGGTAAATCAGGCAGCCTGTGAGCCCGCAGACAATGATTTGACCAAGACTATGTGAGCAAAACTATTATTGAATTTCCTTAGGAAAACCCAGATCCATTAAGTGTTATCAAGAATCTTGTGGGACAGTTTCTCTAGCTGCCACTCTGAACTGGCTGCAAATTAGAGTAATTAAATCTGTCATTATTTTTGAGACTAGAGAGCCCAGTAGCACAACAGTGTCTCCTACTGTCAGCACCAACTTAGAGAAAACAGCCACTTACTGGGCTGCTCCTTGATGCATTCCTTATCATCTTTGAAAATAAAATGTCCTCTGGCTCTCGTAAGGACCATGATCATCAGGGGAGAAGATTTTGGATTTTATGTAACAGAGTCACTCTATAAAGTCTATTTCTGTGAGCCTTAGGAATCGGAATCCCTTCTCAACATTCTATCAAGGCAAATCTGACATCTCCATTTTATTTAATACATACCATCATTGTTTCCAAGAGTCACAGAGCCTAATATGCCCCCTCAGCATATTAGGATCTAATCCAGATGCCTATTCCAGTGTATTAAATCCTGAGTAGTGTATTTACTCCCATATAAAATCTCTCCCTTTCTCCCTTACTCAGCTTCACAGTCTTCGTTTACTGAACCAGATCTTTCAAGATCTGTACTACATATGATTCACAGTTTCTATTGGTCATAAAAGCTTTGTTTTATAGCTTCTTTGGAGATTAATTCCTTTCAGATCTTTGTAGGAGCAACATTCAATTGGATCACGCTCAGACTTGATGGCAAGGACACTGTCATCTTCTAGCAAAGGCAAAATAGGCTAACCTTTATGTTTGGTTTCCGGAATGTTAAGAGGAAACTTGAGGTTCAACGTTCTTAAGAAAATACATGAAAATGTCCCTATCTCAAGATTCAGGAGACTTACACAGCGTGCAAATTTAGCCTTCCCTAAGGTTCTTCTATTTTTACATTAGTTCTGGGTTTGGTCTTCAAACAGCTTGCTCTCTGGCTCTGAGATAAAGGTGTTCTGACTTCTATATTGTGCCTTAAATTGCTGAGTGATTGCATTGAATTTGCCAGTTTTTTCCTTCAATAGAATCAGCAAAAATCAATTTCTCACTTTTTTATAATTATTATTCCCCCCATGTATCTCAGCTGCTAGAGATATCATAAATCAGTGCATCCTCTTCTACCTGTATTCCATTCTACTTCGCCACAGGTGAAAGTGTTACCAGCACTGTCAGCATGTCAGAGATTATCCATCCTCCATTTATCACCACAATCAGTCTTTGCTACCATCTAGCCTGTGAGTGATTGCACGTCAGAATCCCATCTTTAGGACCTGCTTTTTAGGATCGCTACTGATTTAAGTCAAGTTTCCCAAGCTGACCTAAGACAAATATTCACATGCAAATGATACATTAAGAAAGTGTTCCCAGGGGATGCTGATTAGTAAGATTGGGGAAACAGAAGAGAAAGTGAGAGAATGACCAGCAAGGGTGCAATCTCCGGCAAAATTTAACAAGGATTAGCTTCATCCTGAACTCACAGCGGACCCAGAACTGTGAATATGACTCAGAGTTCCCCACCCCAAGTCAAGGAGGTTGGACTTTTCCACTCCTAAATTAGCATTTCCTGCAAAGGGGGACATAAACTATGAACACTTCCAGCTCTTTCATGTGTGGAGAAAGTTACCAAGGTAACCCAAGGGCAGACCTCCAAAAAAGAGCTTGCAGTTGATAGCTGTTGAAAGCAAAAGTCAACCAAAGCCTAAGTAAGGAGGGTGATGTTGAGTTGCCTGGTGGGCGAGAAGTTCATAATGTGGTGAAAATGGATTCTCATTCCCTAATAATGTCTTAAAGAATACAAGGTCATTTCCTGTATTCCAAGTGGGAATTTACAGTGCACTTGCTCATAGAAATGATATTTTAACTATTTTAAATAAAAAGGGTCTAGTACTACAATTTCACATTTGCATAACATATTTGAAAAATTTGTAAACTCTTAGGAAGTACAAAATGTTATAATAATGCTCATTAATATTTCTTAATTCATTATGAATGTTTCTGATGGTTGGCACAGTTACACAGCCACATTTTAAAACATTGTTTCTAAGGGAAAATGTGTTGCAAATTCTCAACCAATAATTAAGAAAAGTGTATTAACTCAACCCATTCTATGATATTCTCTTGCTGTCAACAGATAATTTATTCTGCTATTAACCTTCACCGGTTCCAGTCAACTAACTTAAAATTGTTGGTACAACAGATTCTGAAACACTAATACAAAATTATTTTCAATAATCCTTTAAAACATAGCTCATATTCTTATATACAAATATCTTTACAAACATTTTAAGAAATTCATAATTTATTTTAAACACCTTAAAAATACACTCATTTGATTATTTCTCCCACATTCAATATTCATATTATCAAGAGGGACTACATCAAAATAGCATCACTTTTGCTTTTGTTTTCTATACAAGTTACTTGCTTACATTTTGAGAGACACAAAAACAGTACCACAACAAGACAGACCATGATTGAGAGTGTAGCATAGGAAAAGATCAGGCTTTAAAAATTAAACAGTAAATTGTCCGCACTTTTTGACCATATTTTCTCTTTTGCAAAGTAAAATAATAATAGATATGCCATACCATTGTGTAGAAGAGTTATTGAGTGTATCCATATAAAAACATAGTATGATAATTGATGCATATGATATACTAAGCATATGAAAGCTCTTGTTATTGATTAAAGGCCTACACAAACTACTCATCACTCCAAGCTGTAGAAATCTGAGTCCATCATCAACAAAAAAAGCTCTATTTTCCCAAGATAAATATTGAATGAAGTGTAGGGTCACATTGACAAAGCTTTTCATCTTAACTGTTGAGATGATGAGAAATACACCACCATTTTTTACCGCATATCTAGGTGATCATATATCTCAGCAGTATTTAGTTTGCAATAATAAGAAAGAGTTCCCGTTCAAACATTGCCTATGACATATAAAACACTTCCTATTATTCATTCCTCTCATCCCCTTATCTCTTTCTCTTATCAAAATCTGTATTAGTTTTCTATTGCTGTGTAATAAATTACCACAAACGTAGTAGCTTAATTAGAAATGCCCATTTATTAGCTCACAGTTCTGTAGCACAGATATCTACACACAGTTCCCCTGGGTTTTCTAATCAGAGACTCATACTATGTTCTCATAATCAGTGTGTCCTTGGCCAGACTGCATTCTTACTGGAAGCTCTAGAAAAGAATCGGCTTGCAAGGTTATTGAGGGTGTTAATATTCACAACCTTTATTTTATTATTCATTTCCTTGTAGTTTTAAGGCTGAGTTTCTCATTTCCTTGAAGGTTGTCAGCCAGGGGCCACTTTTAGCAGATAGAAGCTGACTATATTCCTGACACATGACCCCCTCCATATTGAAAATCAGCAACCAAGAATCTCCCTTGTGTTGAATCCCTGCAAATGTTTCTAATAGCTCTGATTTTGGACCATCATTTATATAATGGGATAAGATTATGCACTATGGGCTTGCTTTCAAGAGATTTGGGAATAGGGTAGATGTATATTATATCAGTTAAAAAATAAGTTTACAGTTATAGAGTCTTGAACTTGAACCTGTCTATGTGAGAGTGATTAAGCCTCTGTGACTCCATTTCCTGGGTCTTAAAAATGTGAAAATACTGTTTCATCAATTCTAATAATTAAGTATATGTTTTGTCACTAAGAAAAATAATGATAAAACTATGACATTGCATAAATGTTAAGATACACCCCAAATTTTAAGATATTAAAATACCAAAAAAAATCATTCCATGAATAAGTGAAATAAAGTAATATCTCTTCCATATGGCTAGCCTAAGGCATAATTTACATAATGTCTGTAGACTCTTTAATTCTGTTTTGGGGGCATAGTATTACATTTTGTGAAATGTAGCTATTAACTGTTTTGTTATGAGCCTGGTTGCTATGTTCTTGGTCTACGACAGATCGTTTTCTCAAGAAGGGAAGGGGAAAACTTCATTTTATCCTCTTTCCCATTTGACAGATACGATTGTGGCTAAGATTTTGAAGTGCAGTAGAGCCATGCTCCTGCCATGATAGAGTAGTAACTAGCCGTGAGAGAAAAAGCATTGATCTGAATGTTGCATTGTAACATTTCCTTCCGCTCTCCAAACTTGCTGCCTCTTTTCTCCTCATCAGAAAGGCATGTGCTTTCTTAATACAGGCTAACAGATAGATGCACTTTCTACAGCTGTGCAGTCGCCTAGTCCTCCTGCCTTATAAAGGGAGAGGGCTGTAGAGTCAGGGCAATTGCTTTAAATGATATATCACCTTAAAATGGTACAAATGGCCATGGGAGCTTTATTATCTAGTAACCACAGAGCAGGCTATGAATTCAAGCATAGGCATGTAATATTCAGTAATCTCTCAGATGACCTGAGATAAGTATGTGAAGCCTTATTTTTAAAAAGCATGCTATAGAACTGGAGGTTTATGTTACTAAAATCATTTGATGTGGAATTATAATATTATATAGCTAGATCAATGCTTAATTCCTCATTGTGTTTGTGTATTAATGAGGAATTAAACATTGATCTAGCTATATATCTAATGTTATAATTTCTTATCCGATAATTTTAGTGTATGTGTGTGCATGTATGTAACACACATGTTGAATGGCAGATTAAAATAAAAATAATTTAACCTATTTTGTTGCATCTGTGCCTTTACAATTAAAAAATTGAAACTTTTAAATTTATGTTCCACTTATGTGATTCTCATTACATCACACAGATGGTATTAAGATAAAATGCAATATTATATTGCACAGAAAAAACAAATTTATTTTAGCTTGTTATACTATAATTTCTACAGTATATAATTTTGCTTTCTACCTAAATATGTAGCCATGAGTATTAAAATAAATGTCCTTATTGTGATTTTAGATGTGTCTTTCCCCCACTGTGGGGGTATTTAGGCAAGTTCTACTCTCATTTTTATCAAAATGACTTGAATTATTTCTTAAAAGTGGGTTCAGACTGATGGCAGGCAGATGGGAGTGCCCACTTTTATCTATATCACATTTGGATGTGGAGGATTTCAGGTACAAATCTGTGACTCATCTTACTCAAGAGAAAGATGATTAAACCAGAGTATTATGGTCTTTTCCATTTTACTGAGCACAATTACTGACTCCAGACCTCAGAAAAGAGAGAAAACCTAATTTCCTGGATTTGCACCTCTTTGTGCTGGGCCATTCTGACACTTCGCTGGCAGCATTTGCTTGAGCTCTTTGGATTTCTAAGGCAAACTTTGGTGATGCTTTCATAAGTGCCACTTATCTTTTTCCCACTCTAGCTTTACTTCTTTTAAAATATTGCATTTTTTTTTATTTATAATCATAAAGTTTAGCACTGAATCAAATGTTAAAGTGTCCTTTAACATTTTTCACAGATACTGGTTATTATATCATTTTGTTCCTACTGGCTTTCAGTAAGACCCAGAACTACTAAGTAAATTTCACATAACTTTGCATTGAAGAAAAGACAGATTTCTTACTTTTGTTGTTTCTGCTTTGATAACTTTTCTACCAAGAAAGACAGCCCACTAAATTCACTTCTGGCAAACTTTGGAAACCATACCTACTCAAGTTGTCCTGAAACAAAGAAAGTATTCTGTGTACGATGAGCTCTTTTAAATGAAGTTGATCACAGAAAATAAACATGACAGGAAAACTTGACAGCAATTACTTTCAGTAAATCAATTACTATTAGAGATCTTACCTGTAGAGCAAGAGCCCTCAACTCCATTAGAAGTGGCTGTTTACACATAGACTGTCATTGATAGGTTATTTCTGCTTTTGATTAGGACTTTTCGTCTTACTCTTAAAATTATATAAATGGTGAAAATACATCACCCCAAATATTAATATAATTTTAGGTAATTTTAAAATAACAGTGGGGATCACTGAATTGAAGTTTATTAAAAATATACCTCCTGCACATTTTACATTTTGAATACTATATATTTTTGACACACACAGAACTAAGAAAATGTACTTTATTTCTGAAGTGTTACAATATTTATCAGCCTACATTTAGGTGGTTTAAAACAAGTAACTGTTACTGAGAAGTGATTTTTATGCATTTAAATCAATTTGGGCTATCAACATGTAATTAACATAATTTCAAAATATTCTACTGTTTCTATAAAATTGCTTTTAGATATGATGGACTTAGGAAAAATGTGTTATGTATCCAAAAGCTTCTGGTAAATGTTGGTAATTGCATATATAGAGAGATTTTATACAGGATCCTGCTACGTCGCCCAGGCTGGAGTAAAGTGGCATGATCACAGCTCACTGCAGCCTTGACTCCCCAGGCACAGCCCACCTCAACCTTCCAATTAGCTGAGACTGTAGATGTATGCCACCACACCTGGATAATTTTTAAATATTTTATAGAGACAGAGTCTCGTTATGTTGCCCAGACTGGTCTCCAGCTCCTTGGCTGAAGTGTTCCGTCTGCCTCCTCAGCCTCCCAAAGTACTGGGATTACAGATGTGAGCCATCATGCTCTGCCCTAGATATATAATTTTAATAACAATCTCTATACTAAGTAAAAATACATCCCTATCAGACTTATTGAAATAATAACCTAAAGCTAATATAAATTTCCTATACTGTACCTAAATATATCTCTAGCTAGAAGAAAAAAAGCAGATTTACATTCTCTATTCATAAACTTTTAAATCATAAATCTTTGGAAGGGTTTACAAAGTACTTTAATGTATATTATCTCATTTGAAATATCTTGAGAATTGTGATTATGTATAAAATGTAACAATCCTGTTATTTGCCCTCATAAATGAATGAGTGCCTACCGTGTCTCAGACTGTTATAAGCACTAGGGAACAGCTGTGAAAAAGACAGTGTTCCTGTTCTAATGAGGCCAACATTGTGGTGACAGATATAAATAATAAGCACATACAAACTACAAAGAAACCCAAAAAACAAAATAATGTCAAGATACAGAATTACTTTTTGTCTGCTTTAGATTGAGTGTTCACCAAATGATGCTCTGGGGAGACATTCAATCATAAATCTTAAAATTTAAACAGAAATTTAGACCTTGAAGAACAAATTTTAACAGACAAAAAATAAAAATAAGATAAAAATAAAGATATTTTATAAATAAATTGTTAACATGAGGCCAAAAAATACTAAAATGTTAGAGCTTAAAATGTCCTTAGAAATCATCCAGTCCATATTCTTCAAGGGGTAGTAACTGAGAAAAGGGAAAAGTGTGCCCAGATCCCAGCTTGGAGCTTGCTAAACCAACAGCCTTCAGAACATTTCTAGCCTGCACATAAATGCCCAGGTGATGTATATCTTCTTCAGGCTACCTAGGCTTTATTCTACTCCTATCTACCTTTTCAATAACATGTTAGAATATAAAGTTAAGAGAAGTGCCCTTTAATGGATAGCCACACTTTTATATTAAACATATAAAAACACAAAAACCCATGCTAATAATAAAACAGGTTTCTTAAATAATGATAACATTAATCATTTAGGAAACATGCTTTATCTAATATTAGAAATAAATTATTGGCAAATGTTATGGCATATCATATTTCAAGCATATCATATTAAAAGCAGAATTTTTTTTCTTTTTGCTATGTCTTGTTCACAGCTGTTTCTCCAGCACCAGAACAGTGTCTGGCACTGAGTAATGGTCCATAAATATTTAGATGAAATTATACATGAAATATGGCATAGCATCACATTGCAACAAGGTTGAGGACCATCGCTCCAAACTAAGCCAGAAACTATGTTAGAGACATTTATTTTGTGAACATGTGAAGATTTCTTGGCAAAATAATTATAAAATACATTGATGATTGCCTCCTTGTTTGCCAAATTATTTTTGAAATGATTGAGGTGTTTTCCGTGGGGACATTACTTTCAGGAAAAGAATTTTTTATGTTTCTGAATATTTAGCATTTTCTGAACAGTTTACTAGACGGAATCAAAGCATAAGCCTTGGAAGTTACTGAATAGGTAGCGAGAGACCGTCTGGAGAAATGTACATATCCAGAGGTATTTGTTTACATTTCAATCAGGAAAGAAACCCAGATCTACAGACATATTTCAGGGCTTATAAACTCTGAGAAGCTCCTCTTATATTCCCTCTGGAGACATTTACTTGTATTGCAAAGGATAATATGCCAGTATTTGTTTCCCTTCTCTTCCAAAGACGAATTTGTTTATATTAGGAAGCAAAGTTTTCTGTCCCTTTCTCAGGAGTGGAGGAGGAATGGGCAGCTCTATCCTCATAAACTCTCCACTTTAGAGTTTCAGGGTTCCTCTCCTATGGTGTGACCTGCACATATACAAGGCTGTCCATCTAGCTCTAATCACATCTCCCGAGAAGTTGAACATTTAGGGCAAGGAGAATGGATGTAGTTCTTGTCTAAGTAATAATCTTTTTCTGTCCCAGAAGTCTTGCATCTACTTTCAGGATGATACAAATAAATATAGATATTAAAAACTTATCAGCTACTGCATTAGCACCAACAATATAACTGTGTTTGACATACATAAGCAACAATATTTAAGACTCTTTTAGAGCTATCTGTCAATGGAATTGAGTATGGGGAGCCTGATCCTCATGCTTTATGCTTCTCCACTTCTGTTTTCCTGCCTCCACTCACATTTTAAAGGAGAAGGAGCAGAAACCAGACAAATAAGTGGAAGAGAACACTGACATCTCACACACTTGGTAAAAGCAAAATTACAGGTGATGCACAGTGGAAAGCAGCATGTTTTTTTCAGTCTGGATGCATTTTGAACATCAATAGAAAGACCCAGGGTTTCCAACTTGCACAGGAATTCCTCCAAACAGAGGTGTGGACTGGGTAGTAATGGTGGCTCCCATTGTAATTTATCCATACACTCAGCACAGAAATACCTCTGTGCTATAGCTATTATAACTGAGAGGTAGTCTCAGTTATAATATTCATGAAGTTAATATTTGGTATAAATCTAAATACTTTTTCTTCATTTCTACTTTCATCTAAAAATATACTATTCAAATTTTGCGCAATGGCTCACCATAATCTATACCAGAATCCAACTGAAAAATTACCTAGGATCTATCACTTTTTTAAAATGAGCAAACCTGAAAACTAAGAATTTTAAAAATTTAAACTATGGTCATAGATAATTTTAAAAATATGCATTATAAGTGAAGCTTCCTTTCCAAAAAAGTGTCTATTTTATAGACATATAATAGATATGTATTTTATATGTGTATAAATATATATACACAAATATATAAATATAAATAATTCTAAATAGAAATATAGGAACAGACTACTTCATCCAGGAGAACTTATTAAAGTGTTCATTACCTAGAAATGAATTTATACATTTAATGAATATCAATTACAATCCCAAAGGAGATTTTTTAATGAGATAAATTGTTTCCAAAGTTACTTTTTTTGTTTTGTTTTGTTTTGAGACAGAGTCTTATTCTGTTTCCCAGGTTGGAGTGCAGTGCCATGATCTTGGGTCACTTCAACCTCTGCCTCCCAGATTCCAGCGATCCTCCTTCCTCAGCCTCCCAAGTATCTGGGAGTACAGGCATGCACCACCACACCTGTCTAATTTTTATATTTTTAGCAGAGTTGATGCTTTGCCATATTGGCCATGCTGGCCTCGAACTCCTTACCTCAGGTGATCTGCCTGCTTCAGTCTCCCAAAGTGCTGGGATTACAGGTATGAGCCAATGTGCCCAGCCCCAAGGTTACTTTTGGGAGTATAAGTGAAAAATGCTCAAATGTAATTTTGTGCAGACTTTGTAGAACTGGTCAAATTAAACACAGATCAATAAAAGTAGCAAGAACAATTATCTTTTTCTCTCATATGTTCCTTGTCTGTTTGTCAAACATTTGTTCATTTGAGACCTAGTCTCAGAGGGCACAATGATGTCGGGCCCTGGGGACATGCTGGGAAGCAGGACCATCAATGACCACTTCCCTCGTGGAGGTCTTATGATGTGGCAGAGACAGATGTTGACCACATAAATAAATAACAACACAAAAAATGAGAAATTACAAAAGAGATACTTAGTGCTTACAGTATGAAGGTTTCAACTATTTTTAAGAAGGTGGTGGTTGCTGAGGAAGTAGTGATTCTACTGAGTCCTGAAATGTTATCAATACCAAAAAAACAGCATATACTTAGGTGTGAATTGCCTTCCTTATTTTGTTCCCAAATAACTGTAAAAGAAATAGGTTTCACTGTCCTCTTCTCTTCATAGAATTTCTCCAAAAAAAGGGAGCATGATAATAATAATAATAAAATTTTTTCCTATTAAGACTTAGCAGAAAGCAGTCGAGAAATGAGTTGTAAATGATTTGTTAGGCAATGCTCTAGAAATTAACATTTACTAAACATCAGTGTTTTTATTCTCTTTCAAATCTCTATTTTTTTTGTTAGCATATAAAACCCATAATTCATTCATTTAGTCATTCTGTACATATTTATGGTATATGCATTATGATCATGACAGTGTTGATTATCGAACAAAAATGGCAATATTATAGTAGTATTATGCACTTAATATGCTTTGTTTCAATTTACTAAATACCTAAATGATCTATATAAAACATGAATCTTAAATTTAATTTCAATGAAAATATATGTAATGAAGCATTGGTCTACTCTTAAAACCCTTTAAGCTTTTATAGATTTTCCTTAAACATGAAAGGTATGTTTCTTATTACTGTACAAAAACAGTTTAACTGCTTATGACCTTTTATAATTGTTTAAGTTAGATTTCTGGTCATCTCTAAGTATAACTAGGCAAAATAAATCATGAAAAACTATACAAGTTGAACCCATGTAGACTTATAGATGTGTTAGAATGGTGTCACATATTAAGACATCAACCTGACTTCCAAATCGACATTTGTTTTCAATTTAACTTTTTAAATGATTTTTTAACTTTGAAAAAAAAATTATACAAAAATATTTTGGAAAAACAGCTGTAAGAGAGAAATCCATCAATAATGTTTAACTGTTACAGGATCTTAGGTGTGTCACTTTTCCAACTGGAAACCTCTGTGGCTGGTGTTGCCTTTTCCTGAATTTTGGAGAACTGGGCTAGTTCTACCACTTGGCTTGGCAGACTGCAGTCAGCTTGAGCTACCAGCCTGGATCCCATGTCTCCAATGACAACTCAAGTGCATTAGCAAGAGAGTGTGGGGTCTGGCCACTGCGCACAGCCAGACACGCTGGCTGTGGCAGGGTGGGTAGCTGCAGGCACCAACATCGTCACTAGGTCCCTGTAAGGCTACAGCTGGACTAGGTGTATCTCAAGCAGCTTCCACAGCTGGCACTGGGGAATGCAGCAACACCTGGAAGCTTGGAGATCCCAGGAACCAGAGAGCCCCAAAGAGGGTGTCACAGCACTGACTCAGGGAGCTCCTAGGTCTGGGCTCCTCAAAGGGTTGAAGCTCTTCTCTCCCTCTCTCTTCTCTCTTTTTCATAGCCCAGTAACCTGGTGAACAAGGTGCATGGTCGAGCCTGTTTGTGTTATAGCTCTTTCAGCCCCACCATTCAGTGGGTCCCAAGGCCTTGTCCCATGTCCAGGAAGAATGAGGACAAGTGGAGGGTGAGCAATGCAAAGAGGTGCTTTATTGAGCCACAGTATGGTTCAGATAATACCCACAGTGGGTAGCTCCTCTCCTCAGACAAGGTGTCCTGACAAGTGTACAGCTGTCAGCAGAAAGGAGACCCACAGTAAGTAGTTTGTCTTTGCAGGCAGAGTGTCTCATCATCTCCCAGATTCTGGCTGAGTCCAGGGTTTTTATGGGCTTCAGATAGGAGGAAGTGTGAGCTGATTGGTCCACGGGTGGCCATGCGTGGGCTCAGAAAAAACACCATAAATTCTTACTCCAGGCCATGGCACTGGCAACCCAAGTCCCAGGCCATTTTTGGACGGAAAAGGGTGTTTCACTGGGAACCCAGCCCTTTCTGTCCAGCAGCCGGTCTGTCCCCTGCCATCTGCCACCTATGGTGCCCACAGCTCGCAGGCTATTCATGCCGAGAGGCACCTGCAGGCTTGCACTGAGCTGCCCTTAGCCACTCCCTGACCTCCCTCCACTGCTCACTGGTGCCCAAAGTCCAGAAAAGGCCAAGGCATCATGGGACTGGTGTGTCAGTGCTGTCCCAAGTGTGTGCACACCTGTCCAGTTTGCAACAGTGCCTAGGCTCGGCCTCAGCTTTGCTCAGAAATTGGAGTGGGCACCAAGAGTGGGGAGAGGCCAGGCAGTGAGAGCAAGCACTTCTGAGCCTGTGCTTCTCTGGGGCAGAGGGGCTTCTTGGCTTCCGAGAGTGTAGAGATCCCTGGGTCTACACAGGGATGTCCAGTTCCACAACCATGGCTGGGAGGCTGAGGCTGTGCCTGGGGAGCCTGAGGCTCCCACCCTATAAACTCAAAAGGGGTGGGACTCTGGCTGGCTCCATGGAGTGCAAAGCTCTGGCTGCATCTCCAGACTGCAGCTGGTGTCTTTGCAGTGGTCGGCAAGACTGGCCGCCACTGCCATCTTAACTATACATTATATGACTCTCTCTCTCCCATCTGCAGTTTTGCTAATAAAGGACCTAGTTTGGGATATTTTCCCTCCCTCCTTCCTTCCCTCCCTCCCTCCCTCCCTCCCTCCCTCCATTCCTTCCTTCCTTCCTTCCTTTATTCCTTCCTTCCTTTATTCCTTCCTTCCTTCCTTCATTCCTTCCTTCCTTCCTTCTTTCCTTCCTTCCTTCTTTCATTCCTTCCCTCCCTTCCTCCCTCCCTCCCTCCCTCCCTCCTTTTTCCTTCTTCTCTTGCTTTCTTCCCTCCTATCTTCCTTCTTTTTCTCTTTTCTTTCTTTTTGACACTGCCTTGAGTTTACCAGGCCATCTGAACCTAAACACCAGTGTCTTTCTTTATGAACATCCTCTGCCCTCTTTCCTCCCTTTTCTCCTTCTGACACTCAGAATAAATATATGCTAGACATTCTCTATTCTGTCATGTCTTTAAAGCTCTGTTTCATATTACACATTTTTTCCTTTTGTATGTTCATGTTAGCCAGGCCATGTCTATCAAAGTCATTTTTAGAAAACATGAGCTCATCACAGAGAAAAAAAAAAAAAAAAAGAAAGAAAGAAAAAAAAGTGAAGTCATGGTGAAAACATCAGCATCAGTAATTATCTTCCCTGTTACTTTTCCTGTGAAAGAACGTGATTCTCTTGGCCACTGAATCTACTTATTACTAAATTTGAAACAAAAACATGTCAAGTTACGTCAAAATCCTGGCCAGTCTAGAGTTTGTTAATTAATGTGTTCCATCCAAAAATGGGGTCTTCAAAATGCCAAAAGAGAGTTTCCAGGGAAGTCACAGCATGTAGCAGATATTTGCATTCTGGATTTAAATTGTAGGGGCAGTTGGGTGAATGGCAGGACTCTAGTCCCACCCCTAGTCTTCTTCATGAGAACCTGCTGGTTGGAGATAAGATGCAGGAGCTGGAAACACACTGTTATTTAATGTCTGACCTCTCAATTATTTCATATCCCCAGTGTGGTTCTTCTCTATGTTTCCTCTCTCATAGGAAAAGTAAGACAATTTAAGTGTGCGGTAAGCCTTTACTGGAAACTCTGCTGCACTGTCTCAATTCAGGAATGTCTACTTCTTCAAAGTGCTCTTTGTAAACCCTCTTAGATTGTTACCTGGAAAAATTCTCTTCTAGACGGACTATTTTTTACAAATGGTTATCAGGCTATTGTATGAACCCTCTATTAGTCAGAGTAACTAATACAAGTAGGCATAGTAAACAAGTCCTGAAATCTCTTCAACTTAAGGCATTTATACAGTCAAAAAATCAGATATGGTCCTTCATCAGGTGCATCAGCTGGAATATCTGGCTTCTAAATTTCTGTGGAACTGTAAGAATGAGATGGAGTTTGCCCACCAGTTCTTAATTTTTTTTGGCCAGGAGTGAAATACATGACTTATGTTTTGGGCAGCCAAAATCCATCTCACATGAGTCCTACCTAACTGCAAAGGAGGTTAGGAAAGTAAAGCATCACAGGCCAGATTTGCTGAACTGTAAGTGTCCCTGCTCCAAATCTTATCATGCTACATCCTGACACATGCTTCTTGTTGTAGTTGTTATTTTGTACATCAATCAAGGTTTCTATAAAAACAACACCAGAAGATACTTCTTATACTTTGGGATCAATGGGTAATTTTCAGTGACAGATACTGTAGAGTCTCTTTTAAACAATCGCCTGTCTCAAACTCTGTGGACTTCCAACTTTATAACTTTTTTTTTTTTTTTTTTGAGATGGTGTCTCACTCTGTCACTCAGGCTGGGGGAACAGTGGCACAATCTTGGCTCACTACAACCTCTACCCACCAGGTTCCAGGAATTCTCCTGCCTCAGCCTCCTAAGTAGCTGGGATTACCAACTGTACCAACATACCCGGCAAATTGTTTTGTATATTTCATAGAGGCAGGGGTTCACCACGTTGGCCAGTCTGGTCTTGAACTCCTGATATCAGGTGATCCGCCTGTCTCAGCCTCCCAAAGTGCTGGGATTGCAGGCATGAGCCACCGTGCCTGGCCCAACATTTTTATAGCTCAATTTTTCTGTGGTCTTCTCTATTTTCAGAAAAGAAATGTCTTCTTAATTTCAAATATTTCTTCACAATGTATTGAACGACAGAAATACAGTATCTTAGAGATCTATTTAGAATTTTTGGATCAGGGAAAAATCTCAGAAATACAAACATACCCATCATCAAACTTCTTTAACTTCTAAACAAGACTATAGATTCATTGCAGAATATCATTTCCTGAAATTATGGTTTTCTAGAGTTCCTTAATTTAGTGAACTCACATAATTAAAAGCTTAAATTCTGGTATGACATCTACTTCTATACTATACTTTTCTTACCTGTTATAATTTTGATTTGAATGCCCCTTTAATTTTAATATGGTATTATTTGAACTCTGATGAATAATGCTTTGAAATTCGTGGCGCCTAGAAAAAATGTCTAGCAAGGTAACTTTGTCACAGTGCAGTTGGATATTCTCGCTGGAATCACTGTCATGGCCTGGTGTTTGCTCATCACTGGAGTGGCCACTGTGCACATCCACAGTTCTACTAGTGGGGATAAAGAGAAAAGGGTTGCCCATTTTTCCTGTATGTAATATTGCTACATCATAGTCATATGTCCCTGAGTGCTTTCTAAAGCTGGTTGCTCATCAGTTTCCTCATCTGTAAAATGAGGGGGACAGCAGTTTCTACATTAAGGGCTTTTAAAAGATTAAGTGAGTTAAAATATGTTGAGCTATTTAGTATTATCGAGTGGAGTTTGATGGAGAGACTCAGCTTGATCTTTGTGTTTTATCATTACTGTATATTGAAGAGTTTGGAGAGGATTGACTAAGGAAGCATTTTTACTCATTGATGAAAAAAACAACAACAACAAAACTTGGTTATGCTCACTTACCCTGATAGAAGATTATGCAGTGTCTTAATAGCATTTGGTATCTTATGTAGTACTTAATTAATGAAATAAAAAGTAAAGCTTTTAAAAATCTAGATATTCATCACAAATGTTGAGAAAAATGTTTAAAACCAACATCTTTTTATTTCAAATGCTCAGGAAATAAGACTTCCACATATCTGCTTAATGATTATTCATATTATTGATGATTAATACAAAGTGATATAAATTAGTAATTAAAAACAAACATTAAAAAAAAAAAAAACATAAATAGGCCAGGTGTGGTGGCTCATGCTTATAATCTAGAGTTTTGCGAGGCCAAGGCAGGAGGATCACTTGAGGCCAGGAGTATGAGACCAGCCTGGGCAACATAGCAAGTCCCCATCTATACAAAAATTTTAAAAATCAGGTAAGCATATTGACACACATCTGTGGTTCTAGTTATTTGGGAGACTGAGTTGGGAGGAGAGCAAGAACTTGGGTCTCTTTAAAAATAAAAACAACAAAAATCCCCACACAAAAAGGTTTCAATGCCATATTCTGCATTCAGAATGCCTGGGATGTTAACTATCTTTGAATAACAATGCATTATATACTTCAAAGTAAATAGAAGAGAGAACTTGAAATGTTCCTAATACACGGCAATGATAAATACTTAAGATGACATGTACCTTAAATACTCTGACTTAATCACTACACATTCTATTCATGTAAAAGAACATCACATCATTCTCATAAATATGTAAGAAAATTATGTATCAGTAAAAAAATTTTTTAGAAGAATACCTGGGATGTAAACTTTGGTGCTGCTACTTAATAGTCATATGTCCCTAAATAGCGCTTTTTTAAAGTTTTTTGCTCCTCAATTTCCTCCTCTGTAAAATGAGGGTGGTGATAATATCTACCTTATAGGGTTGTTTAAAAATTAATTAAGTTAGCATATGTTAAGATATTTAGTACTATGATTGGCATATTATAAGTAAAAGTATCTGCTTGTTATAATTCAGACAAAATATGAAGTGTCAATTTTTATTAAGCATTTATTTTTCCAATTAACAGTTTTTAAAAATTACTTTTAACATACATTAATTATTGTTAATACAACAACAGCCATAAAGCATCTGTAATTCCAATTTTTACCAAGTCGTTTCTATACTTAACAATGAGATTGTTTTTGATGGTACTGTTCTGTTAGCCAAACCAGATTACTGTGTTTCTGCATGTATTAATATGTAAAGATAACATTTTACTCAAAATTTCCTGTTTTTCACAAACAGATTCTGCTATATATTTGATTATTCAGTGATATCAATGAGTAAGATTCCTTACTAACCCAGGGTACACACATTTCTTAATAAGAAAAAAATAGTGTAGTTTATGAGAAAATCTTTCTTTGTATTCACAAAGTAAGGGGAAAGTGTATCTCCACAAATTAGATGAGCAGACACATATTTACAAGAATAAGTTTATGTGTCTCTTCGGTTGATGCCTGTAAATTATATTCTTAATCATCATTAGAAATAATAAATTTATTATTAGACACTGACCTCCAAATATGTGCTACTTTAAAAATTAATGAGCATTGCATCTAAAATGAATTTTTTAATTTGAAAAAAATTAATGACTTCATACAACAAGGGTAGGCAAACTATAGCCTACTCACCTACAAACCTGGCCTGCAGCTTATTTTTGTAAATAGTTTTATTGCAACAAAGTAAGTTTCTTCATTTGCAACTTAGTTTTGCTACTTTTATGCTACAATATCAGAATTAAGTAATTGTAGCAGTGACTATGTGGCACATTCTACGGAAAATACTTATTCTCTTAGCTTTTACAGAAAACATTTGCTGTACTATATTAAGGAAAACATATACACTTTACAAGATGAGATTTAGGAGCAGAACTTTAGTAAGTTTTCAAATATTTAATGTAAATGCTCATTTGAAATAATAAATAATATATTTTTACTGCCAAAGTAATGTGGTATTTTGATAATTTTTCAAGAATAAGAGTTGTTGCTATAAGGCATTGACAGAAAAATTTGCTTTGTATGGATGTATGGGTGGTATGCTATGAAATTGTACAAAAATATATACATCAAAGTTAAAAACAGTATTTTTGGACACCCTAATTAATATTAGTATAAGGCTCTTTATCTAAATATCAAAGTTTAAGATATGCATATATGCCTGAAATTATAGGTATATGTAGGTATATGGTACTCTTCAGGTTTCTTTGGCATGTATATGTGTGTGTGTATGTGTGTGTGTGCATGTGTGTGTGTGTATTAGCACCACTTCCTTCCCTATGTGACATTACACTAATACGAATCAGGTTTCCTTGATTCTTCTTATGAACCCTTTTTTATTTAAAAAAATTATGTAATATTAACAAAAGCAATGAGGAGACAAGCTATATTTTGGGTAGGTTGTTTGTGACAATCTAGTTGTCTTCTTAACATTCCTTTCACCATATTCACCAGCAATATTTGTGGATTCTCACTTTAACTTCAGTGAGAGAAGCGCCCCACCCCAACCCCCACACCCTCTCCCTCTTGCCACAGTGATAAGCTCAGGTAACCTATGCCAACTGCAGCCAACACATGACATATTCCTGGAGAAAAAATACATTAAAAAATGGACATTTGAGTCTATTTGAATCAATAAAACATGATGACAGGTTTTCTGGAAAAGATGGGAAAGAAAATGTCTTCCCAAAATGTGGTATGCAGATGGAAGCCAGGAACTAATATTGTTACCAAGAGGAAAGCTTCAGGTGAAATAGAGTCTTTGCAAAAATAAGTAGATTCCTGCATCAAACAAAAATTGAACATTTTTCTGCCTCATCTTAAAGTTGTGAGCCAAAAATGATGTGCTTTTGACAGTTTGATTTGTTACTTCTATATCAAAACTCTTAAAATACATAAATAGATTATATTTCAATTCTCCAGAATAACTCAGAATTCATTATCTCATTCATTAATTTCTTTAAAGAATTATTCACAAACTATATATCATAGACACAAGCAAATAGATTATTAAAGTTTCAAACATAATTTTTATAACTCTTGTTTTACATTCAGGTGTCACAAAATAGTGCCTGTTATGTGTACAAAGTGGCCATGTTATGATGAATAGGAAATATTTTCCAAAACTGTATCATCGTTTCAGTTTATGAATTCTCAAACTTTGATAATAAACTTAAAATAAATATAGTCCTCAAGAGGTACATAGACTGAAATGCAATTCTATGAAATGGAAACAAACTATAAATATATATAAAGAAGCATTTAGTATTTCTTAATCCTGTATTTTAGTAAATCAATACATCATAGAATGATTTGTTTTTGAAAATGAAATAAGATTGTATTAATCTATGGACACTGCACCATAACAATTGGTCTGTAGCATGTTTGAGGAGGAGGCATGTCATTTCTGTCTCAGAGTGGCAGGGAGTTTAATCTGATTGGTTTGATTTTGCTCCTTCCTGAACTTTGTGGAAATGAGAGAAAAAATCCTCACCTCCATGTAATAAATAAAAGATAGACAAAAGATACATGATTAAATACAACAAATATGTAACGTATTTAAGCTGTAGAGAAGCAACATTGGAGATTACAGGTAGTTGCCCTGGCCTTCTCCTATTTGTCTTCTCTTCTTCATCAACAGCTATCAGTGACTTCTAGTTAGAGGTCACCGCGCCCTCCTGCTTCTTAAAGTGGTAAATACTTTTGAGTAAAGAGCTTTCCAATCTTAGAGTATTTGCATTTTAATAAGAAACTATTGAAGATTGAAAAACCTTTAGGACTTAAAGGAAAACACTTCTAATATTGCAAGGCAAGTCACTTGCAAGTTAATTCACAGTAAAAACAAAACTCATGATGTGTTTGGATGCATAATTTAACCTTGTGCAATGCCATTCCTGTTTGACTAAAAGCAAAATGAGGGACTTGATAATACTTCAAAGTTGCTTTTATTTCAGTCTTCTTATAAATGGCTTAGATCAAGTATCAGAAAAATTTTTTTCCTCAAACCAGTTTATTAAAATTTTACTGCAGACAACTTCTCTGTAATAAATTATATATTTGTAAACACAGGAACTAACGATCATGTATCTACACAGAGCAAATAATGCTCTCATTTTCTCTCTGATGTCTGAGTGCATAGACTGTTTGTTGCCCTGTCAGTAATCTGTCCAAACATCACAATAAGTAAACTGGCAATATGCACCTTGGTGCAGACTTGTCTTTCAAATAGAGCTTACTAATTTTCTGGAAGAAGCAATACCTGCTATTTTCTTCCCTGAAAAATATTTCAAGCACTAAATGGTTCAAATATAAATGCCTCTGAGTATGCTTGGTCTAGTCTTCAAAAATGATATGCTTTTATAAATTCCACGAAGGTGCAGAGGGATGAAACAGATGACACATAATGAGGAACTAAAAACATCATAGGAGGAGAAAGATAATTTAAGTGAGTATTGTAAATTAGAGAAGTAGACTTTTAAAAGACTGAAGATGAATGGCAATAATAAAAAGGGATTTAAGCAGATAAAACAAACTACATAATGTTTTGTAAAGACTAAAAACATAAAAACTAAACAGGAAAATATTTAAGAATAGAATGGAACAATTGTATTTAATATTAATTTAATCTCGTTCTTTAAACAATTAAAAATAACTCTGAATGTGCTTAAATTAGACAGATCCCACTATTTTTTTAGGCAGTGGATTTCATGAAGATAATATCCAGGTAAGAACCCAATCTGAGAGTAATTCCTTTGGAAAAACCACTTGATATTTACATGCTCTAAATCCAGGATTGTTTAATACTGTAAATAGTATAAGGCTCTGCTTCTTAGAGATATTTAAATAAACTGTTTACATGTAAAGAAAGGCACAATTTTTCTCAGTAACTAACCAGGACTAACCAGAAAAACACAGTGGGGGAGCTCTGGTAAGAATGGCCTGATCCAAGGTACAAGGGTACAAGGTGGCTTCAGAAACTATTAGATACTTTACTTTCTATTACCTTCTAATGAACTCGGATGAGACATTTCTTATTTTTATCGAAGCCTATACAAATTATTTTTGATTTGTCATTTTATTTTACTTAAGACAATAAATAAAACATCATACCATAACTGTATATGATTTTAAGAATTATTATGTAGAGCTGGAAGAGCATAAAACTAAGATCTCTGGTCATTTTCCAAACTTAACCCATGTTACTACTGAACTTGCAGACACTTATTTTCTTTACTACATTGTTTAATTTTATATCCATCAGTTACATCTTTTTTTTTTTTTTTTTTTTTTTTTTGAGACGGAGTCTCACGCTGTTGCCCAGGCTGGAGTGCAGTGGCGCGATCTCGGCTCACTGCAAGCTCTGCCTCCCGGGTTCCCGCCATTCTCCTGCCTCAGCCTCCTGAGTAGCTGGGACTACAGGCGCCCGCCACCGCGCCCGGCTAATTTTTTGTATTTTTTTTTTTTTAGTAGAGACGGGGTTTCACTGTGGTCTCGATCTCCTGACCTTGTGATCCGCCCGCCTCGGCCTCCCAAAGTGCTGGGATTACAGGCTTGAGCCACCGCGCCCGGCCCTACATCTATGTTTTTAAATATAGTTTAGTATTTCTTAGCAATTTCAACAGTGAAAATAAGTTATTTCAAGTAACATTAGTATCAATTAATGTTCTATGAAAAGCTTTTTAACTTTGAATTATTTTCTTTTTTTTTTTTTTTTTTTTTTGTAGATGGAGTCTCACGAGACTTGCTCTGTTGCCCAGGCTGGAGTGCAGTGGTGCAATCTCAACTCACTGTAACCTCCGCTTCTGGGTTCAAGTGATTCTCCTGCTTCAGCTGCCCGAGTAACTGGGACTACAGGCGCCCACCACCATGCCTGGCTAATTTTTGTATTTTTAGTACAGATGGGGTTTCATCATATTAGCTAGGATTGTCTCAAACTCCTGACCTAGCAATTCACCCTCCTCGGCCTCCCAAAGTTCTGGGATTACAGTTGTGAGCCACCGCACCCAGTCTGAAAATATTTTTATTATGTAAAGGAGCTTACAGTATGATTTATTTTACTTTAAAATTCGAAGAAAAATTCTGATAAACAATAACAAGCCACAATTTTTACTTTGGACATCTATATAAGCAAACTTCTTTTAATCTCCACCTTTAAAATTTGTCTTTTCTTGTTAAAGGAATCCGATACCATTTTTATCTATATTCATTCTAGGTTTTTTTTTTTTTTTTTTTTTTTAATGAATCTTATATCCAATAACATTTGCCAGCTCTACTAGGGGAATAGTATTGTGTTTTATATGAAATCTATTACTTAAGTGAAATGTGAAAAAAATTTCACAATGTATTTGAATTTAAAATCTTCAGTCAGTTCAATCATATTAGTGACTCAAGGACAGTGTCCTGAGCCAATCCATTATTTAATTAAGATTATCTGCTTTCCAGAGCTTCTCTCAGTGTCTTCAGTACCTTCAGGTTCTTGAAAATCAACCAGATTTAGAAAGAAAACTTTTCATTAATTTTACTATGTTATTAATCCAACTAGATTTTAATTATTTGTTTGTTTTTTCCCCTAAAATTTTTAAAATAAAACTTCTGGTGGGCACTCAATGATATCATCTTGTTGTCCATTAGATCCATTATATTTGGCATTACTGGACATGTAGTGTTTTCCAATAAATGTTTGTTAAATAAATGTACTAATTTCCCCCTCCTCCCCCAACACAGTAAAAGATAAAGGAGAAAGGTAATCTTTCTATGACAACACAACAGGCATTTTCAAACACATACATGCTAGCTAGGGCAGGGGAAACACGGAACTGAGGAAATACTAAAGCAACAAGTCACAAAACATGGCCTGAATGGTCACTCTAACGGTATCAGTAAAAATACAAACAAAAAACCAACAAACCGAAAGTCTCCACATTTTCGGAGTTAGAACTTAAATTTATTCAGGATTGGGGAGGTGCATGTAGTCAGCTTCGACATTGTCGATACTGTTTAATTCTTAATTTGGATGATAGGTTCATGGTTAGTTTCATATATGCTCTTTTATTTTGTATGTGCCATATAGTACAGACGATAAACTTTTTAAAGAAAGAAGCCAAAATACTCTAATCTTTTGTTATTTAAAGGCATATAAGTAATTAATATATACCCCAATTTAGGCCTGAAATTTTTCTCATTAAGGAGAAAGTCACTGTCAGAAGGTGGCAGTGTAGTACTTTCCTTCCCAAATGTACTAAAATAGTTTAAAAATTACCAAAATGTAGCCCTTTCCAGATGTAGGCCTCAGGGCCACATTCAGTTCTGCAACTCTCTCCTCATTGCTGGGGATGTCTCATTAGGAGATTAACTGTTTAAAATGCAATGCTAATGTGAAAGTTTTAATTGGGAAATTCTGTGCATGTTAAATTAATCTTAGGTACTTTTATCTAGAATTCGTTTATTTTCTACAATGTTTAGGCTTTCTGAATGCTGCACATTATTTATCCGTGGAAAATAAATTGTATACAGAATAATAATGCCCTTTAATATTTTAGATATATATTAAAATGCTGTTTAAGTTTCTTCTGTAATCACTTAACGCATAGCTTTAGCATAAACAAAATCTACATCTTATCCACTTATAAACTAACAATCCTTGAAAAATGTAAAAAAAAAAAAGTTGATTATGGGACTATGGAAGAGAAAGAAGAAGTCAAATTTGGATCTCTGTTAGGTAGGGAATGAGAGATACCTGGTTGTAACATTTATTAGAAAAAATATGACGTATGCCTTTATCTTAAGAATTAACTTCATATTGATATTAACAGAAAATAATCAGAAAAAAACATAATTTTGAAATGAGTGATATTATGTCATAATTATTTAAATGATTGGCTTTGTTGAAAATATATAAGGGCACGAATACATGAATATGATTGTATTTTCTAACTTCTAGTTAAAACAATCTTCATACTGTATTTAATTGTCATATAAATATATATATATACACACACACATGCACACGGATTTGAATAACTTATGATGACTCTTCAACCAACAGACAATTAAATTTTAAAACTGTAAAAGCACATTTTGTTTTAAGATGACTTTAGCTACTCTGATCTCAAGAATATACAATTTATAATTATATAACTGTAATTTATTGGCATTAGGAATATAAAACATTGCAGGAGATTGAGACCATCCTGGCTAACACGTGAAACCCTGTCTGTACTAAAAATACAAAAAATTAGCCGGGCGTGGTGGCGGGTGCCTGTAGTCCCAGCTACTTGGGAGGCTGAGGCAGGAGAATGACGTAAATCTGGGAGATGGAGCTTGCAGTCAGCCAAGATCATACCACTGCACTCCAACCAGGGCAACACAGTGAGACTCCATCTCAAAAAGAATAAATAAAGAAAGAAAAGAAAAGAATATAAAACATTGCATGAAATAATAATCATTCATATTTGTGTTTGTTAAAAATTGCAGTCACAGGGATTTTTATTTAAATTTTTCTTAAGGTAAATAATAAACTTTTTATAAAATACAAATTTCACAGAGCCCAAAACTTAATCTGAAAATTATTCATACTCATCAGATACTGAAAATTCTTGTCTAATAGTTTTACAATAGATGGGAATAAATGAATACTATTTTTTTGTGTGTGTGCTATTTTATTTCTTATTATAAATCTACTAATGAACCATTTTTATGGATGTAGTCAAAGATAATATTGTTTATGCCTTTTGAGAGTGAAGTCATCAGCAAAGAGAATAAAACAAGTAATTATGCACTTGTCTTCATGCTTCCTATAGGACATATTAGGAGAAGTAGGAACAATAGAAAAATGAATCAGAAGCAGCATATATGTGAAGTACGAATCTTCAGTTTCAGCATTAGGAAGGTCCCTCTTACTAATGTAAAATAAATCTCTTATGTAGCTGCAAGTCTCCTTTATACCATTCTGCATTTGATTAGTTTCTTGAACATGCATTAATAGCTTGGTTTGTAGTTATTCCTCTGGAGTCTGAGACTCAAAAAAGTAAAGTTAATTCCTAGAGTTGATGATAGCACTTGAACTAAAGGAGATCAGCACCTTGGCTTTCAGCTCTACTCTGCCAATGTCTCTTGTCAATGTGGAGCTCTTCATTTTTTCTCGCCTAGCAGGACACACTGCATCAACCATGGCAACATTGATATGCAAGGCGTAGCCTAGCATCTAGTGATACATGCCATACAAGACAGCAAAGTTTATCTTTTAAGAGATTTTCTAAATTGGCCCATGAGAATTTCAAGTCTGAGATAGACTTCTCTACTCTAAACCAGAAAGCATGCAAAAAACTTCTAACTTCTCTGTTACACCACCTGCCACCTGCCAGTAATCATTCAAGGGTTTCAAAAGTTATTTTTTCCACTCATAGAGATTTGTAAAATCATTTTGCAGAAACACATGTAACTACATCACAGGATAATTGATAGTTTAAAGGGATATGCAATGCTCATTTTCAGTAGTGATGTGATGTTAGTTTTTTTTTTCCTTGAAATTTTGAATATTAGTCTAGAGAAAATGGAGGACGGGATGTTCTTTTAGAAACATAAGCAATGTCAGATAAGTATTTTATTCTTTAGCAAAAAAAAATACATTCATGACTAATGCCATCTGTTCACGGGCTTATTGACTCAGAACAATCCAAAGGCGATCATATATCTACAAAATCCCCCTGAATGCTAGATTTGTCAACTGTTTCCGTTGCCAGATTTGAGGAAGCACCGTGTACTACACTGCCTCTCTGGTAGCATAGCTGCAGCCACTGAGGAGCATGAATTAGTCTAGATAAGGTCAATATTGCCTTATACTTATTTCAACCCATAAGTATTATGTCCAAAATATAGTCTATAGCTATACCTTAAGAATTATATTTATAATAAATGTTATGGACTGAATATTTGTGTCCCACCCATTCCAGATTTGTATGTTGACATATTAACCTCCAATGTGATAATATTAAGAGGTGGAGCCTTTGGAAGCTAGTTAGGTCATGAGGATGGAGTGCTCGTGAATGGAATTAATGACCTGATGAAAGATATCCCAAAGAGGCTTCTTATTTTCTTTCTGCCAAGTGTGGGTACAATGATAAGTTGGCAGTCATCAACTAGAAGAGAGCCATCTCCAGAACCTGACTACGGTGGCATGCTGACCTTGGACTTCCAGCCTCAAGAATGGTGAGAAATACATTTCTTTTGTTTAGAAGTCAGCCAGTCTCTGGTACTTTGTTATAGAATCCCATCCTAAAACAATAACGTTTCCTCAGATTTTGAGTTTTCCTTCTAATAGAATGCACAGATAGATAGCTGAAAAATCATAATAAATTTTTTAAGAGACAAGGTCTCTTTTTTTTTAAGAGACATAGTGAACCATGTTACCCAGGCTGGAGTGCAGTGGTGTGATCATAGCTCTCTGCAACTTCAAACTCCTGAGCTCCAGTGATCCTCCCATATCAGCCCCATATCCCAAGAAGCTGAGACTGCAGTTGTGCATTACCACACTTAGCTAAGTTTTATTTTTCAATTTTTTTCTGGAGACGAGATTTCACTATGTTGACCAGGCTAGTTTCCAAATCCTGGCCCCAAGCAACCTTCCCACTTCAGCCTTCTGAAGTGCTGGGATTATAGGCATGAGTTACTGTGCCTAGCCAGAAAACTTCCTAATAAAATGTTTGTGTCGTAATGTAGTTCATTCTTATGGGATCAGTTATACTTTTTTTTCTTTTCTCCAATGAATTTGAATTGTAAGTAGAGAATTAGGCCACAGTGAACTTTTAAGGGGCATTGTTATACTTTTATAATAGCTAGCATAATGATGCTTTTCACTAATTGTGTTGTTAAAATGGTTCATGTAAAAAAGCCACAATTTCAGGAGACGATTTATTAATAGTTGTTAAATAAACTCTTTGAAAAAAGCACAATTGACCCTTGACCAACATGGGTTTGAATTGCTTGGGTCCACTTATACGTGGATTTTTTTCAATAAATGTATTAGAATTTTTTTTAAATGTACAACAATTTGAAAACTCTTACAAATAAACCGTGTAGCCTACAAACATAAAAACATAAAGAAAACTGTTTGTCATTAATGCATAAAATTCATGTAGATGCTCATCTTTTTATGTGTTAATCAACTGTTAATGTTATCGGTAAGGTTTCCAGTCAGTAGTAGGCTATTAGTAGTTACATTTTGGGGGAGTAAAGATGTATACACTGATTTTTCACTGCCCAGGTCAGTGAAACTTTCAGTGTCCTAATCCCTGTATTGTTCATGGGTCAACTGTACATTTTCTTATTATTTATTTCACAGGCATCTGAAGATAAAATTAAATCTTATATAATAGGTAAACTAGTATTATGCATACATACATCTTTCCCCTTTCTCAAATACTAAGTTTTTCTTTATGATTAAACATATTCTACCTTCTGGCTTTAAAAGATTAAAAAATGAGTGAGACTTATATCCTTTTCCACATATTTTAGATATGTAATGATGTTTGTTTAAATACTATTTAATTTACATGATTAAAAAATTGATTTAATATTAGAAAATGATATCTTTGCACCATTTGGGAATACATTTAAATTTGCTGAGGATTTCTAAATGCTTAGTTTGATTAAATTATTGCTGAAATCATTTATAATCACAGAGTATTTTAAATCAATTTTTAAATTTTGGAATGATTTTGGTTTTAGCTGTATTTGTGTCAGATTTCCATCTTTTTTCAAGAATATCAAGGAAGGTGAAATTTTTCTGAACTCAAGCAGAGTCATGAGTCCAAACTAAGGCTTAATGATCCCTGTGGGAGGTTGAATAATGGCCTTGCAAAGATGTCCAAGTCCTAATTTTCAGAGTCTGTAATTATTTTGCTTGACATGGCAAAAGGGACTTTACCAATGTGATTAAATTAAAAACCATGAGAAAGGGAGACTATCTTGGACTATCCAGTTACCCTCAATTTAATTAGAGGTCCCTTGTAAGAAAACGTAAGAGAGTCAGAATCAGAAAAGGAGATGTGATGAGGGAAACAGTTTCACAGTGATGCTACTAGAAACCAAGGAATGGAGGTGGTCTCTAGAAATTGGAAATGAATTCTTTCCTAGAGCCTCCAGAGGGAACACAGACTTGCTGATACCTAGATTTTAGCCAATGAGACTCATCACAGAGTTTAGACCTCTGAAACCAAAAGATAATACCTTTCTCTTGCTTTAAACCATTATCACATTGTGGTTTGTTACAGCAGCAATAGGAAACTAATACAATATTTTCAAATTCAACTTACAAGCAATTCATGGATAATATCTAGCCACATATTTCCCTTCCGCTTTTGGACATATTTTATTCTAATATCAAGCCCTGAGAATAAATTGTTCTGCAATTGATATGACTGACAGAGTACTACATATGGAACCCTATTAGCAGGCTGCTTGTCCATCAGCAGCAAAGTGATCAGGAAATGAAAATGTCAATAGTCACTAATAGCCATGTGATTTTATCATTCCATTTACAGATGAATTTCCCTTAGTTGCCCATGTCATATTAAAGATATTGCATATTAACAGAGAAGGGAATGTGGCTAAATACGTTTTTAATCTGTGGAATACATTGAGTCTTCCAAAAGGTAATAAAGACATAGACAGCTCACCTAGTACTCTTATATTAGTTTTGTCTCTAAAAGGAGAGAAGAAGTTGAAAACTTCTTCAAACATATAAAGTCAAATATTAATCCTATCCAGGTACTATTTCTCCACCTTGACTTCTCCTTATCAACTGACTGTTTCTATTGTTTCCTCTCAACTGCAGGGTCCATTCCTCTTTCTACATGATTACAGCAGAGGTTCAAGAATGTTCCTTTCATAAAGGCAGCCCACCAAAGTAAAATAAAAATTATGTAAAATCATAAATATAATTATATAATTTGAATTGAAAGAACATATAATAACAGAAGATGTGCAAGTGAATCGGTAATATTGAGAAGGAGGAAATATCTTTGAATCACTTTCAAAGGGATTTCTTGCTGTTTTGTGGCTTATTTTATATGTTTTATTTTTGTTTTTCCCCCCATTTCTAATACAGACATAAACAATATTTTAGGGACATCACAAGGTAAGATTAATCTAGTTCAGATATTACCTGTTTTTGCCCTTTTGGCTATTCCCAGTCTGAACTTTCATACTTATAAATTAGAAACAATATTTTCAGGACTATAGCCTCAGTTATTTCAACAACTTATTCTGGAGCTCTGTCATCTCTGTGAAAATGCCCCCCCAACCCCTAGAACAACAAAAGCAAAATAACCTAAAATATATAAGTAAAAAGACAAATCTACTTTTCACCTTTTGTGGTATATTTAAGCTCCAGAATTTATGCCTGCTCTATGGATGAATTCCAAATCTACATATATGCCCATAATATTCTACCTACAGTGTTCTATTCTCAGATGCCTTTGGGATGACAATCTTGTGTCTTTATTTGTGTCCTAGGTAATTCTATTAAGTCCCATAGCTTAAGGTAAATTCTATATACTGGTGATACTTATAGTTTATGTCAAGACCTTATTGCTCTGATGAATTCATGTATTCAACTACCTACTTGCCATCTCCATTTGGATTTTTAATAAATATCTCAAAGTAAATATGATAAAACAGAGCATTTGATTTTCCTCTCAGAACTGCAAGCCCCTCATCATCATCATCTCAGTAAATGTCACCACTATTCACCTGGTTACTGAGGCCCAAATCCTAAAATTTGTTATTTATTCACCCTTTTGCTATAGTTTGCATCCTATACATCACCAAGTTTTCTTCACTGAACCTAGTAATGTGATTACATTTCATCACCTCTCACTGTCCCTCTGGTTAAAGCCATTTGTATCTCCCCTAGACTATAATAATAACCTCCCCTTCTGTATTCCCTCTTTCACTTTGCTTTCTTACGATGATTAGTCAATACAGCAGTCAGTGCTATACAAAAAATTTCAATTATATCATACTACATCACGGTTTGCAACTCTTCAATACATTCCAGTAATTCAAAATCAAATTCAAAATGCCAAACATGTCCTAATGGGCCTATATGATCTTGTTTCCATGTACTTCTCTAACATCACTCTCTAGCTCACTCATTTTTACTTCCTTCACTTATCTCTGTCTCTTTCTATTCCTCATTTTCTCCTCTGATTCTGCTACTAGGAATCCTCTTCCTCATGATACTTACATGACATTTCCTCATACTTCTAGCTTGTTGAATAATGGACATCTCATCGCTTATCTCAACAGAGAATTTTTTCTCTACAACCCAATCTTATTTATATGGACACACAGACACACGCATAAATATGAATATATAAAATGTGTTTATATATTTAATTAAATCATTAAATTATCAAATTTGTGTGATAATCCTGATATTGAACTATAGTTTAATTTTATTCTAAGTTTCTTTCCGACTCAGGAATGTGTTCTTTGAGTAGAATTATACAATAGAAGTGAGTGTCATGAACGAAACTACTCATTTATTATGCTGGAAATATGCCCCATTTTGAATAAATGCATAGATATAAGAATTAGTATCTTGAAAACCTGATCATTCATAGGCTAACTGATAACATTGAGGGTCTAGAGTTGCAAAGTTGATTATTAGACCTAAATTCTCTATTAAAGGGCCAGTCTGAATAGTCCATTGTTTTTCCAACACAAGACATTTGAACTGAGAGAAAATAATGTAGTTGCAAAAATGGATGCTATGTATTTCACTTTTCAAAATCAGTAAATCTGTATGTCATCATAAACTTAATGACTATCTTAAATAGCCACAACAAGATAGGAAGTCTGGTCATAGAAAAATACCCATTTTTAATCATCAATATAAAAAGATCTGACAGCTCTGTCTGTAATACAAACATTAAAAATTATTTTAGAGAAAATAGTTGGCTTAGTCAGTTGCACTAAAGCTTGCATTTTTTGAATTTTTTTTGGCTTAGTTCTAATTCAATTGAACTTCAAATTATCAACTATTATATTGATATTTTCAGTTACTTAATTAAAATAACAAGTGCAGAAAATTGCAATTAATGTCTCAAATCAATGAATGTTAAATGCCCCCAAAGTAAAAATATTCATAAATTCAAAACCAAGACTTATGAATAATAAATCAACTCTATACAAATAAGTTGGGCATTAAAGTTTTCATGATCCTTAAAAATACACTTGGCATATATACATTGTGAATATCTAAAATTAACTCTTATTTATTTCTTAGCCACATTACTATGGCATGTTAGCAAGATTTAAGATTCAATCAAACAAACATGCTTTACCATAAATGATGTGTAGGTTATTAGGGCAATTTTCCATTTAGTTTATCCTTTTTGACAGGAATCAGCCTGAGTTCAGTCCAGAATAGATATCCATTTGATTGCCATGATTTTATTTCATACCACTCATTCTACTGTCTGTCATTCAGGCATATTTTCTTCCTGGAAAATATCCAGTTTCAGAGTCATTTAATGATTTAAAGCAGCTGACCCTCAATGTAATAAGATGCATTTTACTGGGCATCAGGGTAAAGCACTTGCGGAGTGATGAAGAGGCAAAACAAGATGCTCCATATAAAGAGAGAATGGGATCTGAGAATCTCCAAAATTTGTCACAAATAGATACAGAAACATAACTGATTCACAACACTTGCTTTTAAATAAACCAACATCTTTACTTCTTGCTGCACTCTATGAAAGGCAGTATCTTATATCAACAAAAAGCCCAGGTTGTAAAGCCAGAACAACCAGAACTCAACAGAGTTCAAATCCTAACTCTACTAAATAATATTGTGGGTTAATGGATCCTTTGTGCTTCAGTTTTCTCATCAATAAAATGAAGAGGATAACCATACCTGTCTTACAAAACTATTTTAATTAAATAAGTTAGCACATACATTTGTTAGAAAAATGCCTGGTATGTAACATGTATGTGCTTTAAAGTCTTCTGCAAACTGTATATATTTCTTCCAGTATATTAGAAAAACATTTTATCTTAAAAAATCATTGTAAAGTTTTATATTCCTATGTTTTTTTCTTGTCTGTATTTTCTCTTTTTGTATTCCCAATAATTTTCCTGAAACTAGAGCTGCAAAAAATAATAAGAAGAAGAATAACTGATTGTTCTGAAATTGTACTGAAAGATCTTGATTGCTTTCACAAGGAAGGGAACCTAATAACACACATATTTACCACTTAGTGAATACTATAGTATTTACTTAGTAAATTTACTTATTGATTGAATATGTGACTGTGCATAAGGTTCTCTCCAAAGACATCCATTTCCCAAAACCTAAGTGTTTAAAATTCAAGAAATATATATGTAGGCCTGGATCAACATATTGGTTGAAGGGAAATCTAGAGAAAAAGATCTCAATTCTATATAGAATTATATATATACATTATATATGTATGCATGTGTGTGTGTGTGTGTAATTTTTTTTTCAGCAACATGAAGTAAAGTACAATATAGGACTTGGTTAAATTCAGTTAAGTTTAAAATATACAGTCAAAAGATTATAGTCAAAAATCAAGTATTATATGCTTTAACCTCCTTTGAATATTTTATATTCTAAGTACAAGTTAGCTTTCTTAACAGTTACTTCTCAAGTTTCAGATTAATTCTTTGCATTAGGTTTTGGATCATTCATTTTATTCCCATTATTTCTTGAATGCATATTTTCTGAAGCATGACTATGTGCTCTGCATTACGTCAGAGTCTGGCCTATATCTCAAGGTGGAAATTTCGATGTCCTTTTACATTTTCTCTTTATTTATGTCATCATATTAATGTATAAGCTCTTCTAGTAGTTTTAAATGACTCTGCATTGCGGCATTGTTATTTTATATTGAGTCAAATTAATCACACTTGAACAACTTTTAAAAATTTTGCCTCAAGAGGTATCAAACCATTAAATATTTTCTATTATAAGGACTGAGAATTGTTCACTGAAGAGAATAAAGTACCACTTTTGCATATATTACACAAACATTTTATGCTTCATGAAACCACAATAAATTTTCTTGCTGATTACTCGTGTAATCTAAGAATCTCCTGCTGTTTTATAGAGAGTCTTATTAATTTCATTCAAGTAGTAAAATTAGCACCTGTAGAGAACTCCTTATGATTTCTTAACTTTTATCATATTAGTAATAACCTACTTCGTTTATCATGGAACAGCTGCTTTTCTTTGTCTCATTATCTATTTAGCTTTGGTGTTCTTTGAATCTAAAATGTTTTTGAAAAATAAAACAGTATTGGATACAGAAAAATATAGCAAGAAGCCTTAGCTTTCAATTCAATCAGATTTAAGTAAATCGAGCCATGAAAGAAAGAATTTTACCTTCACTTTAATGGATAGAAGATTTGGATGCAACTTCATGAAATTATAGAATGATTTACTAAAGTGTATAATGTTGGCCTGAACAAATTAACAAAGGCTCTTTTAGCTACCACGTGAAAGAAACCAAGGCAATAAAACACATTATTTAGTGTCTGCTTTAGAAGCATTGCACTTTCAATAAATTTATATTCGTTCAGCTGTGTACATTTTGAAATGAGTCGAAATATTCTTTGAGGCATCTTTGTTCCTCCTTATTTTGTGCTGCCTTCTAACTAAGGATCAGCAGCAGAGGCAGCAGGATAAATTCAGCTTTGTAACCATGAGTCTATGGGGGGCATTGAAGGAAGGATCTGGCATCACTGAATTTGAGTTAAGATGGTTTCCAGGGTAGAGAAAAAAAAAATATACTCCTAGTAAATTTCTAATGCAAGACCTATGCTGGGAAATTTCTGTAAAATTTTTCATTCACCTTTATGCTGAATATCATGGAGTTTAAGGAAACGTTCCTTAGTTTGTTTAGTGTGTCTTTTTCAAAGGCTGTATTTAAACCCAAGCTAGCCTGACCCTAAGCTCATATTCTTTCTCATACAACAACATATTGTGTCTAGAGGAGGAAACTGCCTCAGAGAAACCTAATAGGAAATTTCATTTTATATAGTCTCCCAAATAAAAATTTGGCTTCTTTTCTTTCTTTCATCTTCGCTTCCACCCTTATATCCCTTATTTTTATTTTTAATTTTTATTTGATTTCAGTCAAACTGCCTCATTTCTTTATCCTGGAATGGTAAATGGTATGTAGACAGAATATGTCCAAAAGTTTTGCTAAAAAGAAACAAAAATTATTCTGACCCTTGTTAAAATGTTGAGAAAGACTTTATTCAAGACTATTGTGACAGATGTCAACTATACTATAATAGGGGAGAGAGATCGAGCAGAACGCCAAATACAACAAGGACGAGTGGTGATTTACAGCCAAGGAGCAGTGTGTGTGTGTGTGTGTGTGTGTGTGTGAGAGAGAGAGAGAGAGAGAGACAGAGAGAGAGACAGAGAGAGAGTGGTGGGGTTGGAGGGGTTGGTGGATGGAAAACTATTAAGAGAAGACTTCGGCCTGGCGTGGTGGTTCGTGCCTGTGATCCAGCACTTTGGGAGGCTGAGGCCGGTAGACCACCTGAGGCCAGGAGTTCAAGACCAGCCTGACCAAAATGGTGAAACCCTGTCTCTACTAAAAATACAAAAATTAGCCGGGCATGATGGTGCATGCCTATAATCCCAGCTACTCGGAGGCTGAGGAAGGAGAATTGCTTGAACTCGAGAGGTGGAAGTTGCAGTGAGCCGAGATGGCACCACTGCACTCCAGCCTGGGCGACAGAGTGAGACTGATAACAAAAAACAAACAAAACAAACAAACAAACAAACAAAAAAGGCCGGGCCTGGTGGCTCGCATCTGTAATCCCAGCACTTTGGGAGGCTGAGGAGGGCAGATCATGAGGTCAGGAGATCGAGACCTTCCTGGCTAACACAGTGAAACTCCATCCCTACTAAAAACACAAAAAATTAGCACGGCGTGGTGGCGGGCGTTTGTAGCCCCAGCTGCTGAGGCTGAGGCAGGAGAACCATGTGAACCCGGGAATCGGAGTTTGCAGTGAGCTGTGATCACGCCACTGCACTCCAGCCTGGGAGACAGAGCGAGACTCTGTCTCAAAAAAAACAAACAAAAACAAAACAAAACAAACAACAAACAAACAAAAATGAGGAGACTTCAAGGTTGAGAGGATTTTTGCTGAACCTACTTAACAGGATTCTTGCTAAAGACAGGCCAGAGTGAACAGATATCAAAAGTGAAAAACAGGAAATTTAATCAGATATGAAGAGTTATCAGGTATCAAGCGTGAGGAACTCTGTCTAAACTGACTTAACAGGATTCTTGCTGCAATTTGCTATGCATGTATAGAAAGGGCAGGAGCCAAAGTCAAGACCTAGTTGAACAGAGGGCTCAGAGGAGCCTGACTAAAGTTTGGTCAAGGAGATAGTCTTTGTCAGTTGCTCCTCTTGTTCAAGAAAAGAAGAGACATTCATTTGTTTATTTAATTGCCTTTTGTTCATTAAAGACCAGCTGAGCTATCGAGTGAGCCTAGGTAGAAGGGCAGCCGGTTGGGAAGAATTCTAGATGTTTGTTTTAAAGAATGCTGAGTCATCCACACAATAGTAGCTCCAGACAAAAGGTTGCCTATGACTCAGCTTCAACTTGCAGGGCCTCTTTGGATCCTGTGGGGAAAGTCAGCTATAGATAACTAGCATTCCAATAAGAATCTGGGCATTCAGGTTTTAGTTCTTGGCCACACCAAAACAGGAAAGTAGGGGAAAATTGGAAATGTTAATTTGGAGAGTTTTAGTGAGATATTGGAGAACGTTAGAAGAGTTTCGAATTTTGTAAGAAATGGTAAAGCATTTAAGATATCAGGATCCAGTCCAATTTACAGGTAGATAACAAAACCTTGGAAACAGTAGATAGCACTGGAATCTAATAACCAAGGTTATGCTATAGTTTTCCACTGAAACATAAAATTTCTCCCTCCAGACACTCCCCCTTATTGATAATATATTTTAAAACGTAAGTATGATCTCATTAGAGTTGGCCTGATTATTTACATAAGTGATGCAAAAATGGTAATTGACCACATAAGCCATTGTTAAGTTTGCTTTGCTTGAACCTTTTATAACAAATCTTAGCTTCTGCTTGTAAAAGCCTCTTGAGACTAGAAAATCAAGCCAAGATCTTGCCATCAGACTTCACCTGTAATACTTACAGATTTGAGTGAATTCTTCTCTTCTTGAGTGCCTCAAAATAGCCAAGTTTCCTGGGCTTGATGGGAAGTAACCATTCTTATTCACATGTAAGGCTAGTAAGTTTGTATGCCAAGTAACAAGCCAGTTTTTCCAAGAGGGCTTTGTAAGCATTGTCTCCATAAAGTTCACCCTAGTTCCACAAAACAGTCTGATTATATCTGATTCTATGCACATCAGTCTCAAATATGACATTCCAATCTAAGCCTTGGTTATATAACTAATGTTTCCAAATATATACTGTTACTTGCTAGGAAGATTATTTCTAAATTTAGGCAAATAATTATGTTGCCATAAATTAGGAATACTTAATAAGAGTTTCTAAATTTTGGGAGGATCAAACAGGGAGAAAAGCTAAATGATTTAATGATAATAAATTTTTATAAATTATACATAACTTAAAAGTAGAAAGAAGTTCCTTAAACATAGAACACAGAACATTAAAAAACCAGCAATACTCCAAACAGAAGTCATAAAAAATAACAATTACTTTTCATAAGTTTATTCACTTCTACGTAATAAATTATTGCGCTGCTTTAGTTAGGGTTAGCAGCTTTATAAACCTGTCATCTTCTCCACTATAGTGGAGTATAGTTTCAAAGTTACTTAAGCAATTCCACCAAAATTCTGTGCCCCAGATACTTGTCATAGTACTTTTCATGAATCTCTGAGACAGTTCCTTAGACTGAAGATGAAGCACTCTGGCCTACGGTTAAGTGAAAGTGCTTTCACAGAAAAATCAGAGTAAACCAAAAATTACCTGTGAATGGCAAAAACTTGAAACGGCTGTGGTTAAAGATATGATGAAAGTCATTTGCCAAGAAAATGTAATTTATGTGCTACACAACATTTTACAACTAGAATTGTGACTAATAACATTAAACCAGGAGATGGTAACACTAAACCATGGACAGCAAGAGTATTGTCAAATTTCAAAGTAGTTTTTAAAAATTTACATAATACTTATATGAGCAATATTTAACCATATGTATATAAATTATGAAAGATTAAAGCATCTCTTATTTGACACTTTCATGCAATTGAACATAACAAACAAACCTAATTATTTTTTAACATTTCTCTTTTAAAAAAAGTGAAAAACTAAATTCCTTGAAAATTCCCATGTGTGCTACAGAAAGTCTCAAGGTGAGTTCAATATCAAGATTTCATTTATCCTTTGATTTTAGGAAGACAAAATTGTCAAAATTGTCAAAAGGTTTGAATATTTGACTAAAGAGGATCCTGAGTTACTGTGAAACAATACTTTGTAACTTTGTACCTGTTTAGCCAAAGTGGCAATAAAAAGATTCAAAAGTAGTTATATGAAGTATAATAAATATATAAAAAAAAGCTCTTTCAAAAAATAAAAAGATTAATTTCGCTTGAATAATCAAATTCATAAAGGTTAACATAAAACATAGGAAATTATTCTGATAAGACATTATCTTTGTTTATTTTTAGGCAGGTTACTTAAAAGGTAAAGAAAGCCTTTTACAAGCTCTTAAGAGCAAACTAATCATGCAAGAAAAAATTGTAATTGTAACCAAGAGAAAACCAAACTCTAGTTTTATATGTGTGTATTTTTATATTAAAGTTGATTTAAAAATATATATATATATTCATTCAATGCTGGCCATCTTTGGACACACAAGATAAGATACCTTTTCCAAGATACCTTTTTCACAAACCTTTAAAAACTTTTATTTATTTGATTTTCCTTTATTTTCCTCTTTCTCTTCTGGAGAAATCAGTCATTTTACCTTAGGACAAAAGTACTCACTTTCTCTTAACAAAACCAAATCCTTATACTTTACATGCAAAATGCTTTACCTTATATCCTTATTACTTTAGTAGTTTCATTTACATATATTAATGACAATTTTTAATCATTAGTAAACTTTATTTTACAGAAAAAACTAAGAAGAAGACAATTGTGAATTGTCTGTTATATATTAGAATTCTACAGCAGGCTGGCTAGGAAATTTAATGAATATCACATCTAACAATTTTAATAGTTATATGTGTTTTCATAGTGCAACTTTTCACTATGGCAAAAAGAACCTATTAATTAACATACTCAAATATATTTAGCCTCTCCGTACTATTTAAAAATAAGAACTCAAAAGGATACAAAGTAAAACACATTCTTTGTAATCAGTAGTTCATCTTACTTAGAAATGATTTAAATATTTAATGAATATCTATTATTTAATTTAAGTTAGCATAACTCTAAAGTCATAAGTTACCAAAAATATTTTGGAGACTATTTTCTGACTGAAGCATTATAACATTTAACAAAACTAGCCATCATCCCAAGTTATTTCCTGTTAACTATTTTTACAGCACATTCATGTTAAGCATGTGTTACAAAAGCAAAACAAAGTTAAAAAAGGTGAATTCAGGAGTTTTCTGTCTTATCACTGCACTTAATTTCCATTAAGTAATTCATTTTTAATTTCATCTTAATTTGTACATTTGTTCTTAAGTTGAATTTGTAATTTTTACAATCTTAAACATCTCATATTTACCCAATTCCCATGAACTTAGAAAGCATTTGGGTTAGTTTCTATATTTCTGGAAATTTTTTCAATATCTAATTTATATAGACATACTTATCACTAAAGCAATTTGAATAGTGCTTCTGTGTAGGATTTTACAAGTTAATTTGGTAATACTATACCGAAATAGAAAAATTCACCTGTATATACATAAATATACAAATAGATGAAAACAAGGACCTTATAGCTTCCGTTCTAAAATCTTAGCCATGAGTCAGGTAAACAAAATAATACAAACTTACTGGTTTGTATAAAACAGTTGTCTCTTATCTTTACTACATTTTATATTTTTGTATGAACAGTGTGTCTGACATGGAACAAGTTTATGTTATCTGTTCGATACGAGGACTAATGCATTTTGCCAAGATTTGTGGAGGATCCTTTTTAAGGTTTTCTTTTACCCTGATATGTAGTTGATTTTAGAGCCCCTGAGTCCTTTGAGAGTTCCCAGTGGGAGATTAGAGGTCCTAAACTTTCAGTAACTATGTGGAGTTGAAAGGAGGGAGTGAAAGGGAAAGTCTGACGGGGTGAACAGAGGGATTGAAGACATAGGAGTTTGAAGATCAACTTATCAAAGGATTCAAGGAAACTGAAGGAAAAATTGAAGGTGGTAAATGAGGAAGGAGGAGTGAGAGCTATGAGAAGAGAGAAGTTTTAGAAGAGACTGTTTTGCGGAGCCACTGAAGTTCAAAATTGCTATAGCCTGAAAGTATTTGTTCCACCCAAATTTGTATGCTGATATTCTGATCACCAAGGCTATGATATTAAGAGACAGACTGGGGGGGGAGGTCAATAGATCATGAGTATGGTGCCCCCTTGAATGGGATAGGTGCTTATAAAAGAGGACTGAGGTAGCTTTTTTGCCACTTTTTTCATGTGAAAATACAGCTCAAAAGTACTATCGGTGAGGAAAGGTCCCTCACCAGACATTGAATCTTCCGGTAACTTGATTTTGGACTTTCCAATCTTCAGAACTGTGAGAAATACATTTCTTTTGTTTACAATATAATCAATGTGTGGTATTTTGTTAAAGGAGACTGAACAGGATAGGATACATTATCCTTAATGTAATCATTCCAACAAGAGAAGAAGCCAACAGAATTGGTAGAGCATATAGTCAGTGGGGGTTCAGCAACCATAAGAATCAAAGTATATCCTTACTGTACTTCAATGGATTATCATTTGGAGCATTGGCTCAGGAGTCAGATCACCAATAAATCTATTATCAATCAGTCAGGAGTGAAGGCAAAGATTTCAGAAATGAACATTTGGGATCCAGGCCAAAAGGTCCAGAGGTCCAATGATTAATCTGACCCTATTCAAATCATGACTTCATTAACTGTTAAAGGAAATTTATTCTGATACTTCTTAAAAGAGTAAGGAAGACTTCATTATCATTGTTTAACTTCAAAAATGTTCATCATTATATTTCATATTTTGAAAGTTAAATATGCTCACTGCAAAAAAATGTACAAATAAAACATATAAAAGTAGATATCACCCATTATTCAATTACCATTACATTGTCACCACTGACATTCTGATCTATTTATGTCCTTTTTAAAAGTAACATAATATCATAGACATTTTTCATATATTAAGAACTTAAAGATGCTTTATTATAGTCCATCTTGTGGATAATACATGATTCCCACCAACATATCTTTAATGTTAAACATTTATGTTCTCTCTCGTGAAACACAACAAAATTTGCCAACGTATATGAACTACTTTAAAGTTACCAGTACTTTCACCTATTTATTTCTTCTAAAAAATAAATTTAGCTTATATTTTAGATTCAGGGGTTACATGTGCAAGTGTGTCAAATGGGAGCACTGCATGATGGTTAGGTTTTGTGTATGGATGATCCCATCATCCAGGCAATGAGCACAGCACCCAATAGGCAGTCTCTCACTCCTTTCCTCCCTCCCCCTTCCATCAGTCCCCAGTGTCTATTGCTCCAATGTTTATGTCTATGTGTACTCAGTGTTTAGCTTCCACTTAGAAGTCAGAACATGCTGCATCTGCTTTTCTGTTCCTGTGTTAAGTCACTTAGACTAACAGCCTCCAGGTGCATTCTTGTGACTGTAAAGGACATAATATCACTATTTCCTACGGCTGCATAGTATTCCATGGTGTATATGTACCACATTTTCCGTATCCAGTTAGCCATTGATGAGCACCTAGGTTGACTCCATGTCTTTGCTATTGTGGATAGTACTGCGATTAATGTGTAAGTGCATATGTGTTTTTGGTAGAATGAGTGGTTTTCTTTTGGACATATAACCAGTAATGGGATTGCTTGATCAAATTGTAGTTCTGTGTTAAGTTATTTTAGAAATCTCCAAATTACTTTGCACAGTGACTGAACTAATTTACATTTCCACCAGCATTGTATAAGTATCCCCTTTCTCCACAGCTTTGCTGGCATATTATTTTTTGATCATTTATTAATATCCCTTCTGACTGGTAAGAGATGGTGTCTTGTTGTGGTTTTGATTTACATTTCTTTGATGACTGCTGAAGATGATGAGTACTTTTTTATATCTGGGTTGGCTACCTGTACATCTTCTTTTGAGAAGTGTCTGTTCATGTTTTTTGCCCATTTTTAAAATGGGGTTGTTTATTTTATACTTCTTGATTTCAGTTCCTTATAGATTCTGTATATGAGACCTTTGTCAGAGGCATAGTTTATGAATATATTCTCCCATTCTGTAGGTTGTTGATATACTCCATTGATAGTTTTTGTAGCTGTGCAAAAGCTTTTTAGTTCATTTAGGTCCCACTTGTCAATTTTTGTTTTTGTTGCAATTGCTTTTGAAGACTTAGCCATAAATTATTTTCCAAGGTTGATGACGAGATGGGTATTTCCTAGGTTTTCTTCTAGGATTTTTATACTTTGAAGTCTTACACTAAATATTTAATCCATCTTGAGTTACTTTTTGTTTATGGTGAAAGGCAGGTGTCTAGTTTCATTCTTCTGCATATGGCTAGCCATTTGTCTCAGCACCACTTATTGAACAGGAGTCATTTCCTCGTTTCTTATTTGTGTTGACTTTGGAGATAGTTATAGGTGTGCAGTCTTATATATGGGGTTTCAATTTGGTTCCATTGGTCTATGTGCCCATTTTTGTACCAGTACCATGCTGTTTTGGTTACTGTAGTCTTATAGTATAATTTGAAATAGAGGAATGTGATGCCTCTGGCTTGTTCTTTTTGCTTAAGACTACTTTGGCTATTTGGGCTTTTTTTTGGTTACATTTGAATTTTAGAATACCCTTTTTTATATTTCTGTGATAAATGACATTAGTAGTTTCATAGGAACAACATTCAATCTCTAGATTGCTTTGGAAGAAATGGTCATTTTAATTATCCACAAGTATGGAATGTTTTTCCATCTCTACAAATTCTTGTAGAGTTTTGACCTTCTTGGTTAGATATAGTTCTAGGTTTTTTTTTTTTTTTTTTTTTTTTTTTTTTTTGTAGCTATTGTAAATGTGACTGCATTCAAGGTTTGCCTGTCAGCTTGAATGCTACTGGTGTATAGAAATGCTACTGGTTTTTGTACCTTGATTTTGTATTCTGAAACTTTACTAAATAGTTTTAGTTGTAAAAGACTTCTGTCAGAGTCTCCAGAGTTTTCTAAGGTATAGAATCATATCCTTAGTGAAGTGAGATAATTTGACTTCCTCTTTTCCTATGTAATGCCTTTTATTTCTTTCTCTTGTCTGATTACTCTGGCTAAGACTTACAGTTTTATGTTGAATAGGAGTCTTGAGAGTTGGCATCCCCATCTTCTTCCAGTTCTTAAGGGAAATCCTTCCAACTTTTTTTCCATTTGGTATGATGTTTGCTGTGGGTTTGTCATAGATGGCTCTTATTATTTTGAGGTATGCTCCTTCGGGGCATAGTTTGTTGAGGAGGAATACTATTTAGCACTATTGTGATAGGCATAAAATCTACTGCAATTGGGTAGTGAAATAGCTCTCAACTCTGAGTATAGCAAAGACAGTGGAAATATACAGTCAACCAGCAGAATTAGAGGAATCAATAGAAAAATTACTCAGAGGAAACATCAGGGTGGGGGAATTCTGTCTAAGAATACTTAATAGAATTCTTGCTGAAGATAGGCTGGGGGATAAGCTATCAAAGTTAAGGGATGATGAATTTGCTTATATATAAAGAGTGATTAGATATCAAGGGTGGGAAATTTTTGTTAAACTGACTTAGCAGAATTTTTGCTACAACTAGGCCATGCATCCATAGCAAGGATGGGGGCTAAGGTTAAGGCCAAGTCAAGAGAAGGGCTCAGAGAAACCTGACTAAAGTTCGTTTAAAGAAAGAGGTTTTTCTTGTTTGTTTGGTTTGGTTTGCTTTGGTTTTTTTAGCTTTAAAACTGCGACAAATGCCGTAAAGCATGAACTCAAGTCAGTATAGCTGGGAGTATATCTTAGCTTTACTTCTTATTTATCTTCCTGAACTTGGGCAAGATATACAACTCTTCACACACCCTTCATCTGAAATATTGGGATAATAAGAATCTCTACTTAATAACAATTTTGCAGGGATATACTCAAAGTTTTCATTATAGAGTCCAGCACTTAATAAATGCTATACAATAAATAATATTGCATAAAACAATTTCTTATTACTTTTTCTACTCCCGAGTAAATAGGCCTCTATCATATCTCTTAGCCTTGTTCAGTTTTTAATAGTACTACAGATATCCTGGATCAACCTCCTTGCATAATAATCTCAGGAACTTGACCTCCATACTTATTTTCCGCCATTTCAATTTGTTCCCTCACCGGAAATAATATGCATTGTACTTATTATATTAACATTATTGTTCCGACACTGCAGTTCATTCTCATTTGGGAACCTTCTATGTCACATACCATGTATATTCTTTTAAATGCTCTTCCTTCTTTTTCTCTATTTTCTAATCCTGTTACTTCTGCTAAAATCTTCTCTTCTGCTTTCATTTGCCTATAAGGCATTAAAATGTACATATTCAGGAGACAATTGATTATATATTTTTGAAATTTTGAAACCAGATCTTCAATGAAGATACAGTTTTGTGAGATGGAAGTATATAATTGGTAACTGAAGCTATGCGGATGCATAGAGTAAACATAGTGGAGAAATAAGAATGCTAGAGTGAATGAAACTAATCAAAAACATAAAGCCTAAGAAATTAGAGTGGTACGAGAAATTTATGGCAGCTTTTTTTTTTCAAATATGTGCTTTCTTTTTTCATATGTGCCTTTGTTTTCCATTTTAAAAATATTTTTGCATACATTTTAGGTGTACAACTATTTGGTATACGCACCTATATAGTGTGATGGTTAATATTGAGTGTCGACTTGATTGGATTGAAGGATGCAAAGTATTATTCCTAGGTGTGTCTGTGAGGGTGCTGGCAAAGGAAATTAACATTTGAATCAGTGGACTAGGAGCAACAGATCCACCCTCAATCAGGGTGGGGACCATCTGATAAGCTGCCAGTGTGGCTAGGATAAAAGCAAGCAGAGGAATGTGGAAGGACTAGATTGGCTAAGTCTTCTGGCCTCCATCTTTCTCCTATGTTGGATGCTTTCTGCCCTTGAACATCAGACTCTAAGTTCTTCAGCTTTTGGACTCTTGGCCCTACACCAGTGGTTTTCCAGAAGCTCTCGGGCCATTGACCACAGACTGAAAACTGCACTGTTGGCTTCCCTACCTTTGAGGTTTGGGGACTCAGACTGGCTTCATCTTTTCTCTGCTTGCAGACCACCTGTTGTAGGACATCATCTTGTGATTGTGTGAGTCAATACTCTGTAGTAAACTCCCTTTTATATATATATCTATCCTATCAGTTCTGTAACTCTAGCGAACACTGACTAACATAGATTTTGGTACCAGGAGTGGAGTGCTGCTGCAAAAATACCCTAAAATGTGGAAGTGACTTTGGAACTGGGTAACAGGCAGAGGTTGGAATAGTTTGGAGGGCCCAGAGGAAGACAGAAAAATACAGGACAGTTTCAAACTTCCTAGAGATCTTGAGGGCTCAGAATACAGGAAGATGTGGGAAAGTCTGGAACTTCCTAGAGACTTGTCTAATGGTTTTGATCAAAATGCAGATAGTGATATGGACAATAAAGTCCAGGTTGAGGTAGTCTCCAATGGAGATGAGGAACTTGCTGGGAACTGGAGTAAAGGTCACTCTTGCTGTGCAAAGAGACTGACTACATTTTTCCCTTGCCCTAGAGATCTGTGGAACTTTGAACTTGACAGAGATGATTTAGGGTATTTGGGGGAAGAAATTTCTAGGCAGCAAAACATTCAAAAGGAAGCAGAGCTTGAAAGTTTGGAATATTTGCAGCCTGACAATACTATAGAAAAGAAAAATCCATTTTCTGGGGAGAAATTGAAGCCTGCTGCAGAAATTTGCATAAGTACCAAGGAGTCAAATGTTAATTACCAAGACAATGGGGGAAAATGCTTCCAGATATGTCAGAGACCTTCAGAGCAGCCCCTCCCATCACAGGCCATGAGACCAAGGATGAAAAATTTGTTTTCTTGGCCAGGTCCAGGGCCCCCCTGCCTCATACTGCCTAGGGACTTGGTGTCCTGCATCTCAGCTGCTCCAGCCATGGCTAAAAGGGGCCAAGGTAAATTCAGGCTCATGGCTTCAGAGGGTGCAAGCACCAAGCCTTGACAGCTTTCATGTGTATTGAGCCTGCAGGTACACAGAAGTCAAGTAATGAGGTTTGAGAACCTCCACCTAGATTTCAAAGGATGTATGGAAATGCCTGGAAGTTTAGTCAGAAGTTAGCTGCAGGGGTGGGGTCCTCGTGGAGAACCTCTGCTAGGGCAGTGACAAAGGAAAATGTGGAGTGGTACCCTCTACACAGAGTCCCACTGGTCACTGCCTAATGAAGCTGTGAGAAGAAGGTCACCATCTTCCAGACCCCAGAATGATAGATCCAATGACAGCTTGCACTGTGTACCTGGAAAAGTTGCAGACACTCCACACCAGCCCATGAAAACAGCCAGGAAGGGAGTTGTACCCTGCAAAGTCACAAAAGCATTAGCTGCCCAAGATCATGGGAACCCGCCTCTTGCATCAGTATGACCTGGATATGAGTCATGCAGTCAAAGGAGATCATTTTGGAGCTTTAAGATTTGAGTGCCTTGCTGGATTTCGGATTTGCATGGAACTTGTAGCCCCTTCATTTTGGCCAATGTCTCCCATTTAAAATGGGTGTATTTACCCAATACCTCCCATTGCTTTTGATTTACAAGCTCATAGCCAGAAGGACTTGCCTTGTTTCAGATGGGACTTTGCACTGTGGACTTTTAGGTTAACGCTGGACTCAGTTAAGATTTTGGGCCGGGCGCAGTGGCTCAAGCCTGTAATCCCAGCGCTTTGGGAGGCCGAGACGGGCGGATCACGAGGTCAGGAGTTCGAGACCATCCTGGCTAACACGGTGAAACCCCGTCTCTACTAAAAAATACAAAAAAAAAAAAAATAGCCGGGCGAGGTGGCAGGCGCCTGTAGTCCCGGCTACTCGGGAGGCTGAGGCAGGAGAATGGCGTAAAAACCCGGGAGGCAGAGCTTGCAGTGAGCTGAGATCCGGCCACTGCACTCCAGCCTGGGCGACACAGCGAGACTCCGTCTCAAAAAAAAAAAAAAAAAAAAAAATTGGGGGGACTATTGGAAAGGCATGAAATGTGAGGACATAAGATTTGGGAAGGACAAGGGGTGGAATTATGTGGTTTAGCTCTGTGCCCCCACTCAAATCTCACCTTGAATTGTAATAATCCCTACTTCTTGTGGGAGGGTAATTGTGGTAGGAGGTGACTAAAAACATGGGGGCAGGTTTTTCCTGTGCTATTGTCATCAAATTGAATAAGTCTCTTGAGATCTGATGGTTTTATAAAAGGGAGTTCCCCTGCACACTCTCTTTGTTGCCTGCTACCATGTAAGATGTCCCTTTGCTCTTTCTTCATCTTCTGCCATGATTATGAGGCTTCCCCAGCCATATGGAACTGTAAGTCCATTAAACTTCGTTCCTTTATAAATTACCTAGTCTTGAGTACGTTTTTATTAGCAGCCCAGGGAGAGCTAATTGAATGATTAGGCAGGTGTTTCCCAGGCCATTCTGGTGATAGTGAGTAAGTCTCAAAAGATACGATGGTTTTATAAAGGAGAGTTCCCCTGCACACATTCTCTTGCCTGCTGCCATGTAAGATGTCCCTATTCTCTTCCTTCATCTTTTCTGCCATGACTGTGAGGACTCCCAAGCCATGTGGAACTGTGTCCATTTAACCTCTTTCTCAGATGAATTACCTACTCTCAGGAATATCTTTATCATCAGCTTGAAAACAAACTAATATATATAGTGAAATGACAACTACAGTCAAGCAAATTATTCTATCCATCACCTTTTATAATTACCTTTTCCCCCAAAACAACAATGCCTAAAAATCTACTCTCTTAGTGAATTTTCAGTATTCAATACAATATTGTTAACTATAACCCTCATAATCTACATTAGAGCTCTAGACCTATTCATTCTACATGGCTGCAAGTTCATAACCTTTGACTCACTTCACTTCCTTCTATCTATTTCCCCTGATTTCCCCAGTAATCGCTGTTCTATTCTCTGTTTGCTAAGTATAAGTGAAATTGTGCGATATTTTTCTTTCTGTGTCTGGCTTATTTCTCTTAGCCTAATGTCCTCTGGGTTACTAACATGAATGTTGTGGCAGATTTATGTTTTCAGAAATGGCAGTATCTCTTTCATATATATATATGAAATATATATATATATAAATATATATTTATATGTATATAAAATCTCATTTATATTAATATGTCCTTTTTAATCAATTTATCTATCAATGGATACATAGGTTGTTTTCATATCTTGAACATTATGAGTAATGCTGCAATGAACATGGGAGTAAAGCTTGTTTTACTAGGTCCTATTTGTATTTCTTTTATATCTAGCAGAAGGATTGTTAAATCATACAGTGGTTCTATTTTTAATTGTTGGAGGAACCTCCACAATGTTTTCCAGAATTGCTGTACCAATTTATATTACCATCAAGAATGTACAAGGTTTCCTTTTACTCCACAGCTTCGCCAACAATGATTATCTTTTGTCTTTTTCGTAATTGTCATCTTAACAGGTGTGAGGTGATATCACGCTTTGGTTTTTTGATTTGCATTCCACTGTTAATCAGTAATGTTGAGCACCGTCTTACATATCTGTTGGCCATTTGTATGTCTTCTTTGGAAAAATATCTATTCAAGTTCTTTCCTCATTTCTTAATTAGGTTATTTGTGTTCTTTTTTCTATGGAGTTGTGTGAATTCTTTATATAATTTGGATGCTAACACCTGATCAAATACATGGTTTGCAATTCTTCTTTCCCAATCCTTAGATTCTCGCCAGTCTTCACTCTGTTGAATTTGTTTTCTTTTTGTTGTGTGTGTGTGTATGTGTGTGCAGGAGCTTTTTAGTTTTATGTAGTCTCACTTGTTTATTTTTACTTTTGTTGCCTGAGCTTTGGGTTTGCAGATGTACATTCTCAAATGCTGCTGAGAAGTCAAGCAATATGAAAGTGAAAAAAATTGTTATATTTACGAACAAAATGTCTATGGAAATTTTGACGTCTATTATTGCCTGCCTCTATGGTGAGGTTCCTACTGAGAATGTGGCAGGTGTTGAAATTTAAAGTGTAGTTGATGGAACCGGCATAAGACAGAAGGAGTGGTATCTCATTTACTAAAACAAACAAACAAAAGTAATAGAAATAGATGAGTCTACACTATAATTGGTTTCATGGCTTCTGTTTACACTGATGAGTGAAAGAGTGTTGAACAAAAAAACATATGAGGAGAGTAGAGAAGGTTTAAACTTCCAATTGACAAAGGAAGATTATGATTAGGGTAAAATAGAATTGATAGCAGTGATTAACACTTGAGGTTAATAGTAGTGACAAGGGATGAATGGTGAATCTAACCTTGATCATGAGCATTGTCTGACAGCAGTCATCAGTCCAATTGTTGGTTAAGAGAAGGTGAACGATTTCCTCCATTCCAGCATGAATTGTGCTAGGTTTCTGTGACAAAGGTTAAAAAAATATATAATTGTGGTATATTTGAGAAAAGGATCAATTAAAATTCTTAATTTTCCCATTTTTTCTTCTAATTACTTGCATTAAAATAGTACTGTTCTCTCATATTTTTAGTTTATATACAATTTCAACTATATATTGCAGTGATTTTTTTTTTCAGGATAGACTGTGTTCTAACTACTATTTTTGCATAGTAAAATAACCCTAAACTTAATGACAGAAAAACTTTTAAAATGCACATGAATTCTGTAGGTTAAAAGTTCAACCAGGAACTATAAAAGAAACAAAATGCTCTGGACACTTGTTAAAAATGGCAAGGAAACTGTAGTCCCAGCTACTCCAGAGGCTGAAGCAGGAGGATCACTTGAAGTCAGAGTTTGAAGCCAGCCTAGGCAACATAAGAAGACCCCATTTCTAGAAAAAGTAAAAAAGGTAAGGAAGACTTCACTCAAGACTTCTGCAATATAGATCAAGACTATTTCAATAAAGGAGAGCAATTATATTCAACTTCACTGAAAGAAAAGGTGGGAGAATTTTTAAATGTTGGAGTAAGCTAATGGAAAAATATTAGCAAAGATATTAGCAGATGACATTAGCAAAGAATTGGTCAAAGTGACTAGGTCATCTATCTTTGCTTGAAGTTAGACTCCTAACCTCCCACAGAGATTCAAAATTAGGGACAATATCTCCTTAAATGAATATACATTTCAAAGTGATGGTTCCTAAAACTTTGATGAAGACATTCCTTGTAAAACTGGTGAGAAGTGGGAAGAAACTTTATATCTCATAGAGGCAGAGAAAAAGTTTCTAATTGCAAGTTTTCTTAAGTAAATGCTCTATAAAAGAAAGGTCATGGATTTGCAGTCAGAAAGAAACCTGTCTGAGATTAGTCAAGTTGAGGGGAATTTTAAGGCCTTCTTGTTCAGTACAGGGATGAGCTTAGTTGTTTTCCACAGAGTATGGGTTTCAGCTGGAAAGACATGAAGGTTAGAGGTGATTCTATGGCTGGGGAAAGGGATGACTTTTCTCATATAAATAAGGGTTGATGCTAAATGTCAGCTGGAACCTCTGCTGGGATGTCAGCTGAAACATCCACTCTCCATGAGGGCTAATTTTAGTTTGCTTGCAACGTAGTGACTGTATTCCAAGTGGGAGCATCCTTAGAAACAAAACAGAGGTGTATGGCATTAATATAATTCAAGAAGAGTTGTGGAGTCACTTTCACCATGTTTCCAGGTTCAAGGAGATGATTACGTGAGTTGGAAGGCATCATTGTGGCTATCTATGGAAAGCACACTCTGCCATGGTCAGAAATACTATTGGCCAAGTATAATATTTATTAGGAAAAAATAGATTTATATCTCTAATAAGATGGGATCATTGTATACTTTGTTATCATTTATTTAGAATCATAACAGAGTGCCTATAGAATAAATTAGTGGAGAAAGTTATTTTGAATTTACATTATTTTCAATATGAATTTTGGAGTAGAATCCACTTATAATTTAGTTGAATTGAAAGAGGGAATAGCTTTACTCTTATTACTATCTTGTAATTGTCAGTTGTAATTGTAAATTATAATTACAGCCTGTACTGTACTGAAATTCTTAGAGAATATTTTTCTGAAAGAGCCATAAGACAAGGGTGTGTTCTGATTCTTAATTGCAAGTAATTTAAAAGGCTCATAATCCTTGTTTAACCAAAATCATTATGAACTTTCCCCTAGGGAAAAGGTGGCATTATTTATTTATGCCTATACTATAATTCATATATATACATTTATAATCTCCATACCAGACTGCAGAATCAGAATTAGTGTATAGAAAAACTAGTTATCATCCTGGAAACTAATAGCTGAAATTTACTTTTTTTCATGGAATATTTATTGAGTCTCTACTTTGTCAGGCATTGGAATGGGCACTGTGGTAATAATTTGATGAGCAAGACATGGTACCTACTTGGAAAGCCCATAGTATCCATAAGTAAGCATGCAATAATTTTCACATATTAAAAATAAATATTTTACTCCGAGTTGTTATTGAATACTGCAGAAAAAAACACAATGTATTTTCCAAATTAGTTTCAGATTTCTTTGGAGAAATAAAAATGTGAATAAGTAGAACTTAATTATTTGATTTGCAGAAATAATATGAATACAAATCTTCAGATATAAGTATTCATTGATACTTGCTTTGGGGAAAGCAGAAGACAAGATGCTATATACATGTGAGTAGCCCTTAGTAGGGAGAAACCCCACTTCTCTTAGATGGTATGTATAATCCATATTGTAAAAGAGATAATCTATTAAAATATATATTGTTTTATACTTTATTTCCTTTTCCATTGCATAGGTTTTATATATTATGCTGTTACACGGTAGGGAAATCTAAATTTCTGATCTGAGCAAACCCTAGTTTAGGAGAAGCCATAAACTTCTGATAAACTGGGGTTTGCTGCTTTGAAGGTTACATTGGTATACACCCAACAGATATAATAGTAATTCACATTTTGTATATTTTGATACCTCTTTAAAATATTCTGAATGTAAAAGTAATAACAATTTTTATTTATTTTCAGAAATGTTGGTTCACTTGTTCTTAGAAATTGGCGTATGAGTTTAAATTTATTCAATTCAATTTAATTTTTATTTTTCAAAAATTATTTATTTTTATGGATTTAGGGGTACAAGTTCAGTTGCGATACATGAATATATTGCATAGCGGTGAAATTTGGGCTTTTAGTGTATCCGTCACCTGAATAGTGTGCATTGTACCCAATAGGTAGGATGTTATCCCTTGCCTCCCTCCCACCCTCCAGCATTTTGGAGTCTCCAATGTCTATTATTCCACTCTATATGTCTGTATGTATCCACTGTTTCGTTCTCACTTCTAGTTGGGAACACACATTTTTCAAACTCTTTCTTTCTCAGTCATTTCACTAAAGGTAATGGCTTCCTGTTCCATCCCTGTTGCTGTGAAAGACATAATTGTATTCTTTTTTATGACCGAGTAATAGTATATTGTATATAAAGTCAGTATTATGGTCAGCTTTTGCGTCAGGTTAGATTTAGTCACAAATAATCCAGTCTCCAGTGAAATTATAACGTAAAGTGTGAATCACTGCACAGCGTAAGTGACCTGAAAACTTTATTATCATCTTCCCCAGATTTTGTAGTGTCATGGTGGAATGGATGTTTATAATTGCCTTTGATGAAAGCCATGGCTAACCAATGCACATGTCAGAAGTTGTAATAGGAAGAACAACTAATAGAAACTTAAAATGTTGGTAGATTATTATTTTTATTGTTGTTCAATTTGTTGCATTTGAAGTTTTACTTGGTCTAGATAACCTAACAAGCCACATGTTTTGTTACTTTTGGCAAAAAACGGAGTTCAAATATGGTGTCTTAAAAGCTCAAAATGAGAAAACAATAAAAGCTTTACCTATGATTCAAATATACTTGAGTAGGAGCTTTCTCCAGAAAAATCTCAAAGTTGTGGGAAGTCATGAAATAGTGACACAGTAGGGAAGAAAATGAATCTTGGTAATTTTTTAAGAACACATATCATCTTCCATGTTATTTTTCAAAGTGTTCAGTTTTATTTCTGGATTGAGTATGCACGTTAGGCAGTCTATCTTTATTATTCGGCAGGATAAAAACCTTCATAGGACTCACACAGTCTATAATGTAAAATAATCTCATTGACTTGTTATTTGAATTATTTTGACACTTATCACAAAAAAGTTGAAAAGTAAGAATGATCTCAATTTTGAATAAATAATAATACAAATGTTCATATATCAATGTAACTAAATATATGCATTTATATTTTTCTAAGTATGCACCACATATATTACTATAACATTTTATATAGGTCCTGCAAAAATATTTATATCAAGTTCCCTCTCTAGTGATATAGATATAATATTACATTTGCTTACGACAAGTGAATTAGAGATGAAAACTCTGGAACATTTAAAAATAACATAGTCAAATTAAATTATGAAAATAGTTTGGAAATAAATTAGCTTAACAATTTACTAGTTTTTTGCTTCCATTGCATATACATGTGTAAACTGGATCGCTAAGACAGAACTTCTGTAGATAACCTAAACATTTGCTGAACTAAAAACAAATCATAGCTAAGTGAAATAAGCCAGTCACAGAAAGACAAATACTGTTAATTCCACTTACATAAGATATTTAGAATAGTCAAAATCATACAGAAAGAAAGTGGAATGGTGGGTACCAGGGTCCAGGGGAGGAGAGAATGAGGAGTTATTGATTCAAGGGTACAGAGTTTCCACTTTACACGACGAAGAGTTATGGAGATATATAGTGGTGGTGGGTGCACAACATTATGGATGTATTTAATACCACCAAGCTGTATACTTAAAAGTGGGTAAGATGGCAAATTTTTTATATGGATTTTTCCACAACAAAAAAACATGGAAAAATATTTTTAAAGCCCCACAAACTAGAAAATCTTAAGTGTCAAAATAGCCATTGCAGGTGTCAATCGAGAACAACCCTCTATACATTAAAATTAACTTTCTAATCTTAATGTACAACTTACTGCCATGTTGTATAGGCTTAGTATTAGTGACGAATTAATAGCTAATTTATGTATTTTAAACCGTAACAATGCCTTCTTTCAGTTCTTTCTCCTCTTTCTGCTCCCTACTAACCTCCTTTGTCTCTTCATCCTGCCTTTCTTGCTCATCCTTTCTCCTCATTTTTCTATTCGTATTCCAAAAGTAAATATTAAAATTATGTCCATATGATAAGAAAAACTAATCATCTTGGCAGTGGTCAAATCAGATGCAATTAACATTTTCAATTTTGCTTAAACTTGCCTCAGAAATGGTGAATAAATACCACTTTACTTATCTCGGCATTGCATATTCAATATTAAGGGGCATTAAGTAGTTTAAAATGAAATTCATTTTATTTCAAGGTAAAGTAAAGCATGCTTATTCTGATGATTTCTTATCATGAATGGTTTTAAATAAACTAATCAATAAGCATTCAATTAACACTTTTTTTCCCATCCAGGAATACTTCAAACTCTTCTATCCCCAAACAACAATATTGCATGATAAATTTTCAAATTTTAATCAAAAGTAAAAATATAAAAGTCAATATATCCCTACTATACAATGTTGGATTTTGTGTCATAGTGAGTCAGATAAGAGTTTGAGCGGTTGCCAACTTGTTAATTGGAAGATCAAGAGGAAAGAAAGCTCAGAGAGCTCAATTTACTACATTGCTTATTCAGTATATTGAGTAATAAATTAGTAGCTGGAAAGAATGAATACATTTCTCTTGTAGTTTATTATGCAGTAGTAATTTCAGCCTTACATGTAATATGCCTCTAGGTTCCATCCACATATATCACAGGTGGAATTAAAGTCTATCTAGTTTATGAAAGGGTTACCTTCAAAAATAAAAGCAAATCTGTATTCAGCTGAACTATTCAGAAAATGGATGCAAGACTTTCTGTTTTTGGATTATGTAGAATCTTGTGCCTTTTCCATATCAGAATATATTTGCAAACATGGCAGTGCTCTCTAATTTCCAGCTGTATTCAAGAATACAAAAACATATTTTCAGAAAGCTAAATTAGAACTTAAAATATAATGTACATATATAGACAATAAATTAATTATATAAGAAATAATCGTAATTTTATATTTAAATCTTTGAATTTGGTTTTCTTTAATTATTTCCACATTAATTATTTTGTGTTACACTTTGGGTTTCATGAGTTAGGTAATTTATTTTATTTTTTGGGAGAAAGTTTCTGGTTGTCTCTGCTTTTAATACAATTGACCATTTATGCCTCAACGAAAAAATGTAAACATTATTTAATATATTTATGGTCCTGAATCTTTGGGTATGCAAATTTATTCTACAAAGTAAATTACCCCTGTACTTTATAGAATTATATGTGTAGAGAGTAAAGTAAGACCTCCATAAAATGTCTTATTTGTGGTGCTGTTTTCTGCTCTAAGAGCTTCCATTTTGTCAAAGGAGAGAATGAGGTCATCGTCCTTTGCACACTGGCTAACACCCTAGTAAAGAACAATCATTCAAGATGTCATTTTAGAGGCTGATTTCAGTCTTCTATAAGGAAAATGGTAATCTGTTTGGATAATGCTATTATGACTGAATTAAAACAAGAAAACTGTACAGGTCTTTTTTTATGGTATATGTTTCTCAAGTTTTACTAATTAATCCTCCCCAGCAGGAAAAATGCTATTAACACAGAGTTGGGATGTTATGCTGAATTAATGTAAATGTTATAAATAATATTTGCTTGTTGAATTAAACACAAACCACAACATTAAAAAATGAATATATTAACATTTTCTTTTGTATTTCTGGATATTCATATAAATAAAATATTTAATTTCTTTGCAAACATTAAAGCAGAAGTCAGAATTAACATAGCCTTTAAGATATCACCCTCTCTGAATGAACTCATTAATGAATTTTTCTTAATATTCTTTTAAATTGGTGAAAAATGCATATTAGTCCATAAAACATAATTAATTCATCATAACACTATTTCATTCAAAGCAGTAACACATTGATATGTTGAAATAAATTTTCTTTATTTTTAAAATTAGTATTTAGTACATATGTAAGAATATTAATGGCATCACACTTTTGGAATCACTGAAAATATATAAATTTGGGTACATAAAATAATATCATAAAATTAAAAAACCTTCTGATATCTATCAATGCCCTAATTTAATATCCTGTTAACATTGATGTAAAACAGGGGTGTCCAATCTTTTGGGGTCCCTGGTCACAGCTGAAGAAGAATTGTCCTGGGTCATACATAAAATACATTAACACTAACTATAGCTGATGAGCTAAAAAATAATAATAAAAATAAAATAAACTGCAAACAATTTCATAATGTTTTAAGAAATTTTACAAATTTGTGTTGGATGACATTCAGAGGCGTCCTGGGCCACATTGAGTCACAGGTTTTACAAGCTTGGTGTAAAAGAAAGACATTTCATTAATTTAAAATACTTGCCCTTTGGATCTGACCTCGTGCCTAGACTTCTCTGGCACTAAGCGTATTTTCAGTCATATTGAGGAAGATTTCTTCACCCCTGAACTATTGCGCACATTCTCCCATATAATCATGGTCGCCTATTTTATGTTTGACTAAAAAGTGTTGGTAGGCCAGACCTTCCAAATGTGTCTCCAATTTACTTAGATGCTAATTTGGAAAGTTCTTTTTTTCTTTGGAAAAAAGGGAACAAAATAAATTCATTATTTGTTGAGTTATTTGAGAACTAAAAAGTCACCTTGTAAATGCCCTAGATAAATTATAGAGTCTAGACAAGTGGGATTAGTATTTCAGCCAAAGTTAGAAATCAGAGTTGGGTTTTGATTTTTAACGACATGTAGCACAGAAACACCCACAACTTCTCTGAAAAATACACATTCCGAATAGGACTCTTGAGGAAGATACAGGCAAGAAAGAAAAAACTAATGGGAAATAGGATACTGCTTTATTATCTTTGAGAAGCCATTATGTTTGTTGGAAGAATTGTGGGACTTTATAAAGCTGAGTTTGGCATGAGCCTTAAGCCAAAAGCTTAAGTGGAGTCTTAACCACAAAAGCCACAGTCCACATTTAAAGTCAGCAGTAAAGACATCTCTTTAAATTTATTTATCCTGCCCAGCTTTACCTTCTCCCTTTCTTGGTGTTTCAGGTTAATTGTAACAAGGTTCCTAATTTTCCATTACTTCTATCTATGCCCTTTGCATTATAAGTTTGCAGTGCCTCCATTAAGAGGCAAAGTCTATTTCTTCATCCTTGAATCTGGGATGGCCTGGCCTGGTCAGTAGAATGCAGTAGATATGACAAGCAATTTCCGAACCTAGACCTGAAAGGCTTCTGTTTTTTGCCACTCTCTGCTTTGAAACCCTTTCTCCGCCATGAGAACAAGTCTACATTCTTCTGTCGCAGAATGAGATAGAATTTGGAGCACAGCCGAGTCATAACAGCCAAGGTCATCTTATGTGATCCAGGTCCACTCAACCCACAACAGAAAACTGCAGACATAAGAACAAGCACAGTTAATATAGGTTGAATCCAACTATCAGTAGAATCACCCAGATGACTATAGACTTAACACAAATAATAAATGTTCATTGTTTTAAACTAACTAGTTTTAGAATATTTCATTATGCAGAAATAGCTAAATAATACTATTCAATGCTTGACTCCTCATTCCTTTGTACTTCTATCTCATGTGATATGCCTGTTTATCTACATGATCTTTAGTGAAATGGTGAAATAAAATATGGGCATGGTCAACTAGAATAGTCCAAACTCCAATCTGTTTCAGAAATTGACCAAAACTGGGTCAACATTTTACCAGAGACATGTTACCACGGTTTTCATTATTTTATTTTATTTTTTGAGACAGTCTTACTCTGTCGCTTAGGCTGGAGTGTGGTGGTGGGATCTCAGATCACTGCAACCTCTGCCTCCCGGGTTCAAACGATTCTTGTGCCTCAGCCTTCCAAGTACCACAGTTTTTAGAAAAGTATGTATCGCCTTGATGAGCTGATAAACCAAGCTGAGAATGACAATATAAGAACCCTCAGAACATCATTGGGAATTTAGTCTTTCTGAAACCAGCATTTTTGGTTATATGTCAATAAATTATTTAAAAAAATATTAACTGAAGCAAGTACGATTTGGGTTTCCATCAAAACCAAACATTTCTAAGTAATACAAGTAATATGGGGTTTTATAATTGTCTAGTCACAAGGGAGAAAGAATTTCAAAATACTACAAGAGAGATACTGTGGTCAGCAAGTTGCTCAATATCAAGTAACAGAGAACATTAAAGAGAGAACAAAGAACATAAACATGCATCTTTTAATACACAGTACCTAATTTCCAAATAAACATGCCCCAAAGCATTGTTTTGAATATATATTATTATATGGTAAATCCATTTTCCTTTGAGCCGGAGGTGGGATTTTTAGTAGAATAAAAATACATTCTGTTATAACAAATTTAGGCCAGGCATGGTGGCTCAGGCCTGTAATACCAGCACTTTGGGAGGCTGAGGTAATTGGATCACTTGAGGCCAGGAGTTTGAGACCAGCTTGGCCAACATGGTGAAACCCTGTCTCTACTAAAAAAAATATTAGCTGGGTGTGGTGACACACGCCTGTAATCCCAGCTATTCGAGAGGCTAAGACACGAGAATCCCTTGAACCCCAAAGGCTGGGCTGCAGTGAGCCAAGATTTCACCACAGCACTTCAGCCTGGGTGACAGAGTGAGGTAAGACTCTATCTCAAAAAAAAAAAGAAAAGAAAAAAAATTTTAAAAAGACTACAGGTATTACTTCCTACTACCCGCCTTAACACCTCCCACACCCATTACTAGGCACTGAAGTTGAAATAATTAAATTATATAAATCTTTCACTGGCAAACACTGCAACTGCTAAAAATCGAGCAATTCTCTCTTCAAAGCTCAAAGTATATCTCAGAATTTCATTTTCAACTATGGTACATTCTGGAATGGAATGAGAAGAAACATCAGACTGATAACTTTCTCTATTGCTTACAATTATAAATATACTGCTCTGTTTTCCCATGTGCCTTTGAGTGTGTATGCATTCAGCAATAGCATCTTATATTCAAAACTGCTAGATGAATCAAGCAACCTTGTCAACTGTCCCGTAACAGACTCACAGTAAATACCTCAATTTAAATATTATTTGACAAAACTTGCCTATGTAAAGTGGCTTTAAAAATATGATGCTCAACTTATGAACTCACAAGTAGAATATACTGTGCTTTATTTGAATTTGTTGGCAAAAAGATTGCTGTAAAAGAAGTCAGGAAACAGGAAACACAGGGAAATGTTAATTTTCAAAGTGTTTTTGGTTATAATAGCTATTACAAACTCACAATTGTGACAGATGTGAAGTTTAGCATGAATAACGATATTAGAAAAACATGTTTTGGCCATGATATATCCTATATATTCAGAAAGGAAACACACAAACTATTAAACTTAGTCATGAAGAAATAGGACATAAAGTGGACTCACCACTAGCAGTGATTGCTTTAGTGTATATCTGGAATCCCAGCAATTCAGTCAATATAAACAAATGCTAGAAAAGTAAGCTGTTTGTCCAGAAATATTTTTTTATCAACAAAGAACAAAATACCACATGCTCTGGAATTCATCCATGCTGAACATACTCTTTAAATAAATAAATCGTGTTGAGGATAGTTGGCCTCTAAACTTGTGTTGAAATGTAGGAGGAGTCTGGATCTGTCTTTATTTAGTATGCATTGCCTCTGAATGTCATGTACACACAAAAAAGTAGAAACCAGGAGTAGGGTAGAATTAATCAATGACTGTGGTGAAATATATTCGGTTTGGTCAATACTAACTGAAATGGTATTAAGTAGGGGTTAATTTTGCCTTATCTACCTCCCTTTAATACCCACAATATTTAGCACCCATACATTCTTAGGAACAATTGCAAGGAATAAAACACATGAAAATGGGTTAAATGAAGATGTATTAATTTTATACTTGTTAGTTTTTCATTTGATCTTCCTCATTGTAAGTTTTTTCTCCTAATTTTTACTTTGATTTGTAACGTCTACTTAAACAATATCCTTAAGAAGATAGAGACTCTTGCCTTTCTTTTTTTTTTAAGCAATGGCTGATAGATTTAATTTGATAATGTTTGATTTCTCTTTAATTTATATTTTGTGTTACCTCCTATTTCATAATGAATGAAAATGGCTGTCAATTTATATTAATGACATTAAAGTTTTCTTCTTTTTTAGCTTTTATTTTAAGTTCAGGGGTAGACATGTAGGTTTGTTGCACAGGTAAACTTGTGTCATGGGGGTTCGTTGCACAGATTATTTCATCACCCAATTGTTAATCATAGTACCCATTAGTTGTTTTCCCTGACCGTCTCCCTCCTCCCATCCTCCACCATCTAATAGGCCCCAGTGTCTGTCGTTTCCCTCTATGTGTCCATGAGTTCTCATCATTTAGCTCCCACTTGTAAGTGAGAAGATGTGGTATTTGGTTTTCTGTTCCTGCCTTAGTCTGCTAAGGATAATGACCTCCATCTCCATCCATGTTTCTGCTAAGGACATATCTTGTTCTTTTTTATGACTACATAGTATTATTCCATGGTGTGTATATACCACATTTTCTTCATCCATTCTACAATTGATGGGCATTTAGGTTGACTCCGTCTTCACTGTTGTGAATGGCGCTACAGTGAACATATACGTGTATGTGTCCTTATGATAGAACAACTTATATTTATATTTATGTTTCTTTGGGTATATTCCAGTAATGGGATTGCAGGTTCAAATGGTAGTTCTGTTTTAAAGTCTCTAAGGAATCACCACATTGTTTTCCAAAATAGTTTAACTAATTTACGCTCCCATCAGCAGTGTGTAAGTGTTCACTTTTCTCCACAACCTCGTCAACACCTGTTATTTTCTGAGTTTTTATTAATGGCCATTCTGACTGGTGTGAGATGGTATCTCATTGTGGCTTTGATTTGCATTTATCTAATGATCAGTGATCAGTGATGTTGAGCTTTTCTTCGTATGGTTGTTGGCTGCATGTATATTTTTCTTTTGAAAAGTGTTCATGTCCTTTGCCTATTTTCTAATGTGGCTGTATGTTTTATTTTTCTTGTAAATCTGTTTAAGTTCCTAATACATGCTGGATATTAGAACTTCGTCAGATGCACAGTTTGCAAAAATTTTTTCTTCCATTCTCTAGGTTGTTGATCGTATCTTTTGCTGTGTGGAAGCTCTGTAGTTGAATTAGATCCCATTTGTCAATATTTTCTTTTGTAGCAATTGCTTTTGGCATCTTCATCATGAAACGTTTACCTATTTCTATGGTCCAGAATAGTATTGCCTAGGTTCTCTTCCACTGTTTTTACAATTTTGGGTTTTACATTTAAGTCTTTAATTCATCTTGAGTTGATTTTTGTATATGGTATAAGAACAGTGTCAAGGTTTAACATATGGCTAGCCAGTTACCCTAGCACCATTTATTGAACAGGGACCCTGTTCTCCATTGCTTGTTTGTGTTAGCTTTGTTAAATATCAGATAGTTGTAGGTGTAAAGCCTTATTTCTGGGCTCTCTATTTTGCTCCATATGTCTACATTTCTGTGTCTGTTTTTATACAAGTATCATGCTGTTTTGGTTACTATAGCCCTGTAGTTGGCTAGCATGGCACCTCCAGCTTTGTACTTTTTGCTTAGGGTTACCTTGATCATTTTGATTCCATATGAATTTTAAATATTTTTTTCTATTTCTGTGAAGAATCTCTTTGACAGTTTGATAGGAATAACATTGAATCCATAAATTGCTTTGGGCAGTTTTGCCATTTTAATGATATTGATTCTTCTCATCCATAAGCATATTTTTCCGTTTGTTTGTGTCACCTCTGATTTCTTTGAGCAGTGTTTTATAGGTCTCCTAGTAGAAATCTTTCACTTTCTTGGTTAATTGTATTATTTGGTATTTTATTCATTTATTTTTTGTGGCAATTATGAATGGAATTGCATTTCTGATTTGGCTCTCTATCTGACTGTTATTGGTGTATAGGGATGCTGGTAATTTTTGTACGTTGATTTTGTATCCGGAGACTTTGCTGAGTTGTCTATCAGCTTTAGGATCTTTTGAGATGAGACCGTGGGGTTTACTAAATATAGGATCATGTCGTCTGCAAACAGGGATAGTTTGACTTCCTCTGTTGCTATTTGGATGCCCTTTATTTATTTATGTTGCCAGGACTTTATTTATTTATGCCTTTTATTTATTAATGTTGCCAGGACTGGCAATACTATGTTGAATAGAAGTGGTGAGAGGGGGAATCCTGTCTTGTGCCAATTTTCAAGAGGAATGTTTGGAGATGTTGCCCATTCAGTATGTTGGCTATGGGTTTGTCACAGATGGCTCTTAATATTTAAGATATGTTCCTTCAATACATAGTTACTTGAAAGTTTATAACATGAAGCAGTGTTGAATTTTATTGAAAACCTTTTCTGCACCTACTGAGATAATCATAATATGGTTTTTGTCTTTAGTCCTGTTTATATAATGAGTCACATTTATTGATTTGCATGTAATCAACAAAACTTTCATTCCAGAGATAAAACATATTTGAAGTGGTGGGTAAACTTTTTGATGTGCTGCTAAATTTGGTTTGCCAGTATTTTGTTGTGGATTTTTGCATCAATGTTCACCAAAGATACTGGCCAGAAGTTTCCTTTTTTGTGTTGTGTCTTTGCCAGGTTTTGCTATCAATATGATAGTAACCTCGTTGAACCATTTACTCCTGAATTGTTTCAGTAGAAATGATACCAGCTCTTCTTTGTGTATTCGATAGAATTTGACTGTGTATCTCTCTGGTCCTGGGCTTTGTTGTTGTTATTGTTGTTGTTAGGCTATTTATTACTTTTAATGGGCTATTTTTATAGTTTTGGTGCTTATTACTGTCAGTTCAGGGATTCACTTTCTTCCTGGTTCAGTCTTGCAAAAGTGTATGTTTCTGCAAATTTATCCACTTTTTTTTCCTAGATTTTCTAGTTTGTGTGCACGAGGTGTTCATAATATTATCTGATGGTTATGTATATTTCTGCGGGATCAGTGGTAATATTCCCTTTGTTGTTTCTAATTGTGTTTATTTGAATCTTCTCTCTTTTCTTTCTTAGTAGTCTAGCTATCAGTCTATGTATTTTAGTGATTAAAAAAACAATTCCTGAATTTGTCAATCTTTTGAATGATCTTTTGTGTCTTAATTTCTTTGTGTTTAGCTCTGCTTTTGGCATTTCTTAGATCCTGCCGGCTTTGGGGTTGGTTTCCACTTGATTTTCTACATCTTTTAGTTGTGGTGTTAGGTTGTTGATTTGAAATCTTTCTCACTTTCTGATGTGGGCCTTTAGTGCTATACATTTCTCTCTTAACAGTGTCTTCCTTGTGTGCCAGAGATTCTGTTATGTCGCATCTTTGTTCTCATTGTTTTAAAGAACTTACTGTTTTCTGCTTTAATTTCATTATTTACCCAAAAGTCTCTCAGGCACAGGTTATTCAGTTTCTCTGTAATTGTATAGTTTTGAGTGATTTTTCTTAGTTTTTATCACTAATTTTATTGTGGTGTTGTCCAAGAGAGTGGTTGTTATAATTTCAGTTATTTTACATTTGCTGAGGAGGGTTTTGTGTCTGATTATGTAGTTCATTTCAGAATATGTACCATGTGGTGATGAGAAGAACGTATATACTTTTGTTTATCGGTGGAGATTTCTGTAGATGTCTATCAGGCCTATTTGTTCCAATGCTGAGTTTAGAGTCTGCATATCCTTGTCAATATTCCTCCTCAATGATCTGTCTAATACTGTCAGTGCAGAGTTGAAGTCTCCCAATATTATTGTTTGGGAATCTAAGTCTCTTTGAAGGTCTCTAGAGTTTGCTACATGAACCTGAGTGGTTCTGTGTTAGGTACACATATATTTAGAATAATTAGGTCTTCTTGTTGAATTGAACCCTTTAACATGATGTAGTGTTGTCCTTTTTCTTTTTCAGTTTTTGTTGATTGGAAGTCTCTTTTGTCTGAAATTAGGATTGCAATCCCTGCTTTTTTCTGTTTGCTGTTTGCTTGGTAGATTTTTCACCATCCCTTTATTTTGAGCCCAGGGCTGTCATCACATGTAAGATGGGTCTCTTAGAGACAGCTTATCAGTGGGTCTTGGATCTTTATCCAGCCTGCCACTCTGTACCTTTTAACAGGGGGCATTTAGCCCATTTACATTCAAGGTGAGTATTGGTATGAGTGGATTTGATCCTGTCATCATGCTGTGAACTGGTTATTATGCTGACTTGTTTTGTGTGGTTGCTTTATAGTATCACTGGTCTGTGTACTTAAGTGTGTTTCTTTGATGGCTGGTACTGGTCCTTCCTTTTCATTTAGTGCTTCCTTCAGGAGCTCTTGTAAGGCAGGTTTGGTGGTAATGGATTCCCTCAGATTTGCCTGTCTAAAAGACACCTTATTTCTCCTTCGCTTATGAAGGTTAGTTTGGCTGGATATGAATTCTGTGTTAGAATTTCTTTTTCTTTAACCCTTTTTCATTTAGAAAAAGAAGGTACAGCTTGTTGCCAGCACTCATTTGCTCTCTGAGGCTGAAGCAAATTTGATTTTCAATTTGAAAATAAAATATAAAAAAATTAAATATAAAAACTTTTCTCAGAGCTATTTCTAAACATAATTAACATCAAAATTGTATGAATCATCACAATCATCTATTCTGGAAAAATCAGATTCATAAATGAATCTTTGACCAACAACTGTTCATAAACAATGTTAACATTGCATGTAAGAATGCTATGTTTTCTAGGTTTTAAAATTTTCAGCCATCAAGAATTATCATATTTTGTCAATGAAAATACCACTATTAAAAACAGAATGCTATAAATAGAATGATATATTTTATTTCCAAAGTCAATATACTAGACATAGATTTTGTCTCTTCACATAATCCCATATTTCTTGGACGTTTTGTTCATTTTTAATAGTTTTTCTCTATTCTTCTATGTCTTATTACAGAAAGCCAGTCTCCAAACTCTGAGATTCTTTTCTCAGCTTGCTCTAGTCTGTTATTAATACTTGTGATTCCATTAATAAATTATTGTACTGTGTTTTTCAACTCTATCAGGTAGTTACATTTTTTTCTATACTGGCTATTTTATCTGTCAGCCTCTGTATTGTTTTATTGTGATTCTTAGTTTCTTTGGATTGGATTTCAATGTACTTCTGAATCTCAATGATCTCCATTCCTATCCATGTTCTGAATTCTATTTCAGTCTTTTGAGCCATCTCAGCCCAGTTCAGAACCCTTTCAGGAGGGATACTGTTGTTGTTTGGAAGAAAGAAGGCACTCTGGCTTTTGAAGTTGCCAGAGTTTTTGCACTGGTTCTTTCTCATTTGTGTGGGCTAATGTTTCTTCAATTTTTGTAGTTGCTGATCTTTGGATGGGATTTTTTTCTTTTTTCCTGTTTGCTGACCTTGGGGGTTTGATTTTGGTATAAGGTGGTCATCAGTCAACTGTCTTCACTTCTGGAAGATTTCAGGGAGCCAATATTCAACTCCCAATTCCTGGACTGCATGCTCTAGCTCTGTGGGACTTGAATTGGGCCCCAACTTTGTTCTCTCACTCTTCACGGTTAGGAATCCACTGCTTTAAGAGAGCCAAGGTGCTCCCAGACCACTGGTCACTGCACTGTGACGGGTGGGGTCAGCCAGAGCCTTTCATAGTGTGGTGGTAGAGGAATCCAACCTCGTTTGCACATGCCAGCTGAAGTGGCAGTGGTAATGCTGCATGATAGTGGGTGCTGGGGTGCCTGTCTCCATGCAGGTGTTCACAACAGTGGCAGATGCAGCACAGCTCAGGGAGTCAGGAGGCCCCAGTGCACAATTGCATTGGTTCTGGTGGTTGCATGGGGGCAAGGCATGGGTGGGTGCCAGTCTGTGTGTGCTCTCTGTGCACCACAGGCAGGGGTGGTTGTTCAGAGCAGAGGATGACCTGCTGTTCTCTGGGCTTAGTTTCACTCCCACTGACAGGTTGGGGTTGTCTGGCTCTATGTGAGTGCCTTATCACACAGCTATAAATGACTGCCTGAGACTTGGTGATTTATAAAGAAAGGAGGTTTAATTGACTCACTGTTCCACATGTCTGGGGAGGCCTCAAGAAACTTACAATAATGGAGGAAGGTGAAGGGGAAGCAAGGGACATCTCATATGGCGGCAGGAGAGAGAGAGTGCAAGGGAAACTGCCACTTTTTTTTTTTTTTTGACAATTTAAGCATGAAAACATTTTAATTTTTTATTTTTTTTTCGTTTTCTTTTTTTATTATACTTCATGTTCTAGGGTACATGTGCCACTTTTTAAACTAGCAGATCTCCTGAGAACTCCCTCACTGTCAGGAGAACACCATGGGGGAAACCATCCCCATGATCCAGTCACCTTCCACCAGATCCCACCTCCACACATGGATATTACAATTCAAGATAATATTTGGATGAGAACACAGAGCCAAACAATATCAGGCTCTGTGCCTGCCAAGGCTCTGACTGCTATATCGGTACAGCAGGAAGTGGGGTGCATTCATTCTACAGTAGTGACATGGCAGGATGAACACACAAATGCATGTTGATGGAAAAGGGAAGGCAAAACTCACCCATGTGCACACACACCAGCAAAGCAATGATGGTGGATGGGAGAAGTTGTGGGCCCAGGAAAAACCGCAGTGTTGGAAGGTAGCAGGCACACTGGTGCTTGGCTAGTGGGGTTGTCTTGTTAGTGTTCTCCACCTGCCAGTCAGGCAAGGTCCACCAGCACAGGAGCTACGATGCAGGACCTGAGTGCATCCTAGGCTGCCCTGCAAGCAGGCACAGCCAGGCTGGAGTCCTGTGAGAGGCCAGCAAACTAAGGGGAGCTCAGGTCAGACTAGCCCCATCTGTTGGCAAGACAGCCCTGCAAAGTTCAGATTCAATAGCTCCCATAGGACTTAAGTCTCCTATGGGAGCATGTTAACCAAGAGAGATGGGCATCTCTGGTCAGCCTCCAATAGAAACGCTCCTGCACTAACCCCTCTGGGCTCCACATCAGCTGACGTTGTGCTCCTACCACTTCTCTAAGCAGCTCTTCTTGCCAACTCAGTGTCTGAATGTCCATAGTGGGCAAAGGATCTCCTCTTGCTGGGATTCCAGAGGGCTGTGGTGAGAGTATGTTACTTCATGCCAGTTCAACTCACCTGTTCTCCCAGAGTCACTGGGGGCCAGGAAGGAGTCCTGGTGTGTGGTAATCATATGCAGGGATCCCAGCGTTCTGCTTTTTCAGCCCAGGTCCCATATCTTCCCTCTATCCACTCTGAGACCTTCAGTCTGAATATTTGTTAGGAGTGCACCATTAGTCCCAGCCCCTTAGTGGCAGCTTTTCACCTGGATGCACCTAGTCAGGCCATCTTCCCAACACCTCTCAGAAACTTGGCTTTCTTAAAGTCAAACGGGGAAGGATTATTTTAAAATGAAATTAAACTGATGTTTAGCGTATTGCCACTTCCATTTTAGCGTTAATTATTGATACATATACTTGTCAGAGGTCAAAAGTGAAAAATAGGGTACAATATAGTATTGAAATTAAAACTGACAGAAAAAAATGGAATGAAAATACCACATCAACAGAAAGAAAAAAAGGAAAGAAAGAGAAACAGAGGGAGGGAAGAAAGATGTGGTGGTGATCCAGACAGATACTCTTCTTTGGTTATGTGAGTATTTGTTCTCTGAAAATAAGTAATGGAGCAGATTATTTTCTGGATTAAATTATGCTGCAGTGAATTTAGGTTTTTCTTCAATATGTATTTTTTTCCATTGTTTTGATCTGATGTGTCTCATGGTATGTTAAATGTGGAAATGTTTGATTATAATAGGATAACATTGCTTAACTTTTAAAAGCACTTTAATATTTCCAAAATATCTATTTTTAGTGTATTTTGTTTCTTTTACTATACCATAATAACAATTTTCTGTAATATGAATTTTCAATAGGCTTTACAAAAGCCAAATGATGGTTTTGAGAAATCTAATGATAGAAGTAGAAAACTTTCTTTTTCCTTCATTGGTGCAGAATTTATTATATCTCATGATCTTCCTAGCAGTTGTCCAGCTCATATTCTCACAGAGCTTTGTAGAAGTTTTTAAAAATTGGACCAATGAAAGTTCAAAGCAAGATATTCAAATCATTAAAATATTAGTTTAAAGGTTTGGAGTCAAAAGCAATTGACTGTAATCTTTGCTAGTTTATGAATTCTATCCAAAATTATCAGATAATTTTGGGTAAAAAGTACACAGAATAGTGTTGAGTTACAATCACCTCAGTCTTGATAAAACTTGTGTAAACTTAGTGATAAGTAATATAATCCATATATGGACAGTGGTTTCCATGAGTTGTATAAAATACAGACTGTGCATGTGCTTACACTGATGTGTGCAAGTTTGGAGACATGTAGTAAATCACAATTATTCCTATCAATGAATTAAACTGTACCTAAACATGTATTTGTTTCATACATTGTTACCATATTAAGATATTAATTATTGATTATACATAAAAATTAAACACCTATAAGAATCAAACCAAGATACAAAAAAGTTAAACCAGAAAAATATTCTTTTTAATAATGATTTAAATAGCATTTATTAAAAGTTAAAATTATTAGCACAACATAATAATAATTACAATCATTGTAATTAATTTTTGATATAAATCATTTTATAAAATTAATATATTGATTACAACAGTTAAGCATAATTATTCCATCTGTTCAAGATTTTTTATTACTACTTTTTAACATCAATGTAAACTCAATGGAGGATAATCATCATAACAATAACTCAGCATACATTTTCCAGTCTGTTTGGTAATACAGTATGTTCGCCACAGAGTCCCCACTTGCACATTAATCATGAACCTACCTCCCTGTCCAGTGAGCCCTTCTAGAAGTAATTTAAAGAACATATACATATATATATATACACATATTTTATATATATTTCAAAAGGAATTGGCAGAGGAGAGGTCCTCGTGCTGATTTCTCTTTGGGTTTTAATAAAGACATTGCATAAATTAAGAAAAAAATAAAGAAGCAAGATAAAAAGTTTAACATATAATCCTGGATATCAAACATTTACACACAAAATAAAAATCAAACATTTATATTAGAAAAGACTCAGAAATCACATACCTTCCTGAGTAGTAAGCCTCAAGGCAAAGCTAGATACCTTTATTACACACCTTTTCCCCCAAACTTCAATGCACCACTAAGACCATCACATCCAATTAACACTGCACTGAGCACCCTGTTATCACATTCAGTGATCCATTAAATGAGAAATAGGAAAGCACATTATGTTGATCTTTTTGCTACAGGCGATATCTAATCAAAGTTACATCGGAGCTTGTAGACAGTCTAGCACATTCAAAATCACTCTTCTATGTCTTATACTTCTGTCCCAATTGTATATCTTTTCTTTTTCTTTCTTTCTTTTCTTTTTTTTTTTTTTTAAGGCAGAGTCTTGCTCTGTCGCCAGGCTGGAGTGCAGTGGTGCGATTCAGCTCACTGCAACCTCCACCTGCCAGGTTCAAGCAATTCTCCTGCCTCAGCCTCCCGAGTAACTGGGACCACAGGTGCGTGCCACCACACCCAGCTAATCTTTGTATTTTTAGTAGAGGCGGGGTTTCACCATGTTGCCCAGGATGGTCTCAATCTCTTGACCTCATTATCTGCCCACCTCAGCTTCCCCAAGTGCTGGGATTGCAGGTGTGAGCCACTGCTCCCAGCCTCAACTGCATTTTTGATAAAGAAAATCCAATTGTACCAGCTTTGTTTTAGAGGCAGTGTAAGTTAATATGTACTCATATTAAACAAATATAATTCTAGATAGGATTGATTTTTACCTTAGGAGGCTATAACTATCCCAAAATTTGGTGCATAAAATGAGTATCAGTCCCATGAAAATGTTAGTGTTTAAAACAAACAAAATTAACAAGTCATAATTGTATGCTTTCATAGGGTACAATGTAACGGTAGGTTATTTGTATACAATATGGCATGATTAAATCAAGCTAATTAACATATCCATTAGCTTACTTACCTATGATTTTTTATGATGAGACATTTGAAATCTTTTCCTATAGTTATTTTAAAATATACAATACATTATTATTGACTATGTCCACCATGATGTGCACTAAATCTGAAAACTTATTTCTCCCATCTATGGGAAACCTCATAAACGCTCCATTCATTTCCTCCCTATATCCCCAGCCTCTGGTAACAATCATTCTACTCTTTACTTCTATCAGTTCAACTTTACTAGATACCACTTACTAGTGAGAATTTGTGATATTTGTCTCTCTGTGCCTGGTTTATTTCATTTAGCATAATGTCCTGAAGATTTTATTCATGCTGTCACAAATGACGGGATTTTCCTCTTTTTTAAAGGCTGAATAGTATTCCATTGTGTGCGTATACCATATCTCCTTTATCCATTCTCCTTTACCCATCTCTTGACAGACTTTTAGGTTGTTTCCATCTCTTGACTACTGTGAGTAGTGCAGCAATAAACAAAGGAATGCAGATAAGCTTTCCATATACTGATTGCAGTTTCTTTGGAAACATACACAGGAGTGGGATTACTAAATGGTATGGTAGTTCTATTTTTAGTTTTTGAGGAATTGCCACATTATTTTTCCTAATGGCTGTACTAAGTTACATGGCTACCAACAATATATTAAAGAGTTTCCTTTTCTCCTCATCCTCTCCAACACATGTTATTTTTGATCTTTTAGATAAAAACCATTCTTATAGGTGTGAGGTGATATCCCTTTGTGGTTTTAACTTTATTTTCCTGTTGATTACTGATGCTAAGCATTTTTCATGTATCTTTTGGGTATATGTATGTCTCCTTTTGAGAAATATCTGTTCAAGTCCCTGGCTGATTTCAAAATCAAGTTATTTTTGTATTTTTTTGCTATTGAATTAAGTTTTTTGTATATTTTGGATAATAACTTATTTTCAAATGAATGGTTTGCAAATTTTTTCTCTCTTCATTTTGTTAATTGTTTTCTCTTCACTTTGTTAATTGTTTCTTTGTGTGCCAAAGCATTTTAGCTTAATGTGATCCTATTTGTTTTTGCTCTTGTTGCTGTGCTTTTGGGGTCATATCCAAAATATCATTATTCAAACCAATGTTGTAGAGCATTTCTCCTATATTTTCTTCTAGTATTTTACAGCATCAGGTCTTCTATTTAACTATTTAATCTTTTTTAAGTTGATTTTTGTATATGTGTAAGATAAAGTTCCATTTTCATTCTTCTTTATGTGGATACCCGGTTTTCTCAGCACTGTTTATTGAAAACACTATCCTTTTCCCAGCGTGTGCTCTCAGCATCTTTGTCAAAAATCAATTGACTACAAATTTGTGGGCTTATTTCTGCCTTTTCTATCTTGTTCCATTCCTCAGTCTGTCCTTTTTTTTTTTTTTTTTTTTTTTTTTAAATACCAGTATCATGCTGTTTGTAATACAATTGCTTTGGAATAAATTGTGAAATCAGGGAGGTGAATCCAGTTATGTTCTTTTTGCTCAACTTTGCCCATTCAGGGTCTTTTGTGATCCTATAAGAATGCAAAGATTTTTTTTTTTAATTTCTGTGATAAATGAATTTGAAATTTTGGTAGAGATTATATTGAAGCTATAGATTGCTTTGGGTAGTATGGGCATTTTAACAACATTAACTCTTTCAATCCATTAACATAGGATATCTTTCCATTTATTTTTACTTTCTCCAATTACTTTAATCAGTATTTCATAGTTTTTAATATACATGTATTTTATATCCTTGGTTAAATTTATAGCTAAGTTTTAACTTTTTAGATGCCATTGTAAATTAGATTGTTTTCTTGATTTTCTTTTTAGGTAGTTAAATATTGTCACATAGAAATTTTTGTATGCTGTTTTTGTATACAATAACTTTACTGAATTTGTTGATCAGCTCTGTTTTTACTCATGGAGACTTTTGGGTTTTTATGTATAAGATCATGTTTTCTACATATAGGAACTATTTTATTTCATATTTTCTCATTGAGATGCATTTTGTTTTCTTCTCTTGCCTAACTGCTCTGGCTAGGACTTTCAGGACCACGCTGAAAAGAAACAGTGAGACTGGGTATTCTTACCTTGTCCCTGATCTTAGAGGAAAAGCTTTCTTTTATAACATAGGAGTTTATTGCTATAAATTTCCTTCTTAGGGTTGCTTTTGCTGCATCCTATATGTTTTTGTATGTTGTGTTTCCATTTACATTTGTTTCAAGGTGTTTTTTTTTTTTTAATTTTCTTTTTTTCTCTGTGATTCTCTCAAATGATGGCAAATACTTCTTACTTTCATCATAATAGAAATAATAACTCTAACTATTTTGTGTTTATTTGTTACTCAATTTCTTTGTGATTTATTAGGTTTTGTTCCTCTTTATCTTGATCTCAAAACTCAGTTCACGTATTTTGCACTTTTTATATTACTACAATTATTGAAACTGATTTTTTTTCTGAACTTGAGTCACAACTGAACATTTACACATTATTTTTATTAGGCTTGCTTGTTATTCTTTAGAACATCAGAAATGGAAAATAGTGACAACTAGAAGAGCTACCTAGGAATCAGGGAGCTATATGTTGAAAAATACAGCTTCTCTGCTTTCTTTTATTGCTTATTTCTAGAATGTTACATAAGAGACAAATAGATATCTTTGGTTTAAGCTTCTGTACTTAGAGGTCCCTTTGTTACCCAAGCTCATGCAAGTCTTGCTATATTAGTTTATCTATTCAAATACCTGTCTCTACTCTCAGTACATCGAAGCACTGAGGACATAAAGTTGATTTAATATTCGTTTTTTCTATATCTTTTAACATAACATATTATATAAAAAGTTATCATAGATAATTTATTTTGGCTGAACATATATTCATATTATTTTGTGGAGATGAAATAAATCTATGCGTGTGTGTGTAATTATTAGTCTTTAGTTATGGAAGTAGATATTGATATATACAGAGGTATAGAAATATAGATTTCATATTAGAAGACAAAGTAGATATTTTGAGGGCTGGTTGAATTAGTTTTGAAAATAGAAAAGCAAACTATTATCAGTAGTAATATTAAAACGGTTATTTCTGTAAACTATGTTTAGTATTATAACATTAAAACAAATGCAGTTTAACAAATATAATTGAAAGCCGATACACTCAACACAACGAATAAATGTACAATTAAAGTTAAATAGAAATTTACATTGTAAGGATAATTAAATTACTATACCACATAGAAATAAGAGATATTTTTGTAAATCATGAATTAGTAATTCTAGTAACAATTGAGATGATTTGAAAAATTAGAATACATGGCTGGGCGTGGTGGCTCACGCCTATAATCCCAGAACTTTGGGAGGCCAGGGGATGGGGGTGGATACTTGAAGTCAGGATTTCAAGACCTGGCCAACATGGTGAAACCCTGTCTCTACTAAAAATACAAAAATTAGCTGGGCATGGTGGCATCTGCCTATAATCGCAGCTACTTGGGAGTCTGAAACATAAGAATCGCTTGAACCCAGGAGGCAGAGGCTGCAGTGAGCTGAGTAACACTCCAGCCAGTGAGATTCCATTCTCTCTCTCTCTCTCTCTCTCTCTCTCTCTGTGTGTGTGTATATATATATATATATTTATATATATACCTTTGTCAAAATTTTTGAGTGACTCTGTGTATTTGGTGGCTACATTGTCCTCTGTGTCACCATAGTAAGACATCTCTGCAATTTGTTTAGTAAAATATACAAAAATAGGATTAAATTATAGTAGTTTACATTCTGAAGGTGTGCACTAACTCTGTTTTCCTGATAGTCAACAGAAGTATATGCTAATCATAATGCACTAATCATTTTACGCCCAAAAAGTGAAGCTGTGAAAAAATTTGAAATTACATCAAAAAAAGTTTCATTTGCACTGGATTTTTACCCAAGAAATGTGATAGTATTATGTCTTCTAGGCAATCAATCATGGTTGTCTACAATGGTATTAATCACTTCATGGGCCAGGTTGTTTGTCTCCTCATCATCTTTGAGGCTTAGATATTTTTAAATGATCTGCCACAATTCTCTTCATGTAAATGAGCCATATGTTAGATGTTTACAATGTTGCCAAGGTGTTGTTAAGACTTGCTCAAATAGAAAGTTTTGCTCATTATGCTTATATTTACTACTGAGAAAAAATTCACTGTAAATAAGTTCTTTACAGGACAATCCAAATGCTAAAAGTTTGAAAAGTGAAAACGCCATTAATATTTTGTCACTGCAGCTTATTTCTTATATTTGGTTTGTCAGAGCAGAGATTTACCAAAAAATAATTTTATGGGGATTTATTTTCCAATTCTCAGAGGTGATAGTTATACCTAATGCATACTGTCTTAATTGAATTTTATTTCTGGGCAAATCTAATACCTACTCAGTATTTGTCATTAGTCAACTTATTATTTTTATTATTAACAAGTGATTGTTTTCATTCACAACCTGTTTTTAAATGTTTTATTATTCATTTTTAATTTAAATACTATTATTTTCTTAGAAAATGATTTGTTATCATTATTCAGCTTTGGTGATATTAAACAATATGGATATTAACATATCTCAGAAAGCAAACTGACTGAAAATCAACAGTTACTCATGCATTCATCATATTTAGAATTGTAGGAATATAAATGCAAGACTGATAACATAAAGAGTCTGGTTCAGTTCACAGTAAATGAAATTAGTACAATTTAGACCTGAATTATAAATAATTGTGAAACAAAATGAACTCATTAAATATGACTTCTGAAAAAGTATTACATGGGAGGATATTTTCAGTATTTTTAAGGAAAATAAATTCTTACGAAGAATTTTATACCTGGCCAAACTAAGTTCCATAAGTGAAGGAGAAATAAAATAATTTCCAGATAAGCAATCATTAAAGGAATTGTTAACAATTATACAGCATCATACAGCATGTTTACAAAAATATACTTAAATGAGTTCCAAATATAGAAACAAAAAACAATACCTGTTACTACCAAGACAGTCTTAAGTATATAGTCCATGGACCCTATAAAGCAACCACACAATAGATACTACAAACAACCAGGTAACAACTTGATAACAGGAACAAAAGACCATGTATCAATATTAATCTGAAATGTCAATGGTCAAAATGTTTCACTTAAAAGGCACTGATGGGCAAGTTGGATTTAAAAAAAAAAAAAAGACCATTTTTTTCCTGTTACCAAAAGATCCATCTGACCTGTAATGACACCAATAGGCTTAAAGGGTTGGAGAAAGATCTATCACGCACAAAGGAAACAAAACAAAAACAAAAAACAAGTAAACTATTCTTACAATAGATAAAATAGACTTTAAACCAAAACAGTAAAAAAGGACAAAGAAGAGCACCACATAAACTGTTTAAATCAACAAGGAGATTTAACTATCCTAAATAAATATGCACCCAACATTAGAGTATCTAGATTAACAACACAAGTACTTCTGGACCCACAAAATGACTTAGACAGCCACACAATAATAGTGAGAAACTTCAATACTCCACTGACAGAGTTAGATAAATAAATGAAGAAGAAAATTAACACAGAAATAATGAACTTAAATTTGACACGTGGCCAATTGGACCTAATAAACATATATAGAATACTCCACCCATCACTATAGATTATATACTCTTCTCATCTACCCATGGAATATACTCTAAGATCAACCACATGCTTAGCCATAAAGCAACTCTTGATAAAATAAAATAAAAAATTGAAATCATACCAACCATACTCTCAGATCACAATGGAATAAAAAGAAATCAACACCAAAAAGATTTCTCATATTCACACAATTACATGGAGATTAAACAACTTGCTCTTGAATGGCTTTTGAGTAAGCAACAAAATTAGGAGATAAATTAAAAAAAATATTTTAAATAAAGGAAAATAAGCACAACATATAAAAATCTCTGAGATAAAACAAAAGCAGCATTAAGAGAAAACATTATAGTTCTAAACATCTACATCAAGAAGTTAAAAAGATTCTCAAATTAATGATTTAACAGTATACCAAGAGGAATTAGAAAAATAGGAACAAAATAACTCCAAAGGAGATGAAGAAAATAAATAAATTAGATCAGAACAGAACTGAATAAATTTGAAACCCAAAACTCCATGCAAAGGATCCACAAAACCAACAGTCATTTCTATGAAATAATAAATAAGATCAGTAAACCACTAACTAAATTAAGCAAGAAAAAAAGAGAGAAGATCCAAATAAGCACAATCATAAATGTCAAAGGTGGCATTCCAACCAATCCCACAGAAATACAAAAGATTTTCAGGGATTATTATGTATTCCTTTCCATATACAAACTAGAAAATCTAGAGGACATGGATAAATTCCTGGAAACACAGAACCTTCCAAGATTGAATGAGGAAGAAATTAAAACCCTGAACAGAACAATGTCAAATTATGAAATCCAATCATTAATTAAAAAAAAAAAAGAAACATACAAAATAATAAAAGTTTGGGACCAGATGAATACACAGCCAAATTCTACCATATGGACAAAGAAGAGATGGTACCAATTCAACTGGAACTATTCCAAAATTCGAGGAGTGGAGACTTGTTCCTAACTCATTCTATGAAGCCAACATCAACTTGATACCAAAATCTGTGCCGCAATAAACATACGTGTGCATGTGTCTTTATAGCAGCATGATTTATAATCCCTTGGGTATATACCCAGTAATGGGATGGCTGGGTCATATGGTACATCTAGTTCTAGACCCTTGAGGAATCGCCATACTGTTTTCCATAATGGTTGAACTAGTTTACAATCCCACCAACAGTGTAAAAGTGTTCCTATTTCTCCACATCCTCTCCAGCACCTGTTGTTTCCTGACTTTTTAGTGATCGCCATTCTAACTGGTGTGAGATGGTATCTCATTGTGGTTTTGATTTGCATTTCTCTGATGGCCAGTGATGATGAGCATTTTTTCATGTGTCTGTTGGCTGTATGAATGTCCTCTTTTGAGAAATGTCTGTTCATATCTTTTGCCCACTTTTTGATGGGGTTGTTTGTTTTTTTCTTGTAAATTGGTTTGAGTTCTTTGTAGGTTCTGGATATTAGCCCTTTGTCAGATGAGTAGATTGCAAAACTTTTCTCCCATTCTATAGGTTGCCTGTTCACTCTGATGGTAGTTTCTTTTGCTGTGCAGAAGCTCTTTAGTTTATTTAGATCCCATTTGTCAATTTTGGCTTTTGTTGCCATTGCTTTTGGTGTTTTAGACATGAAGTCCTTGCCCATGCCTGTGTCCTGAATGGTATTACCTAGGTTTTCTTCTTGGGTTTTTATGATATTACGTCTGACATTTAAGTCTCTAATCCATCTTGAATTAATTTTCGTATAAGGAGTAAGGAAAGGATCCAGTTTCAGCTTTCTACTTATGGCTAGCCAATTTTCCCAGCACCATTTTTAAAATAGGGAATCCTTTCCCCATTTCTTGTTTTTCTCAGGTTTGTCAAAGATGTAGATGTGTAGTATTATTTCTGAGGGCTCTGTTCTCTTCCGTTGGTCTAGATCTCTATCTTGGTTCCAGTACCATGCTGTTTTGGTTACTGTAGCCTTGTAGTATACTTTGAAGTCAGGTAGCATGATGCCTCCAGCTTTGTTCTTTTGACTTAGGATTGTCTTGGCAATGCGGACTCTTTTTTGGTTCCATATGAACGTTTAAGCAGTTTTTTCCAATTCTGTGAAGAAACTCATTGGTAGCTTGATGGGGATGGCATTGAATCTATAAATTACTTTGGGCAGTATGGCCATTTTCACGATATTGATTCTTCCTATCCATGAGCATGGTATGTTCTTCCATTTGTGTACTCTTTTATTTCACTGAGCAGTGGTTCTTTTGTAATTTTTTATAATTTTTGTCTATTAAGCAATTTAAATTTTTCATATGTATTTATGGGCATAGCATTGTTCAACATATCTCCATATTAACTTTTTAACATCTGTGGAATCAGCAGTTATAGCTCATTTTTCATTTCTAATTTTGGTAATTGCTGATTTTTCTCTTTTATCTTTATTATTATATCCAGATGTTTATTAATTTTAGATCTTATTTTAAAACTTTATTTTACTGATCTTCTCTAATATTAATCTGTTTTCTCTAGAAAAAAATATTTTTTATTATTTCCATTGTCTTACCTGGGAGATGAAATCATATCAAATTTGGTAAGTTTTGACTGTGATTTATCCAAATATTTTATGCTTCTCTCTCTTGGACTTGCTGTAAGACTTGCTGTTTGAAGAATGGATTAGCAGATTTTTTTAAAAGCTAATAGTTTTCTAGCACTCATAATATACATAGATGAGTTGGGCTGCTCTAACAGTAATTTCAAAGGTGAATAAATAATTCCTGATAATAAAGGAATGTTAGTGGAATTAGAGCATTGTGGTGAGTTATAGAATATGATAATGGCAATGACTTTTTGCTTATGCAATTGTGTAGCTTTTGGTGTTATTGTGTGATTTATATTATTTTTGAAGAGAAACTGTGAGTTTATAAGTGTATTTTCTTAGTAAACTGCTTAGGAAGTAAAAAGTGTATATTTTAGAACCTAAGAAGTATGTAAAGATGGTGGTGAGATGGAACAAAGGATTCCTGAACAGTCTGGGTCAGGTAGGTTGATGAACTTTCATCAAAATTTTTATCTTGGCCTGGCGCGGTGGCTCACGCCTGTAATCCCAGCACTTTGGAAGGCTGAGATGGGCGGATCACGAGGTAAGGAGATCCAGACTATCCTGGCTAACACTGTGAAACCCCCTCTCACCTAAAAATACAAAAAACTAGCCGGGCGTGGTGGCGGGTGCTGGTAGTCCCACGACTCGGGAGGCTGAGGCAGGAGAATGGCGTGAACCTGGGAGGTGGAGCTTGCAGTGAGCCTAGATGGCGCCACTGCACTCCAGCCTGGGCGACAGAGCGAGACTCCGTCTAAAAAAAAAATTATCTTATTTTCCATTTCACTTACATTAATTTATCTTAAAGTTTGCTATTTTCTAAGAATGAATAATATTTTGAGCATATGATCTTTGCATTGCCAATCTATAAAACATAATTTATGGAGATATGAGTATAAAATATATTTTATTACATACAGTGAAGAAGAAACAGGTAATTCTAACCTAAAAAAAAAAATACACATAAAAGTTATCTACTCTGCTTGCCTTGTTGGTTTTATTCTGGGTCTTTATCATATTCTCTTTTATCTCCACCTCTTTCTGTTTCCCTTATATGCTCAAATATACTTTTTAGTTGAATAGATTTGTCAAGAATTTGTTTGTTTCCGTTGCGTTTATTGCTTGGAGAAAAGCTGAGATTTCGGAAAAAAATAAAAAATAAACTTTTTCAACCTAGTTTAACAGGTCTATTGCATTTTACATTTAGAAGAAATGATTCATAAGGTTTCTCTCATTCTCAGAACTAGAATACCTGTTTATCAGAAACAGCTAAACAGCTTCAGGGCATCAATTTGGTACTTGAATTTTTATCTGTACAAATAACAGAATTTTTGTATAGTAAAATTTTAAGTTATCAAAATAATAGGTACAACCTGCTACTATTTCTACTGCTATTGCCACATAATAATAAAATCAATTAACATGCATTGAGAGCTTATTACATACTAAGCAAGGTTGTAACTATTTTTCATGTATTAACTGTAGTAATTATCACATAAACAATATGAATAACATAACATACACATTCTATTTTATAAATGATGAAAGTCAGGTGCCTCAGATGCATCTTGACAAAGGTTATACAGTAAGTGGCAGTGTTCAGGTTTCAACTCAATTGCTTGAGCTCTAAAGTTCACTCTGTACAGAAATATTTTGGTCAGTTTTATTCTTCAATGAATAAGTACCATCATTAAAGGCTTAGTGGCTGCCTGAATTAATTATGGCAGCGTTTCTATGGATAGCATTTGCTCTTTCAAATTACCTCTATATATCATGTATAAATTTTCAAGCCTATAAAATAGAAATATTAATTAATATCAGTGATAGTACTCAAAATTTCAGTCCATATTTCTGATTAATCTAAATGAAGTGAATTATTAACATTCACAACGATTGTTTGAACCAGCGAAGTCTGATTTCTGATCTAGCTTCAACTGACTTCATGGGTAATGTTTTATATAACTTTGTGCATGACTTCTTACATAACTTCTTTTACAATTTGTGTAAATTGTGTAACTGACTTGTATAACTGCAAATTAATCAGTTTATTTGTGGTTTAGTTTGTGGAGGATATAGATTTTCTGAGGAAGCATTTTCTCATGTTTTGAGGTTACAAAACTGATACCTTATAGTTTATTAGTAAATAATTAACATTAAATTGCTTTATCCGTTAAGTGGTTGCAATAAGCGAGACATTACTTTTATATCACATCATTGTATCAAACTTTGATATCTAGGATAAAGAGCTGTAACTCATTTGTCTTATATTGAGAGGGGCATAAAATAAAGTACTCACCTTGCTTTAAAAAGTTATTTTAGCACACTTTTACATATATTTAGGAGAAAAATATTTTTGAGAAGTGCAATATTTTATATTAAAACATTAATTGTTTCCAACATGAATATTGTTAAATTCTGTTTTATTCTAGGAAACCATGAAAAGGTGTTAACAAAATAATTTAAAAAATTGTATCCTGCAAGCTTAATTTTTAGTGAGGCTAAGTGAGAGGTATTATTTACAAACACGAAAATAAATGTGTCTTTTATGTCCCTGCTCACAGGCAACACCATTTCTGAATTTTCTATGCTTTCTTTGTATCACAGAGGTTGGAAGTCTGTAAACTATGTTTCTTAGAATACCCTATTATTTTTGTTTCAGTGGAAACTCTTCTAGTGAGAGGCCTTCATGTGAGATATGGAAGGCAGAGCAGAATTGTTCCAGACAGAAAAAGGAAGATATGAATGCCGATCTCAGCATGGGATTTTTTCATCTCTTCGGCAAACCCCCCTAGAAATTTCTTAAGTCACTCCTAAATGCAGCTGTGACTATTGGCCAAAATTTTCCTGCAATACTGAAACTAATGGCAAAAACTAAAAAAATGTTTCAATATTCTCTGACCATCTCTCTTTTAACACTTTGAGTGTTGTATAAACCTCTAATTTCCTGTGTTTAATATTTTCTAGATTGAAATGTAGAGTGGTTTCTTAATACTAGATATAATCCTGGCTAATGCTGTTATTTTAGAAATGGTTCCAAGAAAAACATCTGCACAAGCATAAAGCTAGTATTTGCTATCAACTTAGTTAATTTTGAAGACAATGATGATTACATCATCAGACAAAAATTGGTTATAAGTTTCTATCATTTAGTTAAAATCGGGTATGTGAATTATAATGTCTATTTCACTGGAATAAAGTGTCTATATAAAGCGAGTATATGAGTGATCAAGTGGCTGCTGAAATGGAGTATTACACTAGGAGTCATGGTTCTTAGAGTTAGGGAGGACCGTCTGTTTTGTATTACACACAAAAGTCTTACATAGAAAATGGAAAGTTCAGGGCTTTACATCTGGAGCTCAAAGCAAGCCTGGAAAAACAAAGATTTGTTGTCTGCTATAATTTTTTATAAAATCATTTCTAGCCCAGGGATTGAAATATCTTACTATGACACAAATTAGATTTTTCAGATTGCAGAATGACAACTCAATTTAGATTTATAGTCTTGCCACATCTTCTATATGGATGTTATTGCACCAATAGGGAAAGAATGCCACCTGGAAAATTTTTTAAAAGGTGCACTTTAATGGAATCAGAAAAAAATCAAGGTTCTTAAATTGCCAAGTTCTACAAAGTGTATCTTCTCAGCATGAATAACAATTTTCCTCTATATGAGGAAGCTAGAATCCCTTTTTTTAAAAGCCTCTTTAAGAACCTTAATTTGGACATTCACCTTTTTTATATGCTGATTCTAAGCAAGATATAACCATATCACCATTTTTGTATCTAGACTAAGGAAGGCTAGAGTAGATCTTGTCATATTCCAGGGTGATGAGTCCCACATCTGAATAAGCAGGAGATGATTTATATACACAGAAACCTGAAGGAAATGAATGAAAATGGCTTCAAGATTAGATAGGAAAAAAATGGTAAGCCAAATGTACTTACCAAACATGCTAGGTTTAATACTTCAATTCACAAATCTGAGATTAACTCTAACAGTTTGCATAGCTGGTAACTTATTCTTGACTCAACAGTGGCCTACATTAAATAAAGCCTGAATGCCAGAACTTTCTTGGTAAAATATAGAAATAGAAATTTGACAAGTTAGAAAGATAGAAATTTTGGAACAGATTTTTCTCTATTTAAGTTCTGTATTAATATGTAATATTTGTACATATTTATGGTATATACACATAAAATGTGTAATGATCAAATCAGGCTATTTAGGATATTCATCACCTTGTAAGAGTTGTCATTTCTTTGTATTGGGAACATTTCAAACCTTCTCTTCAGCTATTCTGAAATATATAATAACATTGTTGTTAACTATATTCACCCTGCTGTGAGATTGAACCATAGCAGTTATTTTTTTTCTATTTCATTGGATGTTTGTAGCCATTAACCAGCTGCTTTTCTCATCCATCTGCCAACACACCATACCTTTCCCAATGTCTGATAACCATATATCTACTCTCTACCTCTATGAGATCAATTCTTTTATGTCCCACCTATGAGTGAGAATATGCAGTATTTGTCTTTCTGTACCTCTCTTATTTTGCTTAACCTAATGCCCTCCAGTTTCATCTATGTTGTTGCAAATAACAAAATTTTAAGCCTCCCTATGGCTGAACAGTATTTCATTGTGTATTTTACTACATTTTCTTTATCTTTCATTCCATATTTGGCACTCAGTTTGATTTCATATCTTGGGTATTGTGAATTCTTGTCTGACTCTCTTGCTCTCCTCCCTATTATAAATCTTTGTCTCTAAGAAGTCGTTGGGTGATACCATCTTCATCAAGAAATGAAAAAGTCCATTGGTAAGACTGATGCTAATTGGCCGGACGCGGTGGCTCAAGCCTGTAATCCCAGCACTTTGGGAGGCCGAGGCGGGCAGTTCACAAGGTTAGGAGATCAAGACCATCCTGGCTAACACGGTGAAACCCCGTCTCTACTAAAAAAAAAACAAAAAAACCAGCCGGGCGAGGTGGCGGGCGCCTGTAGTCCCAGCTACTCGGGAGGCTGAGGCAGGAGAATGGCATAAACCCAGGAGGCGGAGCTTGCAGTGAGCTGAGATCCGGCCACTGCACTCCAGCCTGGGCGACACAGCGATACTCCGTCTAAAAAAAAAAAAAAAAAAAAAAAAAAAAAAAAAAAAAAAAGACTGATGCTAACATGCTTAGACAACTCTACAGCTGAAATCTTTTATAGCCTGGAAGAAGCTATCATTAAAATGAGTCTTGATGAGGATGATAAGATCTCAGAGTAGTCAAATGACTCTCCCTAAACACCTGGGACATAGTTAATGTGGCAATCAAAAGGTCAACAGAGCCTAAATAATAGTAAGAATACCTAACCAGTAGAGATCATGATGTTCCAAGGACCAAAATATATTATCGGTTTGCTAAGAGCTTAATGGATAGTTATAATTTAAAAGAAACAAAACAGATTAAAAACAGGCCAAGCACTTCAGGTCTGTTGTATTGTCTACTTTCCCTGCCATAGAAGATCACCATTTCCCAGTGATGTCCCAAACCTAATTCACAGCCTTAGAGTCCCTTGAACTCTGAAACTCAAATAAAAATATGTACTGTCATTTTTTCCTACTCTTCTTTTCAAAAGGGACTTTCAGTTTATGATCATTGTGAATAAATACTATGAAAAGGGAAATACTTTGTTTTAAGGAATTACTGGATACTATCTCTTAGGTGACATTAATTTTGGGGCTCCAATTACCACTAAGTTTTGCAAACAAAAATGCTCAGATCAATAAATGCAAGCTTGAAGACCTGTTAGTTCCCTCACCTCAGATTTTGACCTTTATTGGAAAGCCAATTCACATCAAGATCCACCTACACATCCTTCATATTGTAAAGGGTTGTTTGGGTAAATATTTTGGGGGAAGAAAAGACATATTAGTTTATCCAATCAGATTTTTTAAAAAACTTACATCAGATAAAATATGAAAAGATAGGAGGAGAAAAGAAGGAGAGAAGACTAAAACAATTGGAATAGTAAAATAAATCGGTCAAAACAAATGGATCTGAAAACAGAAAAACTGAAAAATTTTCTGAAAAAAAAAGTAATTTAACAAAATAGATCACAGAAGAAATGACCTTTTGAGAATTATTTTCAAAAATGAAGAAAGAAAGTTGGAAAGAGTCTCTCAAAATAATAAATAAAACAGATCAAGCATAAACCATTTTCTAGGATTCTCCTATAAAAGAAGAGCTCATTTAAATGCGATTTGAACTGTTCTAAGAAGAAGAAGTAAAATAACTCACTTTTTAAAGTGAGTTCTGTTCTAAGAAGAGGAAGTACCTGTTCTAAGAAGAGGAAGTAAAATAACTCACTTTTTAAAGGCAAGTATATTTTCAAAATTAAAACCTGACAAACATTACCCAAACAAACAGAATTACAGACAAGCTTGATTATGAATACTATAGTGACCTCCCAAAAAATATTTGTACCAGAAAATGTGAGTGTGACCTTATTTGAACAAAGAGCCTTTGCAGATGTAATGTAAGTCAAGGATTTTGAGATGAGATTCCTTGGATTAACCAGGTGGCCTTTAAATTCTTATAAGAATGAGAAGGCGAGAAAGAAAAAAAGACATTTGAGACAGAGGAGAAGACTCCATGAAGAGAGAGGCAGAGATAAGAGTTAAGCAGCTATCCGCCAGGGAACATCTGGGACCAACAGAACCTGGAAGAGGCAACTAACAGAATCTCTCCTAGATTCATTCTCTGGATGGAGTGTGACCAAGCCAACAACTTGATTTCAGATTTCTTGCCTCCAAAACTGTAAAAAACATATTTCTGTTGCTGTAAGTCATTCACTTTGTGGCAGTTTAGTATGGCCAACTTAGGCAAGTAATAAAAATATCGATGAACATATTTTAAGTAAAATATTAACAGCAGAATTCATCAGTGATTTAAAGGATAATTCATCATAACTAAGCAGTGATTGTTATATTAATACTGGGGATTTTTTTATCTTTAAGGAAAAGATATAAAAAGAGTAATAAGAAACATGTATGTAGTATTTTCTGTGTACCTCTCTCTGTTCCAAGCAGTTTACAGCTAATCATCATAATGACCTTATGAAATAGGTTGATACCATTTTAATTTTACAAAAGAAGTCTAGAAGAACCTAAAGTAAAGCAAAGTTAAGTTGTTTTTTAAAGATAGTGTAGCATAGTGAAATTGGATTGTGAATACAAGTGTCTAGCTCCAAATTTCATGTATTTTAACACTATGATATGATCATCTCCATGGATGCTAAAATGGGGACTGATAGAAGGCAATAATCAGTCTTGCTTAAAACTCTTAATTTATTAATATTAGATATATAGTTATTTATCATTAGAAAATGTACAAATGTTAAACTCTAAATCAGAATAGTGCTTAAAATAGAAATATCAGATTCATTTCCATTACAGTCAGAAGTAAACAAGGACAGCCACTATTCCTAATATGAACATATTATCATTATACTGCATGTGCTAAAAAAAAAAAAATGAGGTAGGATAAAGGTTAAAAATGTGAACTATAAAACTGTTAATATATATGTAATTTTTTCATGTATTTAAAATATGAATATTTTACAACAGGAGATATTTCTGTCTAATACTTGTTTTTATCCTCACCCTTACCAGATAATGTTGCAAGAATATAACACATTGCAGAGTGCTTGCATTATTTTCATTGCAAGAGTGAGATGAGACATGAACACAGTTTTACAGCTTAAGTATGACTAAATAGCTCATATAATGTAAAGAAGATTATGCTTTTCAGGCCCTTTGCCTTGTTGCCAAGGAAATGGAACCCCCTCATCATGTCAGTAAAATTGTAGCTAAAATAGCCACATGATAATGAGTAAAGAACAATTAGGGTTAGAAACAATAGATGGTTTAATTCCAACTTAGGGAACAAGAACTGGGGAAGCATGAGGTATTCATGTAGCAGAATAAAGGATTAAATTAAAAGAAAATGATACATTTTGGACAAATGAATTAAATAAAAGAAGAAAAGGAAGTCATTAATTTCTATGTTAAATAAAAGGGACTTTATTGAGCCAGAATGCTCTGGCATTTTGTGGGTTTTATAAACCTATCATAGAACCCTATCTACTTTTATTGTGTTAAGTAGACAAAAGCAAGTGCACATGGTGCGTGTTGCCTCACTTACCCTGAGTGGTAACAGTACTGTATGAATAAAATCTCTAAAGCAAACAAAGGGGATGAGAAGAATGTGTTACCAGCTCACAACTTGACTGAGTCCTCCACATACATGCAGACCTCTACTCATTAGTTGCTTACCTACTGATCATTAGGAAGTAAAAGAGCACATGTCACCGTCACCAATTCTCAGCCGGAAAGTTAGTTCAGACCTTAGTTTAGACCATACTTATAAGATGTGATCCCTTGTAGTAGTTTACTCCAGACAGGTAATTTTGCGAGGTTGCTAGATTGTGTTTTTTGTTTCCAGTTCCTCATAATTTAGTGCAGATAATCATCACTAGATTTGTTCTTTCCAAGATAAGGACTTAATATTTTTATAATAGCCCAGATTATTTTATTTCTTCATAGCTAAAATGCAAAGGTTTAAAAAATCATTTTATCTGTCATCTATCTATCATAAATATATGAGTTCATGGTTAATATTTATGAATTGACAAGCATAAGTGCTATAGTCTGAATATTTGGGTACCACTGAAATTCATATGTTAAAATATTTGTGATGATATTTGGAGATGGAGCCTTTAGGAGGTGATTAGTTTATGAAAGTGAAGCTTCCATGAGTGCCATTAGTATTCCTTATAAAAGACCTCTCAGAGACTGCCTTGCTCCTTCCACTATGTGAAGAACAGCTAAAAGATACTATCTATAAATGAGAAAGTGGACCCTCATGAGACATTGAATCTGCCATTCCTCAGTCTTGGACTTCTCAGCTTACAAAACTAAGAGAAATAAGTTTATATCATTTCTAAGCTACTCATACTGTGATATTTTGTTATAGCAGCTTGCTAGGACTTAGACAATGAGATATATTAAAATTTATTTTTATTATCTGTTATATCCCAAGTTAAAAATGTTTAAAATTTGGTTGATTCATTTATCTTCAGAATAATCATAGCAGCTTGGTTGGCAACACTGGTGCTTGCTCTACATAGACTTCATAACCATCTAGTCTTTTCCATGGCCTAACACTGAAACTGTTTAAATTGATCAATCTCATTATAATAATTATGCCTTTTATTATGACAAACTTTTTAACCTCTGCTCTCATGAACTGTCTATCTTATATTCTCTTTTTGAATTGAAATTGATCATTACTTCTTTGATAAAATGTTTACCATCTTTGAACATGATTTAGATTTCTCTGCAGCTAAGCTCTCTGAACTACTCCTGCTTGGGTCAGGCCAGGCTACTAGGTATTCAATTTGGAGTATTCTCCATGAGCTAGAATTTTGAGTTCCACTGTGGAGCAGGGCCTAAAGACTATATGCCAATCTGGAGATGATAAATGGATAGGTAGGTAGTTGATAGATAAATATAACTCAATATGCATATATGCATATATATTCACACACCCTAACATATACAGACATATGTACTATCTGAAACTTCATTTTTCACAAAGAAGCTTTCTGTTACCTGTCCTATGTACTGACCTGTTAGTTCCCTTGTCAGGTGCATCTGTTTCTCCATGTTGAGCTATAATCACCTGTTTTTGTTTGCTCACATGATATGAAAAATACAAGTTAATCTATTACATGAAAAGTGGCATTGCAAAATTTAACTTATTCATATATTTCAGACAAGTAATGATAATTTATCTATGATCCTTATATTTATTTCTGATGGTAGGATATAAAAAGTTAATACTTTAACAATAATAGTAAAACTTTTGTTAGTTATCTAGAGTACATAAAGAGTATGTTCTATACTATATTGCAGTATAGAATAGGGTTTTATCATACAGCAAGGTGCAGTACAATATGGTATAGTTTAGCTTAGCATAGTAGAGTGCTGTAAAGTGAGTTTCCATTAGTTAACTTATTGATGACCTTATCTTCAAGGTCATAAATATGATTGTGCAAGTATACTGCTCAGCCAACAAGGTGAGTAGAAGGTAAATTTTAAGCCATGGCTTTTTTTTTTGGCATAGCTTTATATTCTGGTTTAATGATGTTTCTGCTTTATCCAAAGACATTATATTTGTTAGAAAAAGTCTTACAGAGTACTGCTATATGTTTTGACCAGGCGCGGTGGTTCACTCCTGTAATCCTAGCACTTTTGGAGGCCAAGGCGGGCAGATCACGAGGTCAGGAGATCGAGACCATCCTGGCTAACACGGTGAAACCCCGTGTCTATTAAAGTACAAAAAATTAGCCTGGCGTGGTGGCGGGCACCTGTAGTCCCAGCTACTCGGGAGGCTGAGGCAGGAGAATAGCGCGAACCGGAGAGGCGGAGCCGAGATTGTGCCACTCCACTCCAGCCTGGGTGACAGAGTGAGACTCCGTCTCAAAACAAAACAAGAAAAAAAACCCAAACACACACAATATATGTTTTATGCTGACAAGTTTTGCTGATCACCCGTCAAAATGAAAGGCAGCACAGGGTGGTGTTAGAATAATGATGAATATAAACTTTTTATTTATACTTTTGTAGTTTTTGTTATTTGGTTGATGGATTGTTTCTTTTTTTCCTTCCTTCCTTCCTTCCTTCCTTCCTTCCTTCCTTCCTTCCTTCCTTCCTTCCTTCCTTTCTTTTCTTTTCTTTTCTTTTCTTTCCTTTCCTTTCTTTCTTTCTTTCTTTCTTTCTTTCTTTCTTTCTTTCTTTCTTTCTTTCTTTCTTTCTTTCTTTCTTTCTTTCTTTCTTTCTTGCTTTCTTTCTTTCTTTCTTTCTTTCTTTCTCTTTCTTTTTTTTTTTTTCTGAGACAGAGTCTCATTCTGTCACCCAGGCTGGAGTGAAGTGGTGCAATATCTGCTCACTGAAACCTTCTGGGTTCAAGAGATTCTCCTGCCTCAGCCTCCCAAGTAGCTGGGACTACAGGCATATGCCACTACACCTGCTTAATTTTTGTATTTTTAGTAGAGACAGGGTTTCACCATGTTGGTCAGACAAGTCTCAAACTCCTGACCTCAAGTGATCCACCACCTTGGCCTCCCAAAGTGCTGGGATTACAGATGTGAACCACTGCACCCGGCCAAGTTTGATTGGTTTAAGTTTGGAGTATATATGATGTGTGTGTGTGTGTGTGTGTATATATACTATCTGTACTATACTATGTGTACTATATATATACCATATATACACCATATATACCATATACACTATATATACATACATACTATATACTATATATGTCATATACACTATATATACTATATATGTCATATACACTATATATACTATATATGTCATATACACTATATATACTATATATGTCATATACACTATATATACTATATATGCACTATATGTACTATATATACTATATATACTATATATGTACTATATGTATATATGTTCTATATATAGTATATATAGTATATACATAGAACATATATATACATATAGTACATATATAGTATATATAGTATATACATATTTCAGTTAATCTTAAACTAATTCATTGGAATCATATGAGAGGCTTCTTTGAAATGCATATTCACTTGTCTTTTTCCCCCTAAATTTCTGATTTAGTTGATTTGGATGTGAGATCTAAGATTCCAAATTTTTTATCAGAACTCCAAGTTAAATTTGATGTAATGTTGTCATGTACATTTTAAGAAACACTGCAACTGATTTTTTCAGTGAATGAAGCATTATATCTTCTTTGGTTCACTATTCTTGAGGTTATATTCATTAATTTAATCACTTCAAGCAGCACTAACAATAAACCACTTCTGGAAGATTATATCATCAATACTTTGATGAAGTTTTTCAACATACAATCATAAGTGCTATTTTAAAACAAAGATTCCCTAGTGACTATGCGATTTTCATGAAAGTTAGGCTTATGTTTTTATTTATATAGTACATAAATTCTTAGTGTTCTCTCTTTATATATTTACCAGTGATTACTAGGGAGAAATCATTAGGAGTAAAGCTTGGAACCTAATTTAAATTAGAGGAGCAAGGCAACACTGTTACTGAACTATAACATGTATTAGATTGGCTTTAAGGTAGGCATAGAAATACAACCTAGTGAAACCCTATAAAACCAAATTAAAACAAATATATATGTTGTGAGAGATTTTCTCTGTTTATTCCAGAAATGTACATATAAATCACCACCTTCATTTTCTTTCCAATACTTTAGAAACATAAAATTGGAAAAGTGACTAACGTGGAGATATGAAAAATTACTTTCAAGTAGTATGCAAAATATTTGTATATTTTATTGTTTGCTAAAAAGTTATTTCCACAGACATCTGTCTACATGCCATGGATATTCTCTTAAGTAAAGAATTGTTTTCTCTGTAAAGAAGAGTTTTTTTGTTTTGTTTTGTTTTGTTTTTTTACTAAGAAGACAAGAATAGTTGACCCAACATCAGCACTCCAAAAAGTTTTTCTCTGAGGCAAAAAGTTTCAATTGAATTTTTTAATGGTGTATTTCCAGGTAACCCAGTGATATTCTGTAAGCATCCAATTTAATAGGGAGAAAATGTTGACTGAATGTGTACAATATTTTTTGCATTGTAAGTTAATGATAGCAAACACTGTTTCTCATTTACTCTTCAAATATGTTATGATAGTAAAATCAAATGTGTTATGATAGCCTATCATATTATAAGGGGATTCTCAATTATAAAACTTCAGTATGTAACCTTATGATCATAATATGTTGCATATCTCTTACTGTATATGCATGTGGTACTTTCTTATAAACTTCAATTAGGCAGAGAATGAAGTATATAATTGAAGATCTGAATTATGTGAACAACGTGTAATTATATTAAATAATATGCAATGTGTAATGTAGAATTCTTTAAATAATGCATAATTATCAGAAGATATTTTCTGCATTTTTCATAGTACATGTTAAAAGATTAGCTCTTTTATTGCCTTATTTATTAATTCATGAAGTGTTTGTAATCTGGGAATTTTAGATACAATATTAGGTTAGTTGTTTAGTTAGTCATTTAATTAAAATAAGTCACATTTTCATAATGTAGTAAAACAAACTTATTAATACATTTAAACCAAAGTGGCTATAAAATACCCACTTCCATATTTTTGCCATATACATTAAAGTACTTTGTAGTATGTTTATAACTTATCATTATAATACAATATAAATATTTTTGTTATTACAATATAAGAGATGAAAGTATTTTAGATTTTTTTAATGATGTTTGATTAATGGAAGCTGCTATTTATCTTTTAGGGAAGAAAGTTTAGATAAATGCAGTAACAAGTGGATGATTGTCATTGGCGCAATATTACTTTAAAAAATAAAACCTAATTTATATACCATTATATATAATAAATAAATGATAGGACAAATGCATTTTACCTTGAAAATTGAAATGCTGTTTTATGAAAGGTGTTACAAGTAAAACCTTAGACAAGTTAAATTTAAAAGAGCTTAGTTAAGCAAAGAACGATTTGTGAATTGGGAGGACTCTCAATTCCTGGAGGGACTCTGAGCAGCCAGGTGGTGGAAGATTCATGGACAGAAAAAGGAAAGTGACATAGAGAAAAGAGAAGTCAGGTACATAAACAGTTGGATTGGTTACAGCCTGGCATTTGCCTTATTTTAACACTATTTGAATAGTTGGCACCCCTTGATTGGCCAAAACTTGGTGATTGGCACAAGAGCAGGTTAGAGTCTGTTTACATCTCCATTTAGTTATAGGTCACTATATACAGAGAAACTTTTAGACTGGACCTTAAATATGTAAGGAGGCAGCTTTAGGCTAAACTTGACTTAAGAAGGCAATACAATAGAATTACTGGATTGTGTTATTAATTCATTCCACAAATATATACTGTCTTCCTTATGCACAGGCTGAGGTAGAAATTGTGGATACAATGACATGAAAATATATGTGTTTTTAGAGGTTGTAATCGAATAGATAAAATGCAAAACTAAAACTAACTGAAAAAGAACAGTGATCGGATACATTTAAGTGCTACAGGAGGGCACATAACATTAGAGGAGGATTCTCTCCAATGAATACGAAGAGAGAAGTTGAAGGATAATGGTAAAGCATGATTATTAAAACTATGGAAAATAGGCTGAAGCTTCTCATAGCAGTGTGAAATCTTGAAAAAAATTTCAATAGGTGTCTAATAGGAATATATTTTTATTCACAAAGATTGTTGTGTATGAAGTGTTTACAATGGACCAGACTAGTGGCAGAGAAACCATTTATGCTACTCTGCCATAATTCATTCAACGTATATATAACATGATCTTCTCTATGTTTGATAGTGTGTTACATTTGAGGATACTGTGGAAAACAGAATATGTATGGTACTTTCCATCACCGAGCTTACATTATATCAGTGCAACAAACTTGAAGCAAAATTGAAAACATGAATATATATGCCTAGGTTATATTACTAAATATTAACAAAATACTGTGTTTGTTTTTCCCCTTCTTATACTTATAACACAATGGTATTTTTTCTCTGTCCACAGTGGAAGTGAAAAACATGGTCAGAACTAACTGTAAAGTTTCGGAACAAGAAACTGTCTTATTTGTTTTTGCCTTAGAAAACCTAGATAACACAAGACCTAGAGAAAATAGAAACAAATTTAAAAAAAAAAAAGAATAGTCTATTTAAGTAAATAATGTGTTTATGTATTTTACTGTATATTTAAGTACATATTTTAAAATAGTGGAAAACACTGTAGAGAAGAATAAACTACATGGAAAGATAATATCTGGGTGGAGACAGATCATTCATGAATATCGGAGCATCATGGAATGGGAGTTGAGTAAAACAAGATGAATATTGAAGGCACATGATGAGAAATTCTCTGATATTGGAAAACATTCAGCATATTTAAGAAACTAATATAAAGTTGATGGGGCTAGTAAGTAGTGAGCCAACAGAACAGACAAATGAAAACTTGAGAATTACATATGGGTTAAATTCAAAAATTAGAATTTTGCTGTAAGTGCAGTGATCAAGAATTGTGAAGGGTTTGAGATTTTATCCTTCTTTTCAGCTAACAAGTGAGGCTGCTTCAGTTTCCTGGATACTTCCAGACGATAAAAATCTCCTTGATCTGAGAAAAAAGACTATTACTTACAGCACACAGCAGGCAGCAGTTGTTTTATGTTTACATATATTTTTGTGTCTCCCAAGACCCATGAGAGCAATGCAGAAGCAGGCACAAGTGGATGCTGCCCATACAATGCATTTGTGTTACAGCTGAGGGATTCCAAATCTAGGAAACCCATATTTTGTAAAGGAGGCTGCCAACCTGGCTTACCTTAGCCATAGCTGTTTTTTTTTTGTTGTTTTTTTGTTTTGTTTTGTTTTGTTTTTGTAAATTCTGGATAGACCATAAATCTGCTCTGTTTCCCAGAGAAAGGCACCATTTCATCTTTCATGGCTGTTTGTAATATATATATACACATCATTGAAAAGATAATCAGGAAAAAAAGTTAATAGAATACTTACGGAAATATCATAGAGAATTGTCCCTTGATACATTTGTAAACAAAAAATAAATTTTGAAACCCCTGTTACAGTAGTTAGCTACTCAGGCTTGAGCAGGGCAGGAAAGGGCTCCCTCAACCCTACCAGGAATGTCAGGCAACTATCAGATGATGGTCAGGCAGTTATCATACTGTTTCTCTAAAATAATTGGTTGCAACTGGCATCAGGGAAAATCAGTCTCCCAGTAGATAAAAATACCTGAAACTGGTGATCAGCAGCTGCCCAATAGGATCTCAGGAGTTTGGCAAGTGGGCTCAAGCATGTGCACTAAGAGGCAAAATGGTGGAGTTTAATAGGTGTATGACCTCCTAGGGACAAATGACTGCTGTGAACCCCCAAAATTTGAGACAGGTCTTAGTTAGAAAGTTTCTTTTGCCAAGGTTGAGAATGTGTGGCTGTGACACAGCCTCAGGAGGTCCTGACAACATGCGCCCAAGGTGGTCAGAGGACTGTTTGATTTTACACACTTTAAAGAGACATGAAACATCAATCCACATATGTAAGACAAATGTTGCTTCGGTCTGGAAAGACAGGACACTCTAAGCAGGGAGGGGCTTCAAGGTCATAGGTAGATAAGAGACAAATTGTTGCATTATTTTGAGTTTCTGATTAGCCTCTCCAAAGGTGGCAATCAGATATACGTTCATCTCAGTGAGCAAAGGGGTGACTTTGAATAGAATGGGAGGCAGGTTTGTTCTAAGCAGTTCCTAGTTTGACTTTCTCTTTTAGCTTAGTGATTTTGGCGGCCCAAGATATTTTCCTTTCACAGGTAAGGGAAGAACACCTCAAATGAGCATGCATACAACTCCAATAACTGACTACTTTTGCTCCCCTCCCAAGTGCTAGCAGCCCACGCCAAAGGAAGAATCGGGGCAGAAACAATGCAAGACCCCAGAAGTATGCCAATGTATAAAACCTCAAGTCAAGAAGTTAAACTGCAGATGTGATCTCTAAAGTCATCTGCTTGGCCCTCTTCCAAGTGTACTTTCTTTCATTCCTGCTCCAAAGCTTTCAAATAAACTTTCACTCCTGCTCTAAAACTTTCCCTAGTCTTTCCTTCTGCCTTATGCCCCTCAGTCCAATTCTTTCTTCTGAGGAAGCAAGAATTGAGCTTGCTGCAGACTTGTATAGACTCACCATGGCTAACACACTTTAGTGCCAGGTAACTCGGATACATTTCACTGGTAACATCCCCAAATGATTGAATGGACATCCCTCTTGGCCACAGGCATTCCAAAGTACACCTGAAAAACTAGTTCAGGCCATGATGCATAGGAGCAGTCGAACATGTGTCATTGTACCTTCCTCAGTTTGGAATTCAGGCAAAGCTGACCGACTTTAACATTAAAAGAGAGATCTTAAGACTGACTTAAACCGAGTCATTGTAGTAATGACATCAAGTGAGAGACAGCAAGCCTTGAAAGAAATCAAAGTATTTTATGCCCAAATATATTTCTTTGATGTACTTTAAAATGGCTCTAGAAAGCTGTCTCTTGTGGGGAAATCTGCATTCTGTATAGAATACCTTTCCTTTTCAGGTCCTTCCCTGATTCAGGAGAGATTAACTAAGAGTCTGGCACCTTTTTAAGTTTGATAGGAAACATTTACCATTTATTCTCTCTGAAGCCTGCTACCTGGAGGCTTCGTCTGCACAGTAAAAAGTTGGTTTCCACAACATCTTCTCTCTTTCTCTGGGGATGGAGTTTTGCTCTTGCTGCCCAGGCTGGAGTACAATGGTGTGATCTCAGCTCACCGCAACCTCTGCCTCCCCAAGTGATTCTCCTGCCTCAGCCCCCCGAGTAGCTGGGGTTACAGGCATGCACCACCATGCCCATCTAACTTTGTATTTTTTAGTAGAGACGGGGTTTCTCCATGTTGGTGAGGCTGGTCTTGAACTCCTGACCTCAGGTTTTCTACCCACCTCGACCTCACAAAGTGCTGGGATTACAGGCGTGAACCACCATGCCCGGCCCACAATGTCTTCTCTTAATCCAGAAATTCTTTTCTGTTGATTCCAGCTCTTTAGATAATAACTGAACTCATTCAACTAATTCCCAATGAGAAAATATTTGATCTGGAAGTCCCCACTTTGAATTGTCCTGCCTTTCCAGAGCAAAACAATGAATACCTTTTATGTATTGATTAATGTATGCCTGTAACTTCTGTCCCCCTAAATATGTATAAAATCAATCTGTAAAATAACAACCTTGGGAACATGTTCTCAGAAACTACTGAGGCTGTACCATAGGCATGTCCTTAACCTTGCCGAAATAAACTTCTAAACTGATAGAGACTCTCGCAGATACTTTTTGGTTTATATATCATCCGCTATTTTAATTAATATAGTTGTGAGACAAAATATATTTCTCTAGCATTCTGTGTTCTGTGTCAAAGGATTATATTGGTGGTGTCAAAATTGTGAAGGAGATATCAGTTTGAAGCCTATATGGTTTTCTATGCATAGTGATTATAACTACTACAATGTAACCTAGAGAAAGGATGATAGCAGTTTACCAAAGAAAGTGACAGCGAGGATTTTGCATTAGTAAGACACCCACAGGTTTCTGATCTGAAGAAACTGGAGAAGGTAGTAAAACTGACTAAGAAAAAGATCAAGGAACAAAGGCAGATTTGAAAGTGCGGGGAGTGAGGAGTGAAGAATCATGAATTCAACTTTAAAAATAAAATAATGAAAGTTTTATATGATAGACTTTTTAAAATGTCACTGAGCTTATGAAAAAGACATAGTCATTCTGTTTTCAACTAGACCAATTTGCACTTAAAAATTATCCTATTTGAGAATTATAATCTGATTAAAGCTCCCAAATATTCAAATGCTCTTTTCAAACTTTCTTTTTAATGTCTATGACACTTATACTAGGGAATTAAAAAAACTGTATAGTTGATTTGAAATTAAAAATAGGGATATGTAACTATGTAAAACTAACTCAAATGAATGGTAATTATTATTTGCTGAAGAATGTTTGTAGAGATAACATGGGTTATAATTTTCAAAAATCTGGGTTCTTATCCTATTAAGATAGTGTATTAGTAAAACTTAAGGTAGATATGAATTTTTAAAAAATTTTTACTTGAAGATAATCCATTAGATTTTCCTCAATGTTTACCTAGATAAGGACAATTTTAGCCATAATTCTAGTTACCCAATTAAATATTTAAGACCAAGTAAAGTCCCAATATCCCTAAAAGTGTAGAATTAAACTATGTCAAAAGCTTTGATATAATTTTTAGCATAGACTAGTGAGCTTGTCACGTTCTATTCATAATGTAGCAAGATTAAATTGCATATTATCATCTAATGGGAAAAAAGGATGAATAAAGAAAAAGTTTAAAATAGAATAGTCTCTCATTTTTCATGTGTTTCCTTGACTCTTGTTCCTCTAGGACATCTGAAGATATTTAGTTTCATTGTTCTCTGAGTAGCTCATGAATATTTCAGCTCCAAATGGTTGAATGTTCTTCTTACTAGTCCATTTAAATTGCAGTACAAATATGTTTTTTTTATGTGTGTTGCTGGAAAACTTGGTGATTTAGGGAATCTTAGGCTTTTTTTTTTTTTTTTTAAACAATGAAACAACTGCATAGGGACTATAATAGTTATCATTTTATTTAAGATTGTAAAAGAGTGGGTAAATCACATGTTTTCTTTAATAGTGAAATTGGTATTTTATTTTAATAATCATATGGAATAATAGTTCTCAAACACTGAAAGCATTAGTGCACATAAAAAGAAGTTTGAATGAAACCATTCTTCCTTCAATGAGAGATTTCTTTTGTCTCTTCACACAAGTCTTTTGAAAAGGTTGAAAGACTATATGAATTGATCCCTCATAATTGCACTCACTTAAACTTTTATGTGTAATACCTCACACATACAGATGGCCTCAAAGCCCTGGCTCTATGAACATAATAAAATTTGAACTGATAGAAAATAATACTATGTGTATACATTATATGTGTGTGTATATATATATATATATATATTTATATATATAAAACACATTTTATACACAGAAACCCTGATTTTTATATCTATATATTTAATTAAGATAATTCTGTATGAGTAAGAGGAAGGAGATGTTATGATCTCATGTTAATATTTCCAGAACATTGTGAAATTAAAGTAAATTTTGTAAGAATTCCTAAAAATGCATTAACTGGATATACATTTCAAGCCCAGGTACAAAGACATAGCCAAATTCATCTTATTTTGAAACATGACTTATTTTTAAATATGAGTAAGGGAAAACTAAACAGAAAAATTACATCCAAATTTGAGTTATTAAATAAATGAAACAAGTAAACATTACAAAATTTGAAATGAATTGAAGTATGTGGAAATGAGAAAAAAATATATTATTGTACTGCTATAAGGGTCTCCCCTGAACACAATATTTTCCTATAAGTCATGTACATTATTGTTCACATTTTCACATTACATGTCTACCATTACTTAGAGATCAGAGAGATTATATCTTTTTCTTTTTCATTTTTTTAATTATTATACTTTAAGTTCTAAGGTACATCATGTGCACAGATATACATGTGCCATGGTGGTTTGCTGCACCCATCAACTCGCCATTTACATTAGGTAATTCTCCTAATTCTACCCTTCCCCCAGCCCTCCTCCCCACTCCGCCAGACCCCGGTGTGTGATGTTCCCTGTCCTGTGGCCATGTGTTCTCATTGTTCAACTCCCACCTATGAGTAAGAACATGCCGTGTTTGGTTTTCTGTGATTGTGATAGTTTGCTGAAAATGATGGTTTCCAGCTTCATCCATGTCCCTGCAAAGGGCATGAACTCATCCTTTTTTATGGCTGCATAGTGTTCCATGGTATATATGTGCCATATTTGCTTAATCCAGTCTATCACTGATGGACATTTGAGTTGGTTCCAAGTCTTTCCTATTGTGAATAGTGTCCCAATAATAGTGTCGAACACATATGTGTGTATGTGTCTTTACAGCAGCATGATTTATGATCCTTTGGTTGTATACCCAGTAATGGGATTGCTGGGTTAAATGGTATTTCTAGTTCTAGATCCTTGAGGAATCACCACACTGTCTTCCACAATGGTTGAAATAATTTACACTCCCACCAACAGCGTAAAAGTGTTCCTATTTCTTCACATTCTCTCCAGCACCTGTTGTTTCCTGACTTTTTAATGATTGCCATTCTAACTGGCATGAGATGGTATCTCATTGTGGTTTTGATTTGCATTTTTCTGAGGACTAGTGATGAGGAGCATTTTTTTTCATATGTCTGTTGGCTTCATAAATGTCTTCTTTTGAGAAGTATCTGTTTATATTCTTTGACTACTTTTTGATGGGGTTGTTTATTTCTTGTAAATTTGTTTAAGTTCTTTGTAGATTCTAGATATTAGCCCTTTGTCAGATGGGTAGATTGCAAAAATTTTCTCCCATTCTGTAGGTTGCATGTTCACTCTGATGGTAGTTTATTTTGCTATGCAGAAGCTCTTTAATTAGATCTCATTTCTCTGTTTTGGCTTTTGTTGCCATTGCTTTTGGTGTTTTGGTTGTGAAGTCTTTGTCCACTCCTATGTCCTGAATTGTATTGCCTAGGTTTTCTGCTAGGGTTTTTATGGTGTTAAGTCTTGATTTTAAGTCTTTAATCCATCTCGAGTTAATTTTTTTATAAGGTGTAAGGAAGGGATCCAGTTTCAGCTTTGTACATATGGCTAGCCAGTTTTCCCAGAACCATTTATTAAATAGGGAATCCTTTCCCCATTTCTTGTTTTTGTCAGGTTTGTCAAAGATCAGATGGTTGTAGATGTGTGGTGCTATTTCTGAGGACTCTGTTCTGTTCCATTGGTCTATATATCTCTTTTGGTACCAGTACCATGCTGTTTTGGTTACTGTAGCCTTGTAGTATAGTTTGAAGTCAGGTAGCGTGATGCCTCCAGCTTTGTTCTTTTTGCTTAGGGTTGTCATGGCTATGCAGGCTCTTTTTTGGTTCCATATGAACTTTAAAGTAGTTTTTTGTTTTGTTTTGTTTTGTTTTGTTTTCCAATTCTGTGAAGAAAGTCAGTGGTAGCTAGATAGGGATAGCATTGATTTATAAATTACCTTGGGCAGTATGGCCATTTTTATGACATTGATTCTTCCTATCCATGAGCATGGATTTGTCTTCCATTTGTTTGTGTCTTCTTTTATTTTGTTGAGCAGTGGTTTGTAGTTCTCCTTGTAGAGGTCCTTCACATCCCTTGTAATTTGGATTCCTAGGTATTTTATAATCTTTGTAGTAATTGTGAATGGGAGTTCACTCATGATTTGGCTCTCTGTTTGTCTATTACTGATTATAGGAATGCTTGTGATTTTTGCACATTGATTTTGTATCCTGAGACTTTGCCGAAGTTGCTTATCAGGTTAAGGTGATCTTGGGCTGAGTTGGTGGGGTTTTCTAATTATACAATCATGTCATCTGCAAACAGAGACAATTTGACTTCCTCTTTTCCTAATTGAATACCCTTGATTTCTTTCACTTGCCTGATTGCCCTGGCCAGAACTTCCAACACTATGTTGAAGAGAAGTGGTGAGAGAGGGCATCCTTGTCTCGTGCTGTTTTTCAAAGGGAATGCTTCCAGTTTTTCTCCATTCAGTATGATATTGGCTGTGGGTTTGTCATAAATAGCTCTTATTTTTTTGAAATACAGTCCATAAATACCGAGTTTATTGAGCGTTTTTAGCATGAAGCATTGTTGAATTGTATCGAAGGCCTTTTCTGCATCTATTGACATAATCATGTGGTTTGTTGATTGGTTCTGTTTATGTTATGGATTATGTTTATTGATTTACATATGGTGAACTAGCCTTGCATCCTAGGGATGGAGCCGACGTGTTCATGGTGGATAAGCTTTTTGATGTGCTGCTGGATTTGGTTGGCCAGTAATTTATTGAGGATTTTGAATCAATGTTTATCGGGGATATTGGCCTAAAATTCTCTCTCTCTCTTTTTTGTCGTGTCTCTACCAGGCTTTGATAACAGGATGATGCTAGCCTCATAAAATGAGTTAGGGAGGATACCCTCTTTTTCTATTGATTGAAATACATTGAGAAGAAATGTTACAAGCTCCTCTTTGTACCTCTGGTAGAATTTGGCTCTGAATTTGTCTGGTCCTGGACTTTTTTTGGTCGGTAGGCCATTAATTATTGCCTCAATTTCATAACCTGTTATAGGTCTATTCAGAGATTCAACTTCTTCCTGGTTTAGTCTTGGGAGGGTGTGTGTGTCCAGGAGTTTATCCACTTCTTCTAGATTTTCTAGTTTATTTGCATGGAGGCGTTTATAGAATTCTCTGATGGTAGTTTGTATTTCTGTGGGATTGTTGGTGATATGCCCTTTATCATTTTTCATTGCATCTAATTGATTCTTCTCTCTTTCCTTCCTTATTCATTTTGCTAGAGGTCTATCTATTTTGTTGATCTTTTCAAAAAAAAAAAAAAACACAAACCAAAAAAACAGCTCCTGGATTCATTGATTTTTTGAAAGATTTTTTGTGTCTCTATCTCCTTCAGTTCTGCTATGATCTTAGTTATTTCTTGCCTTCTGCTAGCTTTTAAATTTGTTTGCCCTTACTTCTCTAGTTCTTTTAATTGTGATGTTAGGGTGTCGATTTTAGATCTTTCCTGCTTTCTCCTCTGGACATTTAGTGCTACAAATTTCCTCTTCACACTGCTTTAAATATGTCCCATAGATTCTGGTATGCTTTGTCTTTGTTCTTGTTTGTTTCAAAGAACATCTTTATTTCTGCCTTAATATTGGTATTTTCCCAGTAGTCTCTCAGAAGCAGGTTGTTCAATTTCCATGTAGTTGTGCAGTTTTGAGTTAGTTTCTTAATCCTGAGTTCTAATTTGATTACACTGTGGTTTGAGAGACAGTTTGTTGTGATTTCTGTTCTTTTACATTTGCTGAGGAGTGTTTTACTACCAATTATGTGGTCAATTTTAGAATAAGTGTGATGTGGTGCTGAGAAGTTTTTATATTCTGTTGATTTGGGGTGGAGAGTTCTGTAGATGTCTATTATGTCTGCTTGGTCCAGAGCTGAGTTTAAGTCCTGGATATCCTTACTAAACTTGTCTTGTTGATTTGTCTGACATTGACAGTGGAGTGTTAAATCTCCCACTATTATTGTGTGGGAGTCTAAGTCTCTATGTAGGTCTCTAAGGACTTGCTTTATGAATCTGGGTGCTCCTGTATTGGGTGCATATATATTTAGGGAAGTTAGCTCTTCTTGGTGAATTGATCCCTTTACCATTGTGTATTGGCCTTCTTTGTCTCTTTTGATCTTTGTTGGTTTAAAGTCTGTTTTATCAGAGACTAGGATTGCAACCTCTGCTTTTTTTATGTTTTCCATTTGCTTGGTAGATCTTCCTCAATCCCTTTATTTTGATCCTATGTGCACCTTTGCACGTGAGATGGGTCTCCTGAATACAGCACACTGATGGGTCTTGACTGCTTATCCAATTTGCCAGACTGTGTCTTTTAATTGGGGCAGTTAGCCCAATTGCATTTAAGGTTAATATTGTTATGTGTGAATTTGATCCTGTCGTTATGATGTTACCTGGTTATTTTACCCGTTAGTTGATGCAGTTTCTTCATAGTGTCGATGGTCTTTACAATTTGGTATGTTTTTGCAGTGGCTGGTACTGGTTTTTCCTTTCCATATTTAGTGATTCCTTCAGGAGCTCTTGTAAGGCAGGCCTGGTGGTGACAAACTCTCTCAGCATTTGCTTGTCTGTAAAGGATTTTATTTGTTCTTCACTTATGAAGCTTAGTTTGGCTGGATATGAGATTCTGGGTTGAAAATTCTTTTATTTAAGAATGTTGAATATTGGCCCCCACTCTCTTCTGGCTTGTAGTGTTTCTGCCACGAAATCCTCTGTTATTCTGATGGACTTCCCTTTGTGGGTAACCCAGCCTTTCTATCTGGCTGCCCTTAACATTTTTCCTTCATTTCAACCTTGGTGACTCTGACAACTATGTGTCTTTGGGTTGCTCTTCTCGAGGAGTATCTTTGTGGTGTTCTTTGTATTTCCTGAATTTGAATGTTGGCCTGCCTTGTTAGGTTGAGGAAGTTCTCCTGGGTAATATCCTGAAGAGTATTTTCTAACTTTTTCTTCCATTCTCCCCATCACTTTCACGTACACCAATCAGACATAAATTTGGTCTTTCCACATAGTCCCATATATCTTGGAGGCTTTGTTCATTTCTTTTATTATTATTATTATACTTTAAATTCTAGGGTATGTGTGCACAATGCACAAGTTTGTTACATATGTATACATGTACCATGTTGGTGTGCTGCACCCATTAACTCGTCATTTACATTAGGTATAACTCCTAATGCTATCCCTCCCCGCATCCTCACCCCACGACAGGCTCTGGTGTGTGATGCTCCCCTTCCTTTGTTCAAGTGTTCTCACTGTTCAATTCCCACCTATGAGTGAGAACTTGTGGTGTTGGTTTTCCATCCTTGCAATAGTTTGCTGAGAATGATGGTTTCCAGCTTCATCCATGTCTTTACAAAGGGCATGAACTCATCCTTTTTTATGGCTGCATAGTATTCCATGGTTTTTTCCTACAATCTTGTATTTTTGCTTTATTTCATTAATTTGATCTTCAATCACTGGTATCCTTTCTTCCACTTGATCAAATTGGCTATTGGAGCTTGTGCATGTGTCATGAAGTTCTTGTGCCATGGTTTTCAGCTTCATCAGCTCATTTAAGGTCTTCTCTACAATGTTAGTCATTCATCTAACCTTTTTTCAAAGTTTTTAGCTTCCTTGCAATGGGTTAGAACATGCTCCTTTAGCTCAGAGAAGTTTGTTATTACCAACCTTCTGAAGCCTGCTTCTGTCAACTCATCAAACTCATTATCCACCCAGTTTTGTTCCTTTGCTGGTAAGGAGCTGTGATCCTTTGGAGGAGAAGAGGTGCTCTGTTTTTTGGAATTTTCAGCTTTTCTGCTCCAGGTTCTCTCCATCTTTGTGGTTTTAACTACCTTTGGTCTTTGATGTTGGTGACCTGTATATGGGGTTTTGGTATGGATGTCCTTTTTGTTGATGTTGTTTGTTAGTTTTCCTTCTAACTGTCAGACTCCTCAGCTGCAGATCTGTTGGAATTTGCTGGAGGTCCACTCCAGACCCTGTTTGCCTGTGTATCACCAGCAGGGGCTGCAGATCAGCAAATATTGCTGCCTGATCCTTCCTCTGGAAGCTTCATCCCAGAGGGGCACCTGCCTGTTTGAGATGTGTGTTGGCCACTATGGGTAGTGTTTCCCAGTCAGGCTACACGGTGGTCAGGGAGCTGCTTGAAGAGGCAGTCTGTCCATTCTCAGAGCTTGAACATCGTGCTGAAAGAACCACTGTTCTCTTTAGTATTGTCATACAGTGATGTTTAAGACTGCATAAACTCTCTGCTGCCTTTTGTTCTACTATGCCCTGCCCCCAGAGGTGGAATCTATAGAGGCAGTAGGCTTTGCTGAGCTGTGGTGGGATCCACCCAGTTCATGCTTCCTGGCCTCTTTGTTTACTCTCTGTACTACTGAAGCCTCAGCAATGGTGGACACACCTCCCCCTGCCAGGCTGCAACTTCGCAGTTCGATCTCAGACTGCTGCGCTAGCAGTGAACAAGGCTCCATGGGTGTCGGACCTGCTGAGCCAGGCACAGGAGGGTACCTCCTGGTCTGCCGACTGCTAAGACTGTGGGAAAAGTGCAGTATTTGATCTGGAGTGTACTGTTTCTCCAGGTACAGTCTGTCATGCCTTCTTTTAGCTAGGAAAGAAAAATCTCCTGATGCCTTGCACTTCCCAGGTGAGGCGACGCCCCATCCTGCTTCAGCTCACCCTCTGTGGGCTGCACCCACTGTCCAACTAGTCCCAATGAGAAGAACCAGGTACCTCAGTTGGAAATGCAGAAATCACCTGTCTTGTGTGTTGATCTCGCTGGGAGCTGCAGACTGGAGCTGTTCCTGTTCAGCCATCTTGGAAGTGACCCTTATCAATATTATCTTTTTCTATTTAAAGAAAACCTTGTGGCTGGGGCGATGGCTCACACCTGTAATCCCAGTGCTTTGGGAGGCCAAAGAAGGTGGATCACTTTAGGTCAGGAGTTTGAGATCAACCTGGCCAACATGGCAAAACCCCGTATCTATTACAAATACAAAAATTAGCCAGGTGTGGTGGCAAGTGCCTGTAATCCCAGCTACTCTGGAGGCTGAGGCAGGAGAATTGCTTGAACCCAGGAGGCAGATGTTTCAGTGAGCTGTGATTGTGCCGCTGCACTCCAGGCTAGGTGACAGAGCAAGATTCTGTCTCCAAAAAGGAAGAAAACCATGTGATAATTTTAGCTTAGGCTACATGATTAAAATGAAATAAATTTATAGGAGATAAAAGAGTACTTTAGGGTTTTAAAATATTATTTCCTTTAAGAATTCAAAGAATATAAATTAATGATATAGTTTTATAATACTGCTTAATGGACAGATAAAATTTTATGAATTTGATTTATAAAGCATAATGTTTTGAAGCATATATGCATTATGGAAGGACTAAATTCAGCTAACTAATATGTGTATTGTCTGATATATTAATATATTTTTGTGGTGAGAGACTTTACATCTCCTGTCTCAGCATTTTTAAAGAATACAACATATTATTAACTATGGTCCCATATTGTTATACAATAGATGTCTTTCATTTATTCCTCATAAGTGAAATTTTATATAATTTGACAAGGATCATATATGCTTTTATTGTGTTGTAGTACATTCATTCTATCCCAAATTGTTGATTTTTTTAATTGTGAAAAAATGTTCACTTTTTTCATTTTTTTTTGCATCTACTAAGAATATTGTATTATTTTTATTCTTCATTTGGTTAATGTGGTATTTCATATTTATTGATTTGTGTCTGCTGTACCATCATTGCCTCCAGGGATACATTCTACTTGATTATGGTGAATGATCTTTTTAATGTGCTAGTAAGTTTGTTTGTTTTTTTTTTTTTTTTTTTTTATATATATATTTTTATTATTATTATACTTTAAGTTTTAGGGTACATGTGCATAACATGCAGGTTTGTTACATATGTATACTTGTGCCATATTGCTGTGCTGCACCCATCAACTCGTCAGCACCCATCAACTCGTCATTTACATCAAGTATAACTCCCAATGCAATCCCTCCCCCCTCCCCCCTACCCCCTCCCCATGACAGGCCCCAGTGTGTGATGTTCCCCTTCCCAAGTCCAAGTGATCTCATTGTTCAGTTCCCACCTATAAGTGAGAACATGCGGTGTTTGGTTTTCTGTTCTTGTGATAGTTTGCTAAGAATGATGGTTTCCAGCTGCATCCATGTCCCTACAAAAGACACAAACTCATCCTTTTTGATGGCTGCATAGTATTCCATGGTGTATATGTGCCACATTTTCTTAATCCAATCTGTCACTGATGGACATTTGGGTTGATTCCAAGTCTTTGCCATTGTGAATAGTGCTGCAATAAACATACGTGTGCATGTGTCTTTATAGCAGCATAATTTATAATCCTTTGCGTATATACCCAGTAATGGGATGGCTGGGTCATATGGTACATCTAGTTCTTTTGAGACAGAGTCTCACTCTGTAACTCAGGCTGGAGTGCAGTGGCACGATCTCAGCTCACTGAAGGCTCCGCCTCCCAGGTTCATGCTACTTTCCTGCCTCAGCCTCCCAAGTAGCTGGGACTACAGGTGCCTGTCACCATGCCTGGTTAATTTTTTTTTGTATTTTTAGTAGAGACGGGGTTTCACTGTGTTAGCCAGGATGGTCTTGATTTCCTGACCTCATGATTCGCCCGCCTCAGCCTCCCAAAGTGCTGGGATTACAGACACGAGCCACCGTGCCAAGCCACAAATTTGGTTTTGTCGAAGATTTTTGAATCTATATTCATTAGCAATACTAGCCTTTAGTATTTTGTTGTTGTTGTTGTTGTTGTTTGTGATCTCTGTCTGTCTTTGGTATAAGAGTAGTGGTGGTCTTGTAAAATGAGTCTGAAAGTATTTTCTCTTCGTCAATGTTTTGAATGATTTTGAGAAGAATCATTAATAATTCTTTAAATAATAGGATTCAGCACTGAATTCATTAGGTCTAGACTTTCTCTTAATGGGAGACTTTTTATTACTGATTGAATCTCCTTTTTTATTTTTGGTCTGTTCAGATTTTTTATTCTTCATAATTTAATCTTAGCAGGTTATATTTGCCAAGGGATTTATTCTTTTCTTCTAGATTATCCAATTTTGGGGCCTATTATTATTTATAATCTTTCATGATCCTTTGCATTTCTTTGGTATCAGTTATAATGGCTCACTTTTCATCTTATTTATTGGGTCTTCTCTCATTTCTTACATAGGTAAAGGTTGGTTGATTTTGTTTATTTTTTTAAAAAAACAAATCAGTTGTATTATTTTTTTCTTTTCTTTTTTTTTTTAGTTTTAATTTTGTTAATTTCTGCACTGATATTTGCTATTTCCTTTCTCCTCCTAACTTTGGGCTCATTTTGTCCTTATTCTTCCAGTTCCTTGAGGTGCAGCATTAAATTGTTTATTTGAGACCTTTCTTTGTAATTTGATGTGTTTATTGATATTCACTTCCCTCTTAGAACTGCTTTTGCTTTATGCCATAGGTTTTGTTATATTGTATTTTCATTTTATTTGTTTGAATAAATTTTTACATTATTGTTTCAATTTCTTAACTGACTTATCGGGTATTCAGAGCATGTTGTTTTATTTTCATGTATTTGTAAATCTTTTAACATTTCTGCTGGTAAGATGGTGATTAACTCCTTAAAAGCCTTTGTCTTTCATTTCTAAAGTATAATTTTGTTATGTGTAGTATTCTCCGTTGACAGCTTTTTCTTTTTTCTCCATTAGCACTTTGAATATATTACCTCAATCTTTCCTGGCCTGTTAGGCTTCTGCTGAGAAGTCTGCTGCTAGCCTTTTTTCAAAACTCTTTATATGTTATTTGTTTCTTTTCTCTTGCTGCTTTCAGGATCTTCTCTTTTTCTTTGGTTTTTGACAGTTTGTAATGTGTCTCAGTGTAGGCTTGCTTTTATTGAATCTGATGGGAGACATTTCCTTTTCTATATCAGGGTATTTACATTTTTTCTAAGGTCAGACAGTATTCTGCTACTATTTTTTAAATAATATTTCTATTCGTTTATGTTTTTTTCTTATTTTTAAATTCCCATGACTTCAAAATTTGCTCTTTTGATACCACCTCATGAATATCATATGCTTTCATTACTCATTTTCATTATTTTTTTTCTACCCTGACTTTATTATTTCAAATAATTTATCTTTGAGTTTACAAATTATTTCTTCCTCTTTAATTCTGCTATTGATGCTCTCCATGACAATTTTGGTTTTGCACTTTTATTTACTTCACTGGATTTTTAAGCTCCAGGGTTTATGCTTAATTTTTAAAAATTATTATTTCACACTAGTTGTGGTGGCTCAAACCTGTAATCCCAGCACTTTTGGAGGCCGAGATGGGCGGATCAGAAGATCAGGAGTTAGAGACCAGTCTGGCCAATATGGTGAAATCTCATCTCTACCCAAAAAATACCAAAAAAATTAGCTGGGTGTGGTGGTGGGTGCCTGTAATCCCAACTACTTGGGAGGCTGAGGCAGGAGAATTGCTTGAACCTGGGAGGCGGAGGTTGCAGTGAGCCGAGATCGCACCACTGCACTCTAGCCTGGGCAACAGAGTGAGACTCAGTCTCTCTCTCATTCTCTCTCTCCCTCTCTCTCTCTCTCTCTATATATATATTTGTGTGTGTGTGTGTGTGTGTATATATGTGTGTGTGTGTATGTGTGTGTGTGTGTATGTGTGTGTGTGTATATATATATGTAAAATTTCAATTTACTAAATTTTAATTCTGCTTACATTGTTTTTTCTTTTGTTTGGAATTTTTCTCTGTATTTTCTTAAAGTTTGCTGAGCTACCTTAAAACTTTTATTTTAGATACTTTGTCACACAATTCATACATCTACATTTATTAGGGTAATTCACTGGCACTTTATTTCATCCATTTAGTGATACTATTTTTCCCAGATTGTCCTTAATCCTTGTGAATATGCATCAATGTCTGTATATTTGAAGACAAAGGTGCTTTTTTCAGTCCTCACACACTGACTCAGCCTAGGCAAATCCCTTGGCAGTCAGCTTGCCGAAAGAATCTGAGCAGGCTCTTCGGCATAGTTCTTAGCTTGGGGCCCATTGTGGCTGGTGTGGCACTACATGTCCTTGATGCTCAGGGTTGCTATGGCCTGCCTGACACCGAGCACTGTCTGGAACTTGGGGCCTCTGTTATTGGCTCAGTGGTGGTGTGGATGAGAGATCAAATCTGCCATGCAAGCCAGAAGCTTGGGGTTGTGTGGTCCTAGCTGGCACTGCAGCAGATCTAGAAGCTCTATGTATAGGTACTAGCCCGAAATCTGGGGCCATGACATTTTTCCAGTTCTGGATTTTATTGTGTCAAGTCTGGTGTTGGGGGTCTAACACAGTCCTATAGTTATTTCCTGCTCTTGACCTCAAGCAAACAATAACTCTATGCACTGTTCAGCCTTGGTGTCAGGGACATAAGTAATGTAACAAAGTTCTTTCTACCGTCTTCAATGCATCTTTTCATATTATCATGCTATCAGGTATCCTGATCTGAAATCTGTACTTTTTATAGTTCTTGTGAAGGTATTTTTGTTCGTGGATAGTTGTTCAAATGGATATTACTTTAGAGGCATAATTACTAGAGTGAATTATTTCATCATTTTGTTCTGCCCCTTCCTACTTTTATATAATTTATAATATTAGTCATTTTGCAAGAGAAAAGCTGATCTAAAAATATTCTGGAAAAAAAAAAAAAGCTAACTTGATGGCTATGTGAGATGCCTCTTGGTTAATGTTCTTAATGTGGTCTATATTCTTAACCTTTGGTCAAGGGACATTGATCTTCTGTTGGCACAAATTAACTTCTTGCAATATATGCATCAGATTCATTATTGTAAAGTGTGCCTATAATATAAACACCAGTTTCTCCTCTCTCATGGCCTGAGGGATATGTGTCTCAAATAAATCACTTTGTTCTAGTAACAGTGCTTAAGAGATATTAGAGAGAGAAGCATCTTGCAAAACTTTATAGATTCAATAATTCATCCTTCTGTGACTTTTCAGGTATAAATTTTAAATCTTCAAAATGCTAGAGAAAATGCAATATTCTTAATTTTAATTCCTAATCAATGTTGGCTACCATTTCATCCACTCCAACAAAGCATTAAAAATATCAAGAAAAAAAAGAATATAAGGTCAACTGAAAAAATATAAAGAGCAACAACATACCCTGTGAAATAAGGAGAATACACAAGTGTGTCCTCAACAATAGTCACAAAATCAAAATTTTTTGGAAGAGCGCAGATATAGATTAACGTGAAAAAATGTTAAAATCACAATGATTGCATTGAAAATTGTAATAAAAATAGCTAATTGAAAAATGTAGAGTTATTTTAGAATCTTTTTTTTTTTCTTTGAGATGGAGTCTCACTCTGTAGCCCAAGTTGTAGTACAGGGGTATAATCTTGGCTCTCTGCAACCTCTGCCTCTGGGGCTCAAGTGATTCTCATGCCTCAACCTCCTGAGTAGCTGGGATTGCAGGTGTGCGCCACCATGTCCAGCTAACTTTTTGTATTTTAGTAGAGACGAGGTTTTATCATGTTGCCCAAGATGGTCTCAATCTCCTGAGCTCACATGATCCTCCTACCTTGCCCTCCCAAAGTTCTGGGATTATAGGCATGAGCTACCACACCTGGCCAAGAATCTTTTATGAGAAGTCTAAAGTTAGGGTGATCCGACTGCATAAGAGAAATATGAGGGTCCACCTAAAATCTGCATATTGTAATAGAGTGAGACAGTAGTGCTCCATAACACATACTTACTATATGAGTGTCTTTTATAATTCTTGATTGAAAATACAATCTTTTATTCCCCAACTTGGTAACACTTTAGTGAGAAAAATAGATTACCTGGTAGAATTCAAGCAACTCTTATGTTACTGGAGCAGTTCTAGAAGACATGATTTCTTTGGTGATGATTTTCTAAGTTTCAGTAATGAAAAGTCCATCTTGATCTTGAAAAGAATGCATAATTTCTAACTTATCAGTTACATTTTTTTAAAGCAGATACACATATATGCCCGCTTAATTAAAGAGTGATATTATCTTACTCCACCTAAAACAGTTGGCCTAAAAATTATGAAATAATTTGCATTATCAATGTTGAACAGAATAAAGGACCATGCAGTTTTAATATATGCATGAATAAGCTGACTCTTTCAGAAAGGATTTTTAAAAATGTAAACCTTAAGCCATGGACGTGTAAAAGAGCATCAATGTAAGATTATTACTGGCAATTACATCAGATGTCTCTGAAGAGTGTTCAGGCACATGCATAGAAATGAATATTATTCTGTCTTTAATTCCTTTGCTAGCATCAACAGCAGGTTGCTTATTTTCAGTTAATTATGAATTGCAAGATAAAAGAAACAGTCATATTTTTTGGTAGAAAATGAGATTTTTATCATTTTCTATCTGGAAGATTCTGTAATTTGATATGACTGCTTTCAGAAGCACAACTTGCTGAAATTAAAGAAACTGGCTACCAACAAAACTGGAAAAGTGAGAAAATGTACGTGCAGGGCATGGAGAGACTTCCTGAAATGTCTGATTTAGTACATAAGTACATTGCTGTAAGGATGTGTTGTATTGTGTTAACCCATGTGTCCCAAGCAAATAACATACATTTTGTTGTAAGGACAACTATTGCTTTGTATTACAAGTGGTTTCATGGAATAAATTACATTTGACCTATATAATAACACCATACAATAGTTGCTATTATTACACAAAACAAGAAGCAGAAGAAGCAGAATTAAAGCAACAGTATGGAGATTATTTTCTGTGTGCAAGATCCAGGACCAGAACTCAGGTCTTCTTTAGGTCAAAGCCTTTAAGGTTTCTTCCAGCCGAACTTTGAATGTAAATTAGAATAATTTTATATATTGATGTTTAGAAATATTTGTAAAAAAGTACATTGTTTTAAAAATTGTATGAAGTGTATGTAAAAACAGACTTATAGATGTGAAAATTTTAAAAAGATCGTGAATACTGTTAAGAACAAATAAAAATACTAAATGTTAAATATTACAGTAAAGAGCATTATTTCAGAAGATACAGGATTATAAATTGGCTACACTCATAAAATAAAACCCTCAGAAAACAAAAGAAATTGGTAGGTGATTTTATGATCACCTACCATAATTGGTAGGTGATTTCTGTTATGACACATCAGGTGAATAAAAAGTATAACTTAAGAAACCTTATATAAAGTTAATTCATAAAGAAAGTATATGTATATTCGGGTGTGCGTGTGAGAGAGAGAGAGATCAGACTATCAGAGAATCACCTTATTTCCTCATAAAAAAGATGACTTAAGAAACCTTAGAGTTAATTCATAAAGAAGGTGTGTGTGTGTGCGTGTGTGTGTGTGTGAATGCGTGTGTGTGTGTGTGTATGAGAGAAAGAGAAGAGATCAGAATGTCAGAGAATCTACTTATTTTATTTCCTGGCATCCTTAAGACAGTTACCCATATATTAGGCTATAGAGAGAAGCCTAATAGGATTTAAAGTTAACTGAGGAAAGGTCGTAAATAAAATGGAAAGGGAATATGTTAAGGGAGAAAGACTATTTATGAGCTAAATTACGTACGTTTATTGATGTGGGTTTCCAGATAATACTTTCATTTTATAAACTAACCAGTATAGATATAAATAGAGCCAATATTCAAGAGACAAATCTTGGCATAACTTCAGTACCAGTGAGCAGTCATGTAGATGTGGATGTGCTTTTGGTACATTGAAAGTTAAAAATATTAAATATGATCTCAGGTATGAATGTATTGTTTAAGTTATAAGGAACAGACTAGAATAGTAAATAGAAACAAGGCTCAAGTGGTTACCTCTAGGGAATATTACTCATATGAATAATGGAAAGAGTAAACATGTTAGAGCAAAAGTTTAAAGAAGGCTGTTTGGAAAGTGTATAATGGGAATTAATTGTTCAAGTTGGGTTATTGGATCAATGACTTTTTAGAACGTCTTTAAAGCAATCTATCCACAAGTTTATAAAAAAAAATTATGATGGAAAAGTACCAAATGTTATCTGAATCTAAACAAATTGGACCTTATTTCTATTCATCTATTCTAGTTTGTTCCTGATAACTCTAAACAATAAATTTATATCTCAGGGATCTGTGGAATTATAACAAAAGATACAGCATTAATTCATTGGATTCCTAGAAGAGAGTAGACAGAGGGAAGAGATTAAATAAATGACAAATAAATTGTGACAGAAATTTCCTAAATTTGCCAAAAAAGATGAAATGACAGATTGAAGAAGCTGACAGAACCTTCTATCCACAAATACTCAAAGAAACCTATACTAAAGCACATTATAGTCAAAATGCTGAAAAGTGAAGATAAGAAAAAATATTTTCAGACAAAAAGAAACAAACTAGCTTATGAGGAAAAACAATTCTAATGACAAAATGTTTCTTCTGAAAATTCATGATTACAACAGTAAAGTAGAACAATATTTTTAAAGGAAGCAAGAAAAGAATTAACACAATATTGTATATCCAGTGAAAATAGTCTTTAGAAACAAAGGGCAAGTTGAATATTCTTCTTTTTAATTTTAATTTCTGGGATACGTGTGCAGAACATGTGGGTTTGTTACATAGGTACACATATGTGCCATGGTGGTTTGCTACACCTATCAACCCATCATCTAGGTTTTAAGCCCCGTGTGCATTAGGTATTTAGAACAGTTTTAAATGAAGCATTATCACCAGAAGACCAATGATAAGAGAATACCTAAAAGAATTCCACATAGAAGGGAAATGATAGATAAAATATCTGTAATATTAGCAAGAAAGAATAAACAATGGAAAGAGTAGTGATATGGGTAAATATGTTAGGTTCCCATCTTCTCTTGAGCTTTTTAAATTAAGGTTGAGAATTAAAGCACAATTATACCACTAGCTGATTTGTTTCAAATAGGCATAAGAATTATTCTAGATAAATGTAGCATAAATGGAAGTGGCTAAAAGAACATAGAGTAAGGTAAGTTTTTACATTTCAATGAAACTGCTGAAATTATGACACCAAGAGACTGTAATGAGTTTTGTGTATATATTACCTAGAACAACTAAAATAGGAATGCAAATATATATACTAAAAAAATTATGAGTAAATTAAAATGAAATGCTGAAAAAATTCAGGAAAGACACAAGAATACAGGAAAAAATATACAAAACATAGATTAAAAAACATACAAAATTAAATGGCAAATTTAAGGCATACATATCAATTATTGTATTAAATGTAAGTGTCCTAGAAACACTAATGTCAAAAATTAGAAGAACTGATTGAAAACATGACCCAACTATAAGCTGCCCACAGAGAAAAAAATTCAAATAAATAGATGCAATTATGTTGAAAGTAAAAGAATGCAATATGTATTCCATGTAAACAAGAATCAAAAGAAAGAGGAGCAATACTAATATTAAAAAAATTGAAATCAGAACAAAGAAAAAATTTAAAGAGAGAAAGAGACTTTAAAATGATAAAAAGGTCAGTTCATCAAGAACAAATAGCAATCCTAATGTGTATGCAGTAAGCAACACATCCACAAATATGAGAAGCAAAAACTTGCAGAACTGAAAGAAAAAAACAGACAAATCTCAAATTGTACTTTAGTTACTCTTCATCAGCCCTCTGTCAATAATTGATAAAACAAGTAGAAGACGGCAAAGAAAGAGAAGAATTCAACATCATCAACAAACAAGTTTTAGTTGACATTTATACAACTCTTCACCCAACAAAATACAAATTTACATGTGCTCGTAGAACATATACCAAAATTAACAACATTCTGTATCAGAAAGAAGCCTTAACAAAGTTAAAAGAGTTGAAATAATACAGGATGTATTCTCTGATAAAAGGAAACCAAATTAGGAATTAAAAACAAAGATAACAGGAGAATCTCTCAATACTTGGAAACTAAAACACAGATTTCTAAATTATCTGAGTCAAAGAAGCCTCAAGCAAAATCCAAATGTGCATTAAACTAGTTAAATACAATATAATATATTTAAATATTTGAGACGCAAAAACAAGGTTGAGAAGAGAACCCATAGCACTAATACTTATAAAAGAAAAGAGAAAAAGTTTCAGACCAATAATATAAGCTCTAATCTCAAAAAATTAGAATGAGAAAGACAACGTAAACCAGAAAGAAACAGAGAAAAAAAAAATCTAGATAATAGTAGAAATCAAAGAAATTGAAAACTAAAAAATGCAGAAAAATTGAGGACATGGGTAATTGAAAAAACTCAATGTAATTTAAACTCTATAACAACACTGGCAAAGAATAAAAAAGAAGACACAGATTTTAGTATCAGGAATGACACATGGGATGTCACTACAGACCATGCAGATATCAAAACTATAAAAAAGAAATACTATGAGTAACTCTATACACATATATTTGACAACTTAGAAAAAATTAAGCAATTTCTGAAAAGGCAGAAAATGCAACACACCTAATATGAAATCAGTAACAGAATAGCAGCATAATATCAAGGAAATTGAATGTATAATTTTAAAACTTCCACAAAATACATATTCATAGGTAACTTCTCTAAAGAATATTGTCAATTATTTATTTATTTATTTATTTATTTATTTATTTATTTATTTAATTTTTGAGATGGAGTCTTGCTCTGTCGCCCAGTCTGGAGTGCAGTGGCATGATCTTGGCTCACTGCAAGCTCCACCTCCCCGGTTCACGCCATTCTCCTGCCTCAGTCTCCAGGTGGCTGGGACTACAAGTGCCCACCACCACGCCGGGCTAATTTTTTGCATTTTTAGTAGAGACAAGGTTTCACCGTGTTAGCCAGGATGTTCTCAATCCCCCGACCTCGTGATCTGCCAGCCTTGGCATCCCAAAGTGCTGGGATTACAGGTGTGCACCACCATGCCCGGTCTGTGAAATGTTTAAAAGAGAACTAAGACCAATCTTGCCTAATCTTTTATAGAATAAATATGAGGGACTATTACTAGTTTATTTTATGAAGCTATTGTTACCCTGATACCAAAACCAAACAAAGGTAGAACAACAACAACAACAAAAATAAATAACCGAAGACCAATATCTATCATGAATGTAGACACAAGTCTTTAATGAAATATAAGCAAAAGGAATTCTGCAACATATAAAAATAATTATACACTGTGATCAAGTGAGGTTTATTCAAGGGAAACACGGCTTTATTGATTCTCTAAATCAATATATCTAATTCACTATATCAACAGGCTAAAGAAGAAAAATTACATGATCATGTCAATTGATGATACAGTATTTTATAAAATTCAACACTAATTCACAATTTAAAAACTCAGAAAACTAAGAATAAAACGAACCTTTTTAAAAGAGATTATTTGAAGTATATAGGAGGATGTATGTTATATGAAGTATTATGACATTTTATTTTTTATTTACTTTTTATTATAGTTTAAGTTCTGGGATACATGTGCAGAGCGTGCAGATTTGTTACATTTGTATACACATGCCATGGTGGTTTGCTGCACCCATCCACCCGTCATCTACATTAGCTATTTCTCCTAATGCTATCCCTCCTCTATCCCCCTACCCTGCAACAGGCCCCAGTGTATGATGTTCCCCTCCCTGTGTCCGTGTGTTCTCATTGTTCAACTCCCACTTATGAGTGAGAACATGTGGTGTTTGGTTTCCTGTTCTTGTGTTAGTTTGCTGAGAATGATGGTTTCCAGCTTCACCCATGTCCCTGCAAAGGACATGAATTCATTCTTTTTTATGGCTGCATAGTATTCCATGGTGTACACGTGCCATGTTTTCTCAATGCAGTCTATCATTGACGGGCATTTGGGTTGGTTCCATTTTTTTGCTATTGTGAATAATGCTGCGATAAACATACATGTTCATGTGTCTTCATAGTAGCATGATTTATAATTCTTTAGGTATATACCCAATAATGGGATTGCTGGGTCAAATGGTATTTCTGGTTCTAGATCCTTGAGGAATCACCATACTGTCTTCCACAATGGTAGAACTAATTTACACTCCCACCAAGAGTGTAAAAGTGTTTCTATTTCTCCACATCCTCTCCAGCATCTGTTGTTTCCTGACTTTTTAATGATCACTATTCTAACTGTCATGAGATGGTATCTCATTGTGGTTTTCACTTGCATTTCTCTAATGATCAGTGATGAGCTTTTTTCCATATGTTTGTTGGCCACATGAATGCCTTCTTTTAAGAAGTGTCTGTTCACATCCTTCACCCACTTTTTGATGGGACTGATTGTTTTTTTCATGTAAATTTATTTAAGTTCCGTGTGGATTTTTGATATTAGCCCTTTATCAGATGGACAGATTGCAAAACCTTTATTTCATTCTGTAGGCTGCCTGTTCACTCTGATGATAGTTTCTTTTGCTGTGCAGAAGCTCTTTAGTGTAATTAGATCTCATTTGTCAATTTTGGCTTTTGTTGCTACTGCTTTTGGTGTTTTACTTCTGAAGTCTTTGCCCATGCCTATGCCCTGAATGGTATTGCCTAGGTTTTCTTCTAGAGTTTTTATGGTTTTAGGTTTTACATTTAAGTCCTTATTCCAACTTGAGTAAATTTTTGTATAAAGTGGAAGAAAGGGATCCAGTTTCAGTTTTCTGCGTATTATTAGCCAGTTTTCCCAACACCATTTATTAAATAGGTTTTGCTTATTTTTGTCAGGTTTGTCAAAGATCAGGTGGTAGTAGATTTGTGGCCTTATTTCTGAGGCCTCTGTTTTATTCTATTGGCCTGTATATCTGCTTTAGTACAAGTACCATGCTGTTTCAGTTACTGTAGCCTTGTAATATAGTTTGAAGTCAGGGAGAGTGAAGTCTCCAGCTTTGTTCTTTTTGCTTAGGAATGTCTTGGCTATATATATTGGCTCTTTTTGGTTCCATATGAAATTTAAAATAGGTTTTTCTAATTCTGAGAAGAAAGTCAGTGGTAGTTTGATGGGGATAGCATTGTAACTATAAATTACTTTGGGCAGTATGGCCATTTTCACAATATTGATTCTTCATATCCATGAGCATGGAGTGTTTTTCCATTTGTTTATGTCCTCTCTTATTTATTTTAGCAATGGTTTGTAGTTCTCCTTGAAGAGGTCCTTCACATCCCTTGTAAGTTGTATTCCTAGGTATGCTATTCTCTTTGCAGCAATTGTGAATGTGAGTTCACTCATTATTTGCCTCTCTGTTTGTCTATTGTTGGTGTATAGTAATGCTTGTGATTTTTGCACATTAATTTTGTATCCTGAGACTTTGCTGAAGTTGCTTATCATCTTAAGCAACTTAAGGAGATTTCTGGCTGTGACGATTTTGAGGATTTTTGTGTCGATGTTCATTAGGGATATTGGCCTAAAATTTTCTTTTTTTGTTGTGTATCTGCCAGGTTTTGGTATCAGGATGATGGAGGTCTCATAAAATGAGTTAAGGAGGAGTCACTCTTTTCCTATTGATTGGAATAGTTTCAGAAGGAATGGTATCATCTCCTCTTTGTACCTCTGTGAGAATTCAGCTGTGAATCTGTCTGGTCCTAAGTTTTTGTTATTGTTGTTGGTAGGCTATTAATTACTCTCTCAATTTCAGAACTTGTTCTATTCTGGGATCTGACTTCTTCCTCATTTGGTCTTGGGAGGGTGTATGTGTCCAGGAATTATTCCATTTCTTTTAGATTTTCCAGTTTGTTTATTTTCATAGAGGTGTTTAAAGTATTCTCTGATGGTAGTTTGTACTTCTGTGGGATCAGTGGTGATATCCTCTTTAAAATTTTTATTGTATTTATTTGATTCTTCTCTCTTTTCTTCTATATTAGTGGCTAGCAATCTATCTATTTTGTTAATCTTCTCAAAAAAAAAAAAAGAAAGAAAAAAAAAAAACAAGTTTCTGGATTCATTGGTTTTTGAAGGGTTTTTCATGTGTCTGTCCCCTTCAGTTCTGCTCTGATCTTACTTACTTCTTATTTTCTGCTATCTTTTGAATTTGTTTGTTCTTGCTTCTCTAGTTCCTTTGATTGTGATGTTAGGGTGTCAATTTTAGATCTTTCCTGCTTTCTCCTGTGGGCATTTAGTGCCATAAATTTCCCTCTAAACACTGCTTTAATTGTGTCCCAGAGATTCTGGTATGTTGTATCGTTGTTCTCATTGGTTTCAAAGAACTTACTTATTTCTGCCTTAATTTCTTGATTTACCCAGTGGTAATTCAGGAACAAGTTGTTCAGTTTCCACGTAGTTGTGCAGTTTTGACTGAGTTTCTTAATCTTGAGTTCATCTAATTTGATTGCACTGTGGTCTGAGAGACTGTTTGCTACAATTTTCAGCCTTTTGCATTTGCTGAGGAATGTTTTACTTCCAATTATGTGGTCAATTTTAGAATAAGTGTAATGTGGTGCTGAGAAAATGTATATTCTGTTGATTTGGGGTGCAGAGTTCTGTAGATAATGTCACACACTGGGGCCTGTTGTGGGTGGGTGCCTGAGGGAGGGATACATTAGGAGAAATGCTTAATGTAAATGATGAGTTGATGAGTGCAGCAAACCAACATGGCACATGTATACCTATGTAACAAATCTGCACATTGTGCACATGTACCCTAGAACTTAAAGTATAATAACAACAACAACAAAATTCTGTCTCATTGACCTGTCTAACATCTGAAGTAGGGTGTTAAAATCTCCCACTACTATTATTGGGTAGGAGTCTAAGTTTCTTTGTAGATCTCTAAGAACTTGCTTTATGAATCTGGGTGCTCCTGTATTGGGTGCATATATATTTAGGACAGTTAGCTCTTCTTGTTGCACTGATCCCTTTACCATTATGTAATGCCCTTGTCTTTTCTGATCTTTATTGGTTTAAAGTCTGTTTTATCAGAGACTAGGATTGCAACCCCTACTTTTTTTCTGCTTTCCATTTGCTTGGTGAGTATTCCTCCATCCTTTAATTTTGAGCCTGTATGTGTTTTTGCAAGTGAGATGGCTCTCCTGAATACAGCACACCGATGGGTCTTGACCCTTTTATCCAATTTGCCAATCTGTATCTTTTAATTGGGACATCTAACCTGATTACATTCAAGGTTAGTATTGTTATATGTGAATGTGATCCTGTCCTTATGATGCTAGCTGGTTATTTTGCCCGTTAGTTGATGCAGTTTCTTCATAGTGTCAATGGTCTTTACAATTTGGTATGTTTTTGCAGTGGCTGGCACTGATTTTTCCTTTCCATATTTAGTGATTCCTTCAGGAGCTCTTGTAAGGCAGGCTTGGTGTTGACAAAATCTCTCAGCATCTGCTTGTTCATAAAGGATTTTATTTCTCTTTCACTTATGAAGCTCAGTTTGGCTGGATATGAAATTCCGGATTGAAAATTCTTTTCTTTTAGAATGTTGAATAATGGCCCCCACTCTTTCCTCTTTTCTGGCTTGTAGGGTTTCTGCAGAGACACCTGCTGTTAGTCTGATGGGTTTCCCTTTGTGGGTTACCCGACCTTTCTCTCTTACTGCCCTTAACATTTTTTCCTTCATTTCAACTTTGGTGAATCTGGCAATTATGTGTCTTGGGGTTGTTCTTCTCTAGGAGTATATTTGTGGTGTTCTTTGTATTTCCTGAATTTTAATGTTGGCCTGTCTTGCTAGGTTGGATATGTTCTCCTGGATAATATCCTGAAGAGTGTTTTCCAACTTGTTTTCATTCTCCCGGTCATTTTCAGGTACACCAATCAAAGGTAGGTTTGATCTTTTCACGTAGTCCCATAGTTCTTGGAGGATTCGTTTTCTTCTTTTCCTCTATTCTTGTCCTCTCACTTTATTTCATTAAGTTGATTTTCAATCTCTGATATCCTTTTTTCTGCTTGAACAAATTGGCTATTGATACTTAGGTATGCTTCACAAAGTTCTCATGCTGTGTTTTTCAGCTCCATCAGGTCATTTATGTTCTTCTTTAAACTGGTTATTCTAGTTAGCAATTCCTCTAACCTTTGATCAAGGTTCTTAGTTTCTTTGCATTGGTTTAGAACATGCTACTTTAGCTCGGAGAAGTTTGTTATTACCCACCTTCTGAAGACTTCTTCTGTCAATTCATCAAACTCATTCTCCATCCGGCTTTGTTCCCTTGCTGGCGAGGAGTTGTGATCCTTTGGAGGAGAAGAGGCATTTCGGTTTTTGTAATTTTCAGCATTTTTGCACGTGTTTTTCCTCAACTTCATGGATTTATCTGCCTTTGGTCTTTGATGCTGGTGTCCTTTGGATGCGGGTTTTTTTGTGGGTTTTTTTTGTTGTTGTTGATGTTGATACTATTCCTTTCTGTCTGTTACTTTTCCTTCTGACAGTCAGGCCCTCTGCTGCAGTTCTCCTGGAGTTTGCTGGAGGTCCACTCCAGACCCTGTTTGCCTGAGTATCACTAGCGGAGGCTGCAGAACTGCAAAGATTGCTGCCTGTTCCTTCTTCTGGAAGGAAGAAGCCCCAAAGGGCACTCAATTATGCAGGGCAAACATGCAAAACTCAATTGTGTATCTATATATTAGCAATGAACATGCAAATACTAAAATTAGAAATGTAATACAATTTATAATGACTCAAAATATACTAAGGTATAAATCTAACAAAACATGTACAGCACTTGTATGTTGAAAGCTACAACATGTTGATAAAAGAGAGCTAAAACAAGATCTCAATAGAGAGATATACCATATTCATGCATTGTATGATTAAACGTAGAAAAATATCTTTTCTCCCCAAATTGACATCCAGATTTAACTTAATTCATATCAAAATCCAAGCAAGTTATTTTGTAGATATAGGTAAGATTATTTTTTGGCAAGATTACTCAAGATCTGTAACAGGTAAAATATTTTGAAAAGAATAATAAATTGCAAGATGTCAATATACCTAATTTTGAGACATTATTATTTGACTACAGTTAATGCAGATTGTGTGGTATTGGGAAAAGGGCATGTTCCTAGATTGACGGAATAAAATAGATGACTCAGAAATGGATTCACACATATAAGCCAAACCGATTTTTGCGAAGTGTAGAAATAATTCCTTGAAAGAAAGTCATAGATTTATAGTCATAAAGTCATATAGTCATATGATGGAAGAGAAAGTGGACCTACATAGAAAAAATAATAAAATGAACCTCAGACATTCTTAATACATTACACAAAAATTGCCTCAAAACGGATCATTGTCTTAAATGTAAAACATAAGAGTATAGTATAAAAAGTATATATTTTAAAAAATATAGGAAAAAATATTTGGGATGCATGACTAGGCAAGAATTCTTAGACTTGACACAAGAGCTGCTATATGTAAAGGAAAAATTGATATTTTGGACTTCATTAAAATTAAAAAATTTTTCCTACAAAAGACCATATTAAAAGGATAAAAGGATGAAAAGACAAGTTAAAGACTGGATAAAAATATTTGCAGCTACCTGCCTAACAAACCACTAGTATCTAGAGTATACAAATCCTCAAAATATTAGTAAAAAGTAAACACTCCATTTAGGACCTGTCAAATGACATGAAAGGACATTTCACTGAAGAGGGTACACAGATAATAAATATATGAAAGCTATTAAACATTATTAGCCATTTGGGAAATATAAATAAAGATCACAATGAGATTTGATAAAAATCACTACACATTTATTACAATGGCTAAAAGAAAAAAATAGTGACAACACCAAACATTATCAAGGATGCAGAGAAACTGGGTCATTCATTCATTCATGGTGGGAATAGGAAATGATACAACCACTTTGGAAAATGTCATGGTAGTTTCTTTGAATAAATATATTTTTAATACTAATCTTGTAACTACCATAGAGCTCAGAAATTTCACTCCTGAGTATTTAATTCAAATAAAATTTACATTCACACAAATATCTGTACATGAGTGTTTATAGCAGCTATATTTCCAATAGCCCAAACTGGAAACAACTCAGATTAATTCAAAGGGTGAATGGTTAAATAAACTCTGGTACATCATACCATGTTATATTACTAAACTATAAAGTGGAATAAATAATTGATTTATGCAAACAACCTGCATGAATCTCCAGCAAATTATGCTGAGTCAAAAAAGCCATTCTAAAAATATTACATAATGATTCCCTGTAAATAGCATTCTTGGAATTGTACAATTATAAAATGGAGAACACATTACTGATTGCCAAGAGTTAAGGGAGGGGTGGAGGCAAGAGATAATTGAGTGTAGATATAACAGGGTAACATAAGGGATTCCTGTGATGAAAATATTATGTATCTTGATTGCATTCTGTCAATATCCTGGTTGTGATATTGTACTGTAGATTTTCAAGAGGTCACCATTGGTGATATCTAGATGTATTAAATCTGTAGGACAGGTGGCAGGCTAAAATCTCCGGTATGAGATGCTGTAGTCGAGCAATTTTGTAAGTGATTTACATGTATTAATTTAGTTACTTTTCTCACAACACTTCTTGGTAGATTCTATCGTTACTCACATTTTGGAAAATGTAACTGAGTTAGAAATTGGCTATATTACTTGCTCATGATACAAAAGCCACGATTTTCCAAAATAAGATTTAAATCTCTAGGATCTGAATTTTTAAACACAGTGTCACACTCTCATTTATAGCACATGTTTAGATATTTTATTCATAACTCACTCTAAAAGTATTTTTATTATCCCATTTGTAGTTAATGATATGGCAGATACATTTGATTTTAATTCTGTCAGCATATTTTATATTTCCTTTTGTTACTGCTTTGTTGTTTTAAAATTACTCATTACATAGTCTATATTTCATTGTTTGGCTTATTTATAACTTGTTAATGTGTTTGTTTGGAAAGAAAAATTGATTAATATATATATACGGTTGTTATATAAAACATGTGGTTCTCTTTCCATTTTCATGGCTTAAAAGTTAGCTGCCTAGGTACAGTGGCTCATGCTCATAATCCCAGCACTTTGGGAAGCCTAGTGGATAACTTGAGGTCAGGAGTTTGAGACTATCCTGGCCAACATGGTGAAACACTGTCTCTACTAAAAATACAAAAATTAGCCAGGCGTGGTAACTTGTCATCCCAGTTACTCTAGAGGCTGAGGCAGAAGAATTGCTTGAGCCGGGAGGCAGAGGTTGCAGTGAGCTGAGATCATGCCACTGCACTGTAGCCTGAGTGACAGAGCGAGACTCCATCCCCCGACAAAAAATGTTAATTAATGTTCTTTTTACTGTATTACAGCAAAAAAGATTCAGAACTCTAAGACAAAGACATAATTGAAAAACATAAATACTTTCAACATAATCCCTGACTTTTACTTCAGAAACTATAAGTACTAATCAGATGTTACTAGTTTTGATTTCTTAGCTTTTATTGCTGATACATTTGTTGCAAGCATCCATTATTTCTCAAGCCAGAGAGTAAGATGTAAGAGTATGCAGTATATGTGTGCTGTCCATACTTCCGTTTTCCTACTTACAAACATGATCTCTTTGAAATAAAACAAACAAGTACTTATGGTTCTACGCTCTAGGAACATCAGTACTTTTCATTATGTTAACTCTTATCCAATAACATTTACTGTTTACCTGGAGCTATAGTTATTGTAGTACCATATGTTCTAGGCTGTTTTAAAAAATAGTAAGTCATTTCTGAAGAAAAATAAAACAGGTATTTATAAGTTTTAGATGCCTGGAATTATTATTTTAATATCATACTGTAAGAAAATCTTAGAATGAATTTTCTCAGGGAATGTAAATTTTTTTCAAAGAAGTATAGATCAGGAGTTATGTAAAGAGTTAGCATTGGCCGGGCGCGGTGGTTCATGCCTGTAATACCAGCACTTTGGGAGGCCAAAGTGGGTGGATCATGAGGTCAAAAGATCAAGACGATCCTGGACAAAATGGTGAATTCCTGTCTCTACTAAAAACACTAAAATTAGCTGGGCTTGGTGGCGCATGCCTGTATTCCCAGCTACTCCAGATGCTGAGGCAGGAGAATCACTTGAACCTGGGAAGCAGAGGCTGCAGTGAGCCAAGATTGTGCCACTACACTCTAGCCTGGCAACTGAATGAGACTCTGTCTCAAAAAAGGAAAGAGAAAAAAAAAAAAAAAAAAAAAGAGCATCATCAATGGAGTGGATTATTTGTTTTTCAAAATAAATGTATAATCATCATTGTCCTTAAGCACCATTAAAAAAATTATTTCTAATTTGGCTAAGGAATTTAAACATTGATTGTTAATATATTGTGATAGTGCTATGTTATCAAAAATGTAAACTAAATGTCAATTTTCACAAAAGCACTTTCACATTTTGTGTTCTAATAACCATGATCATACATAATATGCTTTGACTGCCTCCTATATGCAGAATAATGCCATAGGTTCTATAGAGAAAACAGGAAAAATTAACATAACGTTTTCCCCTTGTTCTCAGGATGCTTAAAATATTGATTCCATACAATACCAATAAATGTTAAAATAATGAAGAAAAATACAATGAAAATATTGTTATTTGTTTATGTGAGTTTTTCAATATGTATGCATCTTTACCAAAAACTATTTAGCATACAAATTTATGTATTCATTTATAAAACCTATATATGTACAACTGTATTAACATGTATTTCATAAAAGATGTTCAACTTATAAATTAAAAGATAAAAATATAACAAATTAATTATACAATATTTATATTTAGCTTTATTAATTCATTTTATGAGGTAGATCCTTATTGAATATAATTCTTCTGATTATTTTGAATTTTCAGACTGTATTTTAGCTAGGCTTGATGATTTTTTGTTGGTCTTTTCAGATCTCATTTAATAAGTGTGACTAAAAAGGAGTACGTGAAGCACATCTCCTTGTGGTTTGTTTTTGTATTTCTTCTTATTATCATCTTCAATATCACGTAGTTTATCTTCAATAAACTACATATTTATAGCAATGCATTTCAATGTACTGAAATAAAATAAGAATTCGAAGGGTCCATTTCCAACTTCTGCATATGATAGAATTCCTATTCATTTCTTAAGATGGATTGTGTACCACTTAAGATGCACAGTAATTGAATGTTTGATAGAAACTTTGACGAGAAGAAAATATGCAAAAATTTATTACTTTTAAATCATTTGATAGAAAACATACATACAAATTAAATTTTATTTTTTTATGTACTCTACTAAGTTACTTTCGTAACCACTGTGGCATAGAGTACCCATTTTGGTGACTAATGACATAGACTACAGATAAAATAGAAATAAATAGAGAAAAGGTAGATAAAATGGCATAGACTACAAATAAATTAGAAATACAGAAAAAAAGATAAATTCTGGCATAATTGGGAAAATTATTGCAAAGAACAAAGTGACAAAACTGAACACAAATAGATTGGTATAACTTAAAATTAGTGAGAAATACCTGAAGAATATTTAGTAATAAGTGCCACAGATATGAGTTAACAACATGCGAAAGAATGGCCTCAGTAAAGAAAACTTCTTGTTGTCAAGATAAGTTATCAAGTTCAATAGTTTTTCACAGCAAAACGTATTTCTCACAACAACATTCTTTGCATGATCAGGTGACTGTCCAATGTAGCTGTCTTCCATGTAGTAACTCCACATTTAGTGTCATTCAGGTGCAACCTCAAAATTAAGAAATACAGTTATGATAACTACTTTTAAATAAAAAAGCATAAATAATGAACCCCTTCTGCTTAAATAGATATTTCTGAAAATTATGCATAAAAAATTTGCTTATCTTCAAAGTGGCACAGGAGTATAAGAACCCATGTCTCCTAATGAGGAGAAAACCCAGATTTATTAGTGAATAATAATAATGTCTGAAGTCAAATATTCATGTAAATGATGGCAAATTCAGTTTTGGAGCTTTATAAAAAAAGGTTGAGAATGAATAAAGATAGAACACCAGAAAACAATGAACAACAATGGAGGAAAGTTCTAAATTCCTCTTTGTTTGAATTACGTTTTAATTAACTCATATAATACTGAAATTTATTATTTATTTTAGAATTTCATGTTTGCATGAAACAACAACCACAGTAAGTTATATGCAAAAAATCCCTTCATATTTATTAATGGCATTACTACTCATAAGCAGAAAGGGAACATACTGAAGACCATTATGTTAGATATTATTTGCTGCTGTTAGTCCTGAATGTGAACACTGATGATAAATCTTTATGAACTGCAGATGAATCCAATCTGGAATTTAAAAGAGTTTTAATATCTGTCCATTAAAATGACAAATGACTTAAAGAGATTCGATGTAACAAAAATGGCATTAGCTCACAGCTGAGAACGTAGTACTAAGGAAAGTAAAAAGGTTCAACACCTCCAGATATATTTAACAGAAGATATTTCAACCTGTAGCATTTCTGAGAGTAAACTGTGCATCTAGACAGGACTGTTATTTGCTATGAGAAATACTATGCTTCAAATAAATTGAAGAGCTCGAAAGCGTCGTAGGAGTACATTACTTAGAAACTGCACCTATTATTTGGTATCAATACTAAAGCTTATGAAAATCTGACGTGTTTATTTCAATTTTCATATTAGAAAATCGTTCAATAGAAGCTATATCCTTTTTTGGAATTTTACAGCATTCAAGGATCTGTTTCTAAAATCAATAAACATGGACCAAACTTCTTCTTTTTTTTTTTTTTTTTTTTTTTTTTTTTTTTTTTTTCTGAGATGGAGTCTCATTCTGTCACACAGCCTGAAGTGCAGTAGCGTGATCTCTTCTCCCTGAAAGCTTTGCCTCCCGAGTTCAAGTGAATCTCATGCTTCAGCCTCCTGAGTAGCTGCGATTACAGGCATATACCACCATGTCCAGCTAATTTTTGTATTTTTAGTAGAGACAAGTTTTCACCATGTTGGCCAGACTGGTCTCGAACTCCTGACCTCAAGTCATCCACCAGCCTCAGCCTCTCAAAGTACTGGGGTTACAGGGGTGAGCCACCACACCTGGCCTGAACAAACATTTTTTAAATACACCTATACATTGTGTAATATAACAACTGTAATTATATTAAACAGAAACTGTTCCCCAAAATGGCTAAAAGTTACATAGACAACCATGTGCAAAATAAATAAATATTAACTTATTAGAACATTATCATCCCATATTTTTGTTGTTCTCTCAAAAGCTTTAATTACCTCATATATTTTGATTTAAATGATATTTAAATAGTAAAATAAATATAATGCCAAATGACTATAGTATCTAACTGATGTATACATTCAGATACTAAGTATTCAAAGCAGTCAGTTAGGTTGACTGGTTTGAATTTGAAGTATGTTACCATGTGAAGTGTTAACACTGGGACTTAGTAACTCATGCTAGCTGGCAGAGTGATTTCTGGTCTAAGCATACTCATTTCTACATTCCTTTATGGCTACTAGTAGATGAATGATTCTCCAATTGAGAATTAATTTTAAAAGAGGGAATTAGTGAATGTAGATGAATAAGTGAAGAAAAATTATAAAAAAGCAGAAGTGAAGAATTTTGAAATGGAACTTTAGAATAGTTGAAGACTCTGAGAGAAAAGTTACTGATATCAGAAGGGATGGAAAGCGAAAAGATTTATTTTAGGTGTGGCTGAAGATGAACCACACATTGGTGCAGTCTTTATATCTGAAACTTAGTGGAATCTAGAAGGCAAAAGCTAGGTATAAAGTAGGATATATATTCAGTACATAGAATAATAGACCAAAAGAAAATATTAGTACAGACATCAGCTGAAATAAAATGAAATACATTTTAAAATATTTCCTTTCTTTTTACAAGTGAAACTTATAATTTATCTATGTATTTACATAATTTACAATCTTTAAGCAATTGTCACATAAATATAGACTGCAACTTTACATATGCTAAGCAACAGATACTTGTTTTTCCCCACCAAGATATTTGAGTTAAATAAAAAATTGACAGCATTTATACCACTTTCTTTACTTTCTCTCTTCTTCCTCTTTTTTGACCATTGCTAGACAACTTAGAATATATGAAATTCAATTTATTTCAGGCAACTTCTCTACCATCACCATGTTGATCATTTCTATAGCAGAAGGCAGAAATAAATTTTACCAAATTTCTAAAAGAATATGAAAGTTTAGATGTACAAAGAAACCCCTAACATCTAAAAAGTTGATTTAATATTAAGAAAAAAATAAAACAAAATGATGACTTCCACTTCAGGCAAGATAATATAAGGGATTAATTTTACCATCTAAAATTTACCAACTTTACCACACCAACAACAAACTAGACGAAATCTATGAAATCAATGGCTTTCACTGGAAAATAGTTTAGAAACAGCAGAGTTCACTGAGGGAAAGGAAACAACCAAGATGAGCTTCACAAGTGTACCATTTAATTGCCTAAGACAGTTTCCAGGCAACAACACAAAGAAGGAAGCCAGTATAGGTTCCAAAGCTCTTCCTGAGATGAGGAAACAGATTTAAGTGCTTGGGGAGGTAAAGGGAGTAGACATCGAAGAAGGGCAGAGTCTCAGAGAACTGTGCAGAGAGATTCACAAACGTATTCAGAGTTCATGTCTTCAACTCAGTACTGATAAGGATTCCGGGAAAAGCATCTGGAAACGAGCAGATAAAATAATCCCCAGAGATCACAGGAGATTGGGAAATGTCCTTACTTTCACTATTCAGAGCAGAAAAACATCCAAACAAGCAAGGTATCAAACGGGGTCTTTATATTGGTATTGCCTGAGTGGTATCGTCAGATTAGCCACACATTAAGGTTAATCTGTTAGGACTCACCTAACAAAGCTGAAAGGCAAGGCTCAAATGAATTTAACAATTTACACCCATCCAACATTTACACTGCATCCAAGAGGAAAGCTAGAAAGTATCAAAAGAATACCAAAAAAAAAAAAAAAAAAAAAGTCCAGTGCCTTACAATGTTTGATTTATAATGCCTAGAATCAATAAAAAATGGCAAGTATCCACATAAGCAAACATATTGAGGAAAAGAGCAATAAAAAAACCCGGATGTGAACATATAACTGAATTAATATTAATGAGCATTAATACAGTTATTATAAATATGCTCTATGTGTTTTAAAAGGAAAAGGAAAGCAAGTGTATGATATGAGATTTGGAAGGTATAGCTAGACCCATATTGAAAATTTAGATGTGAAAAACAGCAAGTCTTAGATTTAAAAAATACACTTGATAGAATTAACACTATGTTTCATTAAAAAATTGTGATTATGCATGCTTAGTAATAGAAACTACTCAAAATGAAACAAAATAAGGAAAAATGTTTAAAACTTTACTACCAGTGAAGCATGAGACAACTTTAAATGTCCTACTATAAATCTAACTGAAGTTTCAGTAGGAGGGAGAAGAGCAAAGAAAAGAATTGAGAAAAATAAATGCAAAAAAATTTTAATTCAGTGAAAACCATAAACCCACAGATTGAAGCTTAATGAAACTCAACCAGAAAATAAAGTACTTAAACTTAGAATAAATATAAAAATACTTAAAAGTACACAGAGGGAGAAAAGATAGTCTACAAACAAAACAAAAAGGTTAAGAATGAGAGCAGACTTCCCATCAGAAAAATTGCAAGTCAGAATATAGTGTAATAACATTTTGATGTAAGGAAAAACAAAATGTCAAGCTAGAATTATAATCCAGCAAACATATTCTCCTAAAACAAAAGGAAAGGTTTTTTAGGTTTATAAAAACAGAAAAAAAAATATTCTCAGATGAGTAGAATGTGAAGTGTACAAAGAAGTCCTCAGGGATATAAATAATAATAATAATAATGGTGGATAGAAAACTTATCTACCAAAAACGTGAGAGCTAACTATTTAGTACACGTGGACACAACGATGGAAACAATAGATGCAAGGGGTTACCTTAGGGGAGAGGGTGGAAGGAGGGTGTGGATCACAAAACTACCTATCAGGCACTATTCTCACTACTATGGGTGACAAAATTATTTGTAGACAAAACTCTAGTAACATGCAATTTACTCATGTTACAAACCTGCACATGTACCTTCTTAACCTAAAATAAAAGTTGAGAAAAGGAAACTAAATGGGACAAATAGAACAAATAACAAGGTGATAGGTTTAAATTCAAAATTCAAACATAAACATGTTAGATGTAAGTTTTCTAAACACCATAATTAACAAGTAACAGTTTGTATAACAAAGATACAGCTGTATGTTGTCTATAAAACACACATTTTCAATGTAAGGACACAGACAGTTTAACAGTAAAAGGTAGAAAAATATACCATGCTAACACTAATACAAAGCAAACAGGTATGTCTATGTTAATTTCTGACAAAGTAGAACTGACAGCAACATATAAACTAGTAATAAAGAAAGTCATTTCATAAAGATAAAGGAATCGTTTTGTTGAGTGTCAAGTGCAGACAAGGATGTGGAGAAACTGGAACTCTGATTCACTAATGCTGAGTACTTAACATGCTGCTGAAGAAATTAAAATGAGGAAAACTGGCACTATAAAATAAAGCTGAATGTATATTTTATGACAGAGCTATTGCTATCCAAATATATTAATTTATTGAGCTGTATAATTATTTATCTATTTTTATATAACATATATAAATGAAATAATCTCATTTTTACTGATAAAATCCTTTATAGGACATAGATATCTTCTGAACATTAGGAGAATAGTATATGTGTAGGTGGTTGATTCTTTTTTCTCTTTCTGAAGTATGAGTGTAAATAGTAATGTTGCATTTTCTATGAGAAGAATTTGTTCTTGTCTAAGTTCCTTGAGGGGATGGCATTGTCCCTGTATGGATAAAGGTTAAGAAAAAATAAATATTAGGATGTAACATGTATTTTCAAATCATTTAACACTTGTAGGGAAGTCATGTTTCTTTACCTCTCTGGAAGTTCTGTTGAAGAAAGATGACCAACTGAAAAAGTATGCAGATTTCAACACTGGGTTGCAGGGCTTATGGAAATCTTGAGATTGTTTACCTAGAAAATGGACCCAAAATATAACATCAAAACATAACAAAAGGCCTAGAGTGCTCAGAGATAATCAGAATGAATAGCCCCAAAAATGTAAATTTTTATTTATACAGTAATGAATACATATGGCTAAATAGGTTGGCCCCTGAGTTTATGGTATGGAAAGATAAGATTGCAATATATTTTCCCAAGGGTTGGAGATTAGGAAAACTGCCCCTACAACACTTGAGGTTGGGAGTAATTTTGCAACAATTACATATTTTCTTTTCTTTTTCTTTCTTTCTTTTTTTTTTTTTTTTTTTTTTTTTGAGACATAGTCTTGCTCTGTTGCCCAGGCTGGAGTGCAGTGGCACGACCTCGGCTCACTGCAAGCTCCACCACCCAGGTTTACGCCATTGTCCCACGCCCGCCTAGTATTTTTTTTTCTCTTTTTGTGTGTGTGTATTTTTAGTAGAGACGGGGTTTCACCATGTTAGCCAGGATGGTCTCGATCTCCTGACCTCGTGATCAGCCCGCCTCAGCCTCCCAAAGTGCTGGGATTACAGGTGTGAGCCACCACGCCTGGCCTAAATTTGTCTTTCACTCTTAATAACCTAGATATGGTTTGGATCTATGTCTCCACCTAAATCTTATGTCTAATTGTAATTCCCAGTGTTGGAGGTAGGATGTGGTGGGAAGTGATTGGATTATGAATGTGGAATTCCCATGAATGATGTAGTAATACCCTTGGTACTGTGTAATGAGTGAGTTCTTATGAGATCTGGTTGTTTAAATGTATGTGGAACCTTCTCCACCTTTCTCTTGGTCCAGCTCCTGCCATGTAAGATGCCTACTCCTGCTTTGCCTTCTACAATAAGTAAAAGCTCCCTGAGGTCCAGAAGCAGATGATGACATGCATTTTCAAAAGCCCGTGGAACCGTGAGGCAATTAAACCTGTTGTCTTCATAAATTACCCAGTCTTAGGTATTTCTTTATAGCACTGTGAGAATGAACTAATACAGACCCTTATGATTAATTGGATCCCGCTGGACAATCCAAGAAAATCTCCCCATTTTAAAATTGGTTGATTGACAAATTAAATTTGATCTACAAGAGTAATGTCCCTTTGACATGTAGCATAATACATTCACAGACCCCAAGGGTTAGGACATGACATCTGTGGAAGATCATTCTTATACCCAGCACACATAGGGTATTCACTACTTTGTTAAATTCACTAGAAACAAGAAAACTACACAAAAATATATAAGGACGTGACAATTAAGGCAAACTTTTAGCAATTTCATGAGATTAAAATTACTGTGGAAATAATGGAGAAAATCCAAAAAGAAGTCTACAGTTAGTCACAGAGAGATGAGCACTATCCAAGAACAACTCATAAATAAAAGAAAAATCATAAGACTCTTAAAATGAACACAGACTAGACTTTGCTCATTGTCCAGTCCCAGCAATTGTAGGTTCTCACAATATTTTCAATTATGAAGACATGGGAAATGATAGCAGATAAAGAATCCAATAAACTTATATAACTTGTTTTCTGTTGAAAAGTCTCTATGTGAGAAATGACTTGCCTGGTCACACTATAAAATAGAAACCCATTTCCCCTGGGTATCTATCATTTTAACACTTCTCAATATTTTTTACATAGTTGTTCACTCTTTATATAATATGTATTTTTATGTATATTTGCTTATATTCTTTCTATATTACTAAGGTATAAATCATATCTGGACAGAAGTTTTATTTTTCCTCTGCTTTATTCCTAGAATACAGAAAGTGCCAGAAATACAATAGGAGTTTGGTAAGTATATGTTTTATGAATGAATGAAAGTTATCATATATAAGTTTATGTAACATGTTAAACCTATTTTCTTTATAAATTAACCAGTCTTGAGTATTTCTATATAGCAGTTTGAGAATGGACTAATACAGACCCTTATGATTAATTGAGTCCACTTGGATAACCTAAGAAAATCTGCCAACTTTAAAATTGGTTGATTAACAAATTTAATTTGATCTACAACAGTAAGTAATATTCCTTTGACAAGTAATATAATACAGTCATAGACTCCAAGGGTTAAGACGTGACATCTATGGGGGACCATTATTATGCCCACCACAAATAGGGTGAGCATAATATATTCCTGGAAGAAACATTTCTCATGAATCCATTCAAGTCTCATTGCAGTGGCCATAAATGTGTGTCACTCAGATCTCCATCAAGAGATGACTACAGCTCTGGGTCTTGACCCTTTGGACTCATGATTGCAGCTCCATTCATCATTGCAACTGCACCATGGTAACAACTTTCTCAGGCTGCTTCTGGGTCATGAATGGTCATGAAGGGACACCCTTGCTGGTCTATTTCTACCAATCTCACAATTATTCCAATTGGCAGCCTTTGCTAGTGGACTTATCATCAGACTGTTAAAAACTTCCTCAAGAAAAACAAAAACAAAAAATAAAAACAAAACAGCAACCAAAAAAAGCCCTGCAATCTAAAACTGCTCCTACCCAAACCACCATTCTTATGCTCCCTCACAGTTCTGAGAATTGTGTTATCATCTAAATGCTTTTCCTAATTCTTCTTGCTCCCTTCCAATATGTGTTTCCCCAGAATTTCCTCTAATAAATCTCTTGCATGCCTAATTCCAAGTTAACATCTGCTTCTTTGAGGACCCCAAATGCATAACTGGTACTGAGTTGGGGTTCTGAAAAAACAGCAGTAAGTTGGAATTTTGGAACTAACTCACTCATCGTTCAGCTGAAAGAACTGTCTTGGAATATGAGGCATAGTTAGTCCCTGGCATAAGATGGCAACCACAATGCTGAAGATTTCACCAACGTTGGCCTGGGAAAACATCCAAGAAGGAAAGTGTTCTTGCTGATATAATGAGTCAGACGTGTACAAGATATGCAGGAAATAGTACTTACAAAGACATCAAAGTTGGCTGATTATTACTAAGTGGGATTGACACTAAAGAAGGATAATGACTAACTGAGGGCAGTTAAATAGTTAAGGCTAGGAGAGGCAGAAGGAATTGTTGATAGATTGCAAAGAGACTGATATCCTGCAATGGATATCAGAGCTTATTAGCAGATACAGGAGTTAATAGAATTGAAGAGCTCCAGATATGTTACATTCTGAGTTAACGTGGTTATATTATGCTAACTGAGGTCAGAGCCCTGAGGAGGAAAACTGGCACCCTAAACTATGAGATAGGAATATCAAGATAGATATTCCTAAAAAATTTGGCTCTCTAGGCTCCATGAATACTCAGCTGTTACAGGAGTGGCCTATTTCTTTCATATAATACAAGACACTGTCAAGCTTTCTCATATACAATGAGAAAAGGTGTCCCCCACCTGCGAGCAAGACCATGCCATTTACAGCAGTTATTTTATGCCTTTTGAGAGACAGCTCCTGGTGTGTAAGTGGAGTTTTGTGGACAAGCAACACTTAACTCTGTGGCACCACATAACCATGACTCCAGAACTGCTCATTGCAAGCTGAATCTGCTATATCCAAGTCAGAAAGTTTGGGGGGCATTTTGTAATGTCTGAAAAGCTTATTATTACTAGCATTATGATAAACTATGAAGACATTTATTGTTCAGAAATGCATAACAGCATATAAAGATGAAACGTTTTTAATATTTTACAAAATAGTTCAACAAAATAAGAGAGGAAGTAAATATGATAAATTCAAACAATTATTAAATTTGAAATATAATTGTTGAAAATTTTTCAAAGGCAGAAAGTCAGAAAAGTATTTTATTACTAGTATGTAATCATTATATAAAAGTATGGGCTTAATTATTAAATAATTAGCACTTAGAATATGTTGATCAGCAAATATCTTAGAAATACTGCCTAGAGGATGATCTCTGTCTATATATTATAGGCATTGATATTTTACAATAAAAATAAAACATATACACTCTAATGATAAAATCGGAGTCTCATGTATGGCCATATGTTTATTATATTTTTATAACAAATGTTTTTAATGTTTCTAGAGTCTATGCAATATAGGAATTCCATATAATTTGAATAAATTACCTAGATTCATTACTTTGGCTTCTGTGAGTTTTACCAGTAGTCATCAACATATTAGAGTGTCTTAAGCCTAAATGTCTGAAAATGCTTATCTTAATGTATTTTAACTTTAAAATAGTCTGTGTTTAATGGCAAGGCAGCACATATTAATGTAATTCTCTTGACTTATATGCAATTAGGATATATTTGCAATAGAAACTACTAAATAAACCAAAATGATTTAATGTGATATTGATTTTAATATCTCAGCTTAATGAAAACTTCTAAAAGTTTAGAAAATGATATAATTAATTAAAAATGTTTAATTCTAATAGCTTCTGAATCTATGAGATATTTCAAGATGCTATAATAAAACTGTGATTTAGAAATGTGAATGAAGTGCAAACAAGCATCTAGTGTCACCTATTTTGTTGTACAAAGCATTCTAGAGCCCAGGCAGGGCCATGATGCAGTATACACTACAGAGAAACGGTGAACAATCTACCTGCTGCACTTATTGAAACTACAGGCTAACGCTAATTACTGGAGAGGCTTCTTCTCATCTCCAATTTAATCATGCATTAGCAGAAGAATTTCAGAGCCAGAGAGGGGTCTGTACTCTGTTCGCATATATGCATTTTCCATGTATTTAGTTTTCAAAAATCTATCTCATGTCAGGCACTATGATTGTTTCTTGATAAAAAGGAGTGGATGAATCCAAAAGTAGCATTCTGTAGGAAAATGACGGAAAAAGAAACTGAAATATTGAAAGTCTAGCATTATTTTTTTAAATCCTTTTATGATCATTGGATATGGAGATGTGATATTTCCTTTTGTTGTCTTAATAGGTGTTATATGTTCTGTATGTGTAAGGGTCAGATATAAATAATACAATTATATATTTGCTAATCCTCATACATATAAATGGAATTAAAAATACTAAGTACATATATATGTTTTAGTTTGAGAAAATCCTTTACAACTTTCATGGAAGATAGTAAGAAAACCAGTTTGGCAGAAGTCAAACTTCAGATGCTTTTTCTGGTTTTCTAGTCACAAATCCTGGTCTACATGTGTTTTATAACTTATCTGAATCTTGGTTCTTAGACTTTATTTCAGTCTACCTCTTTATTATTAACATCACCTATTTCAAATACAATACATAAATTCTTTTTTTTCTTAGACCTACAGTCAGCGGAAAAACAAAATACACACACACACCCCACCGATTTATCACTTATTTCAAATACAATATGTGAATACTTTTGTCTTAGACCTACATAGTCGGTGGCATAACAAAATACACTCCCCCCTGACATATGTATATATACTAAACAAAGAAAAAAAAAAAACAAGCCAATAAAAACCCACAATATTTGCAAAAGACAGAGAAAATAATGCATACATTGAAAAAATACATTGCAGAAAAAAGAAAAGCATCCAAAGTTATTAACTGTCATGGCAAAATAGATACATGTGAAAAATAAGTCAATAGATTGTAGAATCAAAGGGGAGATTTGGGTACACATATTTGACAATTCATTTTATAGATAATGAGATTGTGATTTTGGTGTTTTTCCTGAGCTATTTATACACCTATTTGGCGGTAGACTTGGAGTCCTAGTGATAATCTTTTAGCGTAAATATTTTTGATATTTTTCCTTTAGATTAAGTAGGATCTAGTTTATAATTTCTTATTTGAGACATTATAATATAAAAGTATCTTATCCTTTAAACTGGTAGTTTTAGACAATTATAGAAACTGATAATATTGAGGAAACAAGATTTTTTTATTCTTCACTTGATAAGCTAGGGAAAATTTTAGGGTTACATGACTCAAAAAGCTGAGTCATTTCAGAATTAAAGCACATTTTGAAAAAAGAATGTGAGATTCTCTGAATTCACTAGGCTCTAATCAGGTTAGACTAGCAACTAATAGAACATAATTTATTTGTTACAAATTCTATTAACAAGTAATAATACCAGTTACCATAAAGAAAAAAATCATCAACAAATAATGGTGTCTATATGCATTATATATCTGTTATGAAACACTGTGAACTGTAAACCTTATGCCCTGAGCTATGACAAAATCAATTTTACATTTTATAAAAGCACTCTGATAGTCAATTTAAAAGAGGAAAACAAATTCCAGATAACTGGTCAGTAGGCTTCTGGAATAACATAGGAAAAGAATGGAATAAACCTGAGCTACGGCAATAGCTGTACGGATGAAAAAATTTGGTTTAATATACAAATGATATAGATTTGAGTACTGACATAGAAGTGGAATACTTAGAGCTAGTGCTGAGGAGAGAGTCCCAGAAGTTGCAGATTTGTGAATGATACACATGGATACAGAAGTATATCGGGGTGGACAAGATTTCCTAGGGGTAAGCAAAAAGACTGAAGACAAAAATAGGCAGTAGATTAGAAGGAAAAAAAGACAAAGAGGAGGAAAATCAGGATGTTGTATCATAGAAACCAGCAGAATATAGAAGTATAAAAAGGATGGACGTGTAAGAAGGAAGGAGATGCCAGTTGTCAACTTTTGTTAACACTATGCCATCTGAGGCACTGTCCCTCCAGCCTACCACCTTCTGCTACTAGATTATGACATAAAATACTCCAATTTAAAATACCTCAATACCTTAGTCCATATAGCATATTTTAAAATCATTAGGTTTCAGCTCAGATTTTCTATTGCTGTGTTATCTTTGACTAATTTTTATAACTTCTATATTCTCCATTTTTCTTTTCTGTAAAATGTGATTACTTTATTGAGAAAATACAGATATTTATTATCAGAATGATAGCATGTCTTATGCAGTGCTTGGTATTAAATACATGGTAAGCCTTGAAGAGTCAGCAACTATTTAATGATTATTAACATTTATTTGACATTTATTTGGCATTTAAGGCCATCTGGGACTTGCACCCATCTACTTCTTTAGTCATCTCTTGCTGTAATAACCATTATACTATGTTACAACAATTTTATCTCCTATTTTCCCCTCAGTGCATTATTAATTGAAATTTTGAATCAATGGTAACTTTTCAAACATGATATCACCAGATTACTATTATTATATTAGTAGATTGAAGAATGAGAAGGCATTTTTTAATTAGAAACACACCCATCTATACCTGTCTTCTCTTTAATGTTATTCATTATGTTATATTTGAAAATTATCACAGTAACTAAATTGTTACTAGAGTCTAGGGAAGAGGAGGTAAGAGATAGCTGTTCTAAATGCCTTAGTCCATTCAATGAGAAGATGAATGGTTATTAAAAGCTGCTGATTGAGCTCTGTAACAGTAAGTTATGAATAAAAATGTAATTTTTCTTGTATACAAAAGAATTCCATGGGAACTTGGGTTACATTTAATTTTATTGAAATATTTCCAATTATGGCAGGAATAAAGTAAGAAAAATACCAGTGAGACTTTCAAAAGATATTTAATATGGAGATGTTGTCACACAGAAAGAATGCAAAGGTCCCTCATGATATCAGAAAGATGAGTTTTTAAAAAACAAATTTGTCCTTTAAATTGCACAGCTCAAATAAATAAACTTGAGGAGAATAATACAGTATTTTCTATGTACAAAAATTTTTTTAAATATACTATTTATGTATGTGATACAGTAATGAGGAATTACTGTCATCTTAGTAAATTACTAGAGTAAATCAAGGAAGATAATTTGAATTTAGCACATATCCTCAAAAAAATCCGTGGTGGATAACAATATTTAATCAGGGCAGTTGATTACGTTGTTAGACTCAAGTATTCAACAAAACTATTTGGGGGATATATATTCTTTTAAAAATATTTTAAATTTTGAATTATCTTTATTTGTTGACAGCTTTTAGAAATATTTCAAAATTTACACAAATGGAAATCTTCAACTCCACTTATTTATATCTGCTTTAATTCTTTCAAAATTACCCTTTACTTTTTAGAATATAAGTTTCAAACTTTTAAAACATTTACACTTATTTATTTATTCTTTTTGTCATTATTTTTAAAGGATTTGTTTTCTTAATTTTACCTGACAATTATCAGTACAAGTATATAGAAATGCAATTAGTTTCATATAACCTCGTATTCTGCTAACTTATTGCACAAGTTTATTGGAACATAGTTCTAATAGTAATATACTAATAGTAGATTTATTAAAAGTTTTTATATAAAAATACGTGATCTATGACTAGAAATAGTTTTTCTTCTCCTTTTACAATAGAGAAGACTTTTTTTTTTTTTTTTTTTTTCATTTTCTTGCTTAACTTCCCTGGCTAGAACTTCTAGTTCAAAGTTAAACAAAGTTAAACACAAGTATCAAGAGCAGGTATTCTTATCTTGTTTCTGATCTTAGAGGGAAAGCATTTAGTTTTTATCATTAAGGTGCAATTTTAATTTTGGATTTTTCATAGATGTCTTTTATCAGATTGAGAATATTCCCTTTTGTTTCTTATTTATTGACCGCTTTATCATAAATATTGGATTTTGTCAAATGCATTTCTGTTTCTAAACAAGATAGTGTGGATTTTGTTATTTTTTTTATTGTTCACATGATGTTTTGTACTATTTGATTTTCAGATGAGAATTCAACCTTGCATATCTGGAATAAAAAACAGTTTTTCATAGTGTTTGATCTGTTTTATACGTTGTCATGTTCACTGCACTAGTACTTTGTTGAGGATTTTTATGTTTATATTTATTCATATGAGATTCTGGTCTGTGGTTTTCTTATAGTATCTTTGTCTGGTTTTAGTATCAGGGTAATACTGGCCACATAGAATGAATTGGAGAGTATTCCTTTCCCTCATCTTCATTCTTTGGAAGAGTTTGCAAAAAACTAGTATTAATTAAAAAAAAAAAAAAAAAACATGGATTTTTATTCATTTGTTTCTTTGTTTAGTGGCTTAGCATATGATTTATCTTGGAAAATGTTTCATGGATATTCTGACATTTAGGAACAGCACATTTGAGTGCTCAGTCTATGTTTGTATTATTGCTCAGCTTCTAAATCCTTTTTGATCTTCTACCTAGTTCTATTCATTACCAAAAGTGGGGTACTGAAATCTCTATTACTTCTGAAATGCCTATTTCTCCTTCATTTCCTACTGTCAGTTTTGCTTTAGGTATTTTGAGGGTCTATTGTTAGGTTCATATATGTTTATAATTATTACATATTGCTGATAGACTCTATTGTTGTAAATGCCTCTTTTTATCTCTAGTAACATTTTTTGTTTTGAATTTGATTTTGCCTGATATTAGTATGGAAACGTAAGATGTCTTATGATTGTTTGCATGACATAGTTGGATCTAATTTTGTTATCCAGTGTGAGAATCTCTGCCTTTTCATTGATTACTTAGTCAATTTACATGTAATGTTATTATGTGTATATTTAATAGTTGTATTTACATCAGCCATTTTACTCTTTTATGTTCTCTGTGTCTCATGTCTCTTTTGTTTCTGTATTCCTTATTTTTTTATTTTGTGCATTAATTGAATATTTTACAAAGTAGCATTTTAATTTTTAAATAACTTTTTTAACTATATTTTTAGAAGTTGTTTTCTTAGTGGTTTCTATAGAGCTTACAATGTATCTCTTAGCTTATCAGGATCCACTTCAGATTTATATTGACTTAATTCCAGCAAGGTATAGAGACATTTTTTCTATATAGTTTTATTTTCTTTTACACATTTTTGTGGTAATATTGTTAAAAATATTGTAGCTATAAATGTTATAAAACCAATACTATATTGGTATAATTATTAGTTTATATAATTTTAAGACTTTTATAAAAGCTTAGAGAGGAAAGGGAAGAAGCATGTATTTATAGAATTTGTTATGTTAACCGTTTTATTTACCATTTCAGGGTTTATTCTTTCTTTGTTTCTTTTTCCTTACTTATTTGAGTTACAATCTGATGTCATTTCCTTAATCCAATGCAGCTTTGCTCCCACTTACCTTCATTTGCTGTTGTTAGGACATATACTACCTTTCTACGTACTATAGGCTCAAAAATGCAATTATACATATTTTATACTATATTTTAATGCATTAAAAGAGTAAGAACACAAAAGGTGAATTTGCACTATCTTTATAATTGCATAATTACTTTTATTGGTTTTCTGCATGTGTGTGTGTGTATTCAAATCTAGAATCAATTCCTTTCAGCATAATGAACTTTCCTATTATTTTTTGTTAGACTGGTCTGCTAAGAATAATTCTTTCAGTTTTTGTTTGCCTGGTTATATTTTCATTTTACCTTCCTTTTTGAAAGATAATACTACTGGATAAAGGGAGTATACTTTCCTTTTCTTCCGAGCAATTTTAATGATATCTCATTGACTTCTGGCCTCCATTTCTGATGAGACGTCAATAACCTTTTAGGGGTTCTCTTGTATGTGATGAGTCATTCTTATCTTGCTGCCTTCAGTATTTTCTCCTTGTGTTTGAAGTAATTTTAAATTTGATGTTTCAAGTATTTTGGATTTTGTACATTTTAATAGGTATGTAGTGGTATCACATTTTTGTTTTAATTTGTAATTCTCTAATGACTTATGATGTTGAGCATCTTCTCATATGCTTACTTGTCATGTGCATATCATTCCTGGTTTGGTGTCTGTTTAGATCTTTGACCAATTTTGAATTGAGTTATTTGTTTTCCTATTGCTAAATTTAAAGTCTTATTTGTATATCTGGAGACCAGTCATGTATCAGATATATGTTTTCCAAATATGTTCTTCTAATTGGTAGCTTGCCATTTTCAGAGCAGAAGATTTTAATTTAAATGGCATACAACTTATCAATTATTTATTTTATGGATTATGCTTTTGTTATTTTATCTAAGAAGTCTTCACCAAATCCAAAACCACCTATATTTTCATTCATTTTTTAATTTATTCATATACATTGACAAGTAAAATAATATATATTCATGGTGAAAGACATGATGTTTCATATATGTATACATCATGGAATGACTAAAAGTGTTTAATATTTCTTTTCCTTTTCTGTAGCTTCTTTATTTTATAAAACACAATATTTAAGTCAGGCCAATTAAGTTCCTACAAGGACTCTAAGTGTGCAAGTGAAAGGAAGAGTCACATGTCTCTCACTTTAAATCTAACTATAGAAATGATTAAGCTTAGTGAGGAAGGCATTTTGAAAGCTCATATAGACCAATAGCTAGACCTGTCACTCCAAACAGCCAGGTTGTGAGCACAAAGTAAAACTTCTTGAAGGAAATTAAAAATGCGACTCCAATGAATACACAAATGATAAGAAAGTGAAATGGCTTTATCGCTGATATAGAGAGTTTTAATGGTCTGGATAGAAGATCAAGCCAGCCACGACATTCCCTTAAGGCAAAACCTAATCCACAGTAAGGCCCCCCTCTCTTCTATTCTGTGAAGGCTAAGAGAGTGAGAACGCTTCAGAATAATAGTTGGAAGCTAGCAAATTGGTTCATGAGTTTTAAGGAAATAACTTATTTCCGTAACATAAAATTGCAAGGTAAAGCAGTAAGTGTTAGTGGAAAAGCTTCAGCAAGTTATCCAGGTTTAGCTAAGACCTTTGGTGACAAAACAATACTAAAGTACAGATTTTCAGTGTAAACAAAACAACTTTGTAGTGGAAGAAGATGCCGTCTGGGATCTTCACAGCTAGAGAGCAAACCAATGCCTGGCTTCAAAGCCTCAGAGGACTGACTAACTTCTGATAAGGGCTAATGCAGCTGGTGAGTTTAAGTCAAGCCAAATTCATTTACCATTTTAAAATCCTAGAACCATTAAGAATTATGCTAAATCTACTCTGCCTATGCTCTATTAGTGGAAAAACAAAGCCTCAATGACAACACATCTGTTTACAGCATGGTTTCTGAAACATTTTAAGCCCATTGTTGAGACTTACTGCTTAGGAGAAAGGATTTCTTTCAAAATATTGCTGCTCATTGACAATACACCTGGTCACTCAAGAGCTCTGATGAATATATACAAGAAGATGAATGTTGTTTTCATGCTTATTAACACAACATCCTTTCTGAAGCCCATGAATGAAGGAGTAATTTTGAGTTTCCAATCTTATTACTTAATAAATGCATAAGTATTTAGCTTCCATAGGTAGTAATTTCTTTGATGGATCTGGGTAAAGTAAATTGAAAACTTTCCAGAAATAATTCATAATTTTAGGTTTTATTAGGCACATTTATAATTTGTGGGAGGGTGGAAAAATATCAACATTAACAGAACTTTAGAAGAAGTTGATTCTAAATCTCATGGAAGATTTTGAGGGGTTCAAGTCTTGCGTGTAGGAAGTAACTGCAGATGTGGTACAGATAGCAAGAGAGCTAGAATTAGAAGTAGAATCTGAAGATTAGACTGAATTGCTATGATTTCTTGATAAAACTTGAATGGATGAGTAGTTGCTTCTTATGGATGAGCAAAGAAAGTTGTTTCTTGAGATTGAATCTGTTTCTGGTGAAGATACTTTAAGCATTGTTGAAATGACAATAAATAACTTAGAATATCACATAAACTCAGTTGATAAAGCAGAAGCACAATTTGGGAAGATTGACTTCAATTCAAAAGCAGTTCTACTGTGGGTAAAATGTCATCAAACAGAATCATATGCTACAGAGAAATAGTTTATAAAAGGGAGAGTTAATCAATGTGGCAAACTTCATGATTGTCTTTAAGAAGTTGTCATGGCCACCCCATCCTTCAGCAAACAAAACTCTGATAAGTCAGCAACCAGCAACATCAAGGCAAGACCCTCCACCAGTAAATAGATTATATTTCACAGAAGGCTTAGATAATCGTTACTATTTTTTTAACAATAAGATATTTTTATTAAGTTATATATATTGTTTTTGACATAATGCTATTGCACACTTAATAGACTATACTAGAGTGTAAACATAACTTTTATATGCACTGGAAAACCAAAAAATTATGTGTCTGTCTTCATTGTGATATGTATTTTATTGCAGTGGTCTGAATTTGAACCTACAATACCTCCACAGTATGTTTGTATTATCTGAGGTGCAGATGCTTGTGAAGTAGCTGGGGAGCCACAAATGACAGCACAGGCATGTGAAGAGTTAGACTGGCCCCAGGATTAAGCCAGGACCCAGTTCTCTGTGACAGCTGATCTGGTGATAGTAGTGTGATTGTAAACCCACAGGTGGGGCTTGGCTCCAGGGCCTGAGGTGCAAGCTAGCTTGCTATGGTGATGGCTCTGGTATCTGAGATGTGAGCAGTTTCATCGCAGCCACAGAGACCCAATCTGGAGTATAGGCATACAAGGAGCTGCCATGACCCCAGAGTTAGGACTTACATGAGGTGGGAGAAGTGACAGCCCTTTTCCTGAAGTGGCACAACAGTGGCCTCTTATTGGGTGTAGGAGGGGTATGCAGCCACGTCTTCTTCTCTGGAGTTCCCCAGCAGGAGTAGCTGTTGGTTACCTCAGTGACTAGAGATGTCAGTGTCATCTGAGGAGCAGGCCACTGGGGAACACAGTGGTTCCAACACTGTAGCCCTTACTGATAGCCCCTGCCTTTCTCCTTTCTTCTTTGCTCCTATCTGTCTCTGTTTTTATTGTTTTTGTTGTTGTTGTTGTTGGTTTTTTTTTTTTTTTTTTTAATCCACTGTGTTGCTGCAGATCTTTTAATAGGCCCTTGTACCCTCTCTGGGTTATATGGTTTGTGAATAGCTGTCTATATTTGTGTTTTTGTAGGAGCATAAAGGCTGGTATCTCCTACTCCACCATTTTGGTGATGTCACTGTCTAGATTTTCATATATATACACATATATATTCATATATAAGTGTGTGTGTATATATATAGTTTTTAAAGAGTTATTTGCATTTCTCTAATTGTTCCTCTTCTTGCTTTGAAGAATATACTATTTTTTACTATATCTCTGAATATTCTAATTTTATAGCTTTTTTTTGAAAGTTATTTTCTACTCTTTAATTGTTTTTGACTATACCAGAATCAGTTTCTTCAATTCAGACACTGTCTTTTCTGTTCCTGGTGTTTAAACTGACATGATGAATCCTGGTGTTGACTCATTTACTGGAATGAATGACTAGGTGGAATTTCACAATAATATTAAAAGGAATCTCCTTTTCTACATTATATATTAAAAAAATGTTTCACCAAAACTTCATCTCCCTGGGAGAGGAACTGTATGAGGACAAAAACAGGATGCGATAGCCTTCCTGTTGTATTTGAATGTATCCAGGCAGGGAGCTGTTTTAACTGTGCCACTCCCACAAAGTAAGAATTCTAAGAATTAGGTAAATATGAGATATTTTATATAGCAGGCATTGTGTATAGAAAGCTTTCATTCGCCCTTTTTTTTTCAGTTTTATACCTTATTTGTCACCTATATACTTATCTTCAACCTAAACATACTATAAGACTTGAGTAAAGAATATTCACTCCACTTTCCATTGCTTCTATTGTCACCTTACTCTCACTGCTGGCTGCCACACATCTTCCTGATGCATGAATCTTCTCTCTGCTTCCCACCTCCACACTGTTTCTGCTCCTTTCACTATAGTGGTTTTATTTCTTTTGTATCCTATATTGCAGCTCCAGTGCCTCATCTCACTGCTTGACCTGAAAGCCTAAAAATGATTTTAAAATATTATGTCTTAAAATCATGAAGTTCTTCATGAAAGTAAAAAGAAAGAAAAGTAAGTGCCAAAAAAATATTGCTGAATTGGCATAGTTGCTGTGGAATTTTATATGTTTGTTTATATGTGAAATGAAGATATAAACTGTTGAAATAAAGAATGACAAAAAGGCTACACTGGGCAGTGGATTTCACTGTCAAAACCTATATAACTGAAGCCATGAAGTATTTAAAATAGTGATGAGAAAACAAAACTAAACTTAATTTAGTTAAGTCATACTTTTATATTTGTTTTCAAGTAGAAAATTATTGAAATAATAAAGCCTGTACTAAAGGGATATGTCTAGACAATGTGTATTAATCCTCATACTTAGTTAAATGTTAGTAAATCTTATTATTATAATTACCTTTTTTTGAAAGCAGCAGTGAAAACTTCTAAACTGGTTATATATTTTTCTATTTTGATTTTCATACTGAACACATGTACACCATAAATTACATTGATTAATACATACTATTACCTACTTACCATTGCAACAGCAACATTTAACCTGGTAGCTAGAGAAGAGTTAGCAGTAGTACTCATTACTTTGTAGTTTCTTTGAAGCACCACCTTAAATTCTACTACTGTTGTCATGCATTTTACTTGGTCTTTAGTATTAATTTCTCACATTTCTGTGTTAAAAAAAAAATAAATGTGGGGGAAGAAATGAGTAAGAAGGAAGAACTATGAGGAAATTTATTGCGGAACCACCGAATTAAGACTATTATTCCCATAGCCTAAAATTCTTTTAACTAACGTGCCCACCATTGAAGACAATTGTTAATTCACAGTGAGAAGAAATACAAACATCCAGATGAGAAGCAGTCTCTCTGTCTCTCTCTTTCTCTCTCTCACTTTCTCTCTTTCTCTCACCTTACACACATTCAAGTCTTGGGAAATTATCCTTTATCAAAATATTGATGAACATTTTGTTACTGTGCAGTTTTGTCAGGCACATATGTAAGCAGAGTCTCCAGATCAGTCAGATTAAAGTGAGGGCAGAAGAAACAAAATAACTTCAGAATAGGACAAGAATGTCTGTGCCTAATAGATTAGTGACATCTTCCATTTGTTCACATTCCCAAAGGGAACCATGAGATCATGATTTATGAAGTATGAAAGAATTCAAAGTGATTTCCTCTTTATTTTTCTCTATTGTTTGTAAATCAACTGTGTTTGTTGGCGTTCATTAAGCAATTACATAAACGTTTTCATGACAGCCATGCACATGAAACATCTACTGAATGCTACTGATTATAGACACTTTCATTATTTTGATATCGGTTATTACTGATGATAGAAGTTTGTGTACTATTGTCTCTGAAAAGATGTTCTTTAAAGGTAATTGATTCTGCATTAATTCTGCAGCATCAACTTTTTCTAAGCTCTGAGTAAAATTAAGCATGATGTGGTAGGCAGAATATCAGATACCCAAAGATGTTAATGTTCTAATCCCTGGAACCTGTGAATATGTTCCAAGGTAGAGTATGATTAGGCTTGCAAATAGACCTAAATTTACTAATTGCCTACTCAGATGGACAGAGCAGCAAGTAGGAAACTTACATCATAAACTTTTGCTCCAGAAGTACTGCAGTAATATGCCAGGAAAGCGGAGAGAATCCACAGACACTCTGAAGGAAGTGGATTGCACCTGCAGAACCTGGGACACAGCCCAAATAGAGTGAGTGCCCAAGTTTTCAAAGTGGGAAAAGGTGATCATCCACCCCTGAACACACACCCTCACTGGGGAACCTGAAGGTCTAGATCATGGGAGAAGGATGTGACCTTACCTGGAACTAAGTCAATTTAGAGAGCTGAGCAAAACACAGTACTGGAAGAAGCAGCAGGAAAAGCCCTGTGGGCTCGCTGGATCCCCAGGGAAACCATTTATGACTTGTCACACTGGAGTCCTTGGGGAGGACTGCCAGAGGAACTCTAAAAAGACCCGAAAAAGTAGGAAATCTCCAGATGAACTTTGTAACAATTCCAAACATATACAAAGTCTCCTGACCAGAACTCAAGGGAGGTCATGAATATGGTGTGCAGACTGCACAGGCAGGGGAAGAACGAAAGCCCAGATTCGTACTTATAGGCCACAAAACAAATCTCAATAAATTTAAGAAAATTGAAATTATATCAAGTACTTTCTCAGACCACAGTGGAATAAAACTGGCAACTCCACAAGGAACCTTCCAAACCATGCCAATAGATGGAAATTAAATAACCTGTTCTTGAGTCAATAAAGAAATCAAGATAGAAATTTAAAAATTATTTGAACTGAACGATAATAGTGACACAACCTTTGAAAACCTCTGGGATACAGCAAAGGCACTGCTAAGAGGAAAGTTTATAGTCTTTAAATGTCTACATCAAAAAGTCTGAAAAAGCACAAATAAACAATCTAAGGTCACACCTCAAGGAACTAGAGAAGCAAGAACAAACCAAACCCAAACCCAGCAGAAGAAAGAAAATAACCACTATCAGAGCAGAACTAAATAAAATTGAAACAACAACAACAAAAACAATACAAAAGATAAATGAAACAAAAAGCTTGTCCTTTGAACAGATAAATAAAATTGATAGACCATTAGCAAGATTAACTGAGAAAAGAAGAGAGAAGATCCAAATAACCTCACTGAGAAACAAAACAGGAGATAATATAACTGACACCACTGAAATAAAAAGGATCATTCACAACTACTATGAACACCTTTACACACCTAAACTAGGAAACCTAGAGGAGATGGATAAATTCCTGGAAAGATACAACCCTCCTACCTTCAGTCAGAAAGAATTAGGAACTCTGAACAGACCAATAATAAGCACTGAGATTGAAATGGTAATAAAAATATTACCACCACCAACAAAAAATCTCACAACCAGATTAATTCACGACTGAATTCTATCAGACATTTGGAGAATTGATACCACTCCTACTGACACTATTTCACAAGATAAAGAGGGAATCCTCCCTAAATTGTTCTATGAAGCCAGAATCACCCTAATATCAAAACCAGGAAAATGACATAACAAAGGAAGAATACTACAGACCAATACTGCTGATGAAGATAGAAGCGAAAATCCTTAAAAAATAATACTAACTAACTGAATCAAATAGCGTATCAAAAAAATAATACACCACGATCAAGTGGGTTTTGTACCAGGGATGCAGGGATGGTTTAACGTATGCAAGTCAATATTGTGATACAACACATAAACAAAATTATAAACAAAAAAATCACACAGTCATCTCAATAGATGCAAAAAAATAAAAAGCATTTGTCAAAATCCAGCATCACTTTATGATTAAAACCCTCAGTAATTTTGGTATATAAGGCACTCAACAAAGTTTTAGGATACAAAATTAATGTACACAAATCAGTAGCTCCTCTATACACCAATAGTGGCCAAGCTGAGAATCAAATAAAAATCTCAATTCCTTTTGCAATAGCTGAAAAAAACAAAAACAAACAAAAAAACAAACAAACAAACAAACAAAAAAAACACCTTAGGAATATAGCTAATCAAGGAGGTAAAAGACCTCTACAATAAAAACAAGAAAACACTGTTGAGAAATATCATAGATGACCCAAACAAATGGAAACACATCCCATGTTCACTGATGAGTAGATCAATATTGTGAAAATGACAATACTGCCAAAAGCAATCCACAAATTCAATGCAATTCCCATAAAAATATCTCCATCATTCATTACAGAACTAGAAAAAACAATGCTAAAATTCATATGGAGCCAAAAATATCCCGCATAGCCAAAACAAGACTAAGCAAAAAGAACAAATCTGGAGGCAACCCATTACCTGATTTCAAATTGTTTTATAAGGCCGTAGTCACCATAATCGCATGGTGCTGGTATAAAAATAGACACATAGACCAACGAAACAGAATACAGAACCAGAAATAAGCCCAAATATTTACAGCCGATTGGTCTTTGACAAAGCAAACAAAAATATAAGGTGGGAAAAGGACACCTTTGTCAACAAATGGTGCTGGGATAATTGGCAAGCCCCATCTAGAATAATGAAACTTGTTTGTCATCTCGTTTTATACAAAAATCAACTCAAGATGGATCAAATACTTAAATCTAAGACCTGAAACCATAAAAATTCTAGAAGGTATTATCGGAAAAAAACCCTTCTAGACATTGGCTTAGGCAAAGATTTTATGACCCAGAACCTTAAAGCGAAAGTGACAAAAACAAAGATAAATAGGTGAGACTTCATTAAACTAAAGAGCTTTTGCACAGCAAAAGGAACAGTCAGCAGAGTAAACAGACAACCCACAGACTGGGAAAAAATCTTCACAATCTATACATCAACAAAGGACTAATATCCAGAATCTACAAGAACTCAAAGAAATTTGCAAGAAAAAAGCAGCAATCCCATCAAAAAGTAGGCTAAAGATATTAATAGATAATTGTCAAAAGAAGATACACAAATTGTCAACAAACATGAAAAAATGCTCAAATGCCCAAAAATCAACGAGTGGATGAAGAAACTGTAGAATATATATATATATATATGTATATATGTAACGGAATACTACTCAGCCATAAAAAGGGATGAATTAATGGCATTCATAGCAATCTGGATGGGATTGGAGACTGTTATTCTAAGTGAAGTGACTCAGGGATGGAAAAACAAATATGGTCCGTTCTTACTCATAAGTGGGAGCTAAACTATGAGGATGTACATGCATAAGAATGATATAATGGACTCTGGGGACTCACGCGGAAAGGGTGGGAGAATGGTGAGAGGTAAGACTGTAAATTGGGTTCAGTGTGTTCTGCTCTGGTAATGAGTGCACCAAAATCTCACAAATCACCACTAAAGAACTTACTCATGTAACCAAATATCTGTTCCCCCAAAAGTTATGAAAATTAAAAAAAAAATACTAATTAGCTGACAGGGAAATTATCCTGGATTTTCAATGTATGTAATTACCCAACATAATTACAAAGATGCTTAAATGTAGAAGAGGGAGTCAGAAGAGAAAGTTGGAGTTATGTGGTATGCAAAGGACTGAACATGTCAATACTGGCTTTGAAAATGCGGGAAAGGTGCCATGAGCTAAAAAATGTGGGCAGCTTCCAGATGCTAGAAAAATATTTTTCTCTAGAGCCTCTAGAAAGGAATGCAACACTGCCAGCATGTTTACTTTTACCCAATGAGACCCATACCAGACTTCTGAGCTCCAGAATTTTAAGAAAAGTTGTTATTTTAAGCCATTTACTTTGTAGTAATGTCTTACAGCCACAAAAGAAAATGAATACACATGGTCATGTTTAGCTTTTATAGAAACTCCATGAGCATGCTAACCAAAAGTATTTCTTTCCTCTATGTATTTTTATTATTTGTGTTTGAAAAGTGGCCCAGATTCCGTTTCTCTTTATAGTATCTTGTGGAGTTTTTTTTTTTTGTAAAGATACTGTAACTTTGGGGTTAGACATTTGTATTTTAATTCTAGCTTTGCCATTTACTAATTGTGTAACATTAAGCAAGCTAAAGTAAATGTCTACATCTCAGTTTTTCCAGTTGGGAAATGGAAATAATTGTATGGTCCCAAAAGCATTTGGAGGATAACTGTATAAGATAATATATGCAAACTGATTAATATTTTATATGGTCAGATATGTTAAATTAGTGGTTATTATTATCATTTATTACATGGTTAGTTTATTTTTCTTTAGATAATCTTCAACTGTATTTCAAATTTCTGGTGTTTAGCATCGAGTTTTATACAATTTTTTTATTCCCCATAACTCTAAATATTTTGCTCCTCACTTAGAAGTATTACCTTGTATTTTTTCTTAAATAAATATAGGCAAAATAGGTTCAAATTGATGAGCTTTATATACATTCACGGCATAGAGTCAAGATATGGGATTATAAACCCCCTTAGAAAAATTTTCTGTAATATAATATTTATTTGAGAGAAATAGCTGTGAGTATTCAGCTACCCTAAATAGTCATTCAAAGCAGATATACTGGCTTGCAGCCAGGTAGACCAAAATAACTATACTCTCAAGCCTAATGACAACTGCCTGCATTCTTTACTAGAAATTCCTAAAGTGAAACAAACCAAAGTGTCACACTATCATTTTATTTAGTGCTCTCCTTACGCAAAAAAAAAAAAAAAAAAAAAAAAAAAAAAATTCAAAGAAAAAGATAAATGTATAAATATATGTGAAGATTACCACACTGATATAAAAACATGTTAAGTAAAAATTAACGTGCCTTATATTACATAGTCTTGCAATCATGAGTCTTATGTATCACCAAACATAAGGTCATTTTACTAGGCAGTAATACCACAAGCAGAGAAAGCTCATATAAAAGAAAGCAGGATAGTGGTGAAGACACATTCGACTACATCTACTTACTGATTTATCATGATATAGAAAAATTCTTGAAGGATGAGTATTCCAGATACAGTCATGCACCATCTAACAATATTTTGTTCAGACTACACATACCCCATAAGATTATAATACTGTGTATTTACTGTACCTTGTCTATGTTTAGTTACACAAATAGTATTGTGTTACAATTGCCCATAGTATTTACTACAGTAACATGATGCACAGATTTGTAACTTAGGAGCAGCAGGCTATATCATATAGCCTAGGTGTGTGGCAGGCTATACCATCCCATCTGGGTTTGTATAAGTACACTCCATGATGTGTGTACAAGAACAAAATTGCCTAATGACATATTTCTCAGAATATATCCTCATTGTCAAGCAATGCATCACTGTAGAAATGTTCTAAGGCATTCTTTTGTAACAAACTAGATCTGCTTATGTATGAATTACCCTATTAATATCTTTTGAAAGAAGATATTTTATGGAGATGAATACATTTATGACACACATCAAAGTGATGGTTTCACAGTTGTATACATTCACAGTTGTATATATTCAAACATGTTAAATTCTATACCTTAAATATGTACAGTGCTGTGGTCTGAATATTTGTGTTTCTCCCCCTGCCCCAAATTTATATGTTAAAACCAAATCTTCAATGTAATGACACTTGGAAGTGGGGCCTTTGAGAGGTAATTGGGACATAAGGGTAGAATCCCTATCAATGGGATTAGTGCCCTTATGAAAGAGGCCTCAGAGAGCTGTCCTGCCTCTTCCATCACATCAGCACACAGAGAGCAGGTAGCACACATGAACCAGAAAGCACCCTTCACCAGACACCAAACGTACCAGCGCCTTGATCTTGGGCTTCCCAGACTCTAGAAATCTAAGGAATAAATTTCTGTTGATTATAAGCTACGCTGTTTATGATATTTTGTTATAACAGCGCTAAGAGTCCAAGACATACAAGGTTTTATATGTTAATTATACCTTAATAAAGTGATTTTTAAAAATAATTTCTTTTTGAGTCATATATTCCATCATAAATGTAACCTTTAGAAAGTATAGGTGGAAGTAGAATATCTTTGTATGTTACATGTAAATGTATTGGTGTGTAGTTGAAAAGTCTCCTCCAAGAGAAACGTTCTTCTTGAAGAATTGGGTTGGTGATGAGGGAGGCAGGAAGCCAAGTAATATGCCTCAAGCATATTATTAAGTTGTCCATAGCAAGTCATGTCCACTATGAAATTTACAGAAGCTGGAAGCATGGCTAATCAGGAATCCAGGTGAATAGAGGAAGAGGTGTATTTAACTGGGGAGCTAGAGACATCAGAGAATCAGTGCTAATAGGTAGGATGTTAGAGTTCAATCTTTAAGAAGGGATAGTTGTCACACAACAAGGGCAGGGTTAGAAGCAGCAAGACACAAAGTAATATGAGGGAATTATATCCAGTTTTTATGGCTCATGCTCATGGAAAAGTGTAAACATATAAAACAAGAGAGGAGATAAAGCCACTAGCTTTGGGTCAGTACAAAATGCTGAGGATATTATTGAATTTATAGAGTTGTTGGATATTTTTATACCACATTTTTCTTTATCAATTTACCTCCTGATGGACACTTAGGTTAATTCCATATTTTAGCTATTGTGAATAATGCTGAAATAAATGTAAGAGCGAAAGCATCTCTTCTACATAATATTTTCACTTCCGTTGGATATATACTCTCCAGTGGGATTGCTCAATCATATAGTAGTTCTATTTTTTAACTTTTTTGAGATCAATCATACTGTTTTGCATAATGCCTATAGTAATTTACATTCCCAACAAGAGTGCAAATGTTCTTGTGTCTCCACATTCTCACCAACACTTATTTTTCATCTTTTTGATAATAACCATTCTAATGTGTGTGGTGATATCTCTTTGTTGTTTGAATTTGTGTTTTCCTGACAATGAGGGATATTAAACACTTGTTTAATAATTGTTAATTATTGTTAATCTATTGGCCATTGTATGTCTTCTTTGGAGAAATATCTGTCAGGTTCTTTGTTCATTTTTAATTGGGTTATTTATTTTCTTACTATTGAGTTCTTTGAGTTCCTTATATATTTTAGATATTAACTCTTTGTCAGAAAGGTGGTTTATGAATTTTTTCCTATTTCATATGTTGTTTCTTTATTGATTGTTCCCTTTGCTTTGCAGAATGTTTTTACTCTGATGCAATCTCATTTGTCTATTTTTGCCTGCTTGGGAGTTTCATCCAAAACGTTATTACATAAAACAATGTTATGAAGTATTGTTTTCTTTTAGTAGTTTTAGAGTTGTAGGTATTAAGTTTTTAAGTCTTTAATCCATGTTGAGTTTATTTTTGTATGTGGTGTGAAATAAACGTCTAATTTCATTATCTTGTATGTAGATATATGGTTTTTCCAATACCATTTTATAAGACTGTCCTTTCTCCATTATGTGGTATTGGCATCTTGTTGAAAATCAATTGATAATAAATGTGTGAATTTATTTCTGTGTTCTCTATTCTGTTCCATTGGTTGATGCATCTGTTTTTTATTCTACTAGCATGCTGTTTTGATTATTTTGAATTTGTAATGTATTTTAAACTCAGGTGGTATAATGCCTCTGGCTTTTTTCTTTATGCTCAAGATTGCTTTGACTATTCAGAATCTTTTATGCTTACATGCTAATTTTAAGCATGTTTTCTCAACTTCTAAGAAAAATATCATAGGAATTATGACAGAGATTACGTTGACTTTGTAGATCACTTTGGATAGTATGGACATTTAAAATATGAATTTTTCCAAATTAACACTAAATATTATAGTTTTATTTACTTGCATCATGAAATATAATTTCATTTACTTGTGCCTTCTTCAATTACAAGTAGAAAAGTGACCTGATCAGGTTTATCAACATGTCTCTATTTCTTCCAAGGACAAGACTAAATTTTTTTAGGTAGACCAGAGAAACAATGGCGTCATGCACAGGAGAAATAATTCGTGTGTGCATCTGCATGTAGATTAAGTTGTTCCTTAAAAAAATTAGAACGTTGGGGTTCCATGAAAATCTTGTAGTAAAGAACTATTTTTCAGTTTCAGAAAATTCTTCTAAACTGATGGATGATATTTATGTTCCAGTTTCAACTTTAAAACTTCCTCCTGAGTAAGAATAGTTGGAGGCATTCTGGAAAATAAAAACATATTATTGTCAGTCATAATGAGGACCTAACTTGCTATGTAATTAAATAAAATATTATGCTATTTTCATCTTGAATAAATTCTTATTACTTTGAGTTACTTCTTGAGCAATTAGCTACCAACAAAAATGTACACAGTATGGACTGCTAACACTGGAGGAAAAACAACAGTAAAAAACTCTTGAATATTACAGATATGATGAAAAATGTGCAAACAGTTTTTGGTGTAAGCAGATCAACACTCCCTATAACTATTCCAAGTTGATAAAATATTAGATTGGAGTGCCATGTTAGACTTTATATGAAAAGCAAGGCAATCCAACTTTACTCAAGTATTTAATACACTGTGAAATATCAAAAGGATTATTTAACTGAATTTTTCACAAAAAAGTCATATAAAATAAAAGGTATAACTTAATATGTTGATACATTATAAACAAAAGAGAATTTAAATGTCTTTCATTATAACCTGATCCAAGGTAGGCTCTTAACAAATAACATCTTCATAATGCAAGCCTTTGTTGCTTCTCTGTCATGAGGAACACATCTACTAAATCTGTAATTCAACCTGGCTTCCATGGCTCTCCCTGTTATTATAGCCAAAATTAAAAATATCTACCCTTGAGATTTCTATTATTTGACGTATTCAGGAACTTATTTCTTAGATCCCAATGAATCAAGTAAAATACTCCACTTTCCACAGTGACAGCTTTTATAAATTAGTAAATTTCAGTATAAAAATGAATGCTAATAGATTAATATAGTCTCTATAATGTAAAATTTGGGTCCACCATTTTGAGTTCAAAATTTGGCATCATAAATATTTGCTGTTAACATTTGGCAAGTTACTTAAGCTCATTGATATTGTCAATAAAAATAACAATATCTAACATGAGATATTTGGGAGGACTGCACAACGCTGTAATACTCTGGAAACAGGGCAATGCACATAGATGTAACTATCATTATCACAATTATCATCATCATTTAGAAAGTATTTATCATGTGCTGGCAAATGTCTTACTCTTCTTATTCAATGTCCTGAAGATAAAACAATAAACAGAAATAGATAAAACTACTTTCTTCATAAAATCTATGCTTTACTGAGGAGGGACAAAAGACAAAAAAAAAGAGAGCTATAATAAAATAAATATTATGTAAGCAAGTTAAAAATACTCTAGAAAAAAAATAGTAGGAAAGAAAGGTAGGGGTGTATGCACGTATGTATGGGTGCAATTCTAAATAGGGTGGCTGAAGTGACTAATGTTACTGAAGTAACATTTAGAAAAAGATAAAACACAAATGAGGTAACAAGATATTATTGTTCGGCTCTGTGTCCCCACTCAAATCTCATGTGGAATTGTAATCCCCATGTGTCAAGGGAGGAGCCTGGTGTGAAGTGATTAGATCATGGAGGTGGATTTCCCCTTGCTGTTTTCATGATAGTACATTCTCACAAGATCTGATGGTTTAAATGTGTGTGACATTTCTCCCTTTACTCTCTCTCTTCTGTCACCACATAAGATGTGCCTTGCTTCCCTTTTGACTTATGCCATGATTATAAATTTCCTGATGCCTCCTCAGACATGCAGAGCTGTAGGTCAATTAAGCCTCTTTTCTTTATAAATTACTTAGTATCAGGTAGTTATTTATAGCGTGTGAAAATGAACTCAAACATTTTTTTGGGCACTGCTGTGAATATACCTGAAAATGTGGAAGCAATTTTGGAACTGGGAAATGGGCAGATGTTGGAACAGTTTGGAGGACTCAGAAGAACACAGAAAGATGTGGGAAATTTTGAAACTTCCTGGGGTCTTGTTGAATGCTTTTAACCAAAATGCAACATGAACAGAGAAGTTCAAGCTGAGGTGGTCTCACATGGAGATGAGGAAGTTATTTGGAACTGGAGTAAAAATCACTCTTGCTATGCTTTAGCAAGAGACTGGTGGCATTTTGCCCCCATCCTAGAGATCTGTGGATCTTTGAACTTGAGAGAGATTATTTAGGGTATTTGGCAGAAAAAAAATTCCTAAGCAACAAAGCATTAAAGATGTAACCTGGCTGTTTCTAAAAGTGTATGTTTATATGAGTGAAGAAAAGGATGATCTGAAATTGGAACTTATATTTAAAAGGGAAACAGATGATAGAAATTTGAAGCTGAACATGTGGTATGAAAGAAAAAAAAAACCATTTTCCTGGGAGAAACTCAAGCTGGCTGCAGAAATTTACATAAGTAACAAAGAACCAAATGTTAACAGCCAAAACAATGGGGAAAATGTCTCCAGAGCATTTCAGAGATCTTCATGGCAGCCCCTCCTGTTATAGGCCTGGAATCCTAGGAGAGAAAAATGGTTTCCTGGGTCAATCCCAGAGCCCCAGTGTTCTGTGCAGCCTCCTGACATGGCATCCTGCATCCCAGCCACTCCAGTTCCAGTTGTGCCTAAAAGGGACCAAGGTACATCTCAGGTCATAGCTTCAGAGGTTGCAAGCCCCAAGCCTTGGCAGCTACCACATGGTCTTAGGACTGCAGGTGCACAGAGGCAAGAACTGAGGTTTGGGAACCTCCACTGAGATTTCAGAGGATGTATGGAAATAACTGATGTCTAGGCAGAAGTCTGCTGCAAAGGTGGAGCCCTTGTGGAGAATCTCTGCTAGGGCTATTCAAAGGCGAAATGAGGAGTTGCAGCTCCCACACAGAGCCCCCATTGTGGCACTGCCTAGTGAAGTTGTGAGAAGAGGGCCACCATCTATCTTCCAGACCACAGAATGGTAGATCCACCAACAGCTTGCACCATGCACCTGGAAAAGGCACAGGCACTCAACACTGACCCATGAAAGAAGCCACAGAGGTTGTACCCTGCAGAGCCACAACGACAGAGCTATCCATGGCCTTGGGAGCTTACCTCTTACATAAGTGGGCCCTGGATGTGAGACATGGAGTCAAAGGAGCTTTATTTTGGAGGTGTAAGATTTAATGACTGCCCTGGTGTGTTTTGAACTTTCATGGAGCCTGTAGCACCTCTGTTTTGGTTAATTTCTCCATTTGGGAATGGGAGGATTTACCCAATGCCTGTACCCCATTGTATCGTGGAAGTAACTAACTTGTTTTTTTTTTAATTTTATAGGTTCATAGGCAGAAGAGATTTACCTTATCTCTGACGAGACTTTGGACTGTTTATTTTTGAGTTAATGCTGGAATGAGTTAAGACTTTGGGGGACGGCTGGGAAGACATGACTGGTTTTGAAATGTGAAAAGAACATGGGCTCTAGGAAAGGTCAGGGGCAGAATGCTATGTCTTGGCTCTGTGTCCCCACCCAAATCTCATGTTGAATTGTAATCCCCACATCAGGGGAGGAGTTCTGTGGCAGGTGATTGTATTATGGGGGCAGTTTTCACCCTTGCCATTCTCATGATAGCAAGTTCTCATGAGAGCTGATGTTTAAACACGTATGGCGCTTCACTCTTCATTCTCTCTCTCTACTGCCACCATGTAAGATATGACTTGCTTCTGCTTTGCCAACTGCCATGACTATAAGTTTCCTGAGGCCTTCTCAGCCATGTAGAACTGTGAGTAAATTAAACCTCTTTTCTTTATAAATTAACCAATCTCAGGGAACTCTTTATAGCAGTGTGAAATGGACTAATATGTAAGCTAACTATATTAATCTGTCCTCATGCTGCTAATAAAGGAGTACCTGAGACTGGGTAATTTATAAAGGAAAGAGGTTTAATGGACTCATAGTTCCACATGACTGGGGAGGCCTCACAATAATGGCAGAAGAAGAAGAGAAAAGTGACATCTTATACGGCAGGAGGCAAAAGAGCTTGTGCAGGGGATCTCCCAGTTGTGAAACCATCATATCTCATGAGACGTACTCACTATTATGAGAACAGTGTGGGAGAAACGGTCCCCATGTTTCAATTATCTTCACCTGGACCTACCCTTGACACATGGGGATTATTACAATTCAAGGTGAGATTTTGATGGGGACACAGCCAAATCATATGACAAACTGAGTATTTAGAGACCAAGTTTTTCATTCACAGTGATAAAACTGTTCCAAGTTTAAACTTGTGGACCTAATTTGTTCAATGAGTAAAGACGAAGTCAGTGTGGATGATGTAAGGAGAGAGTAGGAAAAGATAAGCTGATAAGCATTTACACAAAATTAGGTTGTCTTGGACTTTGTCCTTTTAATCTAAGTGAAATAGAAAGATATTGGAGTATTTCAAGAGAGGAGTGAATTACACTGTATTTTATTTGTAAAAGATTATTCTGACTACTTAGGTGGGCAATATATTATAGAGAGTAGAGGTATGTGGGGTACAAGCAGAAACAGGAAACAACTGTGATAACCAGATGAAAAATGATTGTTGCTTGGATTAGGGTAACAAAAGTTTGTGATGAAAAGTAGTCACATTCTGGATATGTGATGACAGTAGAACTGAGAGGAATTGCTGAGGTATGTTGCATGGGAGAGAAAGATGGGTGTAAGGATTTAGAACTGGAAGAAATGAGCACATGTTTACTGAGACGTGAAAGACTCAGAAGAGTAGGCTTGAGACTGGAGGAAAATAATAATTTAATTCAGATAACTAATGATATATAATGCTTCAACCCCCATAGGGCAATTTCATATTAAGAAGTGAAGTCATGAGACTAAATGGGATAGCATGAGAGAGAAGAGGAAAAAAATGATAAATAATGAAGACTGAATTCTGGAGCACTTAACCTATTTCCCATTTGGCGCAAGGATACTCACTGGTGGTGCTGGTGGTTTCAGTATTTACCCTGAGATGAAATGGTGTGACAAGAAGGAGGTGATAATGCTGTCATCATTCCACAATAATACTGTGATTGAAGTAGACAACAGAAATGGAAACAAAACTAAGGAGCCGTGTCTCATTGTGGATGATAAAGAGAATCTGGGAGCAGTGGACTCGGCTAAGCAGATGCTCACTTCTTATGCACTTGAGCACAAAAGGCACAAGTTTTGCAGAAGAAATTATTTCACCACCTTCTAAACATTACAATGCTGAACTCCTACATCCTATTCAAGAAGGACAATCCTGAGCACATGATTAGTCATGTAAATTTCAGACTGTTGTTGATGGAAAGAGTGCTGGAAAAGCACCACAAGCCACGGCAGCAATGTCTTCCAGGTTGTCTGTGCTCTGTTGATGCCACACCTCTTCACTTGCCTGAAAGACATTTCCCCAAGAGCATACCACCAATATCAGGGAAACAGAATCCAACTGGTCATTCCAAAGTTTGCTGCTTGCACAACAACAAGGATGGCAACAAGATCCAGAGAGAAATGTGATATTTTTGTCAGAATGTTGTGATGTTCCTGTTTGTGTTCTTCCTTGCTTTGAAAGTTTACCACACACACAAAAATTTTAAATACTGCTCATCATATACATTTACATTACATTAGAATTAGAGACAAGTTCTGGTTAGAAATAACTCCAATAAAAGACACATGCACACGTATGTTTATTGCGGCACTATTCACAATAGCAAAGACTTGGAATCAACCCAAATGTCCATCAGTGACAGACTGGATTAAGAAAATGTGGCACATATACACCATGGAATACTATGCAGCCATAAAAAAGGATGAGTTTGTGTGCTTTGTAGGGACATGGATGCAACTGGAAACCATCATTCTTAGCAAACTATCATAAGAACAGAAAGCCAAACACTGCATGTTCTCACTCATAGGTGGGAACTGAACAATGAGATCACTTGGACTCGGGAAGGGGAACATCACACACCGGGGCCTATCATGGGGAGGGGGGAGAGGGGAGGGACGAGGGATTGCATTGGGAGTTATACCTGATGTAAATGACGAGTTGATGGGTGCTGACGAGTTGATGGGTGCAGCACAGCAACATGGCACAAGTATACATATGTAACAAACCTGCACGTTATGCACATGTACCCTAGAACTTAAAGTATAATAATAATAATAATAAAAAAATGTGTTGACAACAATAAAAAAAAAATAACTCCAATAACAATTTTTTTTTGTATTTTCACATTGAAAATCAGTCAGATTTGTTTCCTCCTCAAAGAGCATGTTTATGTAAAATTAAATGAGTGCTGACAGTGAGCTGCACTTTTTTTTTTTAATGGGAAATTTTAAATGATTAGCAATTTTTGCCATTAGAAGGAAGCAACAAAGGAAACAGAGAAGTAGGCAGCGAGGAAGCACTGAAATGGAGTAAAAGCTGTCCTGAAAGTAAAGTGAAAAACGTATTTTAGGGAGGAGAGAGTAATCAGTTGGATCAAATGTTATTACTAGTTAAAACAGAATAAGAACTACATGATCACTGGATTAACCCACTGGACATAATCCGTATTCATTACATTTTCTTTTTTTTTTTTTTTTTCCTGAGATAGAGTCTCACTCTGTCGCCAGGTTGGAGTGCAATGGCCTTATCCCCTCAGTTCCCTGAAATCTCTGCTTCCCAGGTTTAATTGATTATCCTGCCTCAGCCTCCTGAATAGCTGGGATTACAGACCTGTGTCACCATGAGCAGCTAATTTTTGTATTTTTAGTAGAGATGGGGTTTCACCATGTTGGCCAGGATGGTCTCAATCTCTTGACATCATGATCCACCCAGCTTGGCCTCCTAAAGTGCTGGGATTACAGGTGTGAGCCACTGGGCTGGCTTCCAAAGTAAATTGGTGATCTCAATTCAGCAGTTTTGTTGGAGTAGTAGGGATGAAAGTCAGATTGAAATGGGTTCAAGAGGCAATGAGAAGTCAGAAAGTGGAACATCAACTCTTGCTATAAAAAGGAAAGGAGCAGGAATAACAGGGCAGTAGCTTGAAGGCACTGTGAAATTAAAAATTATGATGTTTTTAAAAAGGACAAATAACAGTATGAGTGTCGGCTGAGGAGAGCAATTCAGTAGACAAGGAAAAATTGATTAGGAGAGAAGGGAGGGACGGCCTTCACAGGGGCTAGCATAGGAAGTAGTGCTCTGGTGGAGAGATTGACCTGAAATAAGATCGAGCTTATTCTATTTATGGGGACAGCACAGTTTAGACATTGAATCGCATAGATAAAACGAAGTGGAAAAATGCAGGAGTTTAAGCAGGTTGATGTTTTCTTCTAAATGCTCCTGTTTTCTTACTGAAGTAAGAAGCAAAGTCATTAGCTGAGAGTGATGATGTGGAAAAGAGATGTGGGAGGTTGGAAGAGAGAAGCATTGTAGACCACCTCCAAGACTGCCTGCCATAAACGTGGTAGATCATCACCATCTTATTATTATTGCTGCTGTTGTTACTACTAGAACCACTATGTCTACAACTATGTATTTTTAAACTAAACTACCTAAAAACAATATTTTAGCTACAAATAATGACTTTAATAATAGTAATTCCAGATACGATGGCAAATATTAGTGGCAGAGATACTTAGAGGACATTTTGACCTTACTGCATTTCTGAAATTGTACCTACTCACAATTTCTGAGAAGACATACTTCTCTTCCTTTTTTTTTTTTTTTTTTTTTTTTTTTTTGTTAGCCTACTATTGTTATTGTCTTCAGCTGCTCAAAACCTACCTTGAGGCCGGGCGCGGTGGCTCACGCCTGTAATCCCAGCACTTTGGGAGGCCGAGACGGGCGGATCACGAGGTCAGGAGATCCAGACCATCCTGGCTAACACGGTGAAACCCCGTCTCTACTAAAAAATACAAAAAACTAGCCGGGCGAGGTGGCGGGCGCCTATAGTCCCAGCTACTCGGGAGGCTGAGGCAGGAGAATGGCGTGAACACGGGAGGCGGAGCTTGCAGTGAGCTGAGATCCGGCCACCGCACTCCAGCCTGGGTGACAGAGCGAGACTCCGTCTCAAAAAAAAAAAAAAAAACCTACCTTGGACACCTTGAACTGTTTCTACAGGAATAAGTCCTACATTTACATTCCACTTGCAGGCAACATCCTCATAATTGAAAAAAATATATTCAAAATAAATCCAAATTGCGATTTCTTAAAAAGGATGTGTGCTACTCTGAAACAACTTGGAAAAGCAATTACTGTAACATAAATTATAGTTATGTTTTCTGTTAGTACCAACTCTATTTACAAAGTGTTATATTCACTCTAAATAAAAACTTAGAAATGTGTACTTACACATGCAAATATAACCATATTTTTATTTAATAGCTTAAAATGCACTTGATTTTCCTGTGCTTGTGTAGAATATCAGTCACGTATTTTTCCTTTTTTGCCAAGAAAGGTTAGAAAACAATTTTCTTCAGCTTCCACAGTTTTGTTTTGTGTGTGTGTTTTTTTTTTTTTTTTTTTTTTTTTTTTTTTTTCTGGAAGTAATTTGTATGTGTGTGTAGAGGGCAAAAACTCTACAGACAATTGGGTCAGTGAATAGATCTGAGTAAATTCAGTTTTTAAAATATCCCTGGTCCCTGGGTTTTAAGTTCAACCACTTTCTACTTTCTCTCATGTTTAGGTTGATGTAGGTGGGAGTTACTCATATCTATTTCTTAATTCTTCTTATTGCACAAATAATAAGGTGAACTTCATTGTTTAAATTTAGTATTTAAAAAAACTCTTAAAATATTGAGAAAGAAATATGTTGTTGGCTAATATTTTTTAATCCTGTGGTTTTGAATTCATATAGGAGTATACAACTTTATCTCCTATTGCCCTTCACATAAATGTTTATCATTCGATATTATCTATTCCCACCTAAAATCCATGCAGAATATGCACACCACCTCTCAGTTTGAAGGTGGACGTTATGAGAGCCTCCCACTCACTGGAAATACTTCTACAGAGTGCTTCCAATGGAGTTTAACAAATTTTCCTGCATGGATATTCTTGTGCATTATCATCAATAGACAATATTTAGACCACTGTCACTCTAAGTTTCTCATTCAATAATGTGGATCTTTGGCATAGGTGAAGTGCATAGCTTTTTTTCATGGTCACAAAGGGTGCTAATTATATGAAAAAGATAGAAAAGTCACAAAATTATAGGTTCAAGAGATGGTAACAAAATTTTTTTAAAGTGTACTGGACAGTATTGCTGTAAGGCTGACGGCCAAAGAAATTTACAGTCACATTACACAGAGTCAAGGAAATGTTAAATATTTTTTTGCCTAGTATCAGCTAGCTCTCACATTTTAAACAGTGATATGACATGAACAATGCCAAACTTTCAGATGGACAGGTTCTGTAGATCAAGAGACTGCAGAAGTATTCTTAAATACCTGCTAAATGTTATAGAGAAAAAGAGTTATGTTTAAGAGCAGATTTTCAACATTAGTGAATCTGGATTGCTTTATAACAACATTGCTAATGAACCTATATTTCGGTTGATAAAAATGTTGAGACCAGAGGCTAACAGAAACCTAATTCTGTGTTTTCCTTAGCAAAGTTCAGTATTCACTAATTCAGTGTTTGCAGTGACTTTATAAACATAAAACTTTTTGCTGAAAGAATGAGTGCTTCATTCTAACTGGGATGGTATCAATGATGATACTGAGAAGTTTTATTCCAGTGTACACAGCATTAATGGATTTTGTTTACTTTATTGTTTTGTAACATGTCAACTTGTCTAGGCTGAAGTAAAACCCATGAAATTCCCTTTCTAGGGTGTTTCCAGTTAGTGTGGCAAATGAGAAATTCTTCGAAGAGTTGAATGGCTGAAGGAATCCATCAGCCATTTTATATCATACACATATCTTCCCCCAGTTAGTCAATCAAACTTTAGGTGCTACTGGGAAAAGACTTCACAGATGTAATTAAAGTACCAAATCCATTGATTTTAGTTAATCAAAGGGAGATAACCTTAGGAACATATTCTCAAGAGCTCCTGGAGCTATGTCATGGGCCATTGGTTACTTGTATTTGGCTCAGAGTAAACCTCATAAAATATTTTATAGAGTTTGAATTTTTTCATTGACATATATTTCACAAAAAAGACAACATAAGTAGTCACTTTTGGGCTGGGCAGTTGAGGACAAGTGTTTTTCTCATGCCCTTTATTCCTATTCTAGAGCAATCTTAGAGGACACCAAACATTCATATAGTGTAGCTGCAGATGGAGGAGAGTGCTGACCCATGTTGAATTTCTAAGAGTGAAAAATGAATGTCTTATTTGGTTGATCCCCTGAGAGTTGGGGTTAATTTGTTAACACAAGAGAGCTTAGCTTACTTTGACTAATGGACCATGATAAGATGCTTGGATTTTATCATGTAAAAGATTACAGAACATTAAAGAATGTTAAGGAGACCTGTAGCATGAACTACAGCATAATATTTGGACCATTCTGATTTTAAATAAGTCAGTAACAATACTTCTATCTCTTTACTTTGCACTGATACAAGGGTATCCTTACACTTTAGTTCAGAACTGCTCGTATGGAGAAGAATTTTCAAAGATACTAGGTTGAACATGTAGCTATCAGTTAGAAAATTATTATAAAGTGAGAAATGACAGTATTTGAATGATGACCACGTAAGTGGAGATGGAAGAAACAAAACACATTGACAGATATGTGACAACATAATTGAAGATCCTATCTTAATTAAAATGGCTGAGAAAATTAAGAGTAGAAGTTGTCTCCCTGGTATATACAATGATCATCTACTAGCAAGGTAATTTAACCTGTTCACACCTAATGTTCCTCTCATTTTCACTATTTAAATATATATATGAACCTATATCTGTTCATAGTAATTCAAATCATACAGTATGATTTTCTAGTAGTACTTCTCAAGCCCAGAAATGTAATGATGGGCTTTTAGGAGGTGAGACAAATGTCAAAGTGCTAGAACTATGTTCTCTCTACAGTCTGTTTCAATCAAGCTAATGCCACCATGATATGTTTTTATATATGAACACTTCATGTAAGTTTTTCTTCCTATAACTTCTCTGTCAGTAGGGAGACTCATTTATCATTTTATAATATTGTTTTCACTGGTGGAAACTAGAAGATATTTGCCATGTGCTGGAGATTTTTTTGCTTAGAAGTACTGCCAATCAAGAATCTCTAGGCTGGTCATTACTGTGTCTGCTTTTACCTCCTATTTCAGGACATTTTTCTCTTCTTTTTGAGTATATCAGAATAGGAGGGTTCTATTTTTGTACTTAACTGTGTAAGTACAAAAGACTGCAGTTTATCATATATTCTGACTCGGCAAGTTACAGAATTTCCCTAGGGGCTCTTTGGGACTCCACACAGAAAAGACTGTCAGAATCTAACCCTAACAAAACTGAAATGCTCAGGTTCCTGGGATGAACAAGCCAACTCGGACCCCCAATAACACACAAACACACTTGCAAAACAAAATGCTGTTTGGTCAAATCTTCTGTTTATAGCACCTGGAACAATGTCTGTTACATAGTAGGTCCTAAAGAAATATTTATTAAACCACCACCTCTTTAGCCAATGTTGATTGGGAATCTTCTCTGTGCTAGACACTGTGGTAGGGTGGGGATATTTAAAAGTGAGGAAAAGAACACAATGCCTCATCATTTTCATGAAGACTATGATATAATAACTGTTACAAAATGATAAATGCTATAGAAACTCTGTCTACAGATACCATATACACTCATCTAAGCAAGAAGATATTTGAACCTAAATGTAAAGGTTGAGTAGGAGTTCACAAGATTGAAAGGCATTGAAAAAAGGGAATCTAGGTAGATTGAACATATGTGAAAAATTGTAGGGTAACAAAAAGAAATGTTAATACTCCTGGATTAGAGATTGAGCACCACATACACATTTTTTACCAGGCAGGGAACAACTTATCCAACATAGTCTGTGGGATAAAGCTCTGGAAGACATTAAGCAGGTATTTGAAAACTGTTTACATGTTTTAAAATGGAATTTCTATCCTATATCAGGAAAGTTGTCTTTTTCTTTTTCCTGCGTATAGTAGGACATGCTAAGTCCTTCATCTTCAAGACGTCAGAGATAAAAACTATGTTAAGGAGGGGAGATCCTCAGTGTGTTGGGGGACAGAATTGGGGCAGGGACTCTGCCAGCTGAGAGCATCTCTCTTCCTCTCATACTCATGTTGGGTCTGGTTGCTCAGGGGGCTCTTATATCATGGAGACCAGGTAGGCCATAGGGTCCACCACCCTGTTACTACAGTCAAATTCACCATAACATCAGGAAATGAACTTAACAATATAGTTGTTGAAGAAAATGCCAGCTCAAACATTGAAGGTGGAAGAGTGGGTTTTACTTTTAAACCTACAGGAGACAACCTGGTCTTCTTCAGCTTAGCCCAGGATGCCTTTTGTGGGCCCTATAATTCATGCTTCCATACCTTCTTGATGCCATTATATTTGGAAGCTTTTTCCAGATGAAAGATCAGATCCACAACCAACACACTGGGTGTGAGGATACAGATGTCTGTGTCAGTGAGCTTTCGTTTCAGCTCAGGAATAACTTAGTCCCCAGTCTCGGCAACAGCAGTATATGCAGGAATGACGTTCTCAGCAGTCTCAGAGGTGTCATGCTCCAGTTTCCCAGAGTGTCTTCTGGATGGCAGTAATGGCATGGAATGTGGTCATGAGTCCCAACATGATGCAAAAGTTGTCATGAATGACCTTGACTAGGGGTGCTAGGCAGTTTGTGGTACAGGAGACATTGCTGAAGATCTTGAGGGAAATGCCATATTTCTTATGGTTTACACTCATCACAACATGGGGCATCAGCAGATGAGGCAGAGATGAGGACCCCTTTGGCTCCACCTGTCAAATGATTGTCAGTCTTCTTCAAGATACAGAAGACCCCAGTGAACTCCACAACATATTCATCACCAATATCACCCTATTTGATAGTGGGATCTCACTCCTGGAAAATAGATATGGGCTTCCCTTTGATGACAAGCTTCCTGTTCTCAGCCTTTTCTGTGTCATTGAACCTGAGATAGGTAAAATCATACTGGAACATATAGACAATGAAGTTGAAGCCAGTGAAGGAGTCATTGATGGTAACAGTATCCACCATGATAGTGATAAAGACAGCCTTGGTGACCAGGCACCTGATATGGCCAAATCCATTTACTCCAATCTTCACCATCATGTCTCAGGGCTGTAGTTGGCACTATGTAAGAAGTTGCCACTGTCTGTTACACGGGTATCAGCAGAAAGCCAGAAAGTAAAGCTTGAATGACACTGGTTAGCAATATTTGGACTAGTTATTAGGCTTTGTGTAAGATTAGATTGCCTGAAATCCCTTTCCATTACGTTCATGATGTCCCCGGTTTGGATTCATAGTGTTCGCTTGCTGTAGTTGTAATTTCAAGTACCCTTTTAAGTCTACTGCATCCCCAATTGTCTGGCCAGAAGGCAATGTCAGGGTTCTTGTGGGGCTGGGGAAGTGAGGAGGAAAATAGTTTATCCTATTTATCCTAGTCAACCATACATGAATGAATGAACCTTGAATAGCAACATTTATAATACCAGCAAAAGAACATTTACAGTGATTTCAATGTTAGATGTAAAAGTATGCTGGCTTTTATTCTTAGCACTGCACTATTAGAAAAAATCTGGTCAGATCTGCTCAGCACCAAAAGCACTTGATAATTCTGGTGTGGGAATGACCAGTTTCCAATCAGAATATTGTATTTAATGAGGCAACTCTTTTATCATGTATTTAAATAAGTCACTGAATAGGAAATAAGACTTTTGGGGTATGTATGATATTCAAACTAACCTCATTAATATTACAAATCATCTCAGCTGCTCTATGACATATATGATCTGATTTATTATTCACAACGGTGTTATCAACTAGTATTATACCTCTATTTGAGTTACATTTAAAAAAACTGATAGAGTAAATTTACTTAGGAAACGACAAAACCAGAAATACTGCAACCTTTTTTTCTCAAGTACAGAATTTTATTCACTTTTCCATCAAGCCTTATCAACTGGATTGAAATGTGAAAAGTGGTCCTCAATTTAATGTTTAAAAAACTATTATATTGAGAAATGTTGTTCATGTTTTATTTGAAATTAATGATGCTAATTCCAGTGTTCAACTATCATAATAGTTTTCTCCAACTTATTTATTTTTATAACTAGTAAGTAAGGTTATATGGAATACCATTTTGGAGCCAACATATACAATGTCCAAATAGTCACATTTAAATATCTAACCTGCAATTGATTTTTAGTAGCAATAAACAGTGACTTCTGGTAGCAATTTGTGGACTCTGTGCATAGTATTTAATAGACTTACTGCTTGAAATAAAGCAAAAGGACAGATACGACTTAAGGGAAAAAGAGAATTGAAATGGGAGATGGATTTGGCATTGTTAAGAGTCAAGATAATAAAACCTTAAAGTATAATTTAAATAATAGCTCCAGGTAGTTAAAAAACCTTCAACCTGGTAATCAAACAACTGCTATGATTGTTACTGAGCCTGACAGAATAATTGCCTTCTTAGTCATGAAATACAAGATTTAACATTTAGTCCTAGGCCCAGAATTGAAAGTAAACATTCTTATGAGCAAATCACAATTAATATGAAGCATTTGCAAACAATGTGCACTCCATGGAAACAACTATACATGTTCACATCATGGTTGAGCTCACGTAGATTTCTTCTCTGTACACTTCCCATGCTTCTACCCAGGCAGGGATGAAATTAGTATATGCCTTCCTTCAATTGAAGAAACATTTTAAAGACCCATTAATTATTGTTAAATTTTTCATTATTCTTAAACTCACTGATATGGAGAGACTGGAAGTGAAACTACAATTTCCAGGGTTGAAAGCCATGACTATTTTATTATCTCTGTAGCTTTGTCAGATTTTTTTTTTATTATTATTATACTTTAAGTTCTAGGGTACATTTGCACAACGTGCAGGTTTGTTACATGTGTATACATGTGCTATGTTGGTGTGCTGCACCCATTAACCCGTCATTTACGTTAAGTATACCTCCTAATGCTATCCCTCCCTCCTCCCCACTCCCCACAATAGGCCCCGGTGTATGATGTTCCCCTTCCTGTGTCCAAGTGATCTCATTGTTTTTTAAGAAAAAGTTGAGCCAATTCTGTAATGCATATTTGTGTATTCCTAGAAAAGGTTATTTCAATCTTATTTTCGCAGTTAAGTTTTATAACTTCATTTAATTTTGTTTTGTTAATATATTTTTATTCTTTGGATAGTTAAGAAAGCCATAAATTATTGTTATTCATCATAACACCCCTGTTAGTTTTGTAAAACCTGGGTATTAGAGACACCAATACTTTAGTCCATTTCATAATCATTTACCAATTTTTTATAAGCCTACAGCACCCAGTCTCCCATCTAAGTACTAACCAGGCTAGACTCTGCTTAACTTCTGAGTTCAGATGAGACTGGGCACATTCAGAGTGGTATGGTCATAGACAGTAAATTATTCACTTTTAAATGATCATTGATTCATATTTAGAAAACACTCAATTCTGATATTTCAAATAGTAATCAAATATTACATGCATTTTTTTATAATTTCTTCACATTGACAATGTTGAAATTTACTTGAGCCCTCTCCTCCTGAAAACAATAGTGATTCAGAAACTCCCACCCTTTTGAGTTCCAGGATATAGTTTACTAAAAAGAATGGCCCTTCTCCATATGACTCAGGTAAGGCTTGTGGATGATCCTCTTGTTTACCTGTGTAAAGACCAGGCATAGACCCTTCAAATTCCTATTATTTGGCTCATTAATGTTTAGCTGAGCTGTTTGTCCCCTAGCCAATCTGGAAAGAATGCCGTCTAACTTGACTAAAATTTAGTTAGGATTCTCTCCTTGACTGGAGACCTTGGAACCTTGACTCTCCTGAGATTAAACAAGCTCTGAAACACTGAACAACTCTTTAATGGCCCTACCTGAGATTCATATGTCTGCAGAGAAAAACCTTCCTTCATCAAAACTCACACCATCTGCTCTTCCATTACCCCACACCTGGTCTTTCTAGCATCAACTATTCCTCCCTATAAAGAAAAGCCTCTTCTTTCTGACCTGCGAGGTACTTGTAGCTCTAATGGTTAGAACATTTCCCCTGTGGTAGTAGTCTTTGGAATGAAGTCTCTCTCTCTCTTTTTTTTTTTTTTCCTTAACCTAAGCCCAAGTTTGTTTTGTTTGACAGTTTTCTGGTATTGTGACTTGGGTGGAGTGCTAAGTCCCTGGAATCCTACTTTCTTCTCCTAGGTATTCACGCCAGCTTCTTGGATCTTTTGTATTTTTACCTGGCTGGGGAAATCAGGGTCCCTGGTGGTGAGTCTCATCTCCTAATCCAGTGCTGCAGTTGTACTTACTGTAAAAGCTCAGTAAGGAATTGACGTTACTCTTTTCAGGCAGAGACTTTTCTTTGACCCTTCTGTGATGTCTTTCCCTTGTTCCTATAGTGAGGATTGAGCAAGGTTATTTCCTTGGCTCTTCTAGTGAGGATTGCATTGGGGAATGGGAGTTGAGCTTTGGCTGCTAGGATGGGGACTGTGCAAGATAATATTTCAGTGGTACTTTTTCCCAGTTTATGAAGATCTTATCTCTTATTTAATTATCTTAATCTCATGGGTAATTTTAAATAATTTGGCACCATCTCTCTTCTTCTGCAACAAGTTATGTGCTTCATTAGTAAGGCATTAATTCAGTTCAATATATTCAAAAATGCAACGTTTCATTAAAAAAAAATAGTACTTCAAAAACCTCTTGGGAAATGGAATCATGTCACACTGGCTCCTCTAAGACTTCCCTCTTATGATCACCCTTACTTCCCTTTTTTTCTCTTTACCACTTTGGACCTTCTGTTTATGTCCCTTGAATCCTTGATCTGTCTCCTTGAACACCTACCTTCTCCACTTCTCTATCCAAACTTCCCAGACCTGTGATCTCCCGTTCTGGCCCATCACGTGATCTCTATGGTCACTCAAGCTCCCTCCCCACCCCGGGCTCCTGAGGAGCACGGGAACACTGAGATGGACCCCCTGAGACTTAAAGGGCTAATTGGAGACGTGCTGAATCTCTTTTCCGCTGCGATGGGCTTTCGAGATACCGCAATGGCCACTTGTTTTCTCCTCAGTCTCTCAGCCAAAACTGAGTTCACAGCCTTCGTCAGATTACACATCAAGGCAAAGAAAATATTAAAAATTTGATCCATGCATATTGGTGAAGACACTTCAGCCTTCACATTGACCAGGTAACCTCAATTAGTTCTGTCTGATAAAAACACAATCTTAGTAAAAATATAAAGCCAGGGCAAGGAGGAGGGCCAGATCTTTTATATGAAGCAGAAGGATTTCTTTTTCTGTTTTTATCCTTGATTCCTGTCTAAAATTTTACAACTGAAGCTCTATACTATTTGTGTCTGTCTGGATGCTTATAAATGTGTGTGTACAAACACATTCGAAAGCTAGCAGAAGGCAAGAAATAACTAAGATCAGAGCAGAACTGAAGGAGATAGAGACACAAAAAACCCTCCAAAAAATCAATGAATCCAGGAGTTGGTTTTTTGAAAAGATCAACAAAATTGACAGACCACTAGCAAGACTAATAAAGAAGAAAAGAGAGAAGAATCAAATCGACGCAATTAAAAATGATCAAGGGGATATCACCACCGACCCCACAGAAATACAAACTACCATCAGAGAATACTATAAACACCTCTACGCAAATAAACTGGAAAATCTAGAAGAAATGGATAATTTCCTGGACACTTACACTCTTCCAAGACTAAACCAGGAAGAAGTTGAATCCCTGAATAGACCAATAGCAGGCTCTGAAATTGAGGCAATAATTAATAGCCTACCAACCAAAAAAAGTCCAGGACCAGATGGATTCACAGCTGAATTCTACCAGAGGTACAAGGAGGAGTTGGTACCATTCCTTCTGAAACTATTCCAATCAATAGAAAAAGAGGGAATCCTCCCTAACTCATTTTATGAGGCCAACATGATCCTGATACCAAAGCCTGGCAGAGACACAACAAAAAAAAGAGAATTTTAGACCAATATCCCTGATGAACATCGATGCAAAAATCCTCAATAAAATACTGGCAAACCGGATTCAGCAACACATCAAAAAGCTTATCCACCATGATCAAGTGGGCTTCATCCCTGGGATGCAAGGCTGGTTCAACATTCGCAAATCAATAAACATAATCCAGCATATAAACAGAACCAAAGACAAGAACCACATGATTATCTCAATAGATGCAGAAAAGGCTTTTGACAAAATTCAACAGCCCTTCATGCTAAAAACTCTCAATAAATTCGGTATTGATGGAACGTACCTCAAAATAATAAGAGCTATTTATGACAAACCCACAGCCAATATCATACTGAATGGGCAAAAACTGGAAAAATTCCCTTTGAAAACGGGCACAAGAAAGGGATGCCCTCTCTCACCACTCCTATTCAACATAGTGTTGGAAGTTCTGGCTAGGGCAATTAGGCAAGAGAAAGAAATCAAGGGTATTCAGTTAGGAAAAGAAGAAGTCAAATTGTCCCTGTTTGCAGATGACATGATTGTATATTTAGAAAACCCCATTGTCTTAGCCCAAAATCTCCTTAAGCTGATAAGCAACTTCAGCAAAGTCTCAGGATACAAAATTAATGTGCAAAAATCACAAGCATTCTTATACACCAGTAACAGACAAACAGAGAGCCAAATCAGGAATGAACTTCCATTCACAATTGCTTCAAAGAGAATGAAATACCTAGGAATCCAACTTACAAGGGATGTAAAGGACCTCTTCAAGGAGAACTACAAACCACTGCTCAGTGAAATAAAAGAGGACACAAACAAATGGAAGAACATACCATGCTCATGGATAGGAAAAATCAATATCGTGAAAATGGCCATACTGCCCAAGGTAATTTATAGATTCAATGCCATCCCCATCAAGCTACCAATGAGTTTCTTCACAGAATTGGAAAACACTGCTTTAAAGTTCATATGGAACCAAAAAAGAGCCCGCATCTCCAAGACAATCCTAAGTCAAAAGAACAAAGCTGGAGGCATCACGCTACCTGACTTCAAACTATACTACAAGGCTACAGTAACCAAAACAGCATGGTACTGGTACCAAAACAGAGATATAGACCAATGGAACAGAACAGAGTCCTCAGAAATAATACCACACATCTACAGCCATCTGATCTTTGACAAACCTGAGAGAAACAAGAAATGGGGAAAGGATTCCCTATTTAATAAATGGTGCTGGGATAATTGGCTAGCCATAAGTAGAAAGCTGAAACTGGATCCTTTCCTTACTCCTTATACGAAAATTAATTCAATATGGATTAGAGACTTAAATGTTAGACCTAATACCATAAAAATCCTAGAGGAAAACCTAGGTAGTACCATTCAGGACATAGGAATGGGCAAAGACTTCATGTCTAAAACACCAAAAGCAACGGCAGCAAAAGCCAAAATTGACATATGGGATCTAATTATAACTAAAGAGCTTCTGCACAGCAAAAGAAACTACCATCAGAGTGAACAGGCAACCTACAGAATGGGAGAAAATTTTTGCAATCTACTCATCTGACAAAGGGCTAATATCCAGAACCTACAAAGAACTCAAACAAATTTACAAGAAAAAAACAAAGAACCCCATCAAAAAGTGGGCAAAGGATATGAACAGACATTTCTCAAAAGAAGACATTCATACAGCCAACAGACACATGAAAAAATGCTCATCATCACTGGCCATCAGAGAAATGCAAATCAAAACCACAATGAGATACCATCTCACACCAGTTAGAATGGCAATCATTAAAAAGTCAGGAAACAACAGGTGCTGGAGAGGATGTGGAGAAATAGGAACGCTTTTACACTGTTGGTGGGATTGTAAACTAGTTCAACCATTATGGAAAACAGTATGGCGATTCCTCAAGGATCTAGAACTAGATGTACCATATGACCCAGCCATCCCATTACTGGGTATATACACAAAGGATTATAAATTATGCTGCTATAAAGACACATGCACACGGATGTTTATTGCAGCACTATTCACACTAGCAAAGACTTGGAATCAACCCAAATGTCCATCAGTGACAGATTGGATTAAGAAAATGTGGCACATATACACCATGGAATACTATGCAGCCATCAAAAAGGATGAGTTTGTGTCCTTTGTAGGGACATGGATGCAGCTGGAAACCATCATTCTTAGCAAACTATCACAAGAACAGAAAACCAAACACCGCATGTTCTCACTCATAGGTGGGAACTGAACAATGAGATCACTTGGACTCAGGAAGGGGAACATCACACACCGGGGCCTATCATTGGGAGGGGGGAGGGGGAAGGGATTGCATTGGGAGTTATACCTGATGTAAATGACGAGTTGATGGGTGCAGCACACCAACATGGCACAAGTATACATATGTAACAAACCTGCACGTTATGCACATGTACCCTACAACTTAAAGTATAATAATAATAAATAAATTAAAAATAAATAAATAAATAAATAAATAAATACTTAGTAGGAAAAAAGAGAGTAAGCTATCTCTTTAATAAATATTATAACCATTGCATATTAAAATGCTAATATTTTGATATACTAGGTTAAATAAAATATATTATTAAATCAAAAAAAAATGTGTGTGTATATTTTTTTATGTACTTTATATGTTTGTGACGTTTTCTCAGCCTCGGTTGTTACTACCAAATTATTGAATTTTAAAAATTTGAAAGGAGCTCTGTTCCTATTGGCTTAGTAATAAATAAATGCTTACATAAATTAAATCTTCCTATAATTCCAAGAGATTAAGAAAATCAAACTTTCAACACTTATGTATATTTTTGTGTGTATGTTATATGCATGTAATATTTTCCTACCCTCTGATGTTATTACCAAATTATTGTACTTAAAAAATCTTAAATGAACTCTATTCTTAATAACTTAGTGATAAATAAGCATTTATGAATTAAATCTTTCTATTGTTCCCAGGTACGAAGAAAGTTGAACTTCTAATACTTTCAAAAGCATTTTATAGAAACTAATTCAAATGTTTTAACTTCACATACTTTTTGCCATTTATTTTTATGGTAGTTAGTGGTGATATAGATAGCTAGAGATTTGGTCTCAGTGTTTTAATAAATACACTTACTTTTACTGAATTGAGAAGTTATACTATAAGGAAGCATATAGCTATAAAAAGATGTGAGATCTCATAAGCAGGAATTGAACAATGCAAACACAAGGACACAGGGAGGGGAACATCACACACTGGGGCTTGTCAGAGAGTGTGGGGGTAGGGGAGGGATAGCATTAGGAGAAATACCTAATGTAGATGACGAGTTGATGGGTGCAGCAAACCAATATGGCACATGTATACCTATGTAACAAACCTGCATGTTCTGCACATGTATCCCAGAACTTAGAGTATAATAATAAAAAACTAAAAAATAAAAATAAAAAAGTAATAGTGACTTCACAATTCTGTTGAAAAGATGAGCGATGATGCTGTTTAGTGAGATGCTTATTATAAGAGACACTCATAAATAAATTTTAAATATTCACAAAAAAGCTGTGAGATGTGTATTTGTAAGATCTGCTTATCAGCTATAGAATATTTGTGCTGTGAAAGACTATTCACAATTCTCTACTTCACAGTTTCATTTGTAGAATAAAGGTTATTGTAGTTTAAAGTTGTAACCAACAATGTAAATGAGAACCTATTGGGAGAAATAATGACAGAAAGGAAAATCATTAGCATGCAAAGTATAAAGTATGGGTTTTTGTTAAGAAAAATAATAGCTTTGTCTTAAAGTAAAATGACTGCTTCTTCCAGATAGAGAAAGAGGAAAGTGTAGGTCAAAATTTGAATGAATATAGAAAACTGTAGAAGGTTTATAGAAAATGAATTTTATCTGTTGTGGTCAAAGCTAGCTAAGGTTTCATGGGTTTATGTATAAAAAAAGAACTTAAGTACCAAATATACTGATTCAAAACTCGTATTTGTATTTAGCTCTGTTAAAATGACAAGAGCTTCTTGGATTATTGGTCTACCCTTAATAGGAGTTAACCGAATGTTTTTCTTTACATTCTGGGTAATCTACCTAGAGGGCAAAAATTGTGACTTTTATCAGAAAAATTTATTTGCTAACTGAAGACTGAATGGAATAAGACTTAAGTACATAGAATTGAATTAAATGATGAAGAATGATTATAGGTTTTGTCTGGAATATTGCCAGTATTTTAATGTCCCATGTTCTGTATATAATTTTGTTTGTTTGTTTTCACAAGTTATGTATACCTCATGACATTTGTAGACTATGCTTTCGTACACAGAAAAAAAAAAAGAAGAAAAAGAAACAAAACATTTGTCTTTTATCCATGCCCAACCCCTCCAGAATTCATAAACTTTGTTGTTGTTGTTGTTGTTCTTTGCCAATTTCATTATTTGCAAAGGTGCTTGTCAAACAGAGATAACTGGAAACACTGGTTCTATAACTACGGCTTTGGCTGGAAGGCCATATTGGGGAATGTCGCTTTTCTAATCAGATATGAACAGTTTGAACGAAACACGGTTGATTTTTTTCTTTAAGTGGAGCCAAAGTTTACAAAGCTCTTGTATTAGTCAGGGTTCTCTAGAGGCACAGAACTAACAGGATATAGGGGGTTTATTAGGTATTAACTTACATGATCACAAGGTCCCACAATAGGCCGTCTGCAGGCTGAGGAGCAAGGAAAGCCAGTCCGAGTCCCAAAGCTAAAGAACTTGGAGTCCAATGTTCAAGGGCAGGAAGCATACAGCACAGGAGAAAGTTGTCGGCTGGGAGGCTAAGCCAGTCTCCCCTTTCCATATTTTTCTGCTTGCTTTATATTAACTGGCAGCTGATTATATTGTGCCCACCAGATTAAGGGTGGGTCTGCCTTTCCCAGCCCACTGACTCAAATGTTAATCTCTTTTGGCAATACCCTCACACACAGAATCAATACTTCGTATCCTTCAATCCAGTCAAGTTGACATTCAGTATCAACCATCACAGCTCTCTTCCGAAAATTGGCCTGAAAGTTGTCTTACAATGTTCCCAGTCCTACAGATGAGTAAGAATGATAACTTCCTGCAAAACCTAGGAATCTTAGGATATTTTCATGACTTCAGGAATAAAGGAATTCATCCAAATTTATAGCTACACAGGTGAAATCTAATGGCAAATTATTGGCTTAAGTCCTAACCTCAAGAAGCTTTTAAAAGTCCAATCTGAGATTCCTTATAAGGATTTCCAACAATGCAAACTTCAAAAGGCTTATATAGGAAATTATTTTTGTTGAACCTACGTAAATAGTCACATCAACTCAGAGGCCTTATTCTGTGATGGAGAAAAATCTTTCTGTAAGATTATATTTGGTCAGAGGAAGGAAAGGTTAATTGCAGAGAGGCATGTTATGTTTTAATAGAAAACTAGAGCTTATAATATTGGGTAATCATATTCTGGTCCTGTTCACTGTCTTTCAACTGTTTTTCCAGCTTTTTGTAAATTGCAAGTAGCTGATATGCAAACTCTGTTTCATAGAGATTCAGTTCACTTTTTCTACTGTGGAAAAAAAAAAAAAAAACAATTTTGTTACCTACCTATAATTTGGATTAGATCCTGTCACTTGTATAAATTGGCAACCATTATCAAATTTCCAATTATGTCAGTTCTCTTAAATATCTCGTTAAAACCAAACTAATGCTTCCAATATTTCTTCCCCACCCCCTACTTGTGATTACAGAAAGCTAAACCCTGAACGCTCATATGTATAATGGCCCCAGCAGAGAATCAGCTGACTATGAAGAAAAACATCCCACTACTCAACACTTAACACTTTTCAGACTTGCTTACTTGTTCTTTTTAAAATGTCCTTTTGTTCTCACTTTTGAGACTCTTGTAGATTTTGAGGTCAGAGTATTCTGTCTATTGCAATTATCCCTGGCTCCCAATTGCAATAGTCTTTTTGAATAAAGTCTCTCCTTACCCAAGTCTAGATTTATTTCCTGACACTGTCTTCTAGTATGTTACTTTTACCCAGAATTATCTTTTCTTTCACTCTCCTCTAGTTGAAATCCTCCACATTTAAAACTAAATCAAAAGACACATTATCTCTGAATATTGTCCCTATCTGGCAGTCAGAATTAATTGCAAGGTATTTTATTTGAACTTTTATTCATCACTTATTCATCCTCCCTTTATAAGAATGGTTTACCAAATTTTGTCTAAAGTTAAATTTTTAGTCACTTAAAAGCAAGAAACCTATATTATTCACTTTCTTTTTTTTTACAGTCCCTTGAAAAGAATAAATATCTATGTGTGTCTTTTTCATTTATTTAATATGGAGTTACCACATTTTTACTGTCCCATAGCAAAAGTGGTATTTTAGGCATATTCTGAGTCATGTTTATTCACTAATTCTATATATTTGAAAAAACAATGTTTTCACTCTACGGAACATTAGGTAGAAACCACAGAAGGGATTATCTTATAATCCCTCATGTAAGTGCCCTTCCACTTTACCTGAATATGTTCACATTAGTTTTTGCCATTTAACATATGAAGATTGTTTAGAATTTCAAATTGTGTATATAAGATTTTAATTATTTGACTCCAGTCAATTTTTAAATTATATTCTGGTTAAAACAAAGTAGGTAATTTAAACCATAATACAGCATATGTGCATAGATATTTCTTGGTCTTTCCATGCCCCTTTATATTATGTGCTATGATAGAGTAAGAGAATAAACAACTGGCTTAGACTGAGTTCATGTCTATAATGATCACATCATTTTCTAAGATGTGCTTTGAAAAGCTTCTAATTCCTTTTTCTTGTGTTCCTTATATTTGCTGACAATAGTTTTCCTTCTATTTGTAGTTTCAGCAGCATGCCTACTTATGAGAGTTACTGTTTCGGACTTTAGTTGGTTTCGCTGGTAAACCCACCCATGGTTTACATTTACCAAACAACACAATCTCTGCCATGTTCCCATATGCTTGATCATTTATTTTCTGAAAGAATAGAGTAGTAGGCAGGAATGGGATTAAAGGGAGTGGCTGCAAAATAAGCAAAGAAAGCACAGGTTATTTCCTGTTTAGGCATAGTCCGAACACCAAGAATATTTGACTTATAGCTCTTATGTTGTATAATTGAGTGGTCAGGAAAGTTGCTATAACAAAGAGGCACTAAACTGTGGTAGTAAAAACAGTATAAAAAAATTCATCTTTTACATAAAGTAGTAGGTCCAGATTTGATAGGGAGACTTCCATCTTTGTTCAGGTATCTATTTCATGGGCAGTTAGTTTACACCATTTTTAGGCCACTGGATATTAAAAGAAGAGTCAGAAAAGCACACAAGTTCTTTTGAAGGCATAGCTTAGAAGGGGATATCACTTCTCATATCCCATTAGGTAGAAAATATATATGTTTATAGCAAAACTGCATAAGAGGCTTGGAATTGTAGTCTCTAGTTAAGCCCATTTCTGTCATTAGAAAGGGGAAAGATAAATATTAGTAGGAAATTATTAATCTCTGTTCCTCAAGCCAAAACAGAGAGACAAAGAACTTATGATTTAAATCACTATGAAAGAGTTATACCTACAAATAATCTATTCAGCATACAATTCAGCTGTGAATCCATGGGAAAAGAAAGGGGTACAGAAAGGTAAGAGGTGCAATAGAGGAAGAATATCTTAATCTTCTTTGCTCTGATTATTTGACTATTCAGTAGGACTTGTGAACATATACAGACTAGGTTAATTATTTATCTTGGAAGTGGGTGATTTAAGCACATACACAAACGTTTACACATGTGCACACACAATACATGCTCATTAATTTTCTGGTTTTATACTCCATTTCTGACTAGATATGCAGGCTTCCATCACTTCCCAGAGATTTAGAACTTCAAACTGAGACAGGATTATACAGAATTTATTTTACTGAAAGATGAAACTATGGTAAGCTTGAGTAAAGATAGTTTATTCTTTTAAGTTTGCAAAATCCCACCAGAAATATGGAGATCAAAGTTTGCATTAAAGGTAAGATAGAACAATAATAATCTAATTTCATATAAAACTGAGCACCAAAGTCCAAAAACTATGCTATTAATTAACATTGTGGTTGTGTTATCCATTGAGCTAATACCTTCCCTTTAGCCTTATTATTCTATCTTAAAATACTGAACTTATATAAATATCTTCAGACCTCAACAATTTCAATATAATATGCTCGAATTTTCCCAAAAAATCTAACTAAACTCAAGTGTTAGTCATTAAAACTAAAAATATGCTTAGTTGTTCTTTCAATTTATGTGACCTATTTCAGTAATGATTACAACTCACCATTCTTCTTGTCCTCTTGAATACACCTATTAATGATTACATCAATGAAATGTCAAAATAATCCATTTGGTTAGGAGATAAAATAAGCTTAAAGAAGTTATTGAAAATGTATGAACAAATGGTTAACTTTCTACATGTTATTTTGAAGTTCTCTGGAGTATATATACAAATACTCTTAAATTTTCAAAACTTTAAAATAATAAGCAAGTCAGGAGATTTCTGATAACTAATAAAATAGTGACCAGCACATGCTTTTGGTTTTCTCCCCTATAATCTACTCCTGAGAAATCACGGAAGCAATACAGATAATAGATTTGAAGAATTAATATTAAAAAGTGGGAAACCTGCGAGATCAAAGGCTGTTGTGAATTAGTGCATGTAAAAGAGAGAGAGAGCAGAGACAGAAGGGCTAGCATGTGGGTTAGCAGTGTCCTGGGAGAAAGGTGTATTACAGTGTAAGACTGAAGTGGGAGAGAATTTTAAAATTCTAACCTTAGAACGCGATCTTCGTAATGCCATTGTTTGTCATTACCACATTAATATATAGCAACATCCTAAGCATTGACCCTGATGGCCTGAATTGCTGCTGGAGCAAGGTGGCAAGTTAACTGATTCATGTCTACCTTCTTCAAAGTCAAGTGTTGGTGACATGGCATTTAGAAAAATAAGTATTCAGAAAAGGCTTCTTATCTAACAGTAATTTTAAGAAGAAATTACTAACCATTTAACAGGATCTACTCAAAGTTTCTTTAATAATCAAGCCTAAATTTTACTGGTGCACAATTCTTCCCTAATAAATAATGTATTTCTAAGCTTTCTTTGCAACTAAGAGTGCCTATATGATGCAATTCTGGTCAATGGAATAAGTGCAAATTATGTCTACAATTTCTAGATTATGCCTTTGAAAAGAAAACAAATTCTATTTTACTTTCTTTTAACATATACATGACAACGTCTATAGCAACAAACTTGGACCCAGGAACACTTTTGATTCAGAGTCTTTTAATTACTTTGTGGTGAAGAAATATCCTAAGACTTGCCAAATCCGAACAACTACCTTTGAGACTATTAAAATAAAGAAGAATAAAATTCCATTGTACTTGTATCATTGTAACTATGGGTCTCCTTGATACAGAAATTTAACACAGACCATAAGTGCTATGGTTTGAATATGGTTGGGTTGTCCTCACCTAAATTCATGTTGAAATTTGATCCCCAAAGTGTTTTTGGGAGGTAGGGCCTAGTGGAAGGTATTTGGGTCATGGGAGAGGATCCCTCATTAATAGTGTGATACTATGTGATAGTGAGGTCTCACTCCAGCAAGACTGGATTAATTCTACAGAAATAGGTTAATCGTTATAAAGCAAGGCTTTTTCCTGTTTGGTCCCTCTGCACATGTATCTACCTCCCCTTTGACCTTCTCCACCATGCAATGACACAGCATTGAAGCGAAAGTTAGAAGCAGTGCATGAACTTCTAAGCTTGCAGAACCATGAGCTAAATAAATCCTTTTTCCTTATAAATTACCCAGCCTCAGGTATGCTGTTACAGTAACACAAAGCAGACTAAGACAGAAAAAAATACCTCAGAATATAAAGAGGAATCCAGTACCAGAGTACTAGGATAGAATGCCAAGGCACAGCATTCTAAATCAAAAGTTTTCTAAGGCTCTTAAGAATCTTGATTCTGAGTTCATTTCCTAAATATCACTTTGTTTCCCCAAGAAGGACACAATAAGGACCCACTTCCTATGATACAATTACCAGAAGAAGTGTAGATGATACCACCAGGTCAACATAAATTCACAGGATGAAATAACCAAATAGCTGAGTAGTAAACTCATTATAAAGAAATATAACGAATGTAACACACAAAGCCATACTTTTGTAACAGACAGAATAACAATTTAAACTAATTATAGTAAATTTCATGGAAGTTTATTATGAAAGAATAGAAGGTAATTTTAAAAACAGAAAAGAAAGTAATAAAGTAAAAAATGTATGATGGATGAGATAAAATCTGGTTAGAAACAGTTGAAGAATGAACAAGTGACGTGGAAAATTATATTTAGAAACTTTATAGAAGTCAACTGGAAAATATAGAGATGAAGGGTTAGAAATTGGAGGAAATAAACTAGAATTGCCAGCATTTGGACACAGAATGCCAAAATAAGTGCAAATATCTGAGGAAATAGTAGTAATATGCACATAAAATTAATTGAGTTTAACATTTCATAGTAAAAGGATTTATATAATGCCAAACTTTCATGTTAGAGCAAATCTATACCTACACGTGTTGCATTGAAATTTAAGTTTGTCAAGGTACAAGGAGCAAATTCTAGAAACTTCCAAAGTGGGAGAATTTTTGCAAAGTTTTTCAAAAACAGAAAAAATAACTAAAGATAGTCATTTATTTTATGAAACATAATCTCAGAAAAGATAGACAATACAATAAAGAAAATTATAGGTCCAAGCAATACTTACGTGAATCCAACAGTATATTAAAACTAAGGTATCATAATATAAAATTTATCACAAGAAGGCATTGATGCTTCAATGTAAAAATCTGTCATTATAATTGATCACATTAATAGACTAAAATAAAAATGTATGATTATTAACAGATGTAGACAAAACATTTGATAAAAATTGCTACTTGAAAATAGTTAACAAACAATAAGGAGATATTTCTAATATGGCAAAAGTTATTTGCCAAATACCTATTTAAATACATTCCATTTAGTACCAAGAAGAGGGTAGGGAATTTCATTATCATCAACACTCTTTAAGGTTGCATTGAACGTCCAGGATATGCCGTAAAATAATGGAAGGAAGGAGGCAGTGGGTAGGTAGAGAATGAGAAAAGAAGAAGAAAAGAAGGACAGGAAAGAATTAAAATATAAAGTTTTAAAGGAATTAGATTAAATATTATTTGCAAATGATATCTATATGAAAATTATAGCATCAGAATTTATTAGAATTAGTAAGATAGTTGATTGTCTACTAGACTCAAAATGAGCATAAAAATTAGCATTTCTTCTATATGGATAATAAGATACTAGAAAATATATTTATATGATAAAAACATAAAAGTTTAAATTTCTATAAAATAGGAATTTATAAGGAAATAATCTGCTATAACTCAATGGACTAGACAAATTTTTTAAACTCAAGTAAAGAAATTAAATACAAGCTTTGAGCTAAAAAAATTCAAGATTCTTGTATTGAACAACTTAACATCATATTTATGGAAAATTTCTGTAAATTAATTTGTAAATTTATGCAATCCAAATCAAAACCCCTACTCCGTTTTTTGAAGAATTTGATTAATTTATTTTTAAAATAAAGTCTTATAAATAGCTATCAAAAAAGCATAGAAAGGGATTTTTGTACTAAAATTCAGTAGTATTATATAATATATTGCACCCAACAGAAAAATGTAATCAAACAGAGAATTCAGCATCAGACAGGTATGTGTATGCGCACACACACACACACACACACACACACACACACACACACGGACAATATACAATAAAATACATTATTTTAACTTGGTGGATAATGGACAGTACTCATAGTCCCCTGCATAAAAGGCAAGACTAAAGACCAAAATGTATTATATGAAACTGTGAATAAAAAAGAGAATAATGAAAAAAATACCTTTAGGAATTGGGGTTGGTAAAAGCTTTCTTACCACAAAATTTCACGTTTTCTCTTACATTAACTCTGTACACTGAAAAGACCATGCCCAATAGGTATGACCTAGACAAAACTATGCATTTTAGTCCTGGTATAAATTTATTGTAAGTTTTATTTCTCTCTGAACTTTTCAAAAATTTCTCATTTTTTCCAAGTAACCAGAATTTGTTAAAACTCGACTGTCTGATTATACTCGTGAAACATATACTCATTTGACACTTCCCACATTTCTCCTTGTATTAATTCACATATTTATTTATTCAATAAGTATGCCTCACTGGAAATTCTTGGACTTGCAAGTTCAAATAGGACCAACAAGTAATATTATCATATATAACTAAGATGAAATCCTCATAATTGTGTTTTTTCAAAAGCTTTATTGAAATATAATTGACACACAATAAACTACACATGGAAAATGGACAGCTAAATAAGTTTTCACATATGTAGATATGGAACTGTGAAATCAATATGACAATCAAAATAATGAACATATCTATCACCACCCAAAATTTCCTCATACAACTTTACACTGTCCCTCTCATCCCACTCCAAAGCTCTTCCCTAGGCCACCACTGATCTGCTTACAGTAGCTACATATGTCTCATCATTATCTAGAATGTATATATAAATGTAACCATCCAAACTCTTTTTAGTGGCTTCTTTCACTCAGCGTAATTATTTTGAAATTTATCCATGTTGTTACATTTACTAATACTCACTTTTATTACTGAGAAATATTCCCTCATCTTGATATATCATATATGCCATTTGTGAATCAGCTTCTATAATTTCTGAATTTCAGAGATGCTCTTCCTTTTATCTAAGTTGTAAACATTATTAGGCATAGAGTCTTCATCATATTGCCTTATTATGTTTCAGTGTGTGAAGGGGTCTGTAGAGATGCCTTCCCTCCTAAATTCGTGATATTGATAATTTGTGTCTGTGAGTGTGTGTGAATTCCTTATGTACCTGTAGTTCTGAGATATTACTACACTTTCACAGTAGGTACCTTGGCTTTTAGAAATTTGTTAAGTATTTTAGCTGAATTGTTTTTATTAGCTTGCATGTTGTGAGAGGTTTGACCCACATAAGCAAGCATCCACATTCTGTCTCTCCTAGGAGTACAAACTATTTGTTTCTAGGCCAGTTTCTCCTGTAACTTCAGCTCTCTGATGGATTTTTTTTAATTATGTTTTTTTTGGATTTAGCATTATTTTGTTATGTTTTTTATCAAAAGCAGAGACAGTGGGAGCAACGTCATGGTTTGTTGTACTTTATGAACTACAGTAAGAAATAATTAATAACCACAGAGTTATACCCAATCTGTTTAATTCTTAAAATACAACCTCTTTATAACAAGTTATCTTTCCTTTTTCCCTCTTAATCTTCTCATCTGAACAATGCAAATCAAATACTCATGAGTTTTGAGATGTAATAGTGGTCATGTAAGGGATTTTAGTCATATTAAAGATCCAAAGGCAGTGGAAAGCCATCAGAGACTTTTAAGCAGGACATAAAATGAATTGGGGCCTTAAAAAAAAGTCAATTTGGCTTCTCCAAGAATGTATTCTAGGTTTAGTACTCATTAGGATGCATTGTATTTTATGTATGTATTATTAATCAATTTTTATTATAATTTGAGATGAAGTCTTGCTCTGTCGCTCAGGCTGTAGTGCAGTGGCACGATCTTGGCTCTCTACAACCTCAGATGCCAGGTTTAAGCGATTCTCCTGCCTAAGCCTCCCGAGTCATAGCTGGGATTACAAACGCCCAACACTGTGCCAGCAATTTTTTGTAGTTTTAGTAGAGACGGGGTTTCACCATGTTGGCCAGGCTGGTCTTGATCTCCTGACCTCAAGTGATCCACCTGTCTTGGCCTCTCAAAGTGCTGGGATTATAGGCATGAGCCACCATGCCTGGCCTCATTAGGATATATTTTAAAAATGCATAAAACAGATAATCCTATCTTGACAAAAGGATGACAGTGGCTACCAAGGATAGTATATATATTTGAATATAATCGGAGGAAAATAACTGTTAGGGAGAGAGATTTTTCTCAGTTCTTCCAGTTTTTCTAGAGAAAATACTACCACTCCATTTATTTTTCCATAGGGAAAATTATAGTGGGAATACTTCCAACTTCTCACTTATTCATTTTTATTTCTTTTTTTGGGGGTCTGTCGAGAAAGCAAGAGGCCTTCTAAATATGTTTACTTCTTGTATTAAGAGATCTGTCTTGGAAATCAAGTATATGATTCATCCACATTGACTGGGTGGGTGAGCCTTATTCAATGGTGTAGTATTTGTAAGTTCATTGTACACACCGTTTTAAATCAAATCATTGAATCAAGCTTTTCTTTTTCAGAAAATATGTAAATTTTTATATTTCATCTCAATTTTTTTTTTTTTTTTTTTTTTGAGGCGGAGTCTCGCTCTGTTGCCCAGGCTGGAGTGCAGTGGCGCGATCTCGGCTCACTGCAAGCTCCGCCTCCCGGGTTCCCGCCATTCTCCTGCCTCAGCCTCCCGAGTAGCTGGGACTACAGGCGCTGCCACCATGCCCGGCTAATTTTTTTGTATTTTTAGTGGAGACGGGGTTTCATTGTGTTAGCCAGGATGGTCTCAATCTCCTGACCTCGTGATCCGCCCGTCTCGGCCTCCCAAAGTGCTGGGATTACAGGCTTGAGCCACCGCGCCCGGCCTTCATCTCAATTTTTAATAAGCTCCTAACTCAGTATGAGACAATGAATATTATTTTGGGATCCAGACACTCCCAATAGTCATGATTCAGTTTTGGATACATGAAGTTTCAAATTATCCATGATATCCAATTAGAGATGAAAAGTTGACAAAGGTACATACTGATTTGGAAATTAGAAGACAGTCCTAGATTTAAAATATAAATATGAGATTTGTTAAAGGAAAAAGAACACATGAATTCATTTAGTGATTTTATGCATAGTGAAAATAGAATAGAAACCAGGACTGATGCCTGAAGACTCCAAAGTTTAAGGTCAAGAAAAGAGAGAGAAGAATCATCTGGAATCGTAAAAAGAAATCTGTTAAAGTATGCGTATAGGTCACATAAGATACAGATTCCATGTTTTCATTGTGTCTTCCAATATAAACATCACTTGCATAAAATAAACCCCAATGTATATTTTTAAGCATTAATTAGTAATTGTTCTACCCTCTTACTGAAAGTCATTGGAGTTGTATGCAATAAAAGACATCAATATAGCAAAAGAAATGCCACATCAAGGTAGAAGAGAGTTAAGTAGCAAACTCTGTTAATAATATTAATTATTAAATTAAATTAAATTTGAAATATTAAATTAAATATTAAATTAAAAAAATTAATACCCTACTTCTTTGTAAGAATCGGGATTTTAAAATCAATTGATTTGTGCAGAAATTTTGGGATTGAAATTATGGTCAGCAAAGAAAATGAGGATGCAAACTCAGTTTTGAAAATCATGTATTTTGTAGTATAATAATATGAAAGTTAATTTTTTCTGTCATTACACGAGAACAATTATACTAAAAATATAAAAAAGTGTAATTTAACATATGACATGAAAACAAATAAATATATAATTATGCAGCATTTTATGAGATAATTAATACAATAAAAGCTGTATATGCAAACAGATATGTTTGTGTGTTGTAGTTACCAATGAACTTTGAATACAGTTATTGAGTTATTAAAATATTTTTTGTGTCCCTGAAATAGTTTAGTTTTAACTGATTTTTACCCATGTATTAGTCTGTTTTTATGCTGCTGATAAAGGCATACCCAAGACCAGATGATTTGAAAAGGAAAAGCCATTTAATGGTCTCAGCTCAACATGGCTGGGGAGGTCTCACAATCATGGCTGAAAGTGAAAGGTACATTTTACATGATGGCAGGCAAGAGAGAAATGAAAGCCAAGTGAAAGGGGAGACCCTTTATAAAATCATCAGATCTCATGAGACTTATTCACTACCACAAGAACAGTATGGAGGAAACTGCCCTCATGATTCAGTCATCTCCCACCAGGTCCCTCTCACAACACATGGGAATTATGGAAGCTACAATTCAAGATGAGGTTTGGATAGGTACACAGTCAAACCATATCACTCCACCTCTGGCCCCTCCCAAATCTCATGTCTCACGTTTCAAAACCAATCATGCCTTTCCAACAGTCTCCCAAAGTCTTAACTCATTTCAGCATTGTCTCAAAACTCCACAGTCCAAAGCCTCATCTAAGACAAGTCCTTTCTGCCTAAGAGCTTGTAAAATCAAAAGCAAGTTAGTTACTTCCTAGATACAAGGCGAGTACAGGCATTGGGTAAATACAGCCATTCCAATGAGAGAAATTGGCCAAAACAAAGGGGTTAGAGGACCCACGCAGGTTGGAAATCCAGCAGGGCAGTCAAATCTTAAAGCTCCAAAATGATCTCCTTTGACTCCATGACTCATATCCAGGTCATCCTGATGCAAGATGTCAGTTCCCATGGTCCTGGGAAGCTCAGTCACATGGCTTTGCAGAGTACAGCCACCCTCCTGGGTGCTTTCATGGCTGGAGTTGAGTCTGCAGCTTTTCCAGGGTCACAATGCAAGTTGTCAGTGGCTCTATCATTCTGGCATCTGGAAAACAGTCACCCTCTTCTTACGGCTCCACTAGGCAGTTCAGCAGTGGGAACTCTGTGTGGGGGCTCCAACTCCACATTTTCCTTCCATGCTGCTCTAGCAGAGGTTTTCCATAGGGCCCCGCCCCTGCAGTGAACTTCTGCCTAGAAATTCAGGTGTTTTCAAAAATCCTCTGAAATCTAGGTGGAGGTTTATAAACCTCAATTATTGACTTCTATGTACCTGCAGGCTCAACACCACATGGAAGTTGCCAAGGCTTGGGACTTGCACCATCTGATGCCATGCCCAAGCTATACCTTGGCCCCTTTAGCCATGACTGGAGCAGCCAGGATGCGGGGCACCATGTCCCTAGGCTGTACACAGCAAGGGGCCCTGAGTCCAGCCAATGAAACCATTTTTTCCTCCTAAGCCTCTGGGCCTATGATGGGAGGGGCTGCCAACAAAGGTCTCTGACATGCTCTGGAGCCATTTTCCCCCTTTTCTTGGTGATTAGCATTTGCCTACTCCTTACTTATGTAAATTTCTTCAGCCAGTTTGAATTTATCCTAAGGAAATGGGTTTTTCTTTTCCATTGCATCATCAGGCTGCAAATTTTCTGAACTTTTATGCTGTTTCCCTTTTAAAACTGAATGCTTTTAACAGCACCCAAGTCATCTCTGGAATGCTTTGCTGCTTAGAAATTTCTTCCACCAGATGGGCCAGGTGTGATGGCTTATGCCTGTAATCCCAGCAATTTGAGAGGCCAAGGCAGGTGGATCATGAGGTCGGGGGTTTGAGACCAGCCTGACCCACATGGTGAAACCCCATCTTTATTAAAAATACAGAAATTATCCAGGCATAGTGGCATGAACCTGTAATCCCAGTTAAACCCAGCTACTCATGTGGGTGAGGCTGGAGAGTCCACTTCCACCCAGGAAGTGGAAGTTGCAGTGAGCCAAGATCGCACCATTGCACTCCAGCCTGGGCAACAGATTGAGACTCCATCTCAGAAAAAAAAAAAAAAATAAATAAAAGAAAGAAAAAGAAATTTCATGTACCAGATACCCTAAATCATCTCGCTCAAGTTCAATGTTCCACAGATCTGTAGGGCAGGAGCAAAATGCCACCAGTCCATTTGCTAAAACATAGCAAAAATCACCTTTATTCCAGTTCCCAAGAAATTCTTCATCTCCCTCTGAGACCACCTCAGCCTGGGTTTCATTGTCCATATAATTGTCATCATTTTTGTTAAAGCCATTCAGCAAGTTTCTAGGAAGTTCCAAACTTTCCCACATTCGCCTGTCTTTTTCTGAGCCCTCCAAACTTTTCCAACCTCTGTCTGTTACACAGTTCCAAAGTCACTTCCACATTTTTGGGTATATTTACAGCAATGCCCCACTCTACCAGTACCAATTTACTCTGTTAGTCCATTTTTCATGCTGCTGATAAAGACATACCTGAGACTGGGTGATTTTTACAAACAAACAAACAAAAAAAGGAGGTTTGATGGACTCACAGCTCCATGTGGCTGGGGAGGTCTGACAATCATGGTGGAAGGCAAAAAGGCACATCTTACATGGTGGCAGACAAGAGAGAAATGAGAGCCAAACTAAAGTGCAAAACCCTTATAAAATCATCAGATCTCATGAGACTTACTACCAGGAGAACAGTATGGGGAAAACTGCCCCCATGATTCAATTATCTCCTACTGGGTCCCTCCTACAACATGTGGGAATTATGGGAGCTACAATTCAAGATGAGATTTTGGTGGGAACACAGCCAAAGCCTATCAACTTGTGTTCTATCATGTATCCATCAAGTACTTATCACTATTGCACCATTTTCCTATACTATCCATTGCATACTAATAATTATGCATTAGTATAATTTTATGTGTATTTATATTCATAATGAGTAATAGCTGCCTTGCCTACTTGGTTTGTTAGCATATTCACATTAAATTCTTTTGGATCAAACTGCCACATTAGCAGTGAATTTTTCTACCAGGCTGCCTTCCTAGAATTGTCTCAGTATCCCTAGAGTTTGCACAATTAGAGTTCAGTCCAACTTCTACATACTAGGGAGAGAGAGGAAAAAAAAAATCTTGAATTATATTGAAAATATTTATGGCAGGTGTTTAATTTTTTTACTCAATGCCCATTGCAATGTATCTCCACCTTACCTTTTTGTATAATAGTGTCCAGAAAACTAAAACAAACAAACAAACAAACAAAAAAAACCCAATCTTTAACTTGCTGCTAAGTGCAGAAATGTCACTTTAAATTTCTGGCAATGCAATCATGCAAGAAAAAAGCAAGAAAGAAGAAAGTTGAAGAGTCTGTTCCTTCTGTGTGACTTTTAATAACAAACTATGGGGTTTTGGATTGGACTGGGATTTTAAAGGTTACTTACTTTATTTATACAGAAATCCGAGGTCTACATTACAATTACCCAAGGAAGCATGACGAAATTAACCATTTCTGAAAAGAAGTTCTTTTATAGTAAAGTAGTAGAAAATAATGGGTGATGAAAGGGGTTGGATAGCAATGGTGAAGTTTTAGTGTGCTGGCCTTCATTTCCCAGCTGTTGAGCTGCCAGAGGCAGTGGCAGTTGTGTTTTTATTAGAGTAGTACAATAGTGTTTCAGAAATCTTTCCAAGTTCTTTTAGCAAGGTTTTGTGGTTCTTTTGAAGACTCTGAAATTTATGCAATGTCCCATATAAGATTATTTTCTAAATAAAGAGCAGTCTCTGGTATCTGAAACTAAAAACAGTAAGCAGTACGGTTATTGGTACCATTATTAAAAGCAAAGGTGTTTATTCATTATTAAGGACAAGAAAGGAAAGCAAGAAAGGTGGACTAGCCTGTCTGAAGCTAACAATGCTGGAAAGCTCAGAGAAAGATACTGACAGCTCCAAGGTGTTACACCCTCAGGCACACTCAGGGTCAGGAAACTAGGGAGCTCTTTTCTTTTGTAGCCACAGGATTTACATACTTAAAAACTGGATTCACAGTTTTACCCTGTGCCTTCCTGAAATACAAGATACATTGAATTTAAAGTCAAGTCTCCTATATAAAAAATAAAGACATTGTTTGGGATAGAGGAGAATATCAAAATTCAAAATGGACCCACTTGGCGTAGTTGAAGCGAATCTATTCTCAGGTGACTTTTTGTGTCTAATCAAACACATATCTGTGATATACTTGGGACAATTACATTTAAAGTTATGCCTCACTCAGAAAGCTAGTAAATAAAATATAAAATAAAAATGTATCTTTAGAAGTATACCTCTGTGCGTTCTAATTTTATTACTTTGAGGTCTTTTTACCCATAATATTAATGAGTACATTTATATGATAATATTTTACCCTGAAACCTATACATTTAATTACATCAACTATAATTTTACTTCAGTTTCAAAATTTATTTCAGATGTTAAAATGACATATTAACACAGGGATATGTGAGTAATAAAATAAGCATCCAAAATGCAAAGTCAATATCAGTGCTTCATTAATTAATCTAAAGAATGTAAGAATTAGGTTTTAAATCAGAGCTTTTTACTTCTATATAGTTATAATAAAACAAATGGAAGTAGTAAGATTATTTCATATATAAACTCTAATTCAACCAAAGTGTTTCTTCATCCAGAGTCATGAACATTGATTGGGAATAAGGATGGCATAAATATACTTGAGAAACTCAGTTATATTTTACACTACTGCAATCACCTCTTGCTTGCTAAGCATTAACTCTTAGTCCTTTCATCTACTTTACAGAAGTACACACCAGAGTGTCCTTTTCAAACATAATTTTAATTATGTCACTTCCATGTTAAGGTTCTTCAATAATTTCCAATTGTTCTTAAGACAACAACTAAATTCTTCCTGTGGCCTATAAGTCTTGCATGGTCTGATTCCTGCTTACCTATCCAGACTCATCTCTCACTGTTTTTCTTCTTGCTGTAAACTACTGCTGTGCTCCAGTACAACAGGTCCCATCCCCCATAGGGACTTTGTGTAGTGATTTCCTGAAACAATTTCCACTCTCTCCCCAACTTAGGTAACCTATATTCACCCTTTATTTTCTCGGAAAAGCTGTCCCTGGACTTTTGGATTAATTTATATTTCTTTTTTACTTGCAGTCATAGCATCATGTGTTTTGCTTTTATGACTTATTTTTTACCTGTAATGTTTGATAAAGTCTCTCCTATTGTATTCTGAGTTCCGTGAATGTAAACATTTATCCTATCTTCATATTATTATTGTTAATAATTACAAAGTAAATGCCATAATTAGAGATGTGCAGAGTTGGTACTTATTTAATGCTTTTTGCATAAAGAAATGATTTCTATTACCAATTTATGTATGTATTTTAACCATAATAACTTTTTTTTTGTATTTACTTAGTGCATACGGTGTAGTTTGCTCATGCAGATGTGGTCCTATGAAAATGTTATGCCCAGATATTGTTCTCATGTGTCCTACTTCCTATCTTTGTAGCTCCTAGAAAAGGTTAAACTCAAATGCAGTTGCTGTTATACAATGTGTTCATTTATAGATACAATTCGAGATCAAGATCACTCAATGGAATGCAATTAATGAGAGCATCTTGTGGAACTAATCTAAAGAAGAGCTCACTGATGGGGTAACTGTACAATCATCCCTCGATATTCTCAGGAAACTGATTCCAGAAGCACCCTCAGATTCCAAAATCTACAGATGCTCAAGTCCCTTATATAAAGTGGCATAGTATTTGCATATAACATATGCACATCTTTCTGTATACTTTAAATTATCTCTAGATTACATAATGCAATGTAAATTATATGTAAATAGTTGCTATACTATATTATTTTTTATTTCTAGCATTTAGTGTTATTTACATATTTATTCATTTTTTACTACTTTAGAGCTGCAGTTGGTTGAATCCACTGATGTGGAACCTGTGGATATGTAAGGCTGACTATAGGTAGGAAAGAAAGTAAATAAATTCATTTTATTTGAAACTAAATAGCAATCAATAAGAAGATAAAATAAATTCAGCTTATTATTTGATAAATATTTATTGAGCTCTTAGTATGTTACTTGTATCCAGGATCTAGTGGTAAATAAAACAATTTGGGTCTAATACAAAGTTTAGCTTATTTTCTACACTGAGAACTCATACCAAATTTATGAAAATAAGCTAACATTGATAGGGATTATTAGTGTAGATTAAAATTTAAATCAGTAAAAAATGTTCAGCAGATTGTAGGTAAAGATCTAAATGGAATTAAACACATTTCTATTATAAGTAAGATGAACAATAGCATATAAGTAATTATTTAAGAATCATATTTGTGTTTGTGGAAAGAATAAATAATAAAAAATACAAAGATCAGAGCAAAGAAAATCTGTACCGGGACTGCTTTGGAAATTAAGATGGCCAGAAATAGAACAAAGAACGTGGGCAACAAAGACATGACAAGATAATTTTCATAGCCACAGATACTGAAGGTTCAGTAAAAGAGTTGTACGTTAATGAATGATGTGTAGTACCCGATAATGAAGAAAGATTAAAAATTATTTGACAGGCTAAACTACAATTATTTGAAAGGTTAAAATATATACACTCTCCATAATGTATCCTCAGATCTGATTGCTGTGGATAAGAACAAACAAGGAAAACCGGCAAATTTAAAAAATTAAAAATAAAACTGAGACTTCAGCATCTGTGGATTTTGGAATCCAAGGAGTGTTCTGGAAATAAATATGGCTAATAAATTAGAGATAGTGATTTAGATCCCATAATTCTAACACAGAGAGAAAGCCAAATGATACAACGGTAAAGGGAAGACAAAATCTAGGAAATCATTGAGACTTATCCTCATAAATCTACATGTAGGAGTCAGTATTAAAAATTATTACTTAATAACTTCTGTGCTTATGCTACTAAAATGAGATCAGATTTGAGAAGAGGAGAATAGGAAATTTAGTTATAGAAACTCCTATATCTGTCAAGTTTTGTTGCAGAGAACAGAATCCTTTTTAGCTAGTATATAGCACAATGGCATTTTATAAGTATGGCTATCTTACATAATTTCTAGGACATAGAGAGAATCAAATTTATAAACTATGCAGTCAGGAACAAATGAAGTTGTGTGAAACGCTTAACTGTATGCAGAAACAATTGCTAAAGATGCTGCCACTTGCTAGAGACCAGTAATTAGTTCTTTGTCACAGACACCAACGAAGAAAAGCCACCTACAAGGTTCTCTCTAAGAACAGACACCACTTCACGTTGCTCTGCTTTGTCAAAATATCATACTGCAGACTAACTGCAAATAAATCTGACAAATGTATTTTTTGGCTTTCTAGCATTCATGGTACCAGGAGACATGCTAGAGGGGATTGGAATAGGTGTGGAGAGCAAAACTGTTGTATTTACTGCAACCTGGCATTCACTGGCTCTATTCATCAGTATCCCAACATTATAAAAGGAATATAGGCCGGGCGCGGTGGCTCAGGCCTGTAATCCCAGCACTTTGGGAGTCCGAGACGGGCGGATCACAAGGTCAGGAGATCGAGACCATCCCGGCTAACACGGCGAAACCCCGTCTCTACTAAAAACACAAAAAATTAGCCGGGCGAGGTGGCGGCGCCTGTGGTCCCAGCTACTCGGGAAGCTGAGGCAGGAGAATGGCGGGAACCCGGGAGGCGGAGCTTGCAGTGAGCTGAGATCTGGCCACTGCACTCCAGCCTGGGCGACAGAGCGAGACTCTGTCTCAAAAAAAAAAAAAAAAAAAAAGGAATATAATATTAAATATATTATGACAGGCATTCTAAAAGAGCTCTGGGGATAGAACTCTAACTAGAGGTTAGCTAAGCAGGACCATAATAGGTACGCTTTTAATTACTGGTTTCTCTAAATGGTTGTAGAAAGTAAGGAGGTTAGGAGTGGTGGGCAGGGTGGAATATAAAACCGGTATATTTAAACGATAGATGATTATGGTGATCTCAGAATACAAACTGTCAAAAAGTAGTTTAAAACATATTTGGCCTATGAACACAAGAGCAATAGCATGGCTAAATGCATGCGATTTTGATTAAAAAACAGTATGCAGATCAGTGAACCTCAAGAGGGTGGTGAAGGCAAAGTTCACAGGGCCTTTGTTACCTCACTGAGATTTTTAATTAACATGAATCAACAAATTCTGTTTGGAATGAAAACCTTGGAAGACAATAATTCAAGAAGATACAAGGGACACAGAGTTTGTGAATTAAGTTGGTAGATGCCAATTTAAATTTAAGTTTGAAAAGGCAGGTATTGATTGTATTTAGGAGGACAATCATCTGAATAGATGCTGGAGATCAGTCAAGGTAATAGATTCAGCTTAGTGTGTTAATTATATATCATGACGTGCTAGAATAGGTAAAAAACTTTAAGCTCATTAATCATTAGAAAAATAACTCTTGGAGAGACAGGAATAATCCCAAGGGAACATCGAGATGTAGTTATCTTACATTCTTGTCTTAGTCTGTTTGTTCTGTTATAACAAAATTCCAAGACCTGGTAGCTTATAAACAACAGAAAATTATTTCTCACATTTCTGGAGGCAGAGAAATTCAAGATTATGGCACCAGCAGATTCCGTATCTAGTGAACGGCCATTTCCTGGTTCGTAGATGGCACCTGCTGTTTCCTCAGATGATGGAAGAGGCAAGGCAGCTCACTTGGGCCTCTTTTATAAGGGAACTAATTCCATTCATGAGGACTGTACCTTTATTATCTAATTGCTTCCCAAGGCCTCACCTCCTAACAGCACCATCTTGGTGGTTAGGATTTCCCCATAAGAATTTCGGAGTGACAACTTTCAGACCCTAGCAAAGACATAACATAGGTTGCAGGTGAGTCCCAATGAGATTTGAGATTTCTGAAGTGCACCAAGAAACTGCATATAACACATTCTATTCCAGAAAGTAATGGTAGATATTAACTTACTGAGAGATAACAAATTATGTTTCTGCAATGTTCAAATGTTTTACAAAGGTTAGTTCACAAACCTAATGTTTCTTGGAGTCTTGGAGTCTTACTAATTTTATGTAGTCCATTATAAGCCACACATTCAAATTGTTCTCATAATGGCAGTTTACACAGATACGATAACAGAGGGGACTCTTGAAAAACTATAATTATCTTAATTATAGCAAATTGATTCACTTCTTCAAGAAATATTTAATGATTGCCACATTCTAGGTACTGTGTAACAACAGTAAGAAAAACAGTATCTCTGATCTTCTAAAACTTTTAAACTGGAGTTCCAAGACAGATGGCTTTACGTGCTATGAAGAAAAATAAGACAGAATAAGGGAGATAGAGATTGGAGTGATGGGAAGGGGATTCATATTCCATATAGAGCACTCAGTCAAAGTCTCAGGAACATTGTAGTAGGAGCCTAAAAGACGGAGTAAGACGTGGTTGTTTAAGAGATGATAATTCTAATTAGAATAAAAATCAGAGTAAATGACTTAAGACAGAAGCATGATTTTTATAATCAGTAAGAAAGGATGCTTATCTGCCTGGAATGGAGTATAAAAGGAGAGAAGAGAAGTGAAGTCAAGAGCTAGAAGGCCAGTTCAAAATGTGTTGTCTATGGGAACAGAGTTCTGAAATGAGTTCTAATTTTATCATACATCTACTTTGTTTAAGAACATTTTTTTTCTTAAATGTCTGACATATAACAGAAATGTAGAAATCTGTAAAAATTGCTTTTTGATTTATAATAGTTAATGAAAGTATTAAATTTGTTAAATAAGGTCTAAAAACTGTTTTGCTTGTTCTTTTAAAGAGTGATAACATATTAACTTACTCAAATATAAAAAAAGCTTGACACTAATGGAGAATGGAAAATTCCCATAAAATGGAAAAAAAAAAAAAAAAAAAAAAAACTAGTCCTACAACATTTTATATTGATTTAAAAACATTATAAATTGTGTTAACTATTGGTCATATCATAAAAATAAGCACAGTATGCCTTTCAAGTATTTAAAGTCTTTTATATGCAATACAACAAAAACAAAATATGAATAATAGTAGTCAGAATTGGATAGGACCAAATTTTGGTTTCTATTGAAAATATGGTGTTCTGTGGGAACAGAGTTCTGAGATAGGTTCTAATTTTAACATACATCCCATTTTCAGCAGGAGAGCACTAACTGTATTTCATCCTCTATTTTCTACTGTGCAAATATGCCTTTTACTTCAACTGCTTGTCCATCAAGTTGGAATATAATCTGCCTCGCTCAGACACCCGCCATTTACAATGTGCTCTCATTTACTATGTTCCAAAGAGGTTCTTTTAAAAGCAAATGTTTGCTGAAGACTGGCATACATGTAGAAAAGTTCACAAATTCTAAGTCTAAAGAATTCATGCATTATTGCAAAGTGAACCTATCATGTAACTGCTACTACGATAAAGATAGTGAGTGGGTGGTCGCTCAAGTGTGTGGCCTGGAATTTAGAATTGGATGAAACACAGTACAGGCAAGCAGGGTGCTCTGTGGTAAGCATCACAGAACCTGGTTTCTGGAGGAACACCAAGATCACAGAACTTATTCACCGCTTGAAAACATTTTAGAGAATAAAACACATAATATCACTAGTATAATACAAGGTGTAAACAAGAAAATAGAGGTAAAGTATCCAAGGTCCTTAGAATTTGATGGACGGGGTTAAAACAGCTCTTAATAAAACTTATAATAAAACAATGTAATATCTAAAAGAACAACTTTTTGAAAAGTGTAAGGCAAACCTTTCTCTTGTTGGCTTCATGTTACTACTACTGCATAAAATGGGATTTTAAAAAATAACTTTCCTACTTTGGGAAAATACCTGTGAAGCCTAATCAATCATTCCTTCTCACAGGAAAATAAGCAACATTTCAGGAGAGATTGGGGAGCTCATTATGCATTCAATTATTTTATTCTGGAGGTGAGGCTTCAAAAAGCAGCCTGATGGACCATTGGCACTCTACAGAGTAATAGGTTGTGAGTTCCCAAAGGTAAAGACTTTCTTCCAGTGTGAACTAATCTAATTTATTTTCAGGGGAGAATACATATTTGTTCGAGACAGAAGGCTTAAGTCTTGTATAGGTTAAAGTTAAATATGAATAAAGTGCTTGACGTGTCCACATGCTAACAAGTAAAAAAATGTATAGAGTAACTACAGAGACTTGGAAAAAAATTAAAATGTAAGCCCAATGAGTCTCCGTTTTTTTTTTTCTCAAAAGGCTCAATAATCCGTACCTCACCTTACTGTTTTTGTCTTATAATTTGTGCCTTTGACATTCTCTTTGACATATCAACTAATCTTACTCCATTCTTGCATTCCTCTGTCTTTTTCACTCCCTTTTTTTCTGTTGCTATCAGAAATTCCCACTTTATTATCAAAAATGCATCCCACCTTCAATTTCTTTAATGATTATTTCCTGCTTCTTCCATTCTTAGGAGAAACTAGCTTCCCTTGCAGTACTATCAGGTAGCAACTGATCTTTTTCTAATCATCTGTATGCTGCACTATGTAGCAGTGGAACTCTTGTCTTCCTCACTCTGAGTCTCTGCTGGACAAGTAAGATTCTGCTAACTTATAAATAGGCAAAACAAACAGCAAAACAAACAAATATGCACATGCACACATACAAACTCAAACTTTTTCCTTGAGTTTTGTCTACTATAATCATCTATTTTTGACTATTATTTACAAATATCCTGATTGTGCCTCCTCATTTGCTGAAACAATTGGATTCTGTTGAGTCATGCAATTACTTTGGTCCACACAACACGTTGAACTCAGTTCGTAGAGGCCTCATCATCTTCAAACATCCCCTCCATTTCACTCTCACTTTTCCCCATAGCCATAATGTGATATGTACCTTAATCTGCTCTACTTTTCAGTAATTTAGAAATCCTATTCTGTGAATGAATTTCCATTTCTTCCACCTTATTCATTAAATACCCTCATCTAAAATCATCATGTGTACCTCTAATATGTACACATTTCTATTTATTTGCTGACAACCCTTAAAATTTTGATTTCATGAGCCATGCTTTTTCATTATTCTTTTGTCATTATTTTAATCCCCTTGATTCTTAGTCTGTTTATTACATTTATTCATAAAAATTATGCCTGAAGACAAATCAAACTTTTTTTTTTTTACATTTTCTCTGCACCATGGACATAATCATAAAACAGGGATACCTGGTTTTAGCATAAATTCATGGTCACCAAACTCAAACCATCACTTAAAGCTGCCAAGCGCCTTTATTTAGTTCACTTTTCCCATATCCTAAAATAACTATTTCAAACTTTCACTCCTCTCAGATCTCTGAGTAACCCCATATCTCACCCATGGTTTTCAACAAATAACTTTGTATCCTAAAAAAAAAAAAAAGGTAAAAGAAGAATGGAAGGAAGGAAGGAAGGAAGGAAAGAAGGAAGGAAGGAAGGAAGGAAGGCCGGCCTAGAGCTTCTTCAATTTCTAACAAAATTATTTACAAATATCTTTGCTTTGAAAATCATAGTTTATTCTCTTATCTTAATACACAGCAGTCTTTTCATCTGCTAAGATCAATCTCTTCACTTATTTTTAACCTTTTGTGTATATACATTATATTCTAATGGTCTCTCATAATTTTACGTTCTCATCCTCTTCCTTTGTACTAGTATCTTTCCATCAATATGATTAAATCACCATGTCTAACGGCACTGCTCAGACCTCATTAGTTTCTCTTATGTTTTACAATGAATATTTTGAAAGTATAGCTCTTATTATCTATTTCTATTTCTTATTATTTTACTCATTTCTCAACTGACTGCAACTTCCACCAGTCCATATCACGAAAACTACCTGCTAAGTCACACATGGAATCCATGTCTCCAAAACAAATAGGTGTTTTTCTAACCACCAAATTGGTCACTTTAGAGGTATTTTACTTACCGCTTTGTTTTTGAGACACTAATTGTTTCTGGCATTTCTCCTATACATCTGTTTGCTTCCTTTCAGGCTTTTCTTTTTTGCCAATTTCTCTTTTTTTCCCCTCTATTTCTTGATACTTTACTCACCCCACACTGTACTTTTAGTCAGTCCCACACAACCCAACTTAGAACTTGCATATTTGTGACTCTCAATTCTGTACTTTACTTATAGCCATTTGTTTGTACTTCAAAATCTATACACAAAATTAAAAATACCTCACTCGCTGTGTATGTCAAGCACTGTTTACAGTAATTTGCATATATTCTCACAGTATCCAATGAGGTAGATATATTGAGTATTCTCATTACTATATATAGATAATAAAACGGAAACAAAGAATACAAATAACTTACTCAAGTTTACACAGGTTGTGGGAATGACATTTAGATAATCCAGTTAGTCTCCAGCCTATGTTCTTGACTACCACACTATAGTACTTCTCCAACTGCCTAGCCGATATTCCCATAATGATGTCCCTAAGGATTATCAGCTCTATATGTCCAGTGTTGAATTCATGTTATTATCAAATATTACTCATTTTGTAGTTGTTCTATTATCAACAAATGACATTTTCTATTTAGCAGATAAAGAAAAAACCCTGGATTTATACTTCACACATTCCTTCCCAGTACAATTCATATTCATCAATCCATTGTGTTTTAATGATTTTAGAGTTTAACAACTCCTTTAGCTCCATATTGCCACAACCCAAAAGAATAATCTCTTGCCTAGGTTGCTATAATATTTTTCTAACTTGCTTCTTTACATCCAGCCTCAAACACCAATTATTTTCCCTTACTGGAATATTCAAATCACATGTTATTCCAGTGCTAACAACTTACTAAATTGCCTCAAACTATTTTTAAAATAAAGTCTAAGGTTGGAGCCACACTTTACTCCTTTATTGACACTAGATAATATTCCAGGTGGTAGACTCTCTATCAACCTTGATATCTGGGTAAATATATAGAATAAAGAGTCATCTCCCCTTTCTTGAGGTACAATTTAACCAAGAGAAATAAATTTGAGTGTATGTTTTGATTTTGTTATGTTGACTGCTATTAATACATAAGCCTAGGGAAATCTGATCAATACCCTGTACTCTTTCTCAGTAGTTGGTAACTTGAAATTATTTGATTATTTGTAAATATTTATTTTAAAATTTCTCTTGCTGGTAGACCATAGTTTGATGGAGAAAGAAGTTTTAACAGTCCAACTTGCCACTGTGCCTAAATAAAAATAAATAATAGACAGTATACATAGATAGTGTATATATTTTTATATTATAAAAGTACACGTGTGTGTGTGTGTGTGTGTGTGTGTGTATTATATATATAAAGTCTCTGGCCCGATTTGTGCTATACTCAAAAGAAAAAAAGCAAATATGACCATTATTGTGAAGTTCAGATGTCTGATAATAAAATGGAAATGAATATACACTGCAGATAAGCATCAATATGTTAGAATTTTCCACCTCACTCATTTGTCTTTTCATATTTTGTAACATAAAGACCTTTAAAAATATTGTAACTTATTATGTTTATACATTTTCTTTCTTAAAACTTTTAAGCAGATAAATTTCGAAAATTATGAATGAAAGTAAGTTATATAAAGTTATATTTTACAGCATTATGTTATTGCTGATCAGAAACAATGAAGAAAATTTCCAGTGTATTTTTACTCTACATTATTATTTTCTTATTCTCTCATTTAAGAACCTAAGTAAGATGATGTTCTATAGTGCTGGGAAGGGCACATAGGGGAAGTGGGAGTTCAACTAATATGTAAAAAGTGATATGGAGCTGGCCAGGTAACAACAGCACACATGAAATTCTAGAAATAGAGGGATTGACATTGTTGAGAAATTTAGAAATTAACAATATAGATGGATTCAAAATGTGAATGTGCATGAGAGGTAAGGAAAAGTGACAGAAAAGAAAGTGGAGAGACAGAGGTAGATTACAGATAATAAGGGACATAGAATCTACACTAATAAGTTTTGTTTGAAGGAATATAAAATCATTGGAAAGTTTGAAAAATGAAATGACTGTTTCATGATTTGGGTAAACATAACTAAATAAAACCAACATGATCATTAATGTAATGTAGTTAATAGTACAGTGGGACTTGAATAAGCAAATTATAGTTCCAGTCTTTTTTTAAAAATTTTTTTATTATACTTTATGTTCTAGGGTACATGTGCACAATGTGCAGGTTTGTTACATACGTATACATGTGCCATGTTGGTGTGCTGCACCCACTAACTCATCATTTACATTAGGTATATCTCTTAATGCTATCCCTCCCCGCTCCCTCCACCCCACAACAGGCCCCGGTGTGTGATGTGCCCCTTCCTGTGACCAAGTCTTCTCATTGTTCAATTCCCACCTATGAGTGAGAACATACGTTGTTCGATTTTCTGTTCTTGCGATAGTTTGCTGAGAATGATGGTTTCCAGCTGCATCCACGTCCCTGCAAAGGACATGAATTCATCCTTTTTCATGGCTGTACAGTATTCCATGGTGTATATAAGCCACATTTTCTTAATCCAGTCTGTCATTGATGGACATCTGGGTTGGTTCCAAGTCTTTGCTATTGTGAATAGTGCTGCAATAAACATACGTGTGCATGTGTCTTTATAGCAGCCTGATTTATAATCCTTTCAGTATATCCCCAATAATGGGATGACTGGGTCAAATGGTATTTCTAGTTCTAGATCCTTGAGGAATCACCACACTGTTTTCCACAATGGTTGAACTAGTTTACAGTCCCACCAACAGTGTAAAAGTGTTCCTATTTCTCCACATCCTCTCCAGCACCTATTGTTTCCTGACTTTTTAATGATCACGATTGTAACTGGTGTGAGATGGTATCTCATTGTGGTTTTGATTTGCATTTCTCTGATGGCTAGTGATGATGAGCATTTTTTCATGTGTCTGTTGGCTGCATAAATGTCTTCTTTTGAGAAGTGTCTGTTCACATCCTTTGCCTACTTTTTGATGAGGTTGTTTGTTTGTTTTTCTTGTAAATTTGTTTGAGTTCTTTGTAGGTTCTGGATATTAGCCCTTTGTCAGATGAGTAGATTACAAAAAATGTCTCCCATTCTATAGGTTGCCTGTTCACTCTGATGGTATTTTCTTTTGCTGTGCAGAAGCTCTTTAGTTTAATTATATCCCATTTGTCAATGCTGGCTTTTGTTGCCATTGCTTTTGGTGTTTTAGACATGAAGTCTTTGCCCATGCTTATGACCTCAATGGTATTGCCTAGGTTTTCTTCTAGGGTTTTTGTGGTTTTGGGTCTAATATTTAAGTCTCTCATCCATCTTGAATTAATTTTTGTATAAGGTGTAAGGAAATGGTCCACTTTCAGCTTTCTACTTATGGCTAGCCAATTTTCCCAGCACCATTTATTAAATAGGGAATCCTTTCTCCATTTCTTGTTTTTGTCAGGTTTGTCAAAGATCAGATGGTTGTAGATGTGTGGTATTGTTTCTGAGGGCTCTGTTCTGTTCCATTGGTCTATATCTCTACTTTGGTACCAGTACCATGCTGTTTTGGTTACTGTAGCCTTGTAGGATAGTTTGAAGTCAGGTAGCGTGATGCCTCCAGCTTTGTTCTTTTGGCTTAGGATTGTCTTGGAGATGCGGGCTCTTTTTTGGTTCCATATGAACTTTAAAGTAGTTTTTTCCAATTCTGTGAAGAAAATCATTGGTAGCTTACTGGGGATGGCATTGAATCTATAAATTACCTTGGGCAGTATGGCCATTTTCACGATATTGATTCTTCCTATCCATGAGCATGGAATGTTCTTCCATTTGTTTGTGTCCTCTTTTATTTCATTGAGCAGTGGTTTGTAGTTCTCCTTGAAGAGGTCCTTCACATCCATTATAAATTGGATTCCTAGGTTTTATTCTCTTTGAAGCAATTGAGAATGGGAGTTCACTCATGATTTGGCTCTCTGGTTGTCATTGGTGTATAAGAATGCTTGCGATTTTCGCGCATTGATTTTGTATCCTGAGACTTTGCAGAAGTTGCTTATCAGCTTAAGGAGATACTGAATGGACAAAAAATGGAAGCATTCCCCTTGAAAACTGGCACAAGACAGGGATACCCTCTCTCACCACTCCTATTCAACATAGTGTTGGAAGTTCTGGCCAGGGCAATCAGGCAAGAGAAAGAAATAAAGAGTATTCAATTAGGAAAAGAGGAAGTCAAATTGTCCCTGTTTGCAGATGACATCATTGTATATTTATAGTTCCAGTTCTAAAGGATCATTTTTGATGATTTATAGGGTATTCCCCTGTACAGTAGAGTTTTCCGAGGCTACATAACGTGATATTATAATAATTTGAATATCAAAAATGGGACTCCAACTGGTTCCATTAAGCCAGAGATTGAAGAGATTTGAAAAAAATGTAAAACTGCTATTCTCACGATTTGTTTGCTATGTAAAATACTTATTTCTCATAAAATATAATTTATGTTAACATACAATTGGTTCATTGTTTTTTAAATAAATGAATAAAAGTTCTTAGTCTCAATGTAAGATAAGGTGGTTATAAATAGAAATAACTTAGATAAACAAAAAATTCTGGTGACCTCAATGATCGTTAAGGATGGCAAGGATTCTGAAACCAAAACTTTTGAGATTAATTTCTCTATTGGGTAGAGAATTTAAGCTTATAATATTTTCCTTTTTGAAATTATTGTCTGTGTCCTTCTCCCTTTTTGATTGCCTGTGCAATCAATGATCCCTAATTAGAGATGGAGAAACTACATTTTTATTTACAAGAGATTCTCCAAAAAACAGAAAAATTTTAGGCAAATTTACTTTTCATTTTATAGAGTCTGTGCTATTTGTTAAATATGCATTACATATGTTTAGCAAGCCAAAAATAAGATTGTCTATAGAATTTCTATAAATGTAAGTATGCATTTCTAGCTCTATAGAACATCTACTTTCTTACTATTTAACAAATAGTTTTTTTTTTTTTCCATGAATCAGAAAATCTAGAAAATCATAACTTCATGCAGAGGTTTTCTAGTAGCATATTGAAATAATGTCCCTCTTCAAGGATATAACATATATTTTAGACATATCTATATGTAGGAAAATTTATGTCATATCGGAATGTTCAAGTCAACTGAGAAAAGTAAAAAAAAAAAAAAAATTAAGTAGGAGAAAGAAAAAGAAATTCATTAATATGCATATATATCAGTGCACTTTTTATATGACCCAATTACCTCTCTCATTCCTTTCCCTTATCTCTTCTGTTTTCCCAAAGAGCAATTTATATGTAATTATGGTTTGGAAAACTGGGACAGAGTCTGTGAAAGTCTTAACACCTGAAGTTTTAGCATGTTGTATTTCAAATTAAAGTTTAGAGAGACATTCTTAATGCAGGTCTGTCTCTTAACAACTCTGGTTCTAGGGTAACTGGACTGTAAGAAAGAGGATGTATGAGAGATGCAAAGAACTGGAAAGTAGCCTAAATTTAGAGATTGAAGACAAAGGATTGGGATTATTTCCTTCTTCACAGTCAATAATCAATCATATCCTGAGTATTTTATAATAAAAAGAGAATTCCAAAACTACTGTTTCCTGTAGTTGCAGAGGCAGCAAGGCATAATATAATGAACAAAATCTTGAATGTTATTCCAACCGACACAATTGTTAGCTAAGTTTTGTAATTTAATTGGTGGGTGAATGTAGTTATCTTATCTATGTGATAATCTGATTACTCATTAGGAAAATAAGCATAATATTACCTTTCAGGGAATTTACCAGTTTTAATGATAACATGTATGGATATGTTACAATAGTCTAGGGCATACAATAGGTGTCTGAGAATTTGATTTTGTCATAAAACATTCCTGTATGAAATGCCCAAGAACATGTGGTTTCTTCCACAATTTTAAGCATTGTTTTAATGCAAATTAGATATTTAATATGTATGAAGTTTAGTGCTAGTCATATTGATAAATTATTTGAAAACGTAACTCCCCCATTACTAATTTTTGTGATTTACTTCGATGAATCAAAGTTTATAGTGTGGTGAAATTTTTTAATCAAGTTTTACTATCTGATAAAAATATAGTCAACATAAATTATGCTTTCTTTTATACATGATATCTTTTTTGATAAAATTTTGCTACAAATGAGATTTATTTTATGAAAGAAATCTCACCTTAGGAGCAATGGTTATTTATATAAACTTCCTTCAAATGTGTGTCTATATATATACATATATATCTCTCTCACATTTTTCTACTGCCTTGAAATTCCTAAATAAGTAAATAATTGGTTAATTTACTTTTCGTAATTAAGCACTATGCATTCCTTTTATAGTAATGCACTTTAGCAATATTCAACTTGGGCTATTTATTCAAGTCTTGGATTTACAGTCACACATAAAATTTGATGGTTAAAGCAAATTTGCTAAAAATGTGACCCTGAATCAATATGTGTCTTGTCTAATTTAGCTTTGTGTGAAAGCAAAGAAAAACTGGTTGTTTTAACACTACGTCTATTTAAATCTTAGAAGATATGACACAATTGTGCAACACAACGAACAGCCCTAGAAGAAGATATAAAAAACTAATTCTGGGGAGTTTACTTTACAATTCCTTTCCTTTGTAATTTGATAGTATCCACCAGTGTGTGTGTGTGCGCGTGCACGCGTGTGTGTAAATATATAGATATTGTTGTGTCATATTAAGAAATTATATATATACACACACACATACACACACACAAACACAGAGAGACACACATGCAATTTAGACGTGTAAAAAAAGAATAGAGGAAAAAGAAAAAGAAATTCATAAACGTGCATATATATCAGTGCACATTTCATATGATTCAGTTACCCTCTGATTCCTTTTTCTTGTCTCTTCTGTTTTTTCACATAATAATTTCTCAGTAATTAATGCTCACAAAAAAAAAAAAAAAACACACACACACAATTAAGTATCGTATTTCCTAAATAAATGTGTCAACATATCTCTGGAAGTATGAGATAACGTATGAGGCAGTGGGTCAAACCAGAGAATAAGCATGGAGTATGTTTTTGGCAGTTCAATTTACATAGAAGCTTTTAGAGAAAATATTATTCCAAAAACTATGAACATATTATGGTACACCATGGAATTATGAGTTTTTAATATAAACTCAAACATTTTTAAAAAATGGTTTGCTCTTAAAGGGTTTCTTTGGACTATAACCTAAGACTACTTTGATGTTAAGAGCATATCAATAGGAGTATGCAGAAGTATCACTTTTAACTATTACGTTGGTTTCATGTTTCCCATTATAGATAGCTAAATTATTTTATCGATTTTGTTGACAGAATGTGCTGATGAAGAAATTTAGTTTCACATAATTTGCCGAATTGTACTTTAACTTAGCCCTGCCATACATGGGCTCCTGGAACATGATTCCACAATAATTATCTGACTTTAATTTCCATGTCATTATTGTTGTCCTCTAGTTTGATGCTCTTTAATATGCCTATATGATTATAGATAATTAAAAAGCTGGAAAGTAAACAATTGGTCTTATATGTCATTTTTATTTTATACATGTAAATTAAGCTTTAAGAAATAAAGGCATATTTTCAATGACATAAATGAAGTTGATGGTCTAGCCAGATCTAGAATCCAGGTCTCTTTTTACTATAAACACTGTCATCCCAGTCATGATAAAGCCCCTGCCATTCTTAACATGGGATGTCCTTTTCTCTTCCTGTTATAATCCCACCAATATTTTAAGATTATGAAACTGAAACTTTTTTTTACTAAGTAGATTCTGATGAATCATGTAATGAATTTAATTGATTTTTATGCAAAAAAAAAAAAATAGCTACCTTAAATTTCCACTCTTCAAAGTAGTGCTCATTTGTAAAATTATACAAATGCATTTACTCTCCTAATTTATTAATATTTTGATGAGAATTATCTAAATGTTCTCAACAGTATGAATGAATACAAGTTAGGCAAATTGATCATTTGGGGGAAAATGCCTTTTCAATCACTCTGATTTCAGTTTAATTCTGTAAGCTTTTCAAAACAGAAAAGTGTTTGAAAAATTAGTGCAGCTTTTAGTCATTACATATAACCCTAATTATTTGTACTTTTACCCTTTCCTAATGAAACAGAAGCCTTTTCAAATAAGAATATAATGTTAATGAAACAAACCCCACTGGTTCTTAATGGGCATTTTTCACTTAGATTGGTTGTAATCTCAAATTACTTTTAACAAGCTGTCCTGATAAAGATACATCCAATTTGGTATAGAAAGCAACACTAAAGGAAGCACAGAATGATTGAAATTGTTTTAGAGACTGCAAATCAAGCATTTTTACTTTCATAGTCAAGTACAGTTTCTTTATTGTAAATCAAATAAATTTCTGGTTGACTTTAATTGGTAGAATACATTCATTATCAAAAGTTTCTTTTCCAAGAGTATTATATAATGTGATTGAAAAATGACTAGTAAGTAATGTGTGAATTCTTAATTAAGTGGCTTCTGCCATCCCTAAGACTTTATAGAAGAAAATTGAAGTAAAACAATTTTAATGAAGAAAACAATGTTTTTCTTAGAGGCTTGGGATTTATTCCTCCTCCACTATCTCTCTATGGCTCTTTTTCACCCCTGCAGTTAATTAGAACTACTTCAAATTTAATTGCCTTTTCAAAAATTGTGCAACTCATCACTCTGCCTGATTTTAGTCCTGAACCCTAACTTCTCTGTAGTTATTATCATTGATGACCTCTTTCACCATTCTGTGTCGTTCTCTTTCCATGTGCTGGTTTGATGTCAGTATCGTTTGACCTCTCACAGGGCCTTTCACCCAGTTAAGTAAAAATTTACAACTAGTTGGTGAGCCTCAATCCCTTACTGCTAATTAGCCTTGCTGTTAGCTTGAGTTGGCATGCCTTGCCATATCTGTAGTACTAATTATGAAATGAAGGGATGCAATGTATAGGCGGAGACATTTTAAAATTCGACTTTACATCAGATATCCAAGTCACTATTCTTGAGGAAGATAAGTCATGTCTCCTTGTCTTTTGTTTTATATATATATATGATTCAGATGTATTGCATTTAATGGTCTGTGGACTCAAACTGTGATGAGATGGTTACAGATACTACAAAGTTGAATCTATGATTGAATTCTGCTACTCAATCAATATGACAAAGAAAGGAATAAATTAAAATACCTGCAATTTTATAGGGGGAAAAATCACTGAAAATAATTGGTATTGATAGCATTGAGTTCCAAAGTGCATTCAACATCTATAAGGTGATGCCCTGCAACCACTCAGAGAGATAACAGAATTTCAACTTTGCTTCTTGCACAGAAGCATTGAGGTACTTCTGACCTTAACCTAATATGGATCTTGTTCATCCATTCCCATATATCATTTAATAAATGAATAATTCAGTTACCAGTGGAGGGCGTCCAGGTTCTTGGCGTTTTGAACAAATAATTGGACAAAACGCACAAAGCAAGGAAGGAATGAAGCAGCAAAAGCAGAGATTTATTGAAAATCAAAGTACATTCCACAGGGTGGAAGCCAGCGAGGCAGCAGTTGAAGGGCCCCGGATTCAGACTCTTCTCAGGTCCAAATACCCCCTAGAGGTTTCCCACTGGCTACTTGGTGTTCACCCCATGTAAATGAAGTAGTGGCCCTCAACCAATCAGGAGTACTTTCAACTTCCCATCCGCTGTGCAGAAAAGGTGGGAGTTTGCAAAGGGAGTAGCCTCCGGTCCTTTTGCTACTTAGGAATGGAGACTTAGGATTTTCCTTTCAATTTAGTTCTAGGAAGTCAATGTGAAATGGCTTCAGTTTCCCTGACTCCAGACTCTATTTTCGTGCCTCAGTTCTAGTGGTTGTTGTGGTTTTGTTTGTTTGTTTGTTTTATTATTATACTTTAAGTTCTAGGGTACATGTGGATAATGTGCAGGTTTGTTACATATGTATATCTGTGCCATGTTGGCGTGCTGCACCCATCAACTCGTCAGCACCCATCAACTCGTCATTTACATCAGGTATAACTCCCAGTGCAATCCGTCCTCCCTCCCCGCTCCCCATGATAGGCCCCGGTGTGTGATGTTCCCCTTCCCGAGTCCAGGTGATCTCATTTTTCAGTTCCCACCTATGAGTGAGAACATGCGGTGTTTGGTTTTCTGTTCTTGCTATAGTTTGCTGAGAATGATGGTTTTCAGCTGCATCCATGTCCCTACAAAGGACACAAACTCATCCTTTTTGATGGCTGCATAGTATTCCATGGTGTATATGTGCCACATTTTCTTAATCCAGTCTGTCACTGATGGACATTTGGGTAGATTCCAAGTCTTTGCTATTGTGAATAGTGCCACAATAAACATACGTGTGCATGTGTCTTTATAGCAGCATGATTTATAATCCCTTGGGTATATACTCAGTAATGGGATGGCTGGGTCATATGGTACTTCTAGTTCTAGATCCTTGAGGAATCGCCATACTGTTTTCCATAATGGTTGAACTAGTTTACAGTCCCACCAACAGTGTAAAAGTGTTCCTATTTCTCCACATCCTCTCAAGCACCTGTTGTTTCCTGACTTTTTAATGATTGCCATTCTAACTGGTGTGAGATGGTATCTCATTGTGGTTTTGATTTGCATTTCTCTGATGGCCAGTGATGATGAGCATTTTTTCATGTGTCTGTTGGCTGTATGAATGTCTTCTTTTGAGAAATGTCTGTTCATATCCTTTGCCCACTTTTTGATGGGGTTGTTTGTTTTTTTCTTGTAAATGTGTTTGAGTTCTTTGTAGGTTCTGGATATTCGCCCTTTGTCAGATGAGTAGATTGCAAAACTTTTCTCCCATTCTCTAGGTTGCCTGTTCACTCTGATGGTAGTTTCTTTTGCTGTGCAGAAGCTCTTTAGTTTAATTAGATCCCATTTGTCAATTTTGGGCTTTTGTTGCCATTGCTTTTGGTGTTTTAGACATGAAGTCCTTGCCCATGCCTATGTCCTGAATGGTATTACCTAGGTTTTCTTCTAGGGTTTTTATGGTATTAGGTCTAACATTTAAGTCTCTAATCCATCTTGAATTAATTTTCATATAAGGAGTAAGGAAAGGATCCAGTTTCAGCTTTCTACTTATGGCTAGCCAATTTTCCCAGTACCATTTATAAAATAGGGAATCCTTTCCCCATTTCTTGTTTTTCTGAGGTTTGTCAAAAATCAGATGGCTATAGATGTGTGGTATTATTTCTGTTCCATTGGTCTATATCTCTGTTTTGGTACCAGTACCATGCTGTTTTGGTTACTGTAGCCTTGTAGTATAGTTTGAAGTCAGGTAGCGTTGTTGTTTTTAATCGTTTTCTCAGGTGATCCATGAGAGTTTTTACATCCGTGAGGAAACAAATAACCTATTTATTTTCATTATTCGGATTTTCTTTTCCATTGTTTAAGTAGCTGGAGATACTAAAGAGAGGAAAAATCGAATTTCCAGTTCTACAAATTTGTAAAATATGAATATATTAGAAACAGAATAATAAGATATTAAAGTTATGAAAGATCTCTCACTTAACTCTGTGTGAGGAATATCGTAGATCTTCAGAAGATATTTTTATAGATTCTATAATCTAGCAGACCTTTCTGATATTAAATATGTATTTAAAGAATTATTCTGAAAATTATTTATACTTAAAATATTGAAACACATAATAAGCTCACTGTGTTATTTCATGTATGTTACATTACATATTTTGTCTCTGAATATAACTGTTATACATGGGTGTGCCCTGTTGATACCGGGAGTTTTGAATAACTGATTAATATGGTAAGGTCTCTAATGGGAAAAATGGACAAAGTGAAATAATAGATGAGTAATGTAAGCAAAGAGATGGAAGCAGAATCAAAAGGAAAAGCTGAAAATCAAAAACACTGTAACAGAAATGAAAAAGGCTTTTCTTCTTCTTCTTCTTTTTTTTTTTTTTTTTTTTTTTTTTTCAGTCTCGCTCTGTCACCCAGGTTGGAATGCAGTGCCACCATATCGGCTCACTGAAAACACAGCAACCTCAGCCTCCTGGGTTCAAGCGATTCTAATGCCTCATCCTCCGGACTCGCTGGGATTACAGGCATGCACCACCACACGTGACTAATTTTCTTTTTTCTTTTTGTATTTTTAGTAGAGACGTGGTTTCACCATGTTGACCAGGCTGGTCTCAAACTCCTGACCTGAAGTGATCAGCCCACCTTGACCTCCCAAAGTGCTGGGATTAGAAGGGTGAGCCACTGTGCCTGGCAAGAATGTCTTTAGTGGACTCATAACTAGACCGGAAATGGGCAAGGAAAGCGTCAGCGAGCTTAAAGATACCCCAATAAAACTTTACAAACTGAAGTGCACATTTTATTTAACTTCTAGCATATTGTAATACACACCTTTAAAACACTAAAAACTATTCATTTTACTGTGTTTAAAGCCATTGCAATTGTTTTGCTCAATTAATTTGAACACATAATGATATTTATTTGGGGATAAAATAAAAAATGTCTTATTTTCCCAAACTACTTCAAAGTAAACATGCAAGCTTCCTATTTTTTTTTTTTTTCTCATAGTCTTGTTGTTGTTTTTGGTCCATCAGCTAGGTAATTTAACTAGATCACACTAATGAACAGCAGAGCGGTTTTAAAAGTTAGGTCACACCGATTTCACAGCTTTATGTGCTAATTACTATAGCATGTAAAAATAATTCAGTATTAAAGATGCGATTTAATAAAATATAACAACTGTTTTACACAAACTTAAGAAATTTATATAATCAAGTATAATGAATAGTAATCTATGTATAAGAGATATAGTTTGTCATGGAATTTAAGAAAAATTTGATTAAGTTCTGATACTTTCAAAAAAAAAAAAAGAAAGAAAGAAAGAAATCTGAAAATCATGAAGAACTTGAATGAAAAAAAAAAAAAAAAAAGAATAAACCTGAAAATAATGAAAAACTTTCAATAAAAAAAGAAATAAACCTGAAAATAATGAAGAATATTTTATAGTAAAAACATAGACTGCCCCAATGTTAATTTGTATATTTTAAGTAGTGACCCACTTACTTTGAAAATACTGTAATGTTTTACACGTGGCATTGTGCCTCTGTTCCTTGACCTTCCTCTATGGCTGAGCATTATTACACAAAGTGGAAATGGTGATAAGACCTATATTTTACCTTCTCCTTAAAACACATAGTTTTCTTTTGCTATTGGTAGGTAACATATTACAAAAAAAATCCAAATCTTTGAAAAAAAATCATGACTGTCTTTTTGCTAAATCATAAGTGAAAACTCCGGGAAAGATAAATTAGAGCCTCTGTTGGTCTTTCATCTCCAGCGGTCTCCTGAGTAGACAGGAGGTGTTGATAAGTGCAACACTCGCTGCTTCCTCAGCTCTCACTTCTGAATTGTGTTATCAGCTGCGGGGCTGTGCTCACAAGGGGCTTTAATCTTCTTTTGAGTACTCATCAGTTTCTTCCTTTTTTATTTGCTCTTCTCCCTGCCCTAAACACCCTTCTTGATAGCATCTGCTATTTTCACTATCTCCGTGTGATTAGCTTGCTGTCCCAGTGTTCAGCTCACTATGTATTCCAAATGATTCCACTTTGCTTTTGATTTTAAATTAAAATTAAAACAGCTGTTTTCAAATGAACACCTCCTATATCCCAGGGTTTATGCTTGAACCTATTGGATATTTAGACAAATATATAGATTATACTCCCATTACTGAATACAAAGCATAAAGGCAAGAGCAAATCCTCTTCTTTTTTTAACTCTAAAGACTTCACCTGGACTGAAAAGCTTAAATTTTGAAAACTCCGTCTGTCCCATTTTTATAGTGATTGTAGGCCAATATCTTCTGCAAGAGTTTTATCATATCTCAGGGTTAACTTAAGGAAATAAAAAAAAAAAAAAATCATGTTTAAGATTCTGGTGAGTCTTGATTAAGATGAGGCTGATCATCCTCAAGGAGAAGATTTTTCTGTAGTATTCTCTATGTTCTGCTTCTTAGGTACTGCTTACTCCCTGAGGCATAGTCTAAGTGTAAAACAAGAATTCAAGGAATTTCTCCTTTCCAGAAATATCAAGCGTTATTTTGCTATGGGTCAAGATAACCTCTTCACATTATGTTGTACCTAGAAAAGAATTTTTCTTCCTCATTAAAAAGGGGGGCTGTATTGCTTTCAAAAATTAATCTTGATACATGAATGAGGCTTGTATGTATGTCCATTCTTTGCTTTAACAGCTATCTTTTAGATATCTGGAACAGAAAGGTAAGAGAATCTTCCTATGAGAGGATTAACTATTTGATGTTCTTTTGTTTGGACTGTGAGGGCAGTTATAAGAAATAAGCCATTTTATTATTTTTTTTCTTTCCAGGGTATTAAGTCCCTCCCACTAACCACAGGAGAGAGTGGAGAGCCTAGTGAGGAGACAGAATGATGTATGAAAAGAGCATGTCCTGCCACTCAGTCACTGCTGCATGTGTGCTGGATGTTCAAGACACATGGTTTTACCTCATATTATCAAGGCTAGTCATTTTCCGAAGCAGAGCCAGATGCCATGGTTACTGATGCTGGAAGGTAACTTAAACCCCAACCCAGGAATCAGGTTCTATTCTTTTCTCCATGTTGGCATCTTGAATTATTTTTGTTCCCTAACTCCAACTATTTTTCCAGTTAGGAATCTATAAAGACCCAAAATGATCAATCTCCTGTCCAAAGACTACCTTTGTAAAACACATTGGTCAGGCAATGTTTGTTGATAAGATAAAAAAAAAAAAAAGTTCGTATTACAGACTTTACCAAGGGTAATAGATATCTTTTTTCACATGTTGGTATAACGAAAAGATGTCTCAGTGGAACCATCGAAGAACAACACAGAGATTATACCAAATGCACAGAAACTAAATATGTCAATTAAATGACTGAGGTCATTATTTATAAAGCATATAAATTATATATACTTTATCAAAGATCCACCTTACATATAAGGAGAAAAAAAGTTGAAAGGAAAAAGTATTAACATATGTAATACAAATGATAACCTGGGTATACTCATGTACATATTAAAAGTTTGCAGATTAAGGCCGATTGTGGTGACTCACACCTGTAATCTCAGCACTTTGGGAGGTTGAGGTAGATGGATCACTTGAGGTCAGGAGTTTGAGACCAGCCTGGCCAACATGGTGAAACTCTGTCTCTTCTAAAAATAAAAAAAAATTAGCCAGGTGTGGTGGCACATGCCTGTAACCCAGCTACTCAGGAGACTGAGACAGGAGAATTGCTTGAACCCAGGAGGCAGAGGTTGTAGTGAGCTAAGATCACACCACTGCACTCTAGCTTGGGCAGCAAAGCAAAGCTCCGTCTCAAAAAAACAAACAAACGAACAAACAACCAAACAAAACAAAATAACAAAATAAAAGGTTGAGGATTATAAAGAGAAATAGAATTTTAAAATCATGGTAGAAGATTTTATCACACATCCTTTAGTAACTGGTAGAACAGAAAAATATTTATCAGAGAAGATCGAGAAGAGCGAAGTAAAACAATTAACAAATTTGACTTAACTGACATAGAATGTCTCCAAGAACTGCAGAGTATGCATTTCTTATCAAGCATATATAAAGTATATTCTGGGTCGTGTTTTGAATCTCAGTGAACTTTGAAGTATTGAAATCATACAGAGAACAAGTTCAGACAACAATGGTACTACTTTGGAAATCAACAAATGGGTACTTTTCAAAAAGTACTTCCATGTTTCTAAGTGATTAGTAATCAAACAAGAAATCATAATGGGATTAAATACATATTGAACTAAATATAAATAATAAAACCTGGTATATTAGAACTTGTAAATTTTAGCTATAGCTAGACTTCTACTAAGAACTAAAAGATTAGGACCAGGCAAGGTAGTTCATGCCTGTAATCCCACCACTTTGTGGTCCCAAGATGGGAGAATTACCTGAGCTCAGGACTTTGAGACCAGCCTGGGCAACATAGCAAGGCCTTGTCTCTACTAAAAATCAAAAAAAGAAAAAAAAAAAAAAATAGCAGTGTGCGGTTGGTGCCCCTGCAGTTATAGCTACATGGGAAACTGAGGTGAGAGGATCACTTGAGCCTGGAAGATGGAGGCTCCTGTGAGTGCTGCTGCACTCTAGACTAGATGACAGTGAGGCCCTGTCTGAGAAAGAAAGAGAAAGAAAGAAAGAAAGAAAGAAAGAAAGAAAGAAAGAAAGAAAGAAAGAAAGAAAGAAAGAAAGAGAGAGAGAGAGAGAGAGAGAGAGAGAGAGACAGAAAGAAAGAAAGAAAGAAAGAAAGAAAGAAAGAAAGAAAGAAAGAAAGAAAGAAAGAAAAAGAAAAGAAAGAAAAAGAAAGGAGATAATGTTTTAGTTTTCTGTTGCTGCTGAGAAGCTACTAAACACTAAGCAAATTTAACACCACAAGTCTATTATTTCATGGTTCACCAGGAGGAAATTTAAGCTTGATTTCCCCCGAATCTTGTGGTGCTCTTCTTAACTCACTTGTTGTTGGTAGACTTCAATTTCTTCTGGTAAGTCTGAGGTCTTCAGCTCCTACACGCCAACCTCCATTCTCTGCCAAATGGCCCTCCGGACAACATGATAGTTTTCTTTCTTCCATGTCGGTAATCAAAAATTTCTGTCACTTCACCATTTTTAATATGCCTTTTGTTATAGTCCAGGACCACCCAGAGTAACTTTCATTTTAATTAATTCAAAGTCAACTTTAATTAATTCAAAGTAGCTTAATCATAGTAGTGATATACCGTCATATTCTTCTCTCTTGGTATATTATTTCTCCCATCCACACTCAACAACAAGGACTATATGTGACCTGTACATCAGGGAGAAGAATCTTCGGGGGCACCTTAAAATACTTCCTACATAGGGACAAAAAGAGGTTATATATCAAAAACTGTATTCTAATCTATTTATGTACTTAGAGAAAATGAATATTTAAAAAAAACATAATTTGTCAAAACTGATAGAATAAATTAAAAAAACTAAAACATGTCTATAGCTATGAAAGTAACAGATTGTGTAATTTATTTATTTATTTATTTATTTATTTATTTATTTATTTTTGAGACAGAGTCTCAGTCTGTCGCCCAGGCTGGAGTGCAGTATCATTATCTCGGCTCACTACAACCTCCACCTCATGGGTTCAAGTGATTCTCAGTCCTCAGCCTCCCTAGTTGCTGGGACTGTAGGCACGTGCCACCACCCCCAGCTAATTTTTTGTGTTTTTAAATAGAGACAGGGTTTTGCCATGTTGGCCAGGCTGGTCTCGAACTCCTGATCTCAAGTGATCTGCTCGACTTGGCTTCCCAAAGTGCTTGCTGGGACTACAGATGTGAGCCACCAAGCCCAACCTCATCTATTTTTTTTTAAAGTTCCACAATAAAAAAAAATCCAGGCTCGCCAACATTATTATTAAGTTTTTCAAATATTTTAACCAGTAGAAAATAAATTCATAACCATATTTTTATACCAATATAAACAAACTAAAATAAGACAAGATTATTAAAGTAAAAGACAATTACATGGCAATATCATTCATGAATACAGATGTGAAAATACTTAACAAAATATGAGCAAAACAAATCTAGCTACAAAATAAATATGTAATATGATCAACTTAGGCTAATTCTTGAAATGAAATGTTGGTCAATCAATACAATCCTACATTGTTTTGTTTATTCTAAAGGAGGAAAGCAATATAATTACCACCAGGAATCAGGTGCATACATCCACCAACTATTCATGATGAGAATTCACAGCAAATGAGAAATAGGAGTTATCTTAGGTAAGTACCCTAGAAAAAACCAAGGATCTCTAAGACTGGAATTCATATGTGTATGCTTTATTGAAAATCTGTTCTTCCAGGAAATACTATAAAGGAGAGAACAAAAGCTGGGGAAAGGACAGAGCAAAGATTAGTTTTCTGTCAAAACTTAGATTTACTGTCATTCATAGGTAGCATCTAGAACATAAACAGCCAAATCATTTTTTCTCTCTTGAAATAAGATAGCTGGGCTTCAAATCTTCATATCATTCAGTTTTCTGCTATCAAAGGGAATATAGCCTTGCATATTTCTATATGCAAGCAACCTTCCCTTAGCCAAATGCAATATTCTGGAGAAGATCTCAGGATTTAGCTATTAGTCGCAACACTCACAGCAGCAAAAATAATATTTGAACCATGAACTAAGCATTTATTCTTGTAAGAAAACATCTTTAATGTGATAAAATTTATCCAGACACACACACAAAAATCCCTCAGCAAATAACATAATTAGTTGTCAGATATTTTAAGTTTCACATTGGGATCAACAATACACCTATCATCATATATTCTATATTGTATAAGAATTCTAAGTTGGTTAAATAAGAAAATAAAAATTTTCTTTTTATTTTTGTTTAAGTTGTAGATTTGTATAAAGTTGGGCATAAGTTTGTTACAACTGCTTAATATATATTATTTTTCTAAATCATATTTCAGAGAAACTATATCCTAAAGTAATATAATTGTATAAATTACTATCAAATCATGTAATGATAATTTAAAATCAACAGATAAATATGATTTCTGACAATTTATAATAAGAAAATGAAAGTTCCTCATTAATTAAAAAATACATTTTATATATATATACACACACATATGCACAGATATTAGTGTTGTGTGTATGTGTATTTGTGTGTCTTTCTCCAAATTTTAAATTCTGATAAAAAAGAAAAACTACAAACTGAACTCAATTATATCTAGTCTTTATTATGGACTAATTTATGCAATAAATAGAAGTATCACGTTTCCTATAATTTGTTTTTTAATGGGTTTATTAAATTTTACAAATATACCACAGAATGTTTTTATTGTAACTTAAAAAAAAAATTATTTAATTAATTATTTATTTATTTATTTTTTGAGACAGAGTTTCGCTATTGTTGCCCAGGCTGGAGTACAATGGTGCGATCTTGGCTCACCAAACCTCCGCCTCCTGGGTTCAAGCTCTTCTCCTGCATCAGTCTCCCAAGTAGCTGGGATTGCAGGCATGTGCCACCATGCCTGGCTAATTTTTTTTTTTTTTTTTTTTTTTTGTATTTTTAGTAGAGACCGGGTTTCTCCATGTTGGTCAGGCTGGTCTTGAAATCCTGACCTCAGGTAATGCCCCCGCCTTGGCCTCCCAAAGTGTTGGGATTACAGGTATAAGCTGTCATGCCTGGCCTTTCACTGTAATTTATAAAATCTAAGGAAATTAGAGAAAGAAGCAGTTTCATTCAAATTCGTACGGAAATGTATCATTTTTTTTTATATTTAAGCTTTCTTGTTAAAACATGCTTTGCACATATAATACTAAACTGAACCACCAGATTGAAATGAATATTGGATTTAGCATAGATTTATATTTAAAGTATTTTGTAAACTAAGCTTAAGGGAATTCTGGAAACATATGATTATATTTCATGTAATATCTGAACTTTCTTAGATAACTGAAAAATGATAAATTAGAAAGCTGTGTTATAGAACATATTCAAATAAGACAATATTTGGTTAAATAAAATTGCAAACTTATTTTTCCAGTCATAATATATGTATTCATGCATATATACGCATGCATATATATGTATATGTATACATAGCTGCATATCAACATATAAATGTATTTATACATGCATATACACACACCTATGGCGGAGATGGTTGAATTTCCACTTATTTTTTCTCAAAACTTACTAACAAAACATAATACAAATAATACATTTAGAAAATTTAAGCAGAAAAATATTGAAAGATACAATTGAAAACAATATTAGTTGTTCATTGCTGCTGTAACAAATTAGCACAAGCAGTGATTTTTAAACAACATATTTTATTATTTTACAATTCTGTCATAAGTCATTTGAAGGGCTAAAATCAAGGTGTCAGCTGGTCTAGTCCTTCAGAAGGCTTTATGGTCTAATTTATTTCCTTGCCTTTTCCAGATTATAGATGCTACCTGTATTCACCGGCTCAAGTCCTCTTTCTCTGTCTGCAAATCTAGATACATAGCATCTTTCCTTTTTTCTGGCATCTGCCTCCGCCCTTCTCTCCTTTTCTCTCTCTCTCTCTCTCTGTTCTCTCTCTTATCTCTCTCTCTCTCTGTTCTCTCTCTTATCTCTCTCTCTCTTTCACTTCTCTGCTTCCATAATCAAATCACCTGTCATATATGTGATCCCTCTACATATGTCTTATAAAGATCTTTGTGATTGCATTGATCCCAGATAACCAAGAAATCTCAAAATCCTTAACTTAACCACATCTTCAAAGTCTTTTTGCAATGTGTGGCAATGTATTTACAAGTTCTTGGCATCAGGACATAAACATTTTTGTGAGGAGGCTGTTATTCAGTCTGCCGTAGCTACGTGACAGCTATCTCTAAGAAAAAAAAAAAAAAAGCCATGCCAAATAGAAAATTAATTGTCAATCCTATGGGGGGAAAAAAAAACTTTCAAACGATTTTGCAAGAATTAAATGAAGTTTTTGAAAATGACATGGTTCTTACATAAAATCTTAATGTTAACCTGATATCAATCTGATTAGAAAGATAGAAACCTTTGTGCACATGTACCCTAGAACTTAAAGTATAATAATAATAATAATAATTATAATAATAAAAGAAAGACAGAAACCTTTATAATAGTATATCTATATGTAGGGTAAATTACTAAAATAAATAAAAAATTAAGACATTAAATTAATTAAACTGACTGGAGGAAAGTAAAATAAGTGAACCATCTATAGAACCAAAGCAAGCTCAATAAAAATTTAAGTTGTTTTGTAGATATTAACAAAGTAGTTCCAAAATTTATATGGAAATAAAATAAACTCAGAAAGCCAAAAACAACATTAAAAGAAAATGACATCAGAAGACTGACACCACTCAACTTTAGAACTTACTATAAAGCAATAATAATCAAGACAGTGTGGTATTGGCAAAAAGAACAGATAAATAGATTGATTGAACAGAATAGAGAGCCCAGAAATAGATACACACAAATACAGTCAAATGATCTTTGATTAAAAAAAAAAAAAGAAAGACAATTCAATAGAGAATGGATAATCTGCAACAGATAGTGCTGGAATAAATGGAAATTCACATAAAAAAATAATTAAGAAACAGAACTCTCACTTTTCAGCAAAATTAACTGAAAGTTAATAATAGGCCTAAATGTGAAATGCAAAATTATAAAATAACTAGCAGATACAATAGGAGAAAATCTATGTGACCTTGTGTTTGGCAATGACCTTTTAAATACAATACCAAAGGTACCATAAATGAAAAAAGATTGATAAACTGAAATTCATTAAAATTAGAAACTTCTGCTCTGAGAGATGCTGTTAAAAGAATAAAAGACAAGCAAGAGTCTTTTAAAAATTGCAAAAGACCTATATAATAAAGTACTATTATTAAAAATATAGTAAGAACACTTAAAACTCAAAAAAAGGAAACGAGTAACCCAGATTTTAAAAGGGCAAAAGATCTGAAGAGACATTTCACAAAAGAAGACACACAAGTAACAAATAAGCATATGAAAATATGCTCAATGTTAAATGTTTTTAGTAGAATTGAATTTAAAACAATAATACGATACCACTAGATATATCTTAAAATGGCCAAATCCAAAACTCTGACAGATACTAAGTGCTAGTGAGGTGGTGAGGCAAAAGAAACTCATTCATTTCTTTTGAGAATGAAAAATAATATGACCACTTTAGAAGACTGTTTAGCAGTTTTTACAAAACTAAGGATACCCTTGCCATGTAATCCAGTGATTACACATCTTGGTGTATCCCCAAATGATTTGAAATTGTAAGCACACACAAAAACCTGAGCACAATATTTATGGCAGCTTTATTGGTACTCGCCCAAACTTGGTAACAATCAACATGTCCTTCAGTGGGGGAATGGATAAACAAACTATGGTACATCCATACAATGTAATATTATTCAACGATGAAAAGAAATGAACTATCAAGCCATGAGAAGACAAGATAAAACCTTAAATGCATTTTGCCAAGTGAAAGCAGTCAGTTGGAAAAGGGTATGATTCCAATTATATGACATCCTGAAAAGGCAAAATTATAAGGACAGTAAAAATCAGTGGTTGGCAGGGATTGAAGGGAGACAGAGAAAGATGAATTGGTGGAGCACAGCAAAACTCTACGTAAGTAAAACAATTCTGTATGATACTGTAATGGTGGATTCATGCCATTATATATTTGTCAAAACCTATAGAATGTACAACATAGAATTAACCCTAAATTATAGAGGTTAGTTAATAATAATGTAGCAATATAAGCTAATCAATATTTTACAATTGTACCATACTAATGCATAATGTTAATAGTAGAAAGACTAGAGAAATGAAGCAAGGTGGTGGAATAGGAGATCCCATGGATCATCTTTCCCAAGGGAACACCAAATTCAACCACTGTCTACTCAAAAAAATATCTTCATAAGAACCAAAAATCAGGTATGCACTCATAGTATCTGGTTTTAATTTCACATTGCTGATGCGGGTACTGAAGAGGGTAGGAAAGACAGCCTTGAATTGGTGCTGTCACCCCTGCTTCATCCACTGACAGTGGCTGCATGGTATGGGAAAATCCATACCCCTGGGAGACGGAGAACACAGTAATTGTGAGACATGGCATTGAACTCCGTGTTTCCCTGAAAGCAGAAATCAAAACCAGGTCAAACTCAGATGATGTGTACCCATGGAGAAAGCATTCAGACCATCCCTACCCAGAGGGGAATCACTTACCCCATTGGTTGAAACTTGAGTTCTCACAGGCCTTGCCATTGTGGGTTGAAGTACACGGGGGACCTAACTAAACTTGAAATGCTGTCTAGATCACCGGAACTGCAAATCCTAGTGCTGAACTGAGCTCAGAGCCAGTGGATGTGGGAGTTCATACTTTACTGAGACACTAGCTGGGGCAGCTAAAGGAGTGCTTGGACCACCCCTTCCCTAGCCCCAAGCAACACAGCTTCCTTCTGCTGGAGGAAAAAAGAGGAAAGAGTAAAGAGGATTTTTCTCTTGCATCTTGGATACCAGCTAAGCCACAGTAGAATAGGGCACTGGTTGGAGTCGTGAGGCCCCCATTCCAGGCTCTCGCTCCTGGTCAAAATTTCTAGACACTCCCTAAACCAGAAGGAAACCTGCTACCTTGAAGGGAAGGACCCAGTCCTGGCAGGATCCATTGATGGCTAGCTAAAGACCCTTGGACCCTGAATAACCAGCAGTGATAACCAAAAGTATACTGTAGACTTTGGATGAGACCCAGAGATGTGCTGGCTTGAAGGGAGACCGAGCACATTTGTAATTATGGTGGCTATGGTGAGTGACTCCTTCTGTTTGAGAAGAGCAGAGGGAAAAGTAAACAGTACTTTGTCTTTCACCTTAGTTACCATCTCAGTCACAACGTGGTACAGCACCAAGTAGGTTCTTGGGGTCCCTGATGTCAGGCCTTGGTTCTTGAACAGCATTTCTGGACCTGACCTGGGCCAGAGAGGAACCCATTGCCCTGAAGGGTGAATCCCAGGCTAGGTAGCATTCACCATAAGCTGACTGAAGAGCCCTTTGGCCTTAAGATAACATTAGTGGTAGCCTGGCAGTACTCCCTGTGGGCCTGTGGTGGTGGTGGCCACGAATGAGGCTTCTCTGCCTGTGGAAAGAGGAAGAAAGAGTGGGAAGGACTATGTATTGTGGTTTGAAAACCAGCTCAACCACAGTAGACTAGAACACCAGGGAGACTGCTAAGATTTTTGACTCCAGTCTCTACCTCCTAGATAACATCTCTGGACTTGTCTGGGACCTGGGGGAGGTTGCCAGCTCAAGGAAAGGACACAAACATGGCGGGCTTTGCCCCTTCTTTATTGTAGACCCCTAGGGCCTTCAGCAAACATAGGCAGTAGCTAAGTAGTGGTTGTAGTGAACCTTGGGCAAGACCCAATGTGTGCTTTCTTCAGGTCTGACCCTGTGCAGTCCCAGTGGTTGTGGTAACAGGGGTGCTTTTGTCACCCCACCCTCAGCCTTAGGTAGCTCAGCACAGAGAAAGATAATTAGTTTGTCTGGAAGAAAGTAAGGGAAGAGAAAAATAGTATCTGCCTGACAATCCAGAGAATTCTCCCAGATGTTAAAGATCATGAAGGTTGTATCTTTATAGATCTGCAAAAACCACAGTATTACTTATCTTGGGGTGCCCCCTAATGCAGAAATGGCTTAGATCAGAGTCCTTTTGAATACCTAGAAAGGCTTCCCAAGAGGATAGGCACAAATAGGACCAAACGGAGAAGGCTACAATAAATACCTAACTTTTTAATGCACAGACACTGGCAAATATCATCAAGCATCAAATAGGAAAATGACTTTATCAAATAAATGAAATAAGTCACCAGGGAGCCTTATGTATTTGAAGAAACAGAGATATGTGTTCCTTCAGATGGAGAATTCAAAATAATAATTCAAAATAATGGGGAAAGTCAAAGAAATTCAAGATAACACAGAGAAGTAATTCAGAATTCTACAAGATAAATTTAACAGAGATTGAAATAATTCAAAAGAACCAAGTAGAAATTCTGGAGATGAAAAAGCACAATCGACAGAATAAAACATTCATCAGATTCTCTTTTTGTATTTTTTTTTTCTTTTTTTTTGAGACAGTCTCACTCTGTCACCTAGGCTGGAGTGCAATGGCGCAATCTCAGCTCACTGCAAGCTCCGCCTCCCAGGTTCACGCCATTCTCCTGCCTCAGCCTCCTGAGTAGCTGGGACCACAGGTGCATGCCACCACTCCCGGCTAATTTTTTGTGTTTTTTAGTAGAGACTGGATTTCACCATGTTAGCCAGGATGGTCTCGATCTCCTGACCTCATAATCCACCCACCTTGGCCTCCCAAAGTACTGGGATTACAAGCATGAGCCACAATGCCCAGCCCATGAGAGTCTCTTAATTGTAGAATTGATCAAGCAGAAGGAGAATTAGTGAGCTTGAAGACTCACTCTTTATTTATTTATTTTCAAACATCCTAAAGACCATAATAACATTGAATATAAATGTACTAGACATTCCAATCAAAAGACATAGAGTAGCAGAATACAAGCTGTTTGAAAATAAATGGTTAAAGGACACAAAAGAAAAAAGACTAAAAAAGAATGAACCATGCCTCAAAGAGAAAATCTAAGAGTTGTTGGCTTTAAAGAAGTAGAGAAAAAGATAAAGGTAGAAAGTTTATTCAAAGGGATAATGGCAAAGAACTTCCCAAGCCTAGATAAATATATCAATATCCAAATACAAGAAGGTTACAGAAAACAGAGCAGATTTAATCCAAAGAAGATTGCCTCAAGGCATTTAATAATCAAACTCCCAAAGGTCAAGGATAAGGAAAGGATCCTAAAAGCAGCAAGAGAAAAGAAAGAAATAATATACAATGGATGTCCAATACATCTGGCAGCAAATTTTTCAGTGAAAACTTTACGGGCCAGGAGAGAGTGGCAAGACATTTTGATGTGCTGAATGAAGAAAACCTTTTACCCTAGAAGAGTATACCTGGTTAAAATATCCCTCAAACATGAAGGGGGAATAAAGACTTTCCCAGACAAACAAAAGCTGAGGAATTACATCAACACCAGACCTGTTCTACAAAAAATGCTAAAGAGAGTACTACAATCAGAAAGAAAGGTTTAGTAATGAAAAATAAGACATCATGTAAAGAAAGGCCAGGGGTGGTGGCTTACACTTGTAATCTCTGCACTTTGGGAAGCCAAGGCAGGTGGATCACTTGAGGTCAGAAGTTTGAGACCAGCTTGGCTGACATGGTGAATCACCATCTCCACTAAAAATATAAAAATTAGCCAGGCATGGTGGCATACACCTATAGTCCCAACTACTCAGGAAGCTGAGACATGAGAATCACTTCCAGCTGGGAGATGGAGGTTACAGTGAGCCTAGATCGCACCACTGTACTCCAAGCTGGGAAACAGAGTGAGACTCCATCTCAAAAAAAAAAAAAAAAAAAAAAAAAAAAAAAAAAAAAAAAGACATTATGTGAAAGTGTAAAACTCACTGGAAATTAAGTTTACAGAAAAACACAGATTATTATAATACTATAATGGTGGTGCATGAACTACTCTAAACCTAGGTAGAAAGACTAAAAGATGCACCAATCAAAAATAGTAACTACAACTTTTCAAGACATAGACAGTGCAATAAGATATAAATAGGAATAACAAAATGCTAAAAAGCAGGATGATGTAGTTAAAGTATTCAATTGGTATTAGCTTTCTATTTGCTTGTCAGTTTGTTTAAGCAAGCAGTGTTAAGTTGTTATCAGCATAAAATAATAGGTTATAAGATAGCATTTGCAAGCTCCATGGTAACCTCAAATCAAAAAACATTCAACATATACACAGAAAAATACAAAGCAGAAAATTAAATCATACCACCAGAGAAAATCACCTTTACTAGAAGGAAGACAGGAACAAAGGAAAGAAGTAAGAGAAGACCACAAAATTACCAGAAAACAAATAACAAAGTGGCAGGAGTGAGTTCTTACTTATCAATAATAACATTAAATGTAAATTGAGTAAATGCTTCAATCGAATGACATAGAGTGGCTGAATGGACGAGACAAGATCCAATGATCTGTTGCCTACAAGAAACATACTTCACCTATTAAGAAGCACATAGATTAAAAATAAGGAAGTGGAAAAAGATATTTCTATTTCATGCCAATGAAAACCAAAAAAGAGCAGAAGTAGCTATACTTAAATCAGACAAAACAGATTTTGAGCCAAAAAGCTGTATGAGAAACTAGGAAAGTCATTATATAATGATAAAGGGGTCAATTCAGCAAGATAATATAACAATTTTAATTACATATGCACCCAACATTGGAGAGCCCAGATAGATATAGTAAATATTATTAGAGCTAAATAAAGGTATAAACCCCAAATAATAGCTGGAGACTTCAACACCCAACTTTCAGCGTTGGATAGATCTTCCAGAGAGAAAATCAACAAAGAAACATCAGACTTAATCTGTACCATAGATGAAATGGACCTGATGAATATTTACATAATATTTCATCCAGTGGCTGTAGAATGCACATTCTTCTCAGTACGTGGATCATTCACAAGGATAGACCATATGTTAGGTCACCAAACAAGTCTCAAAGTATTCAAAATACTGAAATACTCTCAAGCATCTTCTCTAATCACAATGGAATAAAACTAGAAATCAATAACAAGATGAATTTTGGAAACTATACAACAGATAAAAATTAAACAATTTGCTGCTGAATGACCAATGAGTCAATGAAAAAAGTAATAAAACTAAAAAAAATTTCTTGAAACAAATGATAATGGAAACCTGATATACCAAACCCTATCAGATACAGCAAAAGCAGTACTAAGAAGGAAGCTTATAGCTATGAGTGCGTACATTAAAAAAAAAAATAAGAAAAACTTTAAATAAACAACCTAAGGATGCATCTTAAGGAACTAGGAAAGCAAGACCGAACCAAGCCCAAAATTAGTAAAAGAATAGAAATAATAACAATTAGTGCAGAGATAAATGAAACTGAAATGAATAAAACAATATAAACTATCAATAAAATAAAAAGCTGTTTTTTGAAAAGATAAAATTGACAAATCTTTAGCCATACTAAGAAGAGTTAAGACACAAAAACTGAAATCAGAGATTAAAAATGAGGCATTACAACTGATATGACAGAAATTCAAAGGATTATTAGTGGCTAATTTGAACAATTACATGCAAATAAATTGGAAAATCTAGAATAAATGGCTAAATCCCTAGACACATACAACCTACCAACTTTGATCCATGAAGACATACGAAACCTGAACAGACCAAAAACAAGTAATGAGATTGAAGCTGTAATAAAATATCTCTCAGAGACAAAAAGCCCAGGTTCCAATGACTTCACTGCTTTATTCGACCAAACGTTTAAAGAAGATGTAATGCCTATCCTACTCAAATTTTTCTATAAAATAGAGGAGGAGGGATTACTTCCAAACTCATTCCACAAGGCTGGTATAACCCTGATACCAAAACCATATAAAAAGAGACATCAAAAAAATAAAAATACAGATCAGTATCACTGATGAATATATTGATGCAAAATCCTCAACAAAATACTAGCAAACAATTCAACAGTACATTAAAAATATCATTTATCTTGACCAGGCGGGATTCATCACCAGATGCAAGGATATTTCAACACACACAAATTAATCAGAGTGATACATCGTATCAAAAGAATGAAAGACAATATCCATATGATCATTTCAGTTGATGTTGAAAAATCATTTGCTCAAATTCAGCATCACTTCATGATAAAATCATTAAAAATTTTGGTATGAAATAATATCCATCAACATAATAAAAACCACATGTGATAGACTTTTAGCTGCTATCATATTGGATGAGGAAAGGTTGAAAGTCTTTCCTCTAAGATATGGAACAGAAGGATGCCCACTTTCCCCACTGTTACTCCACATAGTACTGGAAGTCCTAGCTAAAGCAATTCAGAGAAGAGAAAGATATAAAAGTCATCCAAGTTGGAAAAGAATAAGTTAAATTATCCTTGTTTGCAGATGATAAGATATTATGTTTGGAAAAACCTAAAGACTTCACCAGAAAACTATTAGAACCAATAAATAAATTTGGTAAAGTTGCAGGATACAAAATCAACATACAAAAATCAATAGCATCACTATATGCCAATAGCAAGCAATTTGAAAAAGAAATCAAGAAAGTAATCCCATCTACAACAGCTCCATATAAAGTAAAATACCAGGGAATTAACTTAACCAAAGAAGGGAAGATGTCTACAATGAAAACTGCAAAGTATTGATGCAAGAAATTGAAGAGGACACACAAATAATAGAAAGATATTCATGTTCATGAATTGAAAGAATTAATATTGTTAAAATGTCTATACTACCCAAAGCAACCTGCAGATTGAATGCAATCTTTATGAAAATACTGGTAATACTCTTCACAGAAATAGAAGAAACAATTCTAAAATTTATGTGGAACCACAAAAGACCTAGAATATCCAAAGCTATCCTAAGCAAAAGAACAAAACTGGAGGAATCACATTATATGACTTGAAATTATACTATAGAGTTATAGTAACTGAAATAGCACAGTACTGGCATAAAAAGACACACGGACCAGTGGAATAGAATAGAGGACCCAGAAATATATGCATACACGTATTGTAAACTCCTTTTTGACAAAGGTGCCACAAACATACATTGGGGAAAGGACAATATGGTCTATTCAATAAATGGTGCTGGAAAAACTGGATATTCATTTTTAAAAGAATGAAACTAGACCTCTGTCTCTCACCATATACAAAAATCAAATCAAATTAAATTAAAAACTTAAATATAAGATCTCATACTATGAAACTACCAAAGGCAAACTGTGGGGAAATTCTCCCAGACATTGGACTGGGAAAAGATTTATTGAGTAATAACCCACAAGCACAGGAAACCAAAGCAAAAATGGACAGATAGGGTTGTATCAAGTTAAAAAGCTTCTCCATAGCAAAAGAAACAATCAACAAAGTGAAGAGACAACCCACAGAATAGAAGAAAATACTTACAAACTTCCCATAATAAACAGAATATACAAAAAGCTCAGACAACTCTACAGGGGAAAAATCTAATAACCCAATTAAAAAATGGTCAAAAGATGTGAATAGATATTTCTCAAAAAAAGGCATACAAGTAGCAAACAGGTATATAAAAAGGTGCTCAACATCACTGGTCATCAGAGAAATGCAAATCAAAACTACAATGAGATATCATCTCACCCTAGTTAAAATGACTTATATCCATCTTTTTTTGAGAATAGATATTTCTCAAAAAAAGACATATGAGTAGCAAACAGGCATATAAAAATGTGCTCAACATCACTGGTCATCAGAGAAATGCAAATCAAAACAACAATGAGATATCATCTCACCCTAGTTAAAATGACTTATATCCAAAAGACAATAAATAATAAACACTGGTTGAGGATGTGGAGAAAAGGGAACACTCGTATACTGTTTGTGGGAATGTACATTGATATAACCATTATGGAGAACAGTTTAGAGATTCCTCAAAATTTAAAAATAGAGCTACTGTGCAATCCAGCAGTCCCATACCTTGATATATACCCCAAAGAAAAGAAATCAGGATATCAAAGAAGTATGTGCACTCCCATGTTTACTGCAGCACTGTTCACAATATCCAAGATTTGGAAACAATCTAAGTGTCCATAAACAGATGAATGGATAAATAAAATGAGGTGCATATACACAATGGAGTATTATTCAGCTATGAAAAAGAATGAGATCCTGTCATTTGCAACAACATGGATGGAACTGGAGGTCGTTATGTTAAGTGAAATAAGCCAGGCACAGATAGACAAATTTCACATATTCTCATTTATGGGAGCTAAAAATTAAAGCAGTTGAACTCATGGAGCTAGAGAGTAGAATGATGGTTACCAGAGGCTAGGAAGGGTGGAGGGCAGGTTGGGGGAAGTAGAAATGTGTAATGGATGTAAAAAAATTAGAAAGGATAAATAAGACCTAGTATTTGCTAGCAAGACATGATGACTATAGTGAAAATAGTTTAACTGTACATTTAAGAATAACTAAAAGTATAATTGGACTGTTTGTAACACAAGAGATAAATGCTCGAGGTGATGAATATCCCATTTATGTTGATGTGATTATTACACATTGCCTACCTGTATCTCATGTAATCCATAAATATATACAACTTCTATGCACCTACAAAAATTGAAAATTAATAACAGAGGAAGCTTTGAGTGGGGCAGAAGTGAGAGGGTAAATGGAAACTGATTTCTCTTCAATTTATCTGTGATCCTTAAACTGATATAAAGAAAAAAGTATCTCAATAAAAAAAAAAAAAATATGAAACACGTAGTTGGTCTTAAATTTAATAAAAAATTTTACAAGTTCCCAATTTTACATCTTTGTTTCTAATGGGAAGGGCAGAAGTGTCTTGGCTTTCCAGTACTAACTGGCAGTGTATGTGATTAAATCCTCCCTCCATTCTATGTGATATTCTTTAGTTAATTATTTTACCTTCTGGAAATCTCTCAGTTTTATCTGCTAAACAAGACTCCTGCCTCTCTTTAATGTTTTTATATATATTAATGTATTATTTGCTGTTCAACATTTTTGTCAAAGGGTCATTGTATAAAATATATGTAACATTGTGACTTAGTATTCACAAGCACACATGCATGCACACACTCGAATGAAACACAAGTCTGTCAACACAAAATTTAATCCTGCTCTGATGCTTTCTATTCTATTGTATCATAATCTTGTAGCTCTTATTCTATTTCTTACTGTGAAAATGCTGGCCCTAGAGGTCCACTGAATTGATTTCAAAATCAACTGAAAGTCATGACCAGGTATATAAAAACTGTATTATATAAAAAGAGCATTAATTTTGAAAAGTTTACTGCCGAGATATTACAGTCATCCCTTGAGATCTATGGGGGATTAGTTCCAGGGTCCTCAGTGGATTACAGAATCTGTGGATGCTCAAGTCCCTTAAATAAAATGTTTGCATATAACCTACACATATCCTCCCATATACTTTAAATAATCTCTAATTTATTTATAATACCTAATGCAGTGTTTACACATAATTGCGTAGATTTGACATAGTAATCGGGGAGCTACAAATTCAAGTTTTGCATAACCTCCTGGGATTTGTTTTCTGAATATTTCTGATTTGAGACTGGTTGAATACATGGATGTGTGTAACTCAGTGATATACAGAGCCAACTATATTTCCGTACCACTAATCTCATTCTTTAAATTAGGGTAAGCTTTCTTTAGAAACTCTTCTCATGAATGAATCTAACAGTCTCATTCCCAAATCTCTCCTTAAACTTTCTGCAGATTGGACACTGTTGACTTCATATTCTTTTTATTAATTTTTCTCCTTCTCCTCCCATTGTAATTGTCATGTTTGATTGTTCTTCTTAACTATACCCAAAACTTTCTGGCACTTTATGCTCCCATTTTTTTTACATGGAGGCAAAAATAATCATATAATTCATCCCTCAGTTACTTGAAATTCTAGCTCTTTTCCTTAAAGAGTCCATTTACATTCATAGTGCTATATATAACACTAAAATTATGGCTGTAAAATGTTTGATTCTTGTTCTAATGTTTCCTTGGAGTTTCATCTTCACATTCTACTTATTTGACATTTTCTTGTGAATGACCATATGTAATTTCAAATTCTCCCTGTATTAAGTCAGATAAATTTCTTTGCCTCAAAACAAAAGGTTTCATCTTACTTCCCTGTTTATCTATTATTATAAATTCTAAAGTTAGACATTGCTAAATAAAGTTGACTTTTTTCCTTCTCTTTTCTCCAAGTAACCAATCAGGACATTTAGTTTACTGTTTTTCAGGATAATTCTCAATCAATTTTTTCTTCAATTCCCACTGCCACTTTCTTGCCTATTAACTCATTATTCTATGCCTGGATTGCTGAACTGGTTTTCTGAATAGTCTTCTGACTTTCAATTGTTTTCATTATGATTCTTCTTTCAGAGAGCATCTAGACCAATCCCTAATAACAGATTAGTCTAGCAAGCTTCTTAAATGTATCAGTGGTCCATTGCTAAGATAGTCTTAGAATTGAACTGAATCAAACCTTTCACAAATATTTCAAATGCAGTCTTGAAGCCATCGTGTAATGTAGATATTTTTATTCTGAAATGTTCACCCTATTCTTGAAAACCTCCAAATAGGAAAAAAAGTGATTTTTAGTCAAATTAAATTCAGATTATCTATTTTTATTTTCTCATATTTAGGTTTTCTTTTTCAGTCAACAGACATGAGACATGTTCCCCTGGTCAGTTTAGTTCACCAGATTTCATTATTCCTTTTAGACTGAGTTGCAAGCATTATTGTCAATATGTCTTCTCATTCTAAATGCAAATCGACATACCTTAAGTTTAAGATGAGTTCTTTCTTTACACTTGTACTTCTGTATTCTAATTTTGCCACTTTAATTAATCTGATATTACAGACTAAGGAGTTGATTTGAAACATTTTCATGTCAGATAAGCAATTTGGTGAACATGAGTAGGTTAATTAATATTTAAAATGCAAACATAACCAATTTTAAAAATCAAAATTGTGTTTTTATATAAAAGTATAGCAAAACTGAAAATTGTGCAGCTAAGCAACACACACTTAAGTAAAGATCATCATATTCTGTGGACTTCATACAGAAATTGCCATGAACATTTTATGCACTTTAGCAGTTTCTTTTTTAAATGATGAGGAATTTGTTTTAGAAGTTACCCTTTAAGAAACTGCATTGAATATGGCTAAAGGAGAATGTATTGTAACTTACCATAAAAGGCATTACTTCATAAGACTACATACTACTGATATAGTTTGTATATTTGTCCCCTCCAAATCTCACATTGAAATTTGGTATCCCTAGCCTGGGCAACAAAGTGAGACTCTGACTCTACAAAAAAAAAAAAAAAAAAATACAAAAAATTATCCGGGCATAGTGGCACTAGCCTGTAGTCCCAGCTACTCTGGAGGCTGAGCTGGGAGGATCACTTGAGCCCCTGGATGTCAAGGCTGCAGTGATCTGTGATCTCACCATTGCATTCCAGCCTGGGTGACAGAGGAAGACCCTGTCTCAAACAAACAAACAAAAAAAGAAATTAAAAATTTTCCCAAATGTAAAAGTGATAATGCTCATTGTAAAAAGTTTGCAAAACAAAAGATTTTTTTTAAATTAAAACTAGGCCTCAATAATAGCACTCATAGGTGATCACTGTTAACTTTCTAATGTGTTTCCTTTCAGATTCATAGTTATTTAAGTTAATAAATTTGGAAGGTTTTATAAAAAAAAAAAAAAAAAAAGAAAAAGAAAAAGAAATTTGCTCCTCAATCTTGGAGGTGGAGCCTAAAGGGAGGTATTTTGGTCATGGAGGGAGAGCCCTCATGAATGGCTTGGTGCCATCCTCATGAAAATGAGTGAGTTCTTACTCTATTAGTTCACAATGGAACTGGTTATTTAAAAAACCTGGCATCTCTTGCCTCTTTCTCCTCCCTCCTCTCTTGCCACATGATAGCTGTTCCCCTTCCCCTTCTGCCATGAATGGATGCTTCCTGAAGCCATCACCAGAAGCAGACGCTGGCACTGTGATTCTTGAAAAGCCTGCAGAACCCTGAGCCAAATAAATTTATTTTCTTTATAAATTACCCAGTGGTGGCTATTTCTTTATAATAATGCAAACAAAGGCAGCTGCCCAGAAATGTCATTTCTGAAAAATAAGAATTGGCCTTATCAAATATTTAAGAAATAATATGTCTTTTCAGCAATGAAATTCATTTGAGCTTCATGGTTTTGTAGTACTGAATGTGGGATAAGATAAATACATTAAGATAAAGGCAAATGCATTTGTCTTAATGATATTTAAATAGGGAAAATAATTTCATAAATCTGTAATTACTTGATAAATATATGGATTATTATCATTAAATATAATTTTGCAGGTAACCAAAATAATCTAAGTAAAATATAACCCTTATATCCTCTCACTTACATTCTAACAAGAGCTAAATTTTCAGTGGGATGGCATAGTTCAGGGATGGCATAGAAGAAACAGTGGAGATCAACTACATAGGAGAGAAGTAGACTAGGTAAGTTTCTTGTAGAGAGGAGTAAGAATTGGAGGCAGCCAGACAGCATCAGGGAGCTCCAGGTTGGAAAACAGGTAGAGATTTTATTTAAGTGAGTATTGCATAGAGAAGGAGGCTTGCTGAAAGGGAGTGTTCCCTTAATGAAATAGCAGAAAGGCAGAAGAGATCTAGGCACCAGGATTATCTTTAGGAGTGACAGCATGACTGAACCCTGAAAAAGAAACTCAGTAGGAAGAAAGGATCTAGAATGGAGCATGAAGATCAACAGTTTCTTATTGCCAGCCGTGTGCTAAACATTGGTCTAAGAATTTTGAAAAAGTCATTTCAGTTAGTTAAAAAGGCAAGGATTTATGTTTTTATAGTATTTAAAACTAAAAAAATAATAACTAAAGCTCACACAGAAAAAATGATAGTGTGAATATATTCTATCATTTTCTTTTTCCCTCTCTGTTCACCGCCAGCAGGTGGGACTGAGCTGTCACTGCAGCAACCCAAAGCTCTCCAGGACTGAGGCTGTGGGTTCCTTGAGTGCCTCTCGGCAGAGCCTCTTTCTTCCTTCCATTTTCCTTCCATTTTTCCTGCTTGTAGATAAATAACGGAGGGGCAGTGGAGTGCATGCCACTTCCCAATCGTAATTCCTCCTTTAACTTGTGCACCTTATTATTGGCCACCAGCCGAGTCTCTACTGTCAGGGTAGCTGCCCATAACAGGAGCCAGTCTATTTCCACCACTAAGCACCCGGCTGCCTTGCTGGTCATTTGCAATTTTATACCCTCTATCAAGTTAGTCAAGCCTGCTGGATTTTGGAGCTTCTCGGGTATCTCAGTACTCCGGAGCAGTCTGCAAGCAACAAGCAAGGGGGCAGCAGAGCCCCACATAGACTCCTGAGGCCATCCCTGGATCTCCCTGTGAGTTTCTTTTTCCCAGCACCATTTCCTTGGAATCCGGCTGCTCACGGCGATTGCTTCATCCTATAGACTGTGCAGCGGGAGTGCACAAAACTGAAATTCAGAAGCAGAGAAATTCTCACAAGGGAGTGTCCCAAACAGAACTGAGATGGGGCAGTTGGGATTCCAAAGAAAGAAGCACTAAACTCGAGGGGGATCAGTCCAAACAAAGCATTTATTAGGAGCACTTATGTGGAGAGTGGCTGCAGCAATGCTCGAGACAGACGGGGAAAAAAGGATGTTCTCCCTAGGTATGCCCACAGTAAAGGAGGGGTCACAGTATGGAGTTTACATGAGGGCTTAAGGAATTTGGCTCAGGAATGGGGCCAGTTGCTCTCTATTAAGCCTAGATATCTTTCTTAGTGCTTGAAGATGTTCAAGACTGTTGTAAAAAAAAAAAAAAAAAACCTGCAGCTGGCTGGGTCACAGAGTGGTTATGACACTGTGATTCTCCATCAGGACACAGAAAGAAAGTGGAGGGATCTGGGAGACCTTGCATCTTCATAACCATTCGCCTCTTAAATTAAGGCAGGAAATTTATGGCCAGAGACAGTAGAAGGTCTCTGTATCAAGGCATTATATACTGTATGGCAGACAATTTTGTGGGTTTTTTTTTTTTTTTTTTTTTTTTTTTTTTTTTTTTTTTTTGAGAGGGAGTCTCACTCTGTTGCTCAGACTGGAGTGCAATGTCGTGATCTCAGCTCACTGCAGCCTCCCCCTCCTGGGTTCAAGTAATTCTTGTACTTCAGCCTCCTGGGATTACAGGTGGATGCCACCACACCTGGTTAATTTTTGTATTTTTAGTAGAGAAGGGATTGTGCCATGTTGGCCAGACTAGTCTAAAATTACTGACCACTAGTGATCTGCCCACCTCAGCCTCCCAAAGTATTGGGATTACAGACTTGAGCCATCACACACCGCCAATGGCAGACAGTTCTTTTGAGTTCTGTCTATAGCAGTGCTGCACAATGAGACTTTCTACAGTTCTGTAAACTTTAATTTTAAGTATTTATAATTTAGTCATATCTGGCTAGTGGTCACTGTATTGGAGGGCACAGCATCGTATACAGAAAGTTTTCCTGTCCACTGTTAAAGTTTAGACATGAAATTGATATCATGAAAAAGGTTAATACAACATTAAGGAAGCAAAAATAAAACTTACTAATAATTCTGAAACTGGAGACATATTGATGGAAGAAGAAAATAAATTTCCCTCACTAGATTTGGTGTAAAGAGGGATGTATATTACATAAGTATGGGAAGCTTTGTATAGAAATCCTTTATATCCCACATCCAGTAAGTATAATCCTTTGACGTTGTCCTCAAGTCATATGTGGTAGAACTATAGCAAAATAATATTATTAGTTATATTTGGTCTCTGTGGTTTCCCTCAGACACTTTAATACGGTCGTTTGGAAAGCATGTATCTTGAACGTCTCAGACAGGACTAGGCTTAACATGTGGAGTGATGTGAATTGTGAGTGGAGGCTCGACATACTTCACCTAGGTGAAGATTTCTGATGAGGGACTCTACTGATACTTTGGGCTGCACATTATTTATTTTATGGAATTGCCCCTGTGCATAAATGTTATTTAACATCATATTTTTAGGGACTAAATTCATATGTATCAATTTATATATATGAATATACCAACATTCTGTTCAATCCAGAAAAAAAACTAGGTAAGAAATTACCAACTTTGGCATCAAGTGCCAGCACATTGCCCAGGAACAATGATGTACCAGAGGGCACAATCAACTGCCAGCACAAGTTAATTTAGCCTACATTTAGACCCTCCACTCCCATATACCAAGACACATTATTTTAGAAAGATGGAGCTAGTAGATGGAAATAATAACAAAGATTTTTTCTCCTTGACAACACAGAGCATTTTCTCAATTTAAACATAAAGAAATAAAACCTCATATTTCTACTCCCCAGCATGTAAGAGTTCATGAATGAGATAAAATTTGTTATTTTATTATCTATATAATCTAGATCAGATGCCAGCAAACTATAGTTTAAATGTCATATCTGGCTCACTGCATATTTGTGTAAAGTTTTATTGAAACACAACCCAACTCATTTGTTCATATATTATGTAGCTGCATTTGTGCTATAAAAGTAGAGTTAAGCAGTTGAAAAAGGGACTGCAGAACCCACAAAATCTAAAATATTTACCATCTGGTCTTTTGCAGAAAAATTAAATAATACTGCATAACAACTAGCCCACAAATATCAGTGGCTTAATGCAATACAACTCTACATCTTGCTAATGCTTCATGTCTATTACAGATTGATGGGATTGACGTTCCAAACCACAGATCAAAAATCTAAGCTGATGGAGCTCAAGTCTCACTATATACAACCCATGATCATCTTGAATGACACAACAGAGGAAGAAAGAGCTGGAGGGTTGCATAATGAGTCTTCAATATTTCTGGTTAGAAATGACATAATGCACTTTCATTCACAATCCATTCCCCAGAACTAAACACAGAGTCTGCCTAACTGTAAAGGGAAAATGAAATGTTGAAGAGCTCATGAATATTCAGTGAATAGTAAATGGCTCTGTAAAAGTTATAAAGAAAAATAAATTGAAGCTATATTTTTCTACACCTCTATTTGATATGGAATAAATTTCAGTCCTGACTGCGTGTCATATTATCTCTGAGATATTTTTCAACTTTATTATATTATATTTTTATATCTTTTTTAATTGGAAGGTTATTTATGTTATATATATTTTTTATATAAATCAAATATACCTTATATAATATATATTACATATTTATTTATGAACTAGATATGTAGATATATAATAGATATATATATATGTATGTATATGAATGTGTAAAAAATTTTTTTTGAGACAGGGTCTTATTTTTTCACCTCAGCTGGAGTGGAGTAGCAATTTTGGCTCACTGAAGGCAAGACCTTTTAGGCTTAAACTATCCTCTGGCCTCAGCCTGCTGAATAGCCGGAACTATAGGCGTGTGACAGCATACCCAGAATATTTTTATTTTATTTTATTTTACTTTTTATAGAAACAGGGATGCAGATATACTACTTTCTTGACTTTTATGTTGTTAGAAGACACTTTTTACTTTGTTAGTTATTTCTATGAATAACATATTCTGAGTCAGAGATGGCTATTTCTAGGTTTCCAGGATTATTTCAATATTGCCTGTCTTTTCATGCAAATTTCAATTTTGCCAAGGTTGAGGATGGGCACCCATGACACAGCCTCAGGAGGTCCTCATGACATGTGCCCAAAGTGATCAGAGCACAGCTTGGTTTTACACATTTTAGGGAGACAAGAGACATCAATTAACATATGTAAGATAAATATTGGTTCGGTCCACAAAGGTGGGACAACTTGAAGCAAAGGTGGGACAACTTGAAGTAGGGAGGGGGCTTTCAGGTCATAGTCAGATAAGAGACAAATGGTTGCATTCCTTTGAGTTTCTGATTAGCCTCTCTGAAGGAGGCAATCAGATATGCATTTATCTTAGTGAGAGGAGGGATGACTTTGAATAGAATGGGAGGCAGATTTGCCCTGAGCAATTCCCAGTTTGACTTTTCCCTTTAACTTAGTGATTTGGGGGCTTCAAGATTCATTTTCCTTTCACAGTTTCCCCCATTTACTTTTTAAAAATTTTTTGGACAAAGCATTTTAGAAGAAAATAAGTCTCTTGTCTCAGGTTTCATCTGATCTCTAATGGCTAGGATAGTTAATTCATAGATGAGTAGGTCCTGATTTATTAGGAAAGGTCATTTTTAGCAGGTTGTGAAATCTCATGTCCTATGAAGAGAAAATAGGAGGAAGAAGGGAGGAAAACAACAACAACCAAAAGAACATTCCTGGAAAATCAATATAGGCCACATTACTCTGAAGTCCATAAATCAATAGGCTTCAGGTATGAAAGTGGCTTGTGTATGTAAATAGGTTGCTGTTACTTTCTTCTGAAGTTTAACTTGTCTAGCTTCAGTTCACAGCGCATTATAAAAGCACAGCTTAGTTTTCAGTGACTCCAAATTAGCAAAAATGTGAGAAAAAAGAAGAAAACTAATAAAAACATTACTTTGAAGATTTATAGCAAAGAAAAATTAGAATTCAGGCCAAATTGTAGAAAATAATAAACATTGAAAAACATTAGGCAAGATGACTCTAACAACAGGTGTACTATAGGTATTTGGAACAAAATTTTTCTCTCTCCAGTTTCCCATTTTCCCTAAAGACAAATCACAGTAGGACTGACCTGCTTTATTATACTTGGCTTGATTATTTATATACATGCATCAGGAATAATTATTTATTTACATAGGCTTTTAAATTGGCTTTGATGGAACTTGGTTTCATAGAAGGAATATCAGGTAAGGCTTTCTCAAAGCCAAGCCTAACCATAGATTTATACCATTAAATACCTATGAGTTGGATGAGACTTGGGGCTCCTGGGCCTGTCAGAAAGTGACATTTTTACTTACCACAGGTCGGGAGCCCTGTACTGGGACTGTGTAGACAAGGGACGAGATCAGCTTTCCAAAGAGGCTTTTATTGGCACCACAAGTCAAGTTTGATACCATAAAGGAAAGCACACCATTCCAGTCAAAGCCTTGGTGAGATAACCAGCTTTTCCAACTGTGTATTGTGGCAAATAAAAACAGATTCTTACTGCATGTATGCAAATAACTGTATTGTCGTAAATTAAGAATAGTCACTAACAGTTTCCAAATTCTGGAGAAATTAAGTAGAGAGAAACGAATATGTTCTACATTTTGTTATAGGAGTATACTAAATTTTTAAAAACTGTTAATAACTCCAAAGAAAAGTGTCCTTGACTTAAAAAACAAGACAAGGGATCAGCAACATTGTAAGCAAAATGTCATAAAGATTTCTTCAGTCGTCTATTAGTTCAGTCATTTAGTTAATTCCTGTTGTGCTTGATACTCATGAACATTTGCGTATGAGTCCTGGAAGTTGTTCTTCTATTCTGACGTCACAGTCTCCAAAGTTATCAGAAACTTGTATTTAAGAGCAGCTGTTAGAGTTTTATAGTTGATTATAAATCTCTAAAGAGGACCAAAACAAGACAGTGATTGTCTGTGGATGACAAAAAGTTTTAGGGCAGCTGTAGTCAAAGACACAATTGGCATATAAATTTGTTACCTCTGTGGCACACAATAATTTAATGTAAGAATTGTAATTATTACTGACAATGTACACTAAGTCATATGAGAATTATAAGAGTTTCCCATAATTTTAAAACACACACCCAATAACATATTTAATAAACGTAGCCTAAAGACAACCAAACATCATATTATATTTGGCAATGTTTCTTACATAATTTTTATACCAAATAAGCCAAATTATGTCATTTTTGAACTTTAGGGAACCTAGTATCTTAAAGGATTAATTAGGTAAGAAAAAGAAATAATTTATAATTTCATTTGGAAAGTTTATCAAATATCAAAAGTTAAAAACACTTGATATCACAGGTCATTATAAAACAAGTCATTCATTTGACTAAAGTGATAACTCAAGAATTAATTAAAAAGGTAAAATACTTCATTCTTTGAGAGAGGAGACTAAATTTTCCCAAAAATAAGCACTAATAAAACAGCATGAAATCAATTAATCCGATTTTTCAAAATTGTATAATCTATAAAATATTTATTTTGATCATAAGATATAACTTCCATAAGCCTTTTATAACCTTTAATACCTTTATTTTTTATCTTTTTTTTTTTTTTTTTTTTTAGACCAAGCCTCTCTCTGTTGCCCAGGCTGGAATGTAGTGGTGCGATCTCGGCTCACTGCAAATTCCACCTTCCTGATTCCAGCAATTCTCCTGCCTCAGCCTCCCAAGTAGCTGGGATTATAGGTGCCCACCACCATGCCTGGTTAATTTTTGCATTCTTAGTAGAAACAGTGTTTCACCATGTTGCCTAGGCTGGTCTTGAACTCCCAACCTCAGGTAATCTGCCAGCTTCAGCCTCCCAAAGTACTGGAATTATAGGCATGAGCCACTGTGCCTGGCCCTTTAATACCTTTATTGAGGAGTCAGTTAATGTTTCAAAAAAAATCTTGTTAATCTGACAGTGGGGCCCATATGCTGGCCTTGCATGCGTGTCCTGTTGACTTTAATGATTACTTCGTAGAGAAACTGAATTTGTTGTATCTTTTAAAATTGGCCCTTACAGTCTCACATGCCCACCTCTTCCATATAGGCCCTGGGCCTTGAGTAGTTGCATAGCTTTAATTCCTGGCCCTGTGTCTTAGGAATGCAGTTTATTTTTATTGGGATCTCCTACTAGGTCTGAAGATGAGGTTTTAATTGCTGTCAGTGTTTAAGATTTATTACGACTTGGCATCCTTTTTCCACCTAGGAGTCAAAGCCCTTAACTCAAAGTCACAGGGACTTTAAAAGCACATACAGAAAGATAGATGAATATAATAACCTTAATATTTTTTAAAAATTTTAATATCAGTTTTTTTCCTAAGCAAAACAAAACTTAATAATAATGGCATAGAAATTGCTTCAATAAACCATAAAATCTGTTAGACCAGTTACCAAAGCCAAAAGAAAAGACTTTCTTCATTGCACAATATATTATGTGGGAAGAAAACATTTCCTTTAGACCTTTAAGAAAACATTGTTAGCATTAAGCCACAACAAACAGAACTTGAGGAAAAAACTTGTATGAGCTAACAATAAGTTGAAGGAGAGCATTACTATTTTGAGCTTTTTAGAAGGGGAGAGAAAGCCAAAACCACTGAGATGCAATAAAAGTTGAACTTTGGATTAAAAACATTGAAAAATCTTATAAATTATTAAAAGTAAATCAATCACTTTAAAAAGTCATTGTTCTAACCAGTTATTTAGTATATGCACATATATATTTTTTACATCAAACCCAATCTTTAGAAAGACCATTATAATTTCATTTTAATAATAGATGACCTAATCATATAAAAGATTTTTTTTTTTTTTCTTTTTTTGTCTAAATCCTCTTACTGTAACTTACACAGACCATTCATGATATGCTTCAACTTTCTGGTTTCTCCTGAACATCCCTCTTTCTTAAATAACCAGTCTTTTTATTCTAGGACTAAATTTACCACACAAGGTTCCTTTTTTATATAAAATTATTTGTCTTTAAACTTTCTTACTGAAAAAATATCTCCCTTTATTATTATAATTGTCTTTACATATCTCTTATTTCCTGATTCCTTTTACCTTGTTTAAAACATAACCTTTAAATGGGCTTTGAATTAGACCAAAATTGTTCACCTTTTTAAAAAGGACACCCTTATTTTTAGAATGAATGTCTTTCTACAAAGAGACTTTTATTAGAAAATACCCAAATAATGAAATATCTATTATTTAATTTAATGTATCTTATGATTCGAAATTATGATGAGTTTGACTACAAGTATGCATCCCATTACATTTACTCAATTATTTGATTTTAACTGTTTACTTAGATTATTTATGAAAACTGCCATAGTCATCACTTAAGGTTATGGAAGCACCATTGCAAAATTGTAACTGAGACAGTTAAAAATATCTGGCCTAACTGACTCCATCCCGCTTTTAACCTCCAAGATGTTCTTGTTCTTCCCTAGGTGTAGGCAGAACTAACTTTCAGAGGAACTTAGTTTATAGTTTAGCTTTGAAAAAAACATGATAACACTCCTTTTCCAAAACAAATCTTACTGCCTGTAGACTAGACTGCCTAAAGGGACCAGATTAAAAGTTATGGTAAATTTATAAAATTCTAGAGGTAGCTACTCTCATTAAACCAATATCAATGTCTTATTTATTAAAAATTACACAAGCAAAGATCATTCTGTTTTGGTCTTGGTTTACTGTTTTTTAAAACTTATGGCAAATTTTAACACTTTACAGTATTTGATAGTGATAAGTATGAAATTGCCTGATTAATAAATGAAAACAAAAATGTATTCTGGCAATTCTTAAGACATTTTTAATATTATTGTACTTTACCAATAATTTTAAAGCTAGCTTACTTGTTAAATATTTTGTTATGTAAAGTTGAAAAAGCATTGACTAGTTTTTTTCTTTTTTCCTGATAAATTATTTGATTCTAGTGCTTTTGTTTTCTTAAGCCAATTAATTAGAGCTATTTTATATATTTTAAGTAGTGAAATATTGTGTACACAACACATAAATAAATAGACATATTAGGCATGCTGATAGAAGTAAATCTTAAAGATTCATAAAAGCCTTTTGCTTTCCATTTTAAACTTTCAAAATTCATGATAACCTGTTTGAATCGGTAACCTGTATCAATTCTTGATAACCCTGGGCAATTGTCAGCTAAATAGTCTTAAGTTTGCATAGTAAAAGAAATAACTCAGGTGAAAGTAAGATAGCAAAATTTACATCATAAATTATACAGAGAAAATTTTTGATATGCTAGAAGGAAATTAAAACGGATTTAATTGCCAATTAAACATGAAATTATAAAGTCTTTTTAAATATAAACACATACACACACACAGATCCTACAGCTTTTACTTCAGAACTTTAGCTATGAGATAAATACAAATTTACTGACAGAAAACCTGTTGGATCCCAAATGTGGTTTTTAACTTAATAGAAAAATAACACTGAATTTAAAGCAGGCAGAAAAGAAAATAGAGAAAAAAAAGAGAACTTACGAATTCTACAGTTTGCAGGTCGACTTTAGGCATCTTATTCCATAATGTAAATGTACACCAAGACCATATTACTTCCATTCTACATAAACTCTGGAAGTAGAGGTACCATAAAACCTACAGAGTGCTTGAAAGGGGGTCATTATCTATGTTTTCTCTTCATTCTTAGATTATTTGTTTCCCACTTTTTTATTTCTTAAAAGGAGGAATTGAGCATGACCTAGGGTTTTTGTGTGGTGGATCAATGTTTGCTACTTGTGGGGAGGACTCCACAGTGTGTTACCATTGAATTGTTGCTACCCTCTTGTGTGTTTCAGTTTCTCTCTCCAGAGGTCCATGCTCTGAGAGGGTTAAAAACAACAGGTGATCATCCCTTATACATGTTTCCTGAAGGAATCTTTTAAAAAACATAATAATTTTTGTTGGGGATTTCCCTGCGGGGCCACTGCACATCATGGGCTGCCAACCCCCTGAGACACTCCCATGAGGCCCCTGGTCACCCACGGGTGCCTATTGTCTGGGAGGAGCAAAATGCCCTTTCTCTTTGGAGTTGAGAAAACGCAGTCTCTCATTTACCTATGAAAACAACAGTTCAGTTCCTCATGCAAGTGGATCCAGACGAGCTGAGTCAAGATTAATTTTATGAGAAAAAGCAAATAGAGAAGACCCTTTAGAATGCATCTCAGAACTAGAATTAGCATCCTTAAACAACAACTTCTTAGGAGGGAAAAAAAAAAAAAAACAAAAAAAACAAAAACAGCCAAGACCACTTCCTGTAAACTGTGTTCAGCCACCCACTACTTTGTAGCTGTCATATGCCGTTACCCACACCAAGGTCAAATCCTCTCACAATACAAGGTCATCTGTGATACCCCCAAAGCCAAAGAAGTCAGGTAATAACAGAGCTTTAGAGCTAAGAAGAATCTGACCTTGACACTTGAAACTACACAAAGAAAACAGAACATCCCAAAAGGGGTGAGTGGTGCCTTTGTTTTGAATTCTTTAAAGGCGTTGAAGTCATCAGAAACCGTCTCTAGACTTTTGGCACTACAGACGACAAAAGAGGGAAAGAGGTATAGGGTGGAAGAAAAATAAACAAAATGACATATATATATATATTCATATATATATTTATATATATATTCATATATATATTTATATATATTCATATATATTTATATATATTCATATATATATTTATATATATTCATATATATATATTTACATATATATATATATTTATATTTATTTATTTATTTTTCTAAGACAAGAGACAAACCCAGAAACCAACGACATTGTTTTGGGGTTTTGTTTTGTCTTTTTTTTTTTTTTTTTCCTCTTTTGCAGCTGCAAGAAATTATAACCAAAATAGAGAAGCTTTTTTACCCATACCCTGGAATTCTCACTCAGATTTGACAAAGTCAAATAGAATTTGTTAAAGTCATGTAGAATTAGTTAAATCTGATGGGAGAAAGACCAGAACAAACAACAACAAAAATCTCCAACAATATGATTACTGAGCACTCTAATAGTAAAGAGAAATTTGGACAAGCTCGTTGTTAAAAAGTTATCCAAGACAAAACCAAATTCAGCTACTTACCTAGTGATGGATATCAGGCCGAAAACTGCTTCCTATCATCCTAAAAGCAGAAAAAAAGAACTCAGACTCATCTTCCCTGCTGGGAGCGACCTTAAACTCCATAAAGGAGTTCCCTGCCTTTCATTGTCAGGGAAACAAGAAATCTTGCCTTTCTTATTGGAAGCAAATAAAACTCCCCTTCACCCCCCAGAAAAAGACAAAATAAACGTTAAATCTCGACCAAATTTTGGAATATCGGGGATTCTCTGGTGGGGTTGCTCCCAGGCTTTAGCAAATGATCCTATTGGTTTGAGCCATAAAGTTAGCTTATGCTGGTACCAAGCATTGATAGGATATTCATCAAAGGTCAGGGGTACCTCCACTCAGAATCACTTTGTGGTTACCAAAATGTGAACTCAAAAATCTGAGAGAGGTCTCAGTACACTTAGAAAGTTTATTTTGCCAAGGTTGAGGATGAGCACCCATGACACAGCCTCAGGAGGTCCTGACAACATGTGCCCAAGGTGATCAGAGCACAGTTTGGTTTTATACGTTTTAGGGAGACATGAGACCTCAATGAACATATGTAATATGAACATTGGTTTGATCTGGAAAGGTGGGACAACTTGAAGTGAGGAAGGGGCTTCCAGGTCATAGAATAATTAAGAGAAAAATGGTTGCATTTCTTTGAGCTTCTGATTAGCCTCTGCAAAGGAGGCAATCAGATAGGCATTTATCTCAGTGAGCAGAAGGGTGACTTTGAATAGAATGGAAAGCAGGTTTGCCCTGAGCAGCTCCCAGCTTGACATTTTCCTTTAGCTTAGTGATTTGGGGGCCCCAACATTGAATGTGATTACTATCCATTCAGTGTACCAAAACTCTAATTTGCAATCCACCTTTGCATAATATTTTTATCAAAGCCCTCCTGTTCCATTTCACAACAAAATTTGTTGATACTATTTTTTAAATATCTCTGAAATACACGTTATCTTCCTTGTCTTCACTGAATGATGTTTTAGTCTAGAAAATCAGTATTTTCTTCTTCGGTTACCACAACTGCTTCCTAGATGACTTTCTAGCATTTAGTCTGGTAATGCTACAAACTATTTAAAAAATTCTACTTGTCAGAATTGTTTTTCTAAACCTCAAAGCTTCAAAGTCATTCTGGAGTTTACTAACGACTTAAAGAGAAAATGAAGCACGGTGACATGACCAATAAGATATAACTCCCTTTTTATTGCCTGCTCCTCTGCTCCTTACATGAATGGTTATGCTTTCATGCTCTATGATATTCTCTCTGGCCTAAGTATGCTCATATTCTGTTCTACCTACCTAATGCCTATTTGTCACATAAGACTGATCTTGGATGACGTTTCTTTTGGTAAACATTTTTTAATAATTTCCATGAGTCATTTTATATATATATATATGCATGCATTATACTACATTTCAAATAACATTTTGTAAAGGTTTTCTACAACAAAACTATCAATTCTTTAGGGTGTTAATTTTTTTGGGTCCCCAATGCCAGGCATAGTGTCTGACACAGAGATATTCCACAATTTCTTTAAATCACAAGATAACAATTGAGTTTATATAAGGAATGACTGACAACGTAAGTTTTCTGTTAAGTAGCTTTTGATAGATGTATGATGAACATAGGAAATAAGGAAAAATCAGAAAATAAAAGTATTTGTTGAAAGTAAATCTCTTCTAAGTTGCAATTCTACACATAGCTCCTCTGCGTATTTATTGGTTGTTTCATATAACTTAAATACATGAGTATGATTTGTTTTGTATCTAAAATGTAATTTCTCTAACTTGCATATTATTACATAGCTCATATGTTTTAATAGTTTGTGATACAAATCTATTATTTAGTAGCCACAATGCTAATCAAATATAATAATGTCAGAAATTTAAAACTGGTGGTTAAATATTACTACTTAATAGATTTTCTTACCTGCAGTTTCCTACAAATATGCTGATAATTTGCAGTGCTTGGAAAGATCTCTACAGATCTTTAACAGAGAGCCAGATGGCCTTTTACCATGACCTTTGCCCAATACTATTAGCATCCAAGGGAGCTGAGAAGCTCTGGCTCATTATCCACAACCAGATGTTTTCTTCTTCTCTATCACTGTTGCTAAGTGGCAGTTAACGTCTGGCACGTTGGGTATTTGCTTGAACCTATGAACCATAAAATTCTGCTCTTAAAATACAAATACCACCCACTAGCAGAAACTTCTCCCTTTGCATTTTAATCTAATCATTCTCTTTCTTAGAAAGCTTGCTATAGTCTTATAGACATTTTATTTAATAATTTTCTATCTTTCTCAGCTGCTAGTGAAACTGCCTTTACAAAAATTATAACTGAGACTATTATTACAGTGAGAGAGATCTGACATAACCAACTCCATCTTGCTTCTAACCTCCAAGCTGTCATTTTTTATTCCTGGGCATAGGCCTTACTAACTTTGGGAGACACTTAGTTTATAGTTTAGCCTTGAAACAAAGACAATAACCTCCCTTTCCCCAAACAAACCCCTTCTTGCTTGGGGACTAAATTGCCTTTGCAGGATTAACAAATTAGCCACAGGATTATAAATCAATACTATGCAGCCATAAAAAAGGATGAGTTTGTGTCCTTTGTAGGGCCATGGATGCAACTGGAAACCATCATTGTCAGCAAACTATCACAAGAACAGAAAACCAAACACCACATGTTCTCATCATAGGTGGGGATTGAACAATGAGATCACTTGGACACAGGATAGGGAACATCACACACTGGGGCCTATTGTGGGGAGGGGGATTGGTGGAAGGATAGCATTAGGAGATACACCTAATGCAAATGACGAGTGAATGGGTGCAGCACACCAACATGGCACATGTGTACATATGTAACAAACCTGCACATTGTGCACATGTACCCTAGAACTTAAAGTATAATCAAAAAATCATGGGTTAGGAGTCATGCAGCTGGAGGCTGCAAGATTCAGACAGTCCCCAAATAGCTCCTAGGGATAACATCACTATTGTAAAATCTATGGATCAACTGACACCACCCAAATCGATAAATTGGTTCATCTGGTCTTGTAGTCACTGCTACCCAAGAACTGACTCAGCAAAAGGGGACAGCTTCGACTCCCTATGAGTTCATCTCCTACCTGACCAATCAGAACTTTCAATTCACTGATCCCCTACCCACTAAATTATCCTTAAAACTCCAATTCCAGAATTTTCTGGGAGAAGAATTTAAGTAATAATAAAACTTCAGTCTCCTGCACAGTCACCTCTGTGTGAATTACTCTTTCTTTATTGCAGCTACACTGTCTTGATAAATTATCTCTGTCTGGGCAGTGGACAAGGTGAACCCATTGGGCAGTTACATCAGTAAGTAAGGACAGTCTCGCCTCAGAAAGAATAACATTATACATTTGAATAATCAGAAATTACTTCTGAATATTTATTGGTTGTTTCACATAAATTATCACTTATCATGATTTAATAACCCCATAAACACTTAACAAACTTCTAATAACTCTATCAGTTCCCAAAGAGCCTGATACTAAGAAAAGGAGTGAGGACTATTTCAGTAACTAGAATGCTCTATGTTTGATGGGTTAAATAATCAGTTTTCTCTGAGTTTAGCTAATGAAAGTTTGTCTTTCAGAGTCCCGTTCTACTCTAGGTGAACCAATATAACTGAAATTATAGATAGACTTAAATTATAGGTAACAAAATACCCTAATTTAATTAGGATGTTGAAAGTGTTATGAATTTATCTTACTTTGTGCCAACCCATTGTGGGAGATTAAAGTATGTCACTTCAAAGTTTATTTCTATGGTATATTTTGAAATGGCTATCAGGAGGGGTTGTGAACACAGGAATAGCTCTGAAAAGTTGTCCTTTTGTGGGAGAGATTTGCATGTACAATGGAATGCATTTACATTAGTAAATAGCAAATGTAAACAGGCTTTCTCTAAGGCCTCCTTATTCGCATTATCTGGATTTAGAAAAGATCATATTAACATCCCTGTTCTGAGATTGCTACAGGATGTCACATATTCTTTTGAAGGCTATTATCTGAGAGTCTTATCATCTGCTTAATAAGAAGACAATGTTTATTTATAGTAAATTTCCTCTCCTTACCCTCCAATGGCTTGTCACCATCATCCTCCATGAACTCCTAGCCCCTATATTTTTCTGTATGGTACAGCAATTTCCGTCATCTGTCCCATTTACAAGTCTAGTATTTTATGTGGCTTCCAAATACATGTGCACATACCAGACTTCTATGCCTTTTCTCTTGTTAATCGGTCTATTGTCAGTTTATTTTATAGACTCAAATTATTGATCCTTCAAAGTGAGAGAGAAGAAAATTTCCTCTTCCTGTACACCACAACTGCTTCCTGGACAACTTTCTAGCATTTAGTCTGATAATACTACAAACCATTTTTAAAATCCTACTTGTCAGAATTGTGTCTCTAAAACTGTTTTCAAATCTTCAAGGTCATTCTGGAGTTTACTAATGATTTAAAGAGAAAATGAAGCACAATCACATGACCAATAAGGATATAACTCCCTTTTTATTGCCTGCTCCTGCACTCCTTACATGTATGGTTATGCTCTCATGCTCTATGCTTTTCTCTCTTGCCTAAATATGGTCATAATCTGTTCTACCTACCTAATGCCTATTTGTCACACAAGACTGATCTTAAGTGACATTTCCGTTGTTAAATATTTTTGACTAATTTCCATAAGTCACTATATATATATATATATATATATATATATATATATATATATATATAAAAGCATGCATTATACTACATTTCAATTAGTATTTTGTAAATGTTTTCAATGTTTTCTACAACAAAACTATCAATTCTTTAGGGTGTTAATTTTTTGATGACTTGTGACTTTGTCCCTGCTTCTCCCCAGCTCTTCAGCAAGTTTAACGTCCTCTTCTTGCAATGCTGAAAGCTGCTGGGACTTCTGAGCTGCTGCCTGCTTTAGGGTTTCTCTGCAAGGTATAAAATATATTTTGTTGTTGTTGTGAGTTATCCAGGGTTTTCTTTTAATTGTCAAGTCCTTTCACAGTATCTACTCATCCAGGGGTCCCCAACTCTGGGCCATGGACCAGTCCTGTTAGGAACCATGTTGCACAGCAGGAGGTGGGTGAGTGGCGGGCAAATGAGCAAAGCTCCATCTGTATTTATAACCACTTCTCATTGCTCACATTACCACCCAAGCTCTGCCTCCTATCAGATCAGCAGGTGGCATTAGATTCTCATGGGGGTGCAAACCCTGTTGTGAACTTACACATGCAAGGGATCTAGGTTGCACGCTCCTTCTTAGAATCTAATGCTGATGATCCATCACTATCTCCATAAACCCCCAGATGGGACTGTCTCATGGCAGGAAAACAAGCTAAGGGCCCCAACTGATTCTACATTATGGTGAGTTGTATAATTATTTCATTATACATTACAATGTAATAATAATAGGATAAAAGTGCACAATAATGTAATGTGCTTGAATCATCCCATAACCACCTCCCCTACAGTCCATGGAAAAATTGTCTTCAACAAAACCAGTCCCTGGTGCCAAAAAGGTTGGGTACCACAGTAGTCATCTATAATGCTAGAAGTAGGAAGAAGCCTGAATATCTCTTACATTAAAAACTTTACCAGATATTTCCGTTAATTTTAATTAATTGGAGAGATCTGCCACAAAGTTAGTTCTTCTTCATAAAAGTATTGGTCAATTGGATTATTTAATGAACCATAGACCAGTGATCTGTCAAATTTCATTTATAGATCCAATTAAGTATTTATTATGTGGCAGACATTATATGACAAATAGTATTTATTGGTTAGCATTCAAGGTTCAAAGCCTTATATGGAAAATTAAGCAAACAAATTTGGAGAAAAGTATTTCTTACTGATTTTATCCTTCTCACTAAAGTATGGGGCTACTGTCTTCAAAAACAAAAGTTATTTTAATTGCAGTTGATTATCTTTTAAAAATATTAAAACTGGCTGTGTGATAAGATTGTATGATTAATTTTCCCTTTGGAATTATTTGTGCTAAGAATTCTGAATTTATTTTTTTACATAACTATATAAGTAGATAAAGGGCAAGTGCAAAGATAGGGGTGTCAGTATCTCTTATCAAGTACATTTAATAAAAGTGCCCTTTCCTCTGAAAAGATACAGCTATAAACTGATGCTAAGGGCTTGATGAGCAAGTTTAGCTGAGGCTGGGTTTTAAACTCTGTTTAATTCCTAGATTGGAAGACTTTGTGCAAAATACACTCATACAACCACATGCAGAGAAACTGCCCTTAATGTGATTGTCTCATAATTTAACCCTACTAGGAATGCTGTTTTAATAAAGCTTGTCTTTGTTTTCTTTTTTTTTTTTTTAAAGAATGGGACTTTTCTTCAGATAAAAAATAATGTCAATATAAAAACTGCTTTTATTTTAACTCTGACTATAGTAAAAATGTTGGTTCTCATATGGTAAAATTATGATCCTCGCGAAGCAAAGTTGTGTATTAAGTCGGGTCTTCTGGAATCACAGCCAGAGGCAAGATTTAAAGTGCTAATACTTTGTTTAAGAGATGGAAATCTTGAATGGTAACATTGAGGATAAAAAGAAGAAAATATATTCAGCAATATGGTACTATATCTTGCCTACCTCGCCTGCCTGGTCACTACATGACAATGAGCTACCAAAGGCATAGGATGCTGTTTCTCAGATGTATTTGCTCAGCATATTGGTTTATCTGGAAAGTTTGGAAGGAGAATACTACACCTCACAGTATTCAATTTAGAAAAAAGAGGAGGGTAGCATATTAGCCCCTGTTCTCCATGATTTCTCTTTTCCATTAGTCAAAGTTGTAACATTGGAAGCTAGCTTTCTAGATGTTATCATCTTGCCCTTTAGAGGCTGGTCAAAAAGCCAAAGTGCATATCCTGCAGTAGAACATTTTATTGAAATCTAGAGTTGGATGAGTAATTTGTTTTTAATTTTTATGTAAGCACACTAGGAAAGAAAGAAAAAGGCGGTGGGTGGTAAAGGGAATCTGAGAATGTACTTGGGGCTAGAAAATAATACCCAAAAATAAAGTCTTCCAAAGAAGCCTTAGAAGCAAAAGTTATTCGCTGAATTTCTTCTACCCTCCTGTATCTCAGTCCTATTTTCCCCCAGTGCCAGCCATAGAAATTAGAATACCTCCTCTTCAAGACAGGTCATAGAAACCAGAGCCAGTTTTCTTTAAAGCCAGTCACAAAACTTAAAAATAGTACTACCATTGTCCTTATACCTTACCTGTGTCAAAAACTGGCCATAAAGAAATTATCTGATCTATCTTGTTTGACTATTTGTTAAAAGACCCCCATTCCAGAGAGGGCCATTTCCCATATCTGAAAGGAAGTAAGGCATGCCCATAGAGGCAAAGAAGACTTTAGACAGAAGGGCCTTGCTGAGTTTCCCAATTCAGTCTATCACCACTAGATCATACCATTTTGTCCAATCACATTTCCACATGGCTGTCCACACTTTGTTGAACCTAAGCATAAAAATGGACAATTTCCCCTCTATCTTTGGGTCTTCATGGTGAAGGTTCCTACGTATACACATTAAATGCATTTGTATACCTTTTCTCCTATTAATCAATCTGCCTCCTGTTAGTGATGTTCAAGCCTCCAGAAGACGAGGGCCTTGACTCCTACATACAAATGTGTGTGTCCAATAAACATTCTTCCCAGTGTTTCCATAGTACTTAATTCTAACGCCTAAAAGTCACAATGGGTATCAGTTTTTAATATGCCTCTATCTTACACTAGACTTCAGGCTCCTTGAAAACCTATACTGTTTCTATTACTGGCCTCATCCATGTTTAGCATATTGCATGATATAATAGGTAGAGAATAAACAATTATTGAATGAATGGTTGTTAAATGAGGTAGAATCCAAAAAGAGATAGTAATTCTCACACAGGATGAAGTTTAAGTAGTGAAGGAGTGCAGGGATTTAATCCTAAAACATGGCCCCCTGGTATAGTGAGTATTTCTAATTAAAGGCCTTAGAGGTCAACAGACTCTGGAAGAGACTTTTTCCCTATCTAAATGAAGACCAGGTCAGATGGACCCCCTAAGGAGAAAAATTTTTTTCTTACCCTACCCATTAACCCATTATCTATTATAGAAAAGAAGACCAAGAAAGTAACATATAACCACACCTGAAGAGACCCTTTTATAAGATAGAGTTTGTCCCTCAGGCTTGTTCAGATTCCAGAAAGAACTATTTACAAGTTAATCTCTGTTACCCATCTATTCATTCTCCCTAAAATTATTTTATTGCACTTCAATAGAATTCCTTCTTTTTTCCCCTCCCATAACCTGTTTTGCCAGGATCCAAGCTTCTATTCTTTCTGTAAAAGACAATACATAAGCTTCTGAACCACACTGAGGAGCAATGAGTATGGATAATTACTCTGTGATTCTTCCCCATGTGCATGTTAATACGTTTCTATGCCTTTTCTCTTATTAATCTGCCTTCGTGAGTTGATTTTTCAGCAAACATTCAGAGGACAAAAATAAAGTTTTTCCCTTGGCCCCTACGGTAGCAATAGAATCTAGCCAATGTTTTTAAAAATCAAAAAAGAGTGAATATTAATTGCTCATGCCTTAGACCAGAGATTTATTCCTGGTTTGTCTCTAAAGGATTTTCCACTCTTCAAAACATTTTCTGCTTTCCATTTTATTCAGGAAGCCAATGGAAATAAGAGAATACCATTATTAAGGGCCTATTTATCACTAGTTATGACATTTGGGTAGGGTCCTGCAGTGACTGTGAAAGCAAGGAAAAGATTCAGATTCTATTCAGGGTCTTAGTGAGTTGAACTAGTCTTACTGTCCTCTACTTAGAACCATATAAATCACCTATTTATGAAAAACCAACCAATAGACATTACACACCTACTCATAGAAACCTAGTAGATTCATGGGTGAACAACATAAAACAACAATGCAGTATTTCTGTGTTTTTAAAATACCTCCCCCATTGTTAGCAGTGGTAAATTTGTGTGGGTCTGCAACACCCTCAATTCTTGCATCCTTAGAATAAATAATTCGACTGAGGGGGCATAAGGCAAAGTGAGAGAATGAGGTAAGTTTTAGAGCAGATGAAAGTTTATTAAAAAGTTTTAGAGGAGGAACAAAAGGAAGTGAAGTACATTTGAAAGACGGCCAAGCGGGCGACTTGAGAGACTCAAGTGCGCTATTTGATCTTTGACTTGGGGCTTTATACATTGGCATGCTTCCAGGTTTTGCATCTCTTCTCTTCTGACTTTTCCCTTGGAGTGGGCTATTCACATGTGCAGTGGCCTGCCAGCACTTGGGAGGGGCCGCACACTCAGTGTGTTTACAGAAGTTGTATGCATGCTTACTTGAGGTGATTTCCCCTTACCAGCTGAGTGTTCCTAGGAAGAACACATACCAGTTAAACTCTACCATTTTGTCCCTTAGTGTGCATACTTGAGCCCACTTGCCTAACTCCCAAGATCGTATCAGAAAGCTGCTGCTCACCAGCTTTAGATGTTTTCTATCTATTAGAAGTCTGCCTTTACCTGGTGCAGGCTGCAACCAATTATTATTTTAGAGAGATATTTTAACAACTGTCTGACCATCATCTAATGGTCACCAAACATTCCTGGTAGTGAGGGAGCCCTCTCCTGCCCTGCTCATGTCTGACTACCTACCTAACTGTGAATTACCAATTCAAATTTTAGGAGTCTCAAGAGTCAGTGTTGTGCTGCTATGACAAATTACCTCAGACCATGTGATTGGTAAAGAACAGAAATTTATTTTCAAACAGTTCTGAAGCCTGGACAGCCTACAATCATATTCTAGAGGCTGAAACATTCAAGACCAAGGCAGGTTTGGTAGTCTGGTGAGGGGTACATCATCTGGAGGAGAGGAACGCTGTGTCCTCACATGTAAAATGGGAGGACAAACTAGCCAAAAATGTGAAGCCTTTTATGGGGGCCTTAATCCCATTAACAAGGGAGAGACCCTCATGGCCTGGTCACCTATTAAATACCCCATCTCTTAGTACTATCACATTAGTAACACCTAAATTTTGGAGGAGACACATTCAAACTGTAGCAGCAAATGAGGATAGACCTATCTCAGGGCATAGTTTGGGGGATGAAGAGTGAATAGAAAAGCATTTGATCTGTAACCAAACACAGGGTCCAGCTACCTATTGACAATTCCACTTACATATTTAATAAATATCTCAAATTTAACATTACCTTCAGGCAAACCTAATCCTAAATTATATGATTCTCTCTATGATATGGAAGACTAATTTCAAAATCAGAGAAAACTTTTGAAATTTAATGTATTTAATTTTATTAAAAATAAAACAACAGACTGGGCATCATGTCTCATACCTTTAATCCCAGTACTTTGAGTGGCTGAGATGGGAGGACCACTTGAGGTCAAGGGATCTAGACCAGCCTGGGAAATGTAATGAAACTCCATCTCTATAAAAATTTTTTTTAAAAAATAGCCAAGTGTGGTGGTGTGTGTCTGTAGCCCCAGCTACTCGGGAGGCTGAGGTGGAAGGATTGCTTGACCCCAGGAGTTTGAGGCTGCAGTGAGCTATGATTGTACCACTGAACTCCAGCCTGGGCAACAGAGAGAGACTCTGTCTCTAAAAAATAAAACAAAATATGTATTTTTTGTCTTTCTAATTTTATGACAAGCAAGTAAAAACTTTATCACAACTCGTATCATTAACTTTGGAAATCACTAATTCCAAACTCAATATTTACTATGGAAGAGACATAATGTAAGAATGTGTATGATGTGTTAAAAAATAACATAGATAGTGAGCAATAAAACCAAAATAGAAAGCTGGTCTTCTAATATTTATTATAGTATTTTCCTACAAACTAGAGTTAATCAATTCTAATGTCAGGTAATCTGTGAATCACTACATGCTTTCTTGTTAATCTGCTGTTGTTATTGTGTTTGTCGCTAATGTCCTCTATACTTTACTCAATTCTTTTCTTGCTGTGTTCTCTTCCTTTCTTCTCTTTTAACCCTTCCTTATTTTCTTAAGTCTTCTCTACAGAGACTTTCAGGTTCTTAGCTAATGGAAATTTGTTGAGGTAATAAAGAAACAAGAGTTGAATGGTTTCGTAAAAATTCCCAGTACTTGTGAGAATAGTACAAACACTATTTGTATATAAAGAACATTCTGAGGAAATAATGTATTAATAGAAAATGAATTAAAATGAAACTCTTTCATGCATGTCATGTGAAAAGTCTGTAACAATCAGTTCTATGACAGGTACACCTATAGTACATGGATCCAAGATTCATCATTTTGATATTGTCCATGGCAATAAAATTTTAGGTGTCAAATAAATCGTCAGATTACCCAAGATGAAAAAAGTACCTAAGAACTGTTATCTTAGTGTTTACTTTGCATTTAGTAGAAGAGAAACATTGTTATTAACCGGCATCAACAGACTCTGACAATAGGTGGTTTGTATTTCCCAGTGACAGACATTTTGAATTGGAAGGAGAAATAGAGTCCAGTGGAGATATGAGTGTAATGTAGATGGAAGAGATTTGTTTCCCTTCTCACCCTTTTGCTGCTCAGCACTAGCTCTCAAGTATATTTTTATCTTTTTCTATTCACTTTGGTCACAAATGTTCTCTTCTTCACAACTACTACATGTGGTTGAACTACTGTGAACTCTTTCCTATTATACTGAATTTATCTGTTTTGTATGACTAGCAGTCATAAGAGTGCAATAGTTCTATTTATTCAAGCATCCATTTTTAATTTTCAGAGGACCAATTGATAAAACTCAGGGGAATGAAGGTTACCAATTAGTGGAACATAATCTGTCCCTTTGTCTGTCTATTTGTATATCAATCTTATTAGCTCTGACATAAACGTTTAAATTGTATTTACTATCCTTGCTTATGTGTGAAGTTCACACATAAGATGCTCCTTTAACATCATTTAAAGACATTAGACTTTTATATATTCACAGACTATTCTGATGGATATAGAAAGGCTACAAAAAGATGTTAAAAGGTAATTTTTAGAGAAAGATAAAATTGTGACTTGCTTACAGCATAATAAAGAATATATATTAAACAGTTTATTTCCTCATATAATATGCAGTAACCAGTTCAAAAAAAAAAAAAAAAAAAAAAAGCACAAATTTCCATGAAGTAAAGGAATGTTGAGGTGCATTGTGAATGTGGATAAAACCAGATTTTCCATGGTGGAAGGAAGATTAGTACCAGACAAGATTGAGTTTACATGTCTATCAGAAATAAAGTTATTTAAGTAACTAAAGTAGAGGTTAAATGATTTATTTAGCTAAAATGCATCAGGTAGCACCTAAAGACCCAGAGATTCCCCACTGAAGGGTCAGCATTTTTATAGCAAGAGGAAAGTTAATTTCATATCTTTGTGGTTTTGGCTTAAGCAGCAGTTTTCACTTTAGCTGAAACTTACAGTTGAAAGCTGGTCCTAAATTTGGGCTCTTTGCTCGGGACCATTGGTGCAATCCTGAAAACCATCACCACAGTATTTTTTGGATTTTTTTTTTTTTTTTTTGCCAGCTTGAGAGAATTATGGGCTAGTATAAGTTCAGAGGGCGAGGGAAGTAAACAGCAAAATATAAAAAGAGTAGTAATGGTAGAAGGCTAGGGGAAAACTGGGATGCTACTAGCATGTCTATTTTCGTCCTTTTACAAATCCTGTATTTGCTCAAATAATATTGATATTATTACTCCCTTTCACACAAGGAAATAAAAGAAGTTCAGTAATAATTCCTTAAATATAATCTCCTTTCACCAGTGGATACTGAATGGTTCCTAAAGAAGAAGGCCTAAAAAGAAAATAAATCTGAACCTAATTTGCTTGACCTCATAGCCATCCCCCTAATAAGGACCATTGTAACAGTGAAAGCCTGACAACAGAAAAAAAGGAGCCCAATTACCTCTACTTTTCATAAAATAGCTAGCTACAGAAAATCTTCCACCCTTACCATGGAACACTCCTTCCCCTTTTGAAGCATCCTAGAAAAGCTCCCTTGCCTCCTTGCAGCCAACCGGGGACTGCCAAATGTAACTGAAGAAAGCTGCCTCCACTTCCAAAACTTGCATTTTAATAGAATGCTTGCCAATCAAAGACTGTCTCAATCTTTTATCTATTCACTCTATAAAATGTATTATTCTTTCCCTGCTGAGCTGTGTTGGCACATGGGCTCTCTTGTCTTAATTTTATGAATAAATAGTTTTTGTGAATTTTGTCTCAGACTTAATTTTACTCTGACAGAACATTAGGAGACATTTTGTTGTCTGGCTAATATGGAAATATTTCATGAAGAGAGTCTCTTGAAATCCTCATGAAATCACCATTTTCTACCTGGTTCATTGTAAAAGACAAATGGAAAGGTATTTTGTAAGACATTTGTTGGAATAATTTTTCTACTTCATCCCCTTCTATTCTGAAGTAATTACTTTACCAGAAAGTCAAATAATCATTGAATAAGTAAGGCAGAGACTGATGACAAGACAGGAAAATCAGCATCTAGTCCAAGATTGATCTATACTACATGTTATACAGGAATAATTTTTATATCAATGAGGAGAAATTTATTGAGTTAACCTAATAATTCCCAAACTAGATACCCTAATACCCAAACTAGAAATTTCAAGGTCTGTTGTTGGAATTTGGAAGTACTATTGTGGCATTCAATGAGAAAAAATTACAATCTGTTTAGTATACTTTTTTTAAAATTTATTTTTTATTTCAATAGGTTTTGGGGAATCAAGTGGTGTTTGGTTAGATAAATTAGTTCTTCAGTAATGATTTCTGAGATTTAGGTGCAGTCATCACCCAAGCAGTATACACCGTACCCAATGTGTAGTCTTCATCCCCCTCCCACCTATTTAGTGTACTTGTATAAGGAAACAAACAGAAAATAAGTAATACAATGCATATTTTTTAAAACCCAAATTTAGTAGTCAAAAGAATTGACAATTATTTAGACAAAAGTTTTAATTTCAAAATTATAATAAAATGGCTTCATTGAACAATTCACATTTTATAGATCAAGTTCAACCATGTGTGAGATAATATATTTTTTGATCCTTATGATTTGTGCTTACATAATTTTAAAGGTTAAACAATATATCCTAAATCAATAGCTTCAATTTAAACATCCACTATTCCCTTATTTTGCAGGCTTTTCTATGGTAAGTATTCATTTGGTTATTTTAGATCTTCATGATTCTTCTGATACAAAAGAGATTCTGAATAATTTCTATTAAAACCATGCATAAATTGTAAAAAAGCTTCCTGTGGGTCAACTGCAGTGGCTCTCACCTGTAATCCTAGCACTTTGGGAGGATGAGGCCAAAGGATTCCTTTAGCTCAGGAGTCCAAGACCAACGTGAGCAACATAGCGAAACCATGTCTCTACAAAAAGTGGGGGAAAAAATTAGCCAGGTGTGGTAGTGCATGCCTGTAGTCTCAGCTACTAAGGAGGCTGAGGTGCAAGTATTGCTTGAGGCTTAGGAGACCTAGTCTGTAGTGAGCTTGTGCCACTGCACTCTCTGCTACAGAGTGAGACCATGTGTGAAGAGGAAGAAAAGAGAAGAAAAACTGTGAGGCAACTGAAATTGCCTGATTTTTTTCAAAAAACTTATCAGTCCATGGATAGTCTATCTTCATTGTTTTAAAGAAAATTGTGACTATATTATGAGCTTACATTTGTATGCCAATAATGGCAAGTCAAGAAATCAGGATTAGCATAAAATACTTAATTAAAGGTTAATGTGACTGTGATGCGATAACTTAGAAGTTACATTCAGATCTTTTAGAATAAAAGAAATGAGAACTAATTACTGCTTTCTCCTTAACAATTCTTAAATAGTGGCGTTGGCATTAGCAAATGTCACAGGGTGGAGGGTAAGACTGCCTACTGAATTTTATAGAGGAAAATAGTAAATTAATTACTCTTTACAAAATACTATTTTGGGATTCTTGTTTTCTCACTTCTCTGAAAGAAAGATTGGCAAAAATGGTCCCTTTCAGGTGCATAGATCTGAAATTGATGACCGATTAAATTCAATTGATTAAAAATGTTAAACTATAGCACAAAGCCATTACCTTTTTTATTTAATTCAAATTTGTGCTTCAAAATGTTACAAAAGTAAGAGCAAGATGTAAAATATTTTTATTTTGGTACCAAAATAAGAGATTCAGAGGGATAGATTGTCATCTTTAGGGTATGAAAATATATTTCTCCCTAATAATAGTAAAAGTAAACAAAACAACTAAATCGATTTTACTATGATTTTTAAAAATTAGAGTAATTTCAGACACAGATATATGTATTTACTGTCCTTTAAACCTATTTACAAAAAAATTACATTGCAATGTTAGAATAAAATGCATTCAATTACTATAATTTAGAACTTAAACCAATTTGAGCTGAAATTTATATTTTTAAGTTGTTGAACATCATTTATTTTAAAATACTAAATATTCTTCAAGTATTTCAGTTGTAAAAAAAAATTATAACTACATTAACTGTTTAAAATTATAACTGCATTAACTAGCTATATAGATAGCTAGTTATCCAAGAACCATTTATCAAATAGGGAGTTCTTTCCAACTATCTGGAGATTTGGGAAATCTCTAATATCTAAACAATTCATTAAAACAAATTTTAAAACTTTATAGTTTCTGTAGTTATGACTTTAAAAACATAAAAGTAACAAAATCAAGTTGAATAATCTATTATTACTATTATTATTTAGAGCTACCGTCTTGATCTGTCACCCAGGCTGGAGTGCAGTGGCTCAGTCATGGCTCACTGCAGCCTCAGGGATCAAATGATCTTACCACCTCAGCCTCCTAAGTAGCTAGCGGTAACTACAGGCCTGTGCCACCACGCCCAATTAATACACATATTTTTTTTTAAGAGATGGAGTCTCAGGTTGCTTTTTGCAAGCTCATAATCATTGGTAGTAAAAATTACATAGCTTTATTGCTATTAGAATTAAATAAAAAATATACAATAAAACCTTTATGAAGTGATGTGGTTTGGCTGTGTGTCCCCGCCCAAATCTCACCTTGAATTGTAGTTATCTCTGTGTGTCAATGGCAGGACCAGGTGGAAGTAACTGGACATTGGGGGCAGTTTCTCTCATGTTGTTCTCTCATGAGAATATTGAGTGACTCTCAAGAGAGCTGATGGTTTTATACGCCTCTGGGATTTTCCCTGTTTGTACTCATTGTCTCTGTTGCCACTCTGTGAAGAGATGCTTTCCGCCATGATTGTTTCCTTATGGCCTCCCCAGCCATGAGGAACTCTGAGTCAATTGGACCTCTTTTCTTTATAAATTACCCAGTCTTGGGTATTTCCTTACCGCAATGTGAGAACAAACTAATACACGAAGCAAAATTATAAAATACTTAGTGATTATTTACTAAAAAAAAAGATTCAGACAATCAGTAAAGGGGACATTTGATGTTATTTTTATTTCTAACCTGTATGTATCATATTTTATGGGTTCAGTACAAATCACTTTATAGATGAGCTTTTCATGATGCCCTGATTGTCTTCTATTGCCCAGAAGAAGGTATTATAAATCATATTAATATCTATACTGAATTTATAATGGACACTAATAGTATATTCTATTTTTAGCTACTATTTTTAATTTTGCATACAGTTGGAACTCAGAAAACAACACCCCAAAACAAAGGCCTCAGAAGCAGCCTCAGAAACAAAAGGTTTTCTCTCATCTTCTGCCCTCCTGTCTCACATTCACATTTTCCCCTGAGGCCAGCCATAGAAACTAGAATCCCTTTTATCCATGGTAGGTCATAGAAACCAGACCCCTTTTCCCCAGAGCCAGCCATAAAAGCTCAAAATATAATCTAACTTTTCCTCCACCTTTCTGTGTGAAACCTGGCCATAAAGAAATCGTCTGACCTATCTTATTTGACTGCATGTCATAAACTTTCCATTTCAGAAGGGGAAGGAGTTCTGTCCCATATTCAGAAGGAAGAAATGCATGCGCAGAGAGAACAAGAAGAATCTAGACAGACAAGCTTTGCTGGGTTTCCCTGCTCAGTCTACCAGCATTAGATCATACCCTTTTTATTAAATTACATTTCTACATGGCTGTTTATGGTTTGTTGAATCTAAACATAAAAATGGACACTTTCTCCAGTATCTTTGGGCCTTTATTCTGAAAGCTACTGTGTATGCATTAATAAATGTGTATGTCTTTTCTCCTATTAATCTGCCTCTTCTTAGTGATTTTCAGTGACACTTCAGAGAGTAACTGGAAACTTTTGCCTTGGTCTCTACAGTACTCTTTAACCAGTTATTCATTTCTTATACATACCATGTATTTCATTTCTATCTTTTTAACTAATATTTTAAAATTTCAACTTTTATTCTAGATACAGGGGGTACATGTGCAGATTTGTTACATGAGAATAATGCATGTGCTTAAGGTTTGGAGTGTGGATCCTGTCACCCAGGTAGTGAACACAGTACTTGATAGGTAGATTTTTCACCCACCCCCTGACCCTCTAGTAGTCCATAGTGCCTATTGTTCCCATATTTATGTCCATGTGTGCTCAGTGTTTAGTTTCCACTTATAAGTAAGAACATGCAGTATTTGGTTTTCTGTTCCTGCTTTAATTTGATAAGGGTTATGGTCTCCAGCTCCATTCATGTTGCTTCAAAGGACAGGATTTTATTATTTTTATGGCTGCATAGTATTCAATAGTGTATATGTACCACATTTTCTTTATTCAATCTACCATTGATGGACACCTGGGTTGATTCCCTATCTTTGCTATTGTGTATAGCACAGTGATGAACATGTGAGTGCATGTGTCTTTTTGGTAAGATGACTTATTTTCTTTTGAGTATATACCAAGCAATGAGATTACTGTGTCAAATGATCATTCTGTTTTACATTTGGAAAATCTCCAACTGCTCTCCACAGTGGATGAACTAATTTACTTTCCTACCAACGGTTCCTTTTCTATACAGTCTTACCAACATCTGTCATTTTTTGACTTTTTAAAAATAGACAAGACACTGGTGTGAGATGGTATCTCATTGTGACTTTGATTTGCATTTCTCTGATGATTATTGAGATGTTAAGCATTTTTTCATAAGTGTGTTGGCAATTTGTATGTATGTCTTCTTCTGAGAAGTCTGTTCATGTCCTTTGCACATTTTTTATTCGAGTTATTTGGTTTTTGCTTGTTGAATTGTTTAATTTCCCTGCAGATTCTGGCCTTTGTCAGATGCAGAGTTTGCAAATATCTTCTCCCAGTCTGTAGGTTGTCTATTAACCCTGTTGATAGTTTGTTTTGATGTGCAGAAGTTCTTTAGTTTACTTAGGTCCTACTTGTCTATTTTTGTTTTTGTTGCAATTCCTTTTTTTAGCCAAAAAATTATTTGCCAAGGTTAATGTCAAGAAGAGTATTTCCTAGATTGTCTTCCTGGAATTTTATAGTTTGAGGCTTTGCATTTAAATCTTTGATCCATTTTGAGCTGATTTGTGTCTGTGGTGAAAGGTAGAGGCCCGGCTTCAATTTTCTGCATATTGTTAGCAGTTATCCAAGCACCATTAATCAAATAGGGAGTTCTTTCCAACCATTGCTTGTTTTTGTCAGTCTTCAAATTTCATGTTGAATGCCAGGACATTCCCCATAATAATTGATATGGAAAAATACACTGTCAGCAGTGGTAAATGTTATGATTATTCTTTGAAAAAAATATATAGTGTGCTATTTCTACTGAGAATGAAAGATATGTAAATATAAATTACTATCAAACATTTATTTTGATGTACTGAAATTGATCCTGTTATTTATTGGGAAATGCATATTTAATATATTTTAAAGAATTTTTCTCTCTAGTGAAAGAAACTCAAATATTTCACCCTAAAATATATTTTAATATACTTTGAGATGGCTACTTAGAGGGCCTTCCAAAGAAGTAGCGCTGAAAATTTGCATTTTGTAGGAGAGATTTACATCTGTAGAGGAAATCTGCACTGATGAAACCAGGCCCTCTCTGAGGCCCTTCTTTGTCCAGATCCAAAAAGATTAACTGAGAATCTGACACCTTTAAAGATCTGAAAGAAACATTTACCATCTACTCTCTTTGAGTGCTGCTAACTCTGAGGTTTCAGCTACATAACCAGACCACATTTGCCAGCCAGGCTTCTTCTTCTCTCCCCTCCATAATCTTTCTTGATGCTATAACCTGATTTACCACCATAACCAATTTTTGTCATGCTCCCAAGCTTAATTTCTTTCTGTAACCTCAAGATCATATATAGCTTCTGTAATTGGTTGGGGAGGCAGTAATCAATCTGTGGTTCCTTGTTGATATGGTTTGGCTCTGTGTCCCCACTCAAATCGCCTCTCAAATTGTAATCCCTGTGTGTCAAGAGAAGAACCAAGTGAGAGGTGATTGGATTATGCAGACAGCTTCCCCCAGGCTGTTCTCATGATAGTGAATGAGTTCTCACAAGATCTGATGGTTTCCCCCTTTACTGTCTGTCTCTGCTGCCACCGTAAGAAAACATGCCTAGCTTTCCCTTTGCCTTCCACCAAGATTGGAGTTTACTGAGGCCTCCCCAGCCATGCTTCCTGTACAGCCTGCCGAACTACAAGTCAATTAAACCTCTTTTCTTCATAAATTACCCAGTCTCAGGTAGTTCTTTAAAGCAGTGTGAAAACAGACTAACACACTTTTGCATGTTAATTAACTTGTATGTCCTTTTTCCTATTAATCTGCCTTTTGTCAGGTGATTTTTCAGCAAACCTTCAGAGAGCAGTGGGGAAGATTTCCCTTGACCCCTAAAAATATTTGTTTAGAAAACATACTAGTTACACAAAGCTTCCAAAAAGAGGTTCTACTCTTTCCATTTTCACTGATTATTTATACATTTAAGAAATTCATTGTATTTATATACAAAAAGCAGGACACAAATCTATGAGTTGAAGTAATAAAACTATTTTTAAAAACTCACCACCGTTTACACAAAATAAAAAATATATAAAAGATTATTGTCTTACGTGTATAATAATTCTTTTTAAAATATTGTATAAAAACATGTATGTATTATTAATTTTTTTACTAAAAGCTCTCTTATCAGGGCAAAGGTCAATTTTGACCTCGCTAAGGTCATATATCATAAATATTATATAAATTGAACATCAATTAATTGATTTTTCTAAGTACAGCATCTTGAAAAAATTTTATCTACTTCTATTTATTCACCAAAATCCATGCTTTTCACCTTAATCCTAGAGTCTATCAATATGGATTATTGTACTTTACTAATTATCAGACTGGGAATGAGCATATTTAGTTTTTGTTCACTCAGCCAGTCAACATTTTGTTCATTTAAAGCATGTTTTGAATCCTATTTTGTATGAGATACTTTGCTTTGTTTTGGAGTACAAAATTGAACAGATATCACTACTGTCATGAAGGAGTTTATAACATAATAGCACATCAGGCAAATAAAGTTTTATCAGTGTTAACCAAATTTATAGAACAGTAGAGAAACAATGGAGCTCATGATCGATTCAAATAGAATGGATCACAGAAAGGATTTCCTAGAGGATGAATGTGCTATGCAATCAGGAAATCAAGGTTATAGGATGATCTTTATATTCATAGTGAAGGATCACTAAAGAAATGTAGGCACTAAAGGAAGATGTATCAGTCCATTCTCACACTGATATGAAGATACTACCTGAGACTGGGTAATTTATAAACAAAAAAAAGGTTTAATTGACTCACAGTTCCACATGGTTGGGGAAGCCTCAGGAAAAAGAAGGGGAAGCAAAGCACTTCTTACATGGTGGCAGGAGAAAGAGAGCATGGAGGAGGAAGAACCATACACTTATCAAACAATCAGATCTCATGAGAACTCTATCACTAGAACATCATGGGGAAACCTCCTCAATTATCCAATCACCTCCCACCAAGTCCCTCTCTCCACATATGGGGATTACAATTTGAGATGAGATTTGGGCAGGGACACAGAGCCAAATCATCTCAAAAGATAAAGCCTGAAAGAGGCTGGGGTGTTCAAACTGCATGAAGTGTGTTGTTATAGAGCATACAGTACCATGTATACAAAGGATCATGTTGGAGCAGTATGAAAATGACAGATAATGGTGACCAGAAATGCCTATGGTGGGCAGAAAATTGGCAATATGTTTAAAGTAGCTAGGCTTGAGGAATTTAAAATCATAGAATAGATCTTAAATAAAAAATATTTTGATACTTCCTTCTGGTTGACCTCTCCTTCCCGTCATGGCTTTAACTAATTATTCAGTTTAACTTTGGATCACCCTTGGCTGAGATGGGTGCCACTCAGGTGGCTGAGGGCCTTAGAATTTCATTTTTAGTTTACAGAAACAACATTCAAAGTAATCTGTAATTCTAAACCCAGCAAAAAACATTTCAAAACTGAACACAAAATAAGGAGTTTCACAGCCATATGTAAGCTGACAGATCATCCTGAGAAGATATGTAATACAAAACAATGTGAAAATAAAATTATCAGATAGAAGTAAAATGACATCAAATGGAAATATAAAATCACACAATGTAATGATAAATACAATGCTGATTACATGGGTAAATATATGATTTCATTTTTTATTAAAATCTATCTAAATGTTAATTGACTACTTAAAAAAATAGTAACAAATGTTGTGGGATATATTTATAATTACATATATATACACACACATATATATATATACACTCATATATATACACACACACATATATACACTCATATATATATACACACACACACACATAATATACACACACACACATATATAATCACTCAGGAATGAAAAACTAAAAGTATCCTACTAATGTAAGCTGTATTGTAAGTAAAGTGGTATAATATCAACTTGAAGGTAGGCAATAATATGTCTTTATTATAAGCCTGAAATCAACCACTATAATAACAAAACAGACTTATAACTAATAAGTCAATAGAAGAAATAAAATTAAATTAAAAATAAAGCAGCAAAAAAGAGGAAAAAGAAAAAAAACACAGAAAAATAAGAATAGAAACATGACAGAGTTAAATCTAACCATATCAATAACAATATTAAACATAAATGGTGTATAAATACGGAAGTGTAAATATCCCTTTGAGATAGTGATTTTATGTCCTTTAAATGTGGACTCACACATGGGAATGTGGAACAATACAGTGGTTCTATTTTCAGTGAGCAGAGATCACGCCACTGCACTCTATCCTGGGCAACGAGAGCAAAACTCTGTCTCAAAAATAAATAAATAAATAAATAAAGTCACATCTGAAATTAAGGATGCTAATCAGCTGACCTTAAAATAAGAATAGTATCATAAGTTATTTGGGTGGTCCAATGTAATCACAAAGGTGCTTAAATGTGGAAGAGAGAAGCAGAAGAAGAGTAAGTATAAGAATGATGCAATGAGATAAAGACTTAAATGTCCATTGTTGCCTTTGGGGAAAGAAGAATTCTACAAGCCAATGAATGTGAGCAGCTCCTAGAAGCTGAAAGAATTAAATAAATGTATTATCCCCTAAAACTCCAAAAAAATTATGATTCTGATGATTTCTTAATTTTACCCCAGTAAGACTCATTGAAAACTTTTGATCCTTAGAACTGCAAGAAAATAAATTTGTATTGTTTACACTCATGAAATTTTTGGCAATTTCATTAGCAATGGAAAATGTATGTACAGTTTAGTACCAGGAAGTGTTGCTATAACAAATACCTAAAGACACAGAAGTGACTTTTTAATTGGGTGATATACAGATGCTGGAAGAATTTTTAGGAGCATGATAGAAAGAAAAGGAGTGACATTACCTCAAATAGAATTTAGACATATGTGTGTTAATGACTATGCTATTGAAGACTTGAATGTTAGGATGATAGAAGATAATACATATGTATCTTCTTAGAAACTAAGTCATAATAAGCAGACTATATTGTAAGAAATACTTACATTGAAGATACTGCTAATGAGGGCTCATATGCAAATGACAAAAAAGTTCATGGTAACTGTAGAAATGGGGATCCTTGTTATATAGTGACAGAAAGCAGAGCTGAATGATGTCCTGCAGTCCTGTAAAAAACAAACTTGCAAACAATGAACTTAGATATTTAGCTGAGGATATTTCCAGGCAAAATGTTGAAGGTGCAGTCTGAATTGTCCTTGCTGCTGCTCATGAAATGTGAGAAGAATAAACTGATTGAGGGAAGAATTGGTAACAAAAAGAAACCGGTATTTGGGAAATATTTAGATTACAAAAGGCTCTAAAATTAGGAGAGTCACTGTCAGGAAAATTGGCTGTGAAGAGAAAGTCAAGGGCATGTCTAGAAAACTTTCTCAAAAGATCAAAATTTCAGATTGTTAGTAACACAGAGGGCTCCTTGAATAGATTCTATATGTGACTCAAGGATCTAGTTAGCTATCTCAGCTGAATCCAGGGATAGAAATGGAATTACTCAGGAAAAATCTGTTAAGGGTCATTTAGTTTAATGGAATGAATCCCCAGGACATATACAAGATACCTGCAATTAAAAAGGGGCAAAAGATGTGAATATACACTCCATCAGAAAAAAAAACAAAAGAATAGAAAATAAGTAGACACAAACATGACACAAGTCACTAATCATTAAGGAAATACAAATTAATATCTAAATGAAATATCACCTTACTCCCACTGGAAATGTTAAATTTAAAAATATTGAACATATTAAGTGTTGATGAGGTGTGTGGAAAATGAAACTTTCATACTCTACTGTTGTTAATGTAAATTATTAGAGCATATTAAAAAGTCACCTGTCAGATTCTTAAAAAGTTAAATATATATGTGTCATATGTTCCAGCCATTCCAATGCTAGGGACTTAGTTAAGAGAAAAAAATTATTTTCATAAAAATTCACATGAATATTCATAAAAACTTTATTTGCAATAGTCATTATTGAAAATGGGGCCATGCCTGGTGGTTCACACTTGTCTTCTTGTAACTTTGGAAGGCCAAATTGAGAGAGTCTCTTGAGTTCAGGAGTTTGAGACCAGCTTGAGCAAGATGGTGAGATTTTTGTCTACAAAACAATTTAAAAAATTAACTGGTATGGTGGAGGATATCTGCAATGCTAGCTACTTGAGAGGCCAAGACAGGAGGATCCCTGGAGCCCAGGAGTTCAAGGATGTAGTGATCTGTGATGACACATCTGTACTCCAGCGGGGTGAGATAGTGAGACCTCACCTCTTAAAAACAAAAACAAAACTGAAAACAATCCTAATGTCTATCAGAGAATAAATGGTAAAGTATAGTATATCTATACAGTGTAATACTACTCAGCAATCAATATAAGTTAACTACTGATACATGTGATAACTTGGAAATATCTCAAAATAAAGTATTCCAAGTGAGAAACCAGATAATGACAGGGAATATGCAATACTATTTAATTCATGTAGAATTGTTTAAAATGTAAACGAATGCATACTGACACAAAGCTGATTTGTATTGCCTCTGGGATTAGGGAAAGGAGAGACATAAAGAAGAGATAACAAAGGAAGATGAAGCAGCATTATGAAACTTGTAGGTGTTGGTTTTGATCATTTTCTTCATTTATGGTAATGATTTAGTGGATATATACATATGTCAAAACCTACCAAATTGTGTACTATAAATATATGCAGTTAATTGTATTTCAATTATATCTCAAGAAAGCTGTTAAAATTATCAAAAAAAAAAAAAAAAAAAAAAAAAAAAAAAAAAAAAAAAAAAAAAAAAACTTGATCCTAATAACTCAAAGTCTCCGGAATTAGTTATCATTGTGTTATTAGTTGATTACTTGGATTAATTCAAGGTTATACCCTTCCTTTTTTTCCCTGTGTGGAATGTTTTCCTCTGAAACAATCTCAAGCTTTGCTATCTCACTTTATTTAGGTCTTCTGGTCAAACGATACCTGCATCAAGCACCTAACCCTGCCCATTCTGTTGTGTTTTAAAGGAAATTCTGAATAAATAAACTTTACTCATGAAAAGTATCTAATTTTTTTTTTTGAGTTTAGAGCTTGAGCAAAGACACTGTGTCTACTATAGCGTAATAATAATAATGCATTATTGTTGACTGACTCAAGACTAACTTTCTGAAATTCACTAATAGTATACCAATTAATTACCATATCAAAATTATTTACTTTATAATATTTACTTGGTACTATTATATTCTTAATATTATTTACTTGATATATTATATTATTAGTTTTTCAAATAAGAAAACTAAGCAGTAGAGAGGTTAAATAAATATTTTTAAAACATGGAATTAGTATCAGCTAAAGATTCAACCCAGGTTCGTCTGACTTTAAAACCCAACATTTTAACTACCCTCATATATCTATCCTAGAACCAAGATACCTCATGTTTACACAATGAATTAAAAACAACTATTATGTATTTTTTTCTATTTACCATTTTGCACTGTCTGGAAATTGGGAATATTTGTGAAATAAAAAAGAAAAAAACTTTTCATCTACCCTAAAGATCATATCCCCTTTAAGATAGAAAAGTGAATTAGAAAACTAAGAGACTATTAGAAAGAAGACATTGTAGGTTATTATCTTCCAAGAAAGGACTACCAAAGAAGTACAGTGTTAACTGGCAAATGTAAAGTGGTTCATTAATGACAGAGCAGGCACTCTATCACTCTGTCATTTAATTAGAATAATGCTTACAAAGGTAGGAGTTACCCGGAGTGATTGAGGCCTTAACCTTTTTAAAGGCAGGGGATTGTATTAACAAACTTTCAAAGGACCATTTCAGTTCCTTGCTTTGAAATTTTTAAATAAAAATTTGACTTTTTTCCTAATTGCACATAAAATAAAGGATTACTTACTTTGAATCTTTGAATTTTATACTTTCCCTTTGATTTTTAAATTAAGATTGTTTTTCTGGATTCCCTAAAAGATTATGTTGATATGAGTAGAACATTTGCATCTTGTACTTGTGGGGAAGAGTTCTACTAGTGTTAGCTGATAGGGGAGCTTTTCAGGAGATGGTAAGGGAGAGGGAATACAGTTATGTTTTTGAGCTAGATTGACAAGGACATACACACAAACGTATTAGAATTAGAGAGTTTAGGCTAAGAATTAGGAGGAGGAAATATTTCCAATGGCCCTGAGTGCTATTAATATAAACATACCCCAAATACCTATTCTTACATATCCTTATCAAATAGTTATTACATTGAGAAGATACCGATGATACATTTATGCTTTGGTTAAAAAAATAGACAGACACAGGCACATTTCAAACACTGAAAGCCATTTCCCCAAATTAATACACATGCAATGGTCAAGCCCTTTATTCATTCCAATATTTATTCTCAATATTCATTGAAAACCTACTTGGTATGAAGCACTATTCTAGTTTTTTACTTATCAATGAGGCAAAGGGGCAGAATGTTCTGTCTTTATAATGCTTATGTTGCAGTGGACATGTGGTAAGATAGGAAATCAAAACAAAATAAACAAGTACATGGCACATTAACTGGTGATAACTTATGGAGAAAAATAAAGCAGAAATCAGGATATATATTGGGAGGTAGGGTTCAGTTTTAAATAGGATGGACTGGCAAGACCCCACTGAGGAGACATTTAATTAAGTGCTTAATGTAGATAACGAAGGGAGCTCATATGAATTTCCAGGAAGAAAGGATCCTGAGGCACAGTAAACAAAAACAATGGCCTAAGGCAAGATAAAATATCCCGGCTAAATTCTAGAGAATTCGAACAGGCCCCTGTGTCTGAAATAAATGCAAAATGTGGAGCAAAGTAGAAAGATATTGGACAGAGAGCAGAGTGGATATTGCAAGTTCTTGTGATCCCTTCAATCATATGTGTTTCCTTGGAGTGAGATGGGAGCCATTGTAGGATTTTTACAAATGGCTTCTCCAAGGGAAAAACAAAACAAAACACATGTTACTGACAAATTGTAATATGATCATTTCAATTGCCATGTTGACGAGGACTAGAGATAAACAAGAATGAAAGCAGGGAGAACTGTTAGAAATAATGGTAATTGAAACAAGCTGTTACCTCTTTTATTAATTTTCTGCCAGTGTGAAGAGTTCACCACTATAAATATTAACTAGCTAATAAAATAGCATAAAGATATGCTCCTTGATGCTGAATCAACCTCAAAGAATCAACTCTTGGACACAATATATTATAGACTTTTATTTGCCAAGAAAGTCTGCTAAAAGTTTTATTTGACATAGTTTAAACGAAATACAAATAAAACCAGCTTTACTTCAGAGAACTGTACATTGTCAAGTGCATAAGCTTGTGTTGCTTTTGTTTCTGTTATTTCTTGGACTACAATGTTTTTGCTTGTTTGCTTTCATTATTTTGCCTCAAAATAGTGATGTGAACAGATACAAGTGGGTGCATATGTTAGTCTGATGTCATGTATTTTACAGTGACTTGTGGATGGTGCTCATGTTTATTCACGATATTCCTGTCACTACACTTTGTTGTTTATAAATCAAACTGGCTGGACACGTGATCTCTTCAAAGCTCTAGGGACCACTTGTCCAGAATTCAAGACAATTTTATTTTGAAGAACATATTTTGTGTTAACCTACAAGGGCTGGTTGAAAGATTTTCTTTTTTAAAGTGTTTCAGAGAAGTTTACAAAATGAGCCACTCCCTATAAATGAATAACGCCCTTTACAAATTCAACCTCACAATTTTATATTCACAATTTTAAAGCAAACCAAAAAAAATTTAAAAATTAAGGTAAGAATCTGATACTTAATTTAATTTCTTCCAGTTTTTACCTGATTGGGTTTATCTGGAATAATTATACACATTTTCTCACTATCTTAAACTCCTAATTTTACTAGAAGCCAACCTACAGTTATTGAATCTTTACGGTGGCTTCTAAGATGGCTCCCAATGATTCTTGTCTCCTGGTATTCATGCCCTTGTGTATAAACTGAACTTCGTGACTTATGACAAATAGTACTGCAAAAGTGGTAGAATGTCACCCTAAGATTAGCTTACAAGGAAAATGTGACTTCTTCCTAGTCCTCCCTAACCACATTCTGAAGGAAGACAACTAACAGGGAAATGAAGATGGCCTCCAGCTACTAGTCAACAAGAAACTGAGGTCCACATTTCAACAGCCCACGAGAAACTGAATCCTGCTAACTGCCATGTGAAATATTAGAAGCCCATCCAAATCCAGTTGAGCCTTGAGATGACTACAATCCAAGTCAACACTTGTTAATAGCCTCATGAGAGACCCTGAGCCAGAGGACCCACATTAGCTGTGCCCAGATTCCTGATCTACAGAAATGTTACAATAATAAAGGTTTGTTTTGGACTGCTAAGATTTGAGATGATTGCTTTTTCACACAGGAATCGATAATTGATATCTGTATGTGCTTTAAAACAAGACGAGGCTCCAATGATTATATAAGCATATTCTTTTAATTATTATTATAAAAAACAAAGGTTTGGAGCGATCTGCAATTTCACCTAAGCATAAAAAGTGAAACAAACATAGAAGTAAAACTATCTCCTGAACATTGTTGTTCTAGTCATTATTAGAATATTAGTCTTGTTATAATAAATACAACAGCAGAGAATATAATAAAATGTAAGGATTATAGATGTAATTATTTTATTCTAGATAGAGTATAAGATAGTGATTTATTTATTTATGTAATTATACCAATATCTGGATGCTATCTTGTTCACTTTATGTGAAAAACTCTATGTACTAAATATTATTAGTTTAAAATAACACTAATTCCATACCGAAAGCTCTAATTCAAAGATGTTTCCCTCTCTATTGAATTCTTTAATCTGCCAAACACTCTGCTAAACTTGTGCCCAATAGAACATTAAACCTGCTTCTTAGCTCTCCTAGTTGTCTGGTTGTGCAGTACCAGCACCTCTGAATTTGGTATTTGGTTAATAGCTCTATTACCTTTCATGCTGAGTCCAAAGCTTTACCTCCCTCAATCTTTACTTTTGCCAACTGGAAAATTTTCCATCATGTCAAGAAAACCCACTGTGCAGTGTGCTTAGGGAATGGGCCCTCTCTTGCTGACTGACAGCTATTCAATAGAGAAAAGAGCCACAGAGAGATACCGATACGTATTAAGCTCAGTGAAGAGAACAAGCTTTGTATTTCAAAATGTCACTTTTCTTAGAGTTCAGTGGGAGTGAGTAGCTATAAGGTAATTTCTAGAGGGAACCATACTGTAGTTCATTGTATAAATAATTGATTTGATCAGCTGAAATTATTGTGCCTAGTCCTGAATGACCTTTCAAATACATTGCTGGTTTTTCACTACAAAAGCAACGAGAGCTTATAGTAAGATGTCAAAGAAATCCATATACAGTAGTTTTCTATAAAAAGAAAGGGTATTTACATGGCATTATTTTCTTAGAATAACTAAAATATGATCAGCTCTTTTCCTGTGTACAAATATAGACAGCATATCTTGGTTTTATTCATATGTTCAAGGTCAAACACTAACTGAATTATTTCTACTACATTTTATGTATCAATGTTTTAGGGGATATATTTTAAAAATGAAATAGATAAACAAAATATGCCTGTGAAGAGACTACAGGGAAAACATTCCCCTTTACAGGATGCAGAATGATCATTGTATCTTAAGACAAGAGTTTCTATTAGAAAATTCACAAACACAATTGAAACTCTACAGAACAACAATCTTTAATATCTCATTATGGTTTCATCTTTTATTTTTTATGTCCCAGTACTTATTATAATATATTACTGATTCTGTTCAAATAGATTGTATATTTTCTTTCTCCTTAGACATTTTACATAATCAATTATGTCTGTCCTTCATATGTTCATTTAACACGTTTGTTTATTTTAGATTATAGAACATTATTGTTCATAGTTAAATATTATTAAAATAATACAGAAATGTAGACAATTGAAAGATTGAAGCAAGTTTTTCCAATTTCCTTAATCTCTATTTTATACTTTGACTCTGCATGTATAACCATATCACAGTCTGTGGTGTGTTTTCTCAGATCTTTTTTAATACACACATAACAGATCTATTTATTGCTCTATTTATCTATTTATACACATTTATTTATTTATTTCCTTACTTATTTTTGTTTTTATTTTTTTGAGATGAAGGCTCATTCTGTTGCCAAGGCTGGAGTACAGTGGCCGGATTTCTGCTCCACTGCAACCTCTGCCTCCCGGATTCAAGCAATTCTCCTGCCTCAGCTTCCTGAGTAACTGTGATTACAGACATGTGCCACCACACCCAGCTGATCTTCTATTTTTAGTAGAGATGGGGTTTTATCTCCTCAGCCTCCCAAAGTGCTGGGATTACAGGCATGAGCCACCGTGCCTGGCCTATATATTTATTTATAAAAACATTCATAAATACATGAATATATTCATGCACATCTATATCTATAAATATACATATTTATAGCCACTTATCTACATGTTTACATATATATTCATTTTAACACAAAAGGGATCATTCTGAGTGTACTTTTCATAATTTTGAAAACCTCTTATACATGGCATTTTTTTCTTTTCATAATATAGTTCTTAATTACAAAAGTCACACATGCACAAAGTAAGACTTCTGACAGTATAGAATGCAAATACAACTTTATTATCTTTATAATATAATGCCAGTTAACAGCAATTCCTCTTTCATAATTTTTAAATCTGCCTGCCTAATTCTTTTTAATTACTCCCAGCATTTTATTTGTGGTTGCAGTGACCTTGATGATATAACTGGTCATATTCTTTTTCTGTTTTCCTATTTTTCATGTATGGGTTTTCACTAATTAGTAAAATAAAAAACAAAAAAAAACTGTTCTACCTACATCCTAGGCACTAACATTTATAATTAAAATCAGGCTGCAAAAGGCATACTTATAGAGCTGATGTGGCCTGCCTCTAGTAGCCAGAATGTGGATTTAGCTGTTGAATGATTGGTACTTCTTGCCATATGATTACAGTTCAATGTAAGATTATTTCCCACAATACTGGTTATGTAAATGTCTGCCTACCTTATTCAACAATATCATAGTTGCTTACTATGTTGGGCCCTAGAAGCTCCGAGGTTGTCTATGTTTGCTGGCATGAGTTTGATGGAAAATATGGGTATAATCAAGACTAGAATTATTCAGTAGATTAATTTCGGGAAGAACCCAGGGACACATATTTAGCATTATCTGTGGGGAAAAAAAAGTGTTTTTTTGTTTGTTTGTTTGTTGTTGTTTTTGTCATCTTACATACCTGGTTCAAGTTTTTAACTTTATCCGAAAAGGTCTTTGCCACATGAATTTGAGAAAGAGAATTAATCCTGCATAGTCGACTGTAACTTATTATTTCTCACTGTAGTTAGTGAGAAATTTAGTCAGACACAATTTTAATGAGAGCCCTTTCCTAAGCTTTGCCTCTGTTTTATATAGGTAGTTTTTAAAATTCTTCACAAATGTAACCTGGCCCTATTTAATTCAACACTCTCATTTTAAGCCACAATGCTCTATGTGTACTAATGATCTAGCATTTACTCCAATGAAGAAAGTATTTTTCTCATTGCAGGCCTTCAAATAAGTTGCTGTCTGTTGGAAGGACTCCCCTTTTAACCAATGCCTTTCATTTGGCTATACCAGTTGTATCTGTAACCCACAGTTATAAGATTAAATCTGAGTACAGCCCTTCCTCTGCTAGAAAAAATCCTGCACATGAATTGTGTGAAGTATAAGCTCTATGACATGATAGTCGTCATTATATAGCCACTGTCTGGCATGGTGTCATTCATATGCTAGGTGCTCCATTAATATATTTTGGTTGAAATAAGAAAATAAAAGTGGAAAAGTGGAAAATAAGAAAGAAAGAAAGACAACCAGATATTGAAGTGTGTAATTACGGCAGCAAGAGACTGAATATACAAATAGACAATAGTCAGATGATATACAACAGAAATCTGATCGAGAGACTCAGGAGGTCAAACCACTATGCTACAGTAATCAGGCCAGAAAGTCAAATCACAGCGTTTATCACAATGTGCCTAGAACAATCCAGACTTGTTCAACAGCTGCTGAATTTCCTATGTTTTGCCCTCATTTTCAACCCAGAATAAACCAGAGAAAGCCTAACATGCATTTTTCTCCCATGGCAACAACCTCCAATCAGTACATACTGAATGAAGCCTTCCCCTTTTTTCACTGTAAAGCTTTCCTATTCCTCTGCCTGCCTATAAGTTTGTGCAAAACTCAAGTGATGTTGGCTTATCACTTGCTATAGAAGGACTAAAGAAATAGCCTCTATTTGTCCTCATTGGGTTGGACCTATTTTATTTACTTTTGTTACTCACAGTAAGAGTATAATAAATAATTCTTTTGGAATATATATAAAATATTGGAACATGAGCTAGTTTGATACACCAGGTAAGAGTAATTTATATTATGACAAGAAGAGTAAGTTAATTAAATTCCACATTGAATAACTCATAATGACCTGTTGGTTGTAGGCAAATATTTGAAAAATTATTATTTTTAATATTTAAGAAATACATTTTTAGTTAAATAGTAAAAAATTATTTCTTTAATTAATACTTATCCAGATAATTGTTTTATTTGCAATAGTCATGATCTAAAATATAGTGGCTTCTGTTGCTTTAAAAGTTGTGCTCAAAGATTATTACTATTATAGTGTTTATTAGCATGTGCCTTCAGTAGCTTAATATAGTAGACAAATAATATCTGTCCCAAATAGCCAGTTGTTCTTTTTTATAAATTTATTCAGTGAACTTTTCTACATGAACACCCTTTTTAGTAAATTTACACTGTAATAAAGAAGATATGATATGCATGAGAAATGCATACATGATAACTTTATTAATGAAAGTGTACACAATCTGTGCAATAATATAATAACCTGAAATAATATATAATAATATAAATATAAACCTGAAATAATATACTTCCTGGTAGGGCCAGTAAATATGAAATTATGAGTGAGGTGGCATTTAATCTGTAGTCTTAAAAATAAGCTTTCTTAAGTTGATTAGTAGAGCCTAAGTAGAAGAAAGTAACAGAAAAACATAAAACCAAGAACAAAATCACAAAAGTAGGTATTTGGGGGAACTCAGTGAATTTGCAGAGCAGCTAAAAGGAAGTTTTACTAGAATATAGGTCTCATAAATGGAAAAGTGTATCTAAAAGCCTGAGAATATAGGTTAGAGTCAGATTGTAAAGGTAAGGAATTATTATGAATTATTGTAACAGACTGGCAGGCAGATATTGCCAAGTGGATCATTCTATTCTATTACACCTCTATTGTAACATGTACTCCTCCATATTTGAAGTTATAAAACTAAAGACTCCGTTTCCCATACTCACTTATTTCAGTTCCGACTTTGACCTAACTTCCCTAAGCAAAAGTAGCCGTATAAATTTGAAGGTTTGAAATGGGATAGAGTAACGCATTTTCTCTTCTGCTGGTAAGCCCACATGTGGAGACATCTTATTTTTTTTTCTCCATAGTGATATTATACAAGAGATCCTAATGTATTATTTCTGGTTTTGTGGTTGCGAGGGGCATAACATGGATTAGCTACTTTGCTATCATGAACTAAGGCTGAGATGGAATGGCCTTAACCTAGCACCTTGGCCAGTGATTTGACTTATCAATTTTCAAATAATGAGAGATACCAAATCCCTAGTGGACAAGTTTTGCTGTATTGTTTCAAGAATCTTTTCTGGGATACTGAACCACCTTCCAACAATTATACATACATTGCAGTAAATATATTTTTGTTTAAATTAACTAGAGCAGCTTTCATTATAGGCAACAGTGTGCTGTGTGAAATATATTAAGGAAAAAAAAATACAGGTGTTTCCCAGTTTCTCCTCATTCTGGGCCACTGGCTTTCAACATGAGGTATTTTACCTCAGAGGACATTTGAGTTGTCACACCTGAGAAGCTTCTAGTGACATCTATTGGGTAAAAGTCAGGGATGCTGCTAAACATTGTATGATGCATGAGACAGACCCCGCCGCCACCACCTGTAAATAAATTACATAACCCCAAATGTCAGTGGTGCCAAGGCTGATAATCCTTGACATTAATAAAGTTCTAGGAATTTGAGGGTGAGGTGGGTAAGAAGAGAATGTAAGAAATTAGTTAGAACTAAAATTGATGATACAATTAACATGAAATACAGATGCCAAGAAAAACAGGTTTTGGAAAGTATATCATACATTTAATTAGGAAATATTTAATGCTTTTACTTTGACTTTGTGAAAAAACAAATGCATATATAGAGCATGTGTTGCATACCTCTTGTAAGTATAATTATTAATATATGTAATTCTCACAACTCTGTTGAATAGGTAATATTATTATTCACAAGTAAGCTAACTGTTATACAAACCAACCCCCAAATATCAATGTTTTCACAAAATGAGGGCTCTTTTTCCCATGTATAGCAGAGTCCAATGTGACTTTGGAGTGCCCTAGTTCATTTTATATTATAGCTTTTTCACATTCAAATTTGATGAAATTAGCTTTTCTAGAGGGAGAGCATACATTTTAACCCTGATTCCTACATATGAACTGGAGAACAGCATCTGGGGATCTGGAAGCCCACTGGTGGCAGATTGGGATGAAGTAATCTAGGATTAGTCATTTACTTGTTCTAGGTCCTTCATTAATCTTTCTGAATACAATTCATTGTGGGTGTTTTTTTTTTTTTTTTTAATTACGATCAGTGCAGTACATCCTAAGTGCTCAATATATACTTTAGAAGTGGTGATGGTGGCAGTAGGGGTGGTGGTAGTAATTCAGTAATTTCCTTTGAGTAGAAACAAAGACTTCTGTTTTTACTCAGAGCCATTTAAACTTGCTGTAGACAAAATTGTGAAAATGGAATTCATCTGTAGCATTCTTGGACCTTTCAGCTTTTCTGATACAGTTACTAATTCCTCTTTTTTCTGCATGTAATTCTGACCTGAGGAATTACAGTGATAACCTTTGAACACTATCAGAATGCTAAGAGAATTGTAAAGCCATAAGAGATGGCATCGTGAACTTTTAGTAAATGTCACCAATACTTAACTTGAGAAAATTTGTATTTTAATCCACTCTTGTCAAATGTTTCTGCTACTTGCCGCTGAATGTATTCCTAAATAATATATTCCTTTCCCATTTAATTTCTCTACTTACCACTTTCTAGTATATGAAATTTTCTACAAATACATACATATGAATACACGTATAAATAATTTATTTAAATTTTATAAAATATATATTTATATTCACATACATTTTATATGTGTGTGTGTATATACACAAACCTTGCTAATTTTATGACTCTGCCACCAAGATATTTCTATGAAAATGGGGATTTTTATTTTTAAATATGTCTTTCTCAGGGCCAAGAATGGTCCTTGGCACAGATGTTTGATTAATAAATATTTATTAAATGAGTGAATGAACAAGAAACATTTTTTGTCTAATTTTTCATATAAAGATAATTCTTCAAATATAAGAAAATGTCATTGTAACAATTTTGTGTTGCTGTACACAAAGACTAATTCACATACCTGGATCTAATAGGATATTTTAAATTGTTGCTATTTAAAGAACACAGAAGAAAGACTAATTCCAACAGAACATTATTCATAAGAAAAAGTCATATTATTTATTTATTCTTTCAACAACTATTTATTGTGTACTTATTCTATGCCAGATGATATTTTTAGCCTAAAATAATCAACAGGATCAGAATCCAATTTAAAGAGTTTATTCAAGCAAAAAGCTGGACATGGTCATCTGAGAGGCAAAGACTCCAGATAAACATGGGCAGCACTCTAAAGTTAAATGACAAATTTTTGCTTATATAGGCAGAAAACAAAGTTTAGTAAGATTATAAATATTTCGATATGAGACTATGATATTATGAGTTACATTTTAGTTGTCATTTGTTTCCTTTCCTTATAGCTTGTTTTTTTAGGGCTTTTTTTTTTTTTTTTCATCTTAAAAGAATGTATTTAAAATTCTATCTAAGATAATGTGATAGCCATGAAGTCTTTGTGAGAGAAAAGTAAGAGGGGAGTTCATCTCTAATGAGAATCAACAGTGAAGAGGGAAGGAGTCTTCCCTGGTGCCCTTTAGTCATTTGCAACATTTTAGAAAATAATGTAGATAAGGAAGAAGGCTAATCTATAATCAGAGGAACAAAGGTTACAGCTGCCTAGGTTACAGCTGCCTATCATGTTACTCAGGCCTCATAATCACATTCCTTTAAGGCTCAAAATAATTAGGAGTTCTAACAGTTTAGATTTTGAGTTGCTTGTTTTTCACAGTATTGCTTATTATTTTCACAGTATGCTAGTGACATATTAATGTGAAAAATGTATGTCTTGGTTTTTAGTTCCACCGCTTGAAAAAGGAGACCATCTTATAAACAAAAAATGTCCACACACTTATCTGATTGGCTAGAAAGAAAAACAAAACCGACAATACCGACTTCTGGCAAGGATGTGAAAAAATGGGATCACTCATACATTGCCAGTGGGAATGCAAAATGGTGCTGCCATTGCGGATATCAGTTTGGCAGTTTCTATGAAACTAAACATGTAACTACCATATGACTCAATAATTACACCCTTTGGAATTTATTAACCCCAAGAAATGAAAACTTGTGTTTGCACAAAAATTTGTACATAAATATTTATAAAATATATTATTATTATTATTTATAATAGCCCCAAACAGGAATCAGCCCAGATAACCCATAAATGGTAAGTGGTTAAAGAAATTTTGGTACAGAGATACCATGGAACACTACTGTGAAATAAAAAGAACAAACTGTTCATACAGGCAACAACTTGTGTAAAACTTTAGGGAATCCTCCTGCCTCACATCCCAAAGTACTAATATTACAGGCATGAGCTGCTGACAAAATTTTAGAAGTGGAGAAGAGAATAGCGATTGCTCAGGGGTTAAAGACACGGCCAGGGGCATGAGGGAGGTGGTCATGCTCATAAAAGGGAAACATAAAGGATCTTTTTGGTGATGAAACTGTTCGGTATCTTGACTATAGTGGTAGACACACGAAAATACAGCTATGATAAAAGTGCATAAAAGTAAAACTATATACCCAAATAAATATAAGCTAAAATAAAATGTTGAAATCTGAAAAGATCAGTGAATTGTATCAATTGTATAAATTTCAATATCAAGATGGGCCATTTTCATCAAGAGCAGCAATCTTCAAAAACTGACACAATCATTCTCACATGTTGTCTCACATTTTTATCTACGGCAATTAGTACTTTTCTCATACTGCTTATCAATAAAACTTTCTGGTCTTCACACTCACTTCCACATGTCAAATTACAGATCCAGGTAGAAAATAATATAATCTAAATTTAGTACTTTTTAAATTGTTTGAATTCCTAAATTCTAAGATTATAAACCTTTGATTTATGTAGTCGCTCTTTTCAATGTATTTCAACTTTCTTTAAAAGAGAACTCCAGGCCGGGTGCGGTGACTCATGTCTGTAACCCCAGCATTTTGGGAGGCCAAGGTGGGTGGATCACGAGATCATGAGTTTGAGATCAGCCTGGCTAATATGGTGAAGCCCCATCTCTACTAAAAATACAAAAATTAGCTGGGTGTGGTGGCACGTGCTGTAGTTCCAGATACTTGGGAGGTTGAGGCAGAAGAATCACTTGAACCCAGGATGTGGAGGTTTCAGTAGCTGAGATCACGCCACTGGCACTCCAGCCTGGGCAACAGAGTAAGACTCTATCTCAAAAAAAAAAAAAAAAAAAAAAAAAGAGACAGAACTCCAAAATTTTCCCTGTCAGACAAGCAATAAGTAAATGATGCAAATATTTTATCAGTTGGAATTTTAAAAGGGACAAGTTTACTTTCTATAGGTTTTAAGCAGTTCATATAAATAATTCTCTCGTAATATAACATTTTTAAACTGTTTGACCTCTGAACAATGATTTCCCCCTTATTTTTGATCCTTTTATTTATTGGTATCCTAAGTGTGTGCTCAATCTATTAGGTTATTTAGCATTATTAAGTCTTAAAGATAAACTAAACTCCGTAAGTAATGTTGATTTTATCTATGAGACAAGTCCTTTAAAAGTAATCATTTATATCTGAGTTTTAACTTAACAATAGATTCTACTCATTAAAAATAATAAAATTATTAACACTTGTTTTTGATAAATAAAATAATTTTTCAATGAAGAAAAGTTGAGAAAAGTTTTTGAAAGGCTGTGTAATTATCAGGAATAATAAGAATAATAAGTGACCTTTCCAACTGGTCAAGATGGTCATTTTGTTATATAATTAAAACATTCATTAAAATAGAACATTTTCAAAAACACAATAGTCTCTACTTGCTAGGTAACTACCAACATGATACAAAAGCGCTTATTGAAAATATGTATCACACTAAAACCAAAATGCTTTTCAAAACCTAAGATAATGTTCTTTTATATAGACTTTATTTTTATAATAAGAGAATATTATATCGTGAGAAAATATGGTCCTGTATGAGGCAGGTGGTTAAGGAGCAAATAAATTACCGGCATATTCCTAATTATAATACACTTTAAGTGTTTTATGATAAACAACAGATGTGTGTTTACAAAAATACATTATAGTAGAATCAGGTCAATAGAGTCTAAATGAAAAAGGCTTAATTTATCTGTACTCCCTTTTGAATTCAAAGGGATGGCGTATTTAAGAGTCACCATTTAATATAACATAAGCTCAAAGGAGACTTTTTAAAATAGGCCCATGAATACCTTTTTCATTAGTTGTCCAAATAGAAAAGAAGACAAATTCAGAGTCACAGGAGAAAGTAACAAATCAAAACAAAACAAAAACAAAATATTAGAGCGGATGCAAAAAGAGTCTATTGCAAAATAATAGAGAACTAATAAAATCATTCTATTTCTTAAACACTGTGAGTACATTGAAATATTTCACCAATGATTTGACTTTTTTTCTAAAAATTAGCAATATTATCATTTGTCATCATTAAATCTCTACATTTCAAAATTTTTGATAAACAATAAAAATAGTGCTTATTTCAAGTGTGAATCAAGTAACAAATAATGTAAGCATTAGAATATTTTCCACATCTCTATATATACGAGTAAAATTAAAAAGATAAATTTGGAGTTTAAATATGTGGCTGTAAAACACGGCATTATTTTTAAATGATTGTGTTTTCAAAACCTACCAAGATATAATTTCAAACCCTATAATGGATAATGTACCATGAAAAGGAAACAATATTTAAAATCATCTCAGCCTTAAATCATTATTCCGTATTAGTTATTTACTACTGATGTGTTTTAATGAACTGCATTTATGCCATCAATATATAGTATTATATAATGCAATGACTTGCTCAATTACTAATGGTTAATTTAGGTCACATTTGTATGTATACTCAATATTTCTAACTCCATTTCCTATGTAATATTTTCAATGGTTTATTGAATTCTTTCATTTGAATTAACCTATTACACTCTTATGATTATTTAGTATTAATACAGTGAAATGAAAGAAACTCTTTGATATGGTTTGCCTTCTAAGAACATATAAATAGAAATATTTGGCATTTGCGCACATAAAATGTGATGACAGCAATGAGCAATGTTGGTTTAAATTACGTTTAGATGCTTTAGAGGTTTAAAAATCAAGGAAAACCCTTATGGAGGGAATTCTTATGCAAAGGTTTTGAGAGAGATAGGATTTAATCTTTATTATTTTTCCAGTCATCTATCGCTGCATAACATACCACCTCAAGGCTGGTGGGTGAACAAAACACTCATTTTATGATGCTCACAGATTCTGTGAAGCAAGAATTCAGACAAGGTGCAGTGCCAGTGTCTTGTCTCTGTTACATGCTACATGAGATATGGGGCCCCTCCTTGGAAAATTAATATAGCCAAGGACAGATCATCTGGGGTTTCTTTGCTCACGTGTTGCTACTGAGAATCATTCGGCAGCATTGAGGACTTCTTCGCTCATGTGTTGGTGCTTAGAGACATTTACAGTGCCTACACATGGCTTCATTTGATGTGAGCTTCTTACATTCTAGTGTCTGGTTTCTGAGAGAGATCCTGAGCAAGAGAGTCTGCAGAACAAGCTTTTCCAGAGACCAGGAGACAAGCTGTGTGGCCTTTTATAGCCCAGTATCAGAAGCCATATAACATCACTTCTCCTATTATCTGTCAAAGCAGCCACATGTTCACTCAGATTCGATTCAAGGGTATTCTAAGTTAGAAACTGTGAAGGATCTGAGATCTTACCTGACTGTGATATTAAAAAGTCAAAGATGATCCCTGTACATTGACTGGCCCTATGATTACTTCTTCACAGCAGGCTGGGACCCATTAAGTCAAAAGTCTGCCAGTGCCAAACTCAATTGTTTTCACAAACAATTTTTTTTTTTTTGAAATGGTGTCTCACTCTGTTGTCCAGGCTGGAGTGCTGTGGCATGATCACAGCTCGCTGCAACCCCCGCCTCCAAAGCTCAAGCAATCTTCCCACCTCAGTCTCCCAAGTAGCTGGGATTACAGTCATATGCCACCATGCCCAACTAATCTTCGTATTTTTTTGGTATACATGGTGTCTCACCATGTTGCCCAAGCCAGTCTTGAACTCCTGAGCTCAAGCAATCTGCCCACCTGAGCCTCCCAAAATGCTGGGATTACAGGTGTGAACCACAAACAATTTTTTAAAAAATATAGCCCAGGTAAGCATTTTGAACCTGTCTGCTTTTCATACCCTGTGAAATTGTGCCCAAGACCTACTAGCCATATGCGTTAGTCCATTTTCATACTGCTGTGAAGCAATACCCGAGACTGGGTAATTTATGAAGCAAAAGAGGTTTCATGGCTTCATAATCATGATGGAAGGTGAAGGGGACACAAAGGCACATCTTACACTGCAGCAGGCAAGAGAGTGGGTGCAGGGGAATGTCCCTTTATAAAGCCATCAGATCTTGCAAGACTTATCCATTATCACAAGAACAGCATGGGGAAACCTTCCCCCATGATTCAATTACCTCCCACTCGGTCCCTCCCAAGACATGAGCTACAATTCAAAATGAGATTTGGGTGGCAGCATAGCCAAACCATATCACTATAAATAAGATAAACCCCAGCGCTATAAATAACCCCAAAATGTTGCTGCCCTTCAAATTTCGCTGATGTAGGAACTCCTCATCATGCTGCTGAGACACATCATGTAGACTTATAAGTCCTTTCTCTGGTTTTTCTTATTCCCAAGAGTGGTTTTGCCTTCCTCTCATTGAAGATAGTGGCACCTGTGGTGTATCTTTTGAAGGTCTCATCCTGAGGGAGCTCTCCACTTCTCATACAAACCGGCCAAAGTGCCACCCAAAGAAAGTTCATTGTGCTATTGTCACTTAATGGTTATATTTTTTTTTCTTCATCAGCCCCCAAATTTCTCATACTCACTACACCTATTTGCAAACAAGCCTGCCCCTGTGTGTGTGTGTGCACGCGCGCGTGTGTGTGTGCGTGCGTGTGTGTGTGTGTTGACAGGAGACACAGAGACACAGGCTTTCTGGATCACTGAAATAGATACTTTATTCATTGCAAAATGCAGCAGCCAGAGCCCCAATCCCCACTGAGCAATATAATGAGAGCCAGATGTCACCTCCACATGAAATAGGTCTGTGTCACAAGGAAGAAACTCCAAAATTATAAGAATCAGAACTTACGTAAGGTCTGCTGATACACCTGCCCATCTTCCCTTCTAAAAAACAGAGATTACTCACTAAGCACATAACCTTGAGATAAGATGGGGCTGAGACGGAGTCCCTGGGCGTGGAATATAAACAAATTTTTCCAGGAAGGAGAAAGAAAAGTATTACATCTCTCAGGGAGTTTCTAGTTTTTGAGACTTTCTATAGCTTCCAAAGCTGTTTATTATGTAAACATTGCTTCAGTGACCTTTGCTCACAAGACCTGGACCACACAGAAACATGGAAATATTTAGAGAGAACTATCCCCCAAGAGAGTAGATGCCCATATCTTGAGAAAGTGGTCCAGAAGATGTAGCTTGTCTCCGCTCCCCAGTGTCTAGAGCACTGACTAGGAAGACAAAGGCTTTGGCTGAGTCCTTTTCCCTGGAGCTGCAGTCATCTGGAGACCTCTTCACTCACATGTCTGGTGCATGGAACCTGAATGGCTTGAAAGGTTTATTCAACTGGAATTGTTGACCTGAACTCTGACACAGGGCTCCTCCACAGGCACTGGACTTCTCACATCTAGGTATGTAGGTCTGAAAAAGAGCATCTCAATAGAGAGCCTGCCACCAGGGAAGGGTTCAAGAGAATCAGTTAAAAGTGGCATGACTTTTCACGACAAACTTTGGAAATCACAGAATCACATTTGCTGAACTTAATTGATTTGACAGCAGTCACCAAGGCTGATTATATACTATGGGAGGGGAGGGAGGGGACATAAGTCTCACTTGTCAATGGGAAGAGTACCAATGTATCTGGAGCCATATTTTAAAGTCACCACAGTCTTGGAAGACATTGGAAACATCACACACAAGGAGCATGTGAACAAGGTTCCAAAGATACATAGGCAAAACAGGCAAAAGCCACAGAAATGTCCATTAGTTATAGTGATACTGAAACAAGACAATAGGATTGAAACACTAAATGATAAAATAACAAAAGTAGGTTGGGCTGAGCACGGAGGCTCACACCTATAATCCCAGCACTTTGGGAGGCCGAGGCAGGTGGATCATCTGAGGTCAGGAGTCCAAGACCAGCCTGGCCAACATTGTGAAACCCGTCTCTACTAAAAAGACAAAAATGAGCTGGGCGTGGTGGCGGGTGCCTACAATCCCAGCTACTCACAAGGCTAAGGCAGGAGAATCGCTTGAACCTTGGAGTCAGAAGTTGCAGTGGGCTTAGATCATGCCACTGCACTCCAGCCTGAGTGACAGAGTGAGACTCCATCTCAGTAATAATAATAATAATTATAATAAAAAAAGTAGGTTGAACAAATGATGAATATTCCTGAATTTCAAGATAAGTAATGGGTTTTTATCTTTTAGGAAATAGAATGTGATAGATCAAAAAATTGTTATTGAAAAAATTTAAACTTTGTGAGATTACGTATAATTTACAATTTATTTGTTTACTGATTTATTTTTATCACATATTAGGATTTAGCATAATCTTTACAGTCTTTCCTGGCCTTTATCATGCCTGGACTTTTAATACTCTTTTAAAAATTAAATGCATCTTATGGCTAAAAATACAATTGTTGAAGAAAATATTTTGTAGCTAATAGATCTATAAAGAAAAATCATAAGTTTTTAATTCAAAGACATAAAATTATAACTGACTATTCATGTATAATTTAATTTCCTGATAAATCTAATGACTGAGAAAAGTTGTTTTTATTCAAGGGGATTTCCAATCTAGAAAAGAAAGACAAATTAACATATTTTTGTGCTAGAAGCCAAGTCAGATTCATCACTTAAAAGTATTAATTTAATTCAAAGAAACCATCCCACACGATTCCCTAATTGTAACACCTGAGAAATTCACTTACAAGCAGGAATCTTAAAGGACTTATACACAGTCTCACTTACAGTGAAGGTAGAATCATTCAGAATTCTGAGAGTTTCAGAATTGGAACCTAGGCCTCCCTAGTCCACAGCCTCAGCTTTTCCTACCTCACTTGTCTGTCTGATACATCTCATTGGGAAATTCAGTGCCACACATTATTTCTTAATGCTTTTTGGAGTGTTCAGCAAAAAGTAGGTCTAAGTTATGTAGTTACATGTTATATGTGCTGGTTCAAAAAATAAGTTATTATCTTACTCTTTTTCATTTTAAGAAGTTATATTACTCAGAAAAAAATGTATTTTAAAATTCAGAATAAACGCAAGATGATCTAGTTTTCCCAAGTGATCTTTTTATTCATTGATTGTGTATCAATAAGACAGAAGAATACCTTCAAATAGAGATATTTAAAAACATGTACATATATAGATTGCATTCAGAGATTCCAAGGGTTTTAATAATAAATCATTTCTATATTGGGATACTTAGCAAGATAAATTGCATAACTGTAAAATTTTATACAGAAATGAAAATAAATACAACAAAAATTTTAAATAAAAAAGTAAATAGATTCACTCCTACTAAGACGTTAACATCCAATTAAGCTTATTAAAATAGTTTCCTCATTATAATTTTTATTATTAGTCAACTTTTCTACATTTTGTCTATCTTTATGGTAAATAAGCCAAATGTCTACGAGTGCCCAGGGAAGCTATTAAAAAACTGTTCTTTTATTTCTTGACCATAAAATAGAAATTATAACATATTCATACAAATAAGTAGACTATCATCTAACTTCCTTCTTCATGAAGCTGATGCAGGTGCATGATAGGGTATATTTTGCATTTTACAGAAGACACTTTCTACTGTGATTGCAGAATAGTCTATTCGGACATAATGCTTCACATCCTTATGCACTGTCTCATCACTGGGAACCCACTGATGCTATACTATGGCTCAGTATAACTCAGCCTAAGTGTAGATACATGGAAACAATTTATTTATGATTCAGCGGAAAACAAAAATCTGTTTATAATTCTAGGGAAAATGTAACAATAGAATTGACAAATATAAAAATAGTAAAAGAAATTAAATTCACCAGAATCTCAGCAAAAGTACATTATTTTAAAACTTCACCAGGAAAAACCATACATATAAACTGTGACTGAGTTGGAAGAACAGAAAATTCACTTCTTAAAAATCCCTATCCTCAGGATCTACTTTCTCCTTGACAGAAGAAAGCACAAGAGAGAAGAAATGTGCTTCTTCTTTGCCCACTCTTATACCTGTGGAAAGGTTAGATAAGTAAGCTTATGCATAAAGGAATGAAACAGATCAAAGAAAATGCATACTTTTAGGTGTATAGATAAGATATTTTACAGAAATCTGATTGAGAAACTGCAGGGTTTAATATGGTGTGATGATAAAACAATTTTTACAGATTTCAGAGGCAAAATGACATCTCTTTCTTATCTATCTTTTAAGAAAAATAAGGCATTTTCCTATTCTTCTTCATGTTGCTAAAATAAAAGTACTTAAAAGAGCTAAATCCATGAAGAAATCACCATATGCAGGGGGAGGAGGAGTAGCATATTAGTTCATCTATTAAGCTTTCAAATATTTTTATTTTCCAATTTGATTCATTTTACTCATAATACTAGATGAATAACATAAGCAGTGACACTTTTAAGCTTTAATTTTTATCTTACAGAGAGATCATTGACTTCTCTAAGTAAAGTTGAGGAGACTTTCTCATCTGGTAATAAATACATGCTTATTAACAGAAAATAACAACTTCTACTATAATTATATTTGTACTTAGCTATAACATTTAAATTTTTTCGGATTTTTATCTTTAAGTAACTGTGAAGAAGTGGCTAATTATAATCTCAAATAAGGCTCATCTAGCAGGTAAAAATATAAAAATAATTTTTGATTAATTCTTATATATGAAACAAATTATACTTGCTCTATGGCCACATGTCTCATTTCCCATGAATATTTTTTAAAAAATATAAACAGCATATACAGAAGATATATTTGAGTATGCTAATAAGTCTAGTAGTTGCATGCATTGAACTGTTCTTAAATAAATCTGTATCTTTTCATCCCTGTTGTTACTTGCCTAGTTCAGGCCATTATTATCTCTGGCCTGTAATATTACAGTAATTTCAAGTACTGAACTCTTTTGATCTATTTTCCACACCACGAGCAACTTAATTAAAATTGAGGTTAATACCTCTATCTCTTGCTTAAAAATACAAATGGCTTCCCATTGATTTCTGGATTAACTATGTGTATTAATCCATTTTCATGCTACAGATAAAGACATACCTGAGACTGAGCAATTTACAAAAGAAAGAGGGTTAATGGACTTACAATTTCACATGGCTGATGAGGCTTCACAATCATGGCTGAAGGCAAGGGAAAGCAAGTCATGTCTTACATGGATGGCAGCAGGCAAAGAGGAGAATGAGAGTCAAGCAAAATGAGTTTCCCTTGATCAAACCATCAGATCTTGTGAGACTTATTCACTATCACGAGAACAATATGGGAAAGACCTACCCCCATGATTCAATTATCTCTCACCGGGTCCCTCTCACAACACGTGGGAATTATGGGAGCTACGATATGAGATTTGAGTGGGGACATAGAGTCAAACAATATTGGTATATAAACTCCTTTTAGCACAAATTGCAAAGTCCTTCACGGTTCAATAACTTCACATTCTTCTCTCTTTTCTCCACTCTTCTCACGCAACAGTCCAGCCCCATGGACATACAATGGTATCTTTCACTTTGGAGGCTTTATCTACCTAATTCTCCTTATTCTTGAATATTCAATTTAGGCATCCTTCTAGGAAGTCACCACAAACTCTTCCATCTACTCTGACTTGGGTATCCATCCTATGGGCTGCCGTGTCACTCTAATTACTTATATATTTGTGCAGCTCTTACTGAACTCTAAGTCCTAAGAGATTGGGACTGTGTCTGTCATGTACTCTACTTGCATATCTGGTGACTGGCATAAGAGAATGAAACTGCTCCTCATACTGTAGATGCTCCGTGAATATTTATGGTACTAGAGACAAATACTAAAGTTGCATGCACAAAAATGCAAATGTTGCATTTGTCAAAATTAATGAAGTTACATTTTGTAATACATTATCTGCATCTTAAAATGACATTTTTTTGACACATTTAGATCTTAACCTTATTGAACACAAAATACATTTTAAAAATATCTCTGGTACCCTAAATAATTCCCATTTCAATACTGAACAGAATAGGTATTCAGCTTTTAACTAAATCATATATATTTTTTAAAAATATGTAAATCATATCTGTCCTTATCCTGAAAGTACGTATTTCACTATGTTTTAGATAGTTTTCGCTGTTGACTTCACATCTTCATCTTTCTCAGTATACTTTCTAAAATATCCCAAAGTACTTTGAATTATTTTTCTATGTTTAAAAAAATTATTGTACAGAGAACAAAATGGTTCTCCATGTATTGTAATTTTCATTAATTCTTTCACATAAATTTATTTTTAGGACTAGTTATTCTCTAATTGTACATTTATTTATTAAGATAAATAAATAAGTATAGAGGATTTTCATAAATATAACTGAGAATTTAAAAAATTAACTCCAGGAAATTCTTTAGAAATTAAAAATTGGAGCATGTTTATAAAATATATGAACTCATAGATAGGATAAATTTTATTTTTAGTGTAACAAACACTGTAATTGATGATACAGAGGATATGAATTACAAGAACAATTGAATACATTGCCCATTAGCTGATTTCTAATGAAATCTATTATCCTCTTTACAAATATCATCAAATGAAATAAAATAGTGTGATTTTGGTATAACATTTCTAAAAATATGTTCATCAAATGACTTCTGATCTAAACATTTATTATGATAAAAAGGAGAATAACTATATTTTCAAGATGATTTACATTAAGTATTATTTTGTAGGTGTACATTCATATGATGGATCTCTTACTAGATTAGTTTGTATGTAAATATATTTGAATATAAGCATACACTTAAATACATATGTATATATATGCACACACACATATATACACATACTCCAATGCACCAAGACAAAAAGCAAAATAAAGCAAATGTTAATATTTTTTCTTAACAATTACTGATATGGTTTAGCTCTGTGTCCCAACGAAATTTCATGTGGAATTTTAATCTGCACGGATCAGGGGAGGGACCTGGTGGGAGGTGATTTGATCACAGGGGTTGATTTCCCTCATTCTATTCTCATGTTAGTGAGTGAGTTCTCACGAGAGCTGATGGTTTAAATGTTTGGCACTACTCTCCTCAATCTCTCTCTCCTGTCACCATGTGAGGCATGTCTTGCTTCTCCTTCACTTTCTGCCACGATTGTAAGTTTCCTGAGGCCTCCCCCATCCTTGCAGAACTGTGAATAAATTAAACCTCTTATCTTCATGAGTTAACCAGTCTCAGGTAGTTCTTTATAGCACTGTGAAAACAAACTAGTACAATTACCTATTGCTATTCTTTGCAGTTTCCTTAGACACAACATGTTGGACATTTGTTGAGTAATATTTGCATATATGTAAGCATGAAGCATTAAAAATTGGAAACATCCCTTTTTATGGCTGCATAGTGTTTCGTGGTGTATATGTACCACATTTTCTTTATACAGTATTATATGATTTGGCTGTGCCTCACCCAAATCTCATATTGAATTGTAGTTCCCATAGTTCCCATGTGTGGTGGGAGGGACCTGGTGGGAGGTAATTGACTCATGGGTGTGGTTCTCCCATGCTATTCTCAAGATAGTGAGTAAGTTGTCACGAGATCTGATGGTATTTTTAAGGGGCTTCCCCCTTTGCTCGGTTCTCATTCTGCTCTTCCTGCCACCACGTGAAGAAGGACGTTTTTGCTTTTCCTTCTGACGTGATTGTAAGTTTTCTGAGACCTCCTCAGTCCTGTAAAACAGTGAATCCATTAAACTTCCTTACTTTATAAAGTCCCCAGTTGTGAGTATTTATTCATAGCAGCATTAGAAGGAACTAACACACAGTTTACTATAATAGGCATTTAGGTTGATTCCATATCTTTGCTATTGTGAATAGTGCTGCAGTGAACATACGCATGCATGTGTCTTTATAATAGATTGATTTATATTCCTTTGGTATATACCCAGTAATGGCATTGATAGGTCAAATAGTATTTCTGTCTTGAGTTCTTTGAGGAATCACCACACTGTTTTCCACAATGGTTGAACTGATTTACACTTTCACCAACAGTATATAAGCCTTCCTTTGCAGCCATAAAATAAAAATGAGATTATGTTCTTTGAAGGGACATGGATGGAGCTGTAGGCCATTATCCTCAGCAAACTTATGCAGTAACAGACAGCCAGATACCGCACGTTCCTCCTTGTAAGTGGGAGCTACATGATAAGAACACATGGACACATAGAGGGGAACGACACACTCACTGGGGCCTATTGAAAGGTGTAGGGTGGAACGAGGGAAAAGATCAGGGGAAATAGCTAATGAGTACCAAGCTTAATACCTGGGTAAGGAAATAAGCTGCACAAGATCCCCCATGACACATGTTTACCTATGTAACAAACCTACACATGTACTCTCAAACTTAAAAGTTAAATAAAAAATATAACACCATACTGCTTCACAGTGTAGTAGTACAGTTATCTTATTAAAAAAATGTGAAAATGTCATTTTTGCCTTTATATATGAATTGTATATATCTATTCATTTTTTGGAAGAAGTTTGCCTCTTTTTACAGAGTATTGTTTGTGGCAAGTGGTAATAACGTTACATATAACGATCAATTACATGTAATTATCTCTCTTTGTTTATATTCTCATGGAAATTGAAATATGCAATCATGGGAATTTTGTCTATATGGCATATGGTATTCAATAAAGAGAGAACAAACACCTTTTTAAATTACTCAACCATGACTTTTGCCGCTTTGCTTTATGAATATATTTATAAATCAAAGGTCCTATTTCTTAAGATGATGAATGCTAAATCTTTATTTAAATTCCGGGCTATTTATCAACACATACCTCAAAAGTTAGGCATTTCACAATTATAGAAGATGACTTTCATAACTCCATAAATCAAAGAATCATATATTTATTGCTTATATACATATCACAGGGAAATGTATAACAATTTATAAAAATGAAAAATAATAATCATTTTTGGTTTATTTAACTTCAAAAATGCAAGTTTTAAAACTCTTTTCTGAGATTTTATGTACTAGCTTAAGAAAATCTACAGTTAGTTTTATTTCACATTTGCATATTAATAATGCTCTCAATGACTCCAGAACTTATTATTGTTTCATAAACTGTTTAGTTTCTTGATCAAATTAACCAGGGTTCCTCCAGTTTTGTTTATCCAATTAACTTATTTTTGCATACTATTTTAATTGATAATACAAAGACAAAACTTCCGTTTAGATTGTGGCTGTCTGTAATTTCTCAAAGTCTACCTACCACACATGGATTTTCTTATCCATAGATTATATTATATAAATTGTAACCTTACTTGGGACTTAAATGCGAGAGTGAATCATTATGATAACTCTGAATATTAGACAGTAAATTCAATACTAATCCTCAGATTAGTTGTATATGTTAAAAATCAATTCAAAAAAGTGTTCATTAAGCATCTCTTATTCCTTCTTCCAAGGCAACAGTGAATGAAACAGACAAGATTATTTTTTCTTAAAGCTTACATTCTAGTAAAATTGAAATATAATCAATAAATGCAATGGATTAAATATTCCTGGAAATTCTCTGCCACTACTCTCATAAAGAGATGAATATTATTCTCTTTTGAATCTGAGTAGGCCCTGTGTATTAGTTTGTTCTCACACAGCTAACAAAGACATACCTTAGACTAGGTAATTTATAAAGGAAAGAGGTTTAATGGAATCACATTTGCCACATGTCTGGGGAGACCTCACTATTGCGGTGGAAGACGAAGGAAGAACAAAGGAATCTCTTACACTGTGGTAGGCAAGAGTGTGTGCAGGGGAACTGCCCTTTATAAAACCATTAGATCTCATGAGATTTACTCACTATTGTGAGAACAGCACAGGAAAGACCTGCCCCCATAATTCATTTATCTCCCACAAGGTCCCTCCCATGACATGTGGGGATTATGGGAGCTACAATTCAAGATGAGATGTAGGTGGGGACACAGCCAAACCATATCACCCTGTGACTTGTTTAAATTAAAATAATGCAGAGAAAATGACTTCATCTAATTTCTGATACTGGGTCAATAAGATATCAGCAACTGGGGCAAAACCTCATCCAAAAGAAGAAGTCAAGGTAGAAGACTATGGAGATACTCCACTGGAAAGCTTCAGCTGAGCTCCCAACTGGCTGTCAACAATTGCCAGTTTTGCAAAGGAATCACCTTAATGTTTTAGCTGGTTGAGCCTCTACATGATTGCAGCTCCAGCCAAGACTACATAGAGAAGAATGACTTTCTTGTCCACACTTAGTATCATAAGAAATAAGAAGTGATTGTTGCTGTGTAAAGCCATTACATTTCTTAGGTGTAAAAGAAAACCAAAAGGGAAGGTATATTTAATGTTTTATATTATGTTTGTTAGAAGAGGAAAAGTATGTGTTAATTATAAAAATAAGGCAAGGAAAGGAAGAAAAGGAGGAAAAGTTTTACAATTTTAGCTAAAATGGGTAGGGTAAGCCTCATTACAAATGTAATATTGAAGTGAAAATTCTAAGATTCTCATTATTTTTGGAACATTTATTTTCTAGAATTCTGATGCTCATACATTTTTATGGCTCTAGATGCTTACCACAGTAGTTTTCAATGACTCAGCAGACACCTGGCATCAGAAAGTCCTGAGGTCCTATTTTTCTTTCTCATCAAAAGTTGAAAAATAGCTAAAATAAATTACACTTAGGCCTTTAACGTATTCACAATGAAACCAAAAAGAGCCATTAAAGATAATTTTGCATTAATAGTACATTCAATTAGAAGATTATTGTTTAACTTGCATAAATGGATAAATCAAAAATTACACTTACCTGGAGTTGGGACAAGCAGGTAGGTGACAACTGGGCCAGTGAGAGAAGAATTAAAATGATTGACCATAAAGCTCATAAAGGCAGTAAAGCTAATCCAATTGGTATACAATTTTTATATTGAAAATTAATAAATTAATTTTGGTCTATATATATTTCTCATGAATTTGGCTGATAAAAATCATTACCAATAAATTCAGCATCCATTAATAAAAATGAATTTATAGTTCTGTAGATCTGAGGGCACACATCATAGGCCAGGAATTCCCAGTCCTGCATGACTAGTAAAGGCATCTGAGTTACTACCACCACCAGCAGTAACAACAGCAATACCTGAATCCCATTCAGACTATTTAACTCAAAACTTGTGAGGATGGTTGTGAAACATAGATTTATTTTAAATCACCCTAGTTTATTGGTTAATTTTAATAAGCAGTCACATTGAGCACTACTGCCATAATGAATGGTGATTCTCTTCTACTACAGTGCTGACCTATGAGTTCACTAAAACAGCCAGATTCCCCAAGAGTCATCTCTCTTGTCATGTTCTCAACTTACAAAATAATATCTATATGAGATTTTGCAGTGATAATGTTGCATCATTAGCAACCCTCAAATCAGGGGATTTCAGCAAGCTTATTGCTTTCTTGCTTACTAGTCTGGGTTATATGAGAATTTAAGGCACCTGTGGGGTCAACTCACTTTGTCTTCAGACTACAGACCACAGTTTGTGTTCAAGACTTTACCTGTCTGATTTGTTGACCCATGCTAAACAGTCAATGGATCCTTATGATATGGTCTTTTCATAATGGATGGCAGGGGATAAAGAGGATTGTGGAACTCTCTAAGCCTCTTAAGACTTGTGCTCAGAAACAGTGCTGTCACTTACGCCTACATTCTAACAAACAAAGAACTCCCTGTACAAATCCAATGTTTATAAGTCAGAGAAGTATACTGCATCCACAGGGAAGATACAGCTGTGACAGAGAGTAGGGGATGCGTATGGAATAAACAGTACTATTGACCACGCTGCTCATTTATATACTAACAACATGCTGTACTTGCAGCTTCCAGAAAAAGAAATTCAGAAATCATTTTACTTTGCAAGTGGCTTTCTACATCTCTATCAAGGTGACTGATAATTCTCTTGTATTTGACACAGGTTTGACTAAAGATAACGTACTATCTAATATACTCTGAATAGGAGAATATTTTAATATATTTTCTCAAATACTTGAATATATAAATATGCTTTTATTTTTATGCTTTATATTATCACTTACATTGTAATGTAAAAATGTGTGTTTCATATGCTTTTGAGTATGTACTGAAAATGTGGAAAGTGCAAAATCCCTATATGATAAATGTAACATTAATTCATGGAATATATGTTTATAAGTCTGTATTTTGTAGTTTCTATTGAAAAAGCTAATTATTTTTAAGTCATTCATACATTACTGCATTCTTTTCAAACTTTTGAACAGTTCCAAAAATCTTACTGCCATAATTTTACCAAAGAATAGCAGTCACATTTCTATATTAAATATTGAAAATTAGAAAAGTAGAATCAATGTCTTCAGGACGAGTTTTTTTAAAAAATACATTTATCTAGATTGATCAATTTAGTTGTCTAAATATCTGAGGTATTCATTCTCTCTTACAATGTATTATGTAGTTACTGTATTAGATTCTCTATAGACATTGTTTTAAAGAGTCACCACAATAAGAAATTATTATACCAACTTTATAAAGACTCTGAGATCTTCATAATTGGATAAGATAAAGTATGAAATTGCAAAAAGTAATTGAATTGGATGTTGTCTTTTACTATTTTAAAAAATAATTATCACTCTCAGAATGGTTGCATCAAGTTTAACTCTGTTTTATCTGTTCAGACCTCCTAAAGAAAACAAAAGTTTAGTTATACCATAATTTACAATTCACCTGATAAATTTATAATTCAAATCAATAAAGATTAAAATAATTTAAAGTAGTCAGCAAACAACTTATTAATTATATTACTAAAGATCTAAAATTAACTTGCCAGAAATCATATTAAATAAATTAATGAAAGAATTCACTTAGGTGCACAGGTGACAGGAACGTTGAAGGACAATAAAGATTTGTGTGCATACTTAGTGGCTAGAGTTCCCAATCTTTCAAGTGATTTGGCAATTACTACTAAATTAAAATATAAAACTAATTTAAGTATATACATATTTGATAAGAAATGTCATCATGAAAAAGTTTATTTGTATAAAATGAATATTTGGAATGACCACAAAATTCGTGTCTAAACCATTATGTGTGAGCTATAATTTATGTTTAAAGTAAAGTAGTCTTATGAACAAAAATATATTAGGGCATAATAATTTCATGTACATTGCTGAGATGATGGCTTTGTTTTAATAATATGTTGCATTTATATAGCACATCACAGTGAATAAAGTATGCTGACACACATTATTTTAAGGGTTATTTGGTAAGGATTCAAAACAAAATGACATAGATTTTGTACGGTCATTCAAATTTGGTAAATAATGAACTGGGCTAAGAAAGTTGAATGCATGATTCAAAATTAGACTATAGTTAAATGGGAATGCCATGAATCTAAGCCAGACATTTTGATATAGGTCCACTATTCTTTACACTATATTAAAGAGACTGAATATTTATTGTCTCGCTAGTTTATCAGTTTGGTTCAGTATTTTTTATCATAGAATAATCCTCTAAAAAAATTATCTTTTTAAAATAAATTATGAAATGGAATTTTAAAATATGAAAAAAACTTGCCAACATTTAATGAAAACAATTTTAATTTTAAGCTATCTCGCTCTTTTTTTGTGCATTTCAAAACTTAAAACTTAAAATTTAAAAACTTAAAAACTTAAAATTTAAGTGTAGCACTTAAAAATTATGATAGGACCATAAAATTTTGAAGCAGGAAGGCAAAGTGTAATGTAAACTTTTCCTTTATTTCTTTCCTTTTCTCTTCTCTTTCCTTTTTAATTTTTTTAATTTACATTTTTTAATCCTCTTGTCCTTTCCTTTTGCTTTTACTATTTCACATTTAGGGGTAAAAATCATTTAAAAATAAAATCTCCTGTAGTATATCCTGTACAATTAAATGGTCTGTTATGCTGAATAGGAATGGTCAGCTAATACAGTTCACAGATCTACCTTTCTCCCTGAAGCAACCTCTGAGGTGTTCTTATAAACAATAGAAAATAAAAATGACAACATTTTTGCCAAAGAGGCTTGTGTTATATTTGTTCAGCGATATAGCTTTGTTGGGAGATACAGAAAGTAAGCAAAGTCCAGACACAATAATTTGGCATACCATGAATATTAGATTTGGAGGCAGAGTGGGAACCAATTATTAAGAAAAAAGTGTAAAAATATACTTGCTAATAACTTGTGAAAAGGTCTTAAGATTGTACCATTCAATTATATTTCAAAGATAGAAACGAATGATGAGAGAATGTATATACCTTGGCTAAAATCATGTGGTAGAAAGGATCTTGGAATAATCACCTTGGCCTCAGCTGTAAACACAGATTTTAGTTCAATGGTTTTGTAATAAAGCTTCCTTATAAGGTATAATGACAATATCAGAAATATTCTCAAATATTTGAAAATTAAACTTTATGCTTCTAAATAACACATAGAACAAAAAAAGAGTCTCAAGTGAAATTAAAAAATTAATAAGAACTAAATGAAAATAAAAATGCAATATATCCAAATTTGTGGAACACGGCTAAAGATACAGTTAAGAGAAGGTAAAGTCAGATAATTCACTGAGAGAAAATATTTGCAAACCACACATTGGATAAAGAACTTGTACCCGAAATGTACAAAGAAGTCTGAACGCTCAATGATAGGAATGCAGACTCTGACAAAACAATCTAACTATATTACCACATACAAATAATGCAGTGATGGAATTAAGCAGAAAAGGTGCTATCTTGAGTAAATTTGGAAATGAGGAGAGACTGTAAAACTGAAGGAAAAAGAAACTGTACATATGTACTGTTCTATAGTTTTAAAGTAGTTCTCTACACAGGACAGCTTAAGAATTCTGATGCTACTAGACATGTATTTTGTTGATTTGTTTTGGAAAATTTAGCAAATAAGTCAATGGTAGAGAAATGTATGTTTCTCACTGTTGGAGTGGGGTGTTATATACGAGGGAGGAATGCTAGAATGACCTGTATGATACTGCAGTGGAGCTGGGGAGACCAGTACGAATTAATGAATTGCTTAATGCAGTTGCAGATAGATACACACAGAAATATGTATAGCTCTGTGTATAACCACATCTATTTCCTTGCTCAGATAGCTGAGATACCTGAAATAAAAACATCCCAGTCATATTCGAATTGGAATTAGAAACCAGTATCCGGGCACTGAAATTGCCCAGATATTGGTTTCTAATTCCAATTCGAATATGACTCTTGTGTCTTTCTGAAGAAAGGGCTAATTTCAGGGAAAGGAATTTGCAATATGAGTTTGTGACATTCTGTAGTTCCAGAAAGTAAGGAAGTAATATGTTCACGCACACATGTTCAGAGTCGAAGGGATATATAAACAACTGAATGAGCCCCCAGAAACCAAAGCTAGAACAATTTAAGACAGAAGATAATAAAGCAGTATTAAATAATAACTCAAATTATAAAATAAATACTCACTGATATAAATACATTATTGAATAAATAAATAAATGGGGCTAATAGGCCAATCCCTATGCAGAAGAATTTCAGATACCCTGTAGAAATACTCCCCATCAGGAAAGATGAAACATAACTCCTTATTCCTTACATGTATACCTCACATAGTTACTTCCTAAACAGAGTACAGTGTGAAGACAGGAAAAAAAAAAAAAAAAAAAAAGCAGCCTTAGAGTATTAAACCTGACAAACGCTACCTTAGCCAGGTAGGTGATCATGGTTCACACCAATGATGGTAACATTGACAGTTGATAGCATGTACCCTTGTAGTGAAGAAACAGGAATGGCAATTTATCTCTGTGGTGTTCCTCCATTCTAATCATCAGAAAAACATCAGAAAAAATCCAATTGAGAGGAATTTGACAAAGTACCTGACCAGTATAACTCAAAATTGTCAAGATCATCAAAAGTAATGAATGTCTGAGAAATTGTCACAGCCTAGGGAAGCTTAACCACATATGATGACTAAATGTCACACAGTAACCTAGCTGAGATCCAGGAACAGGTAAAATGAATTACATAAAAACTAAGTCAATCTCAAAGTGTAGATTTAAGTTAATGATAACAGTGTATCAATAATGACTGATTTGTTCTGATAAATGTATCACACTCTGGTAAGTTGTTAAGCATAAGGGAAACTGGGTATGGAGCATATGTTAACTCATATTATTTGTGCATTATTTCCATTAATCTTAAACATGCTCTATTCCTATAACTCCAGTCTTAGATGTATATATACACACACATACACTTATGAGTTTATATATAAATCTAAAACACATATATATGTGTGTGAATATATATATATAGTCCATGTATATATGTGTCTCTGTGTGTGTGTGTGTGTGTATATATATAAAAGCATTAAATAGATTGACTAAATGTTCTTCCCTAAATAGGTTGTATAATCATCACTTCTGTTAATTGTAGTTATGTAGTATGAATAAGTCTAGGTATCTATTGTACAGCATGATAAGTAAGTATAGTTAATATATACTGTATACTGAAAATGTGCTAAGATAATAGATTTCGGGTGCTCTTACCACCAAAAAAAGAGAGAAAATCTAGATAATTTTCTTAATTCATTAAGAAATACATTTAATCTTATATTAATCTCATTATAGAATCATGAATTTAATTCCAATATAGTTTATTTAAGAGAAATAAACTTAGTTATGCATAACAGTAAATTATAAGAAAACAATTTTCTTTCAGATAGATAACAACTGTGTTTTACCTGAATTGGCTACAAAGGACTATAGGAAGACTGCTTCCATAAACGTTAATATGGGGCAATGCAGGAAAATGGCAGAGAGGAGGCAAGACTAACTTTCAGCTCTGACTCAGACGAACAGAGCAGTGTGTAGACAACCACATTGTGAAATTTTGCACCAACAGCAACTGCAGGAACATACCGGAAAACTGAGAACACACAAACCCTTTGAAGGTGGTGGATTGCCACTGCAGGCTCTGTGGGACAACTGAGGAACTGTGAGTCGGCTTGTTTTCTCAGCTGGGAGGTGTGTAGCTGGGAACAAGTTCTCAGTGCTGCTCACCGGCTGCCTGGAAATGAACTTGGTGCTTTTGTGGGGGGTCACAGTGGAAGTGAGACTGACCTTTTGGACTATGGGCTGAATGGGAGCTGGATAAGGCCTATGACTGCCAGCTTTATCTCCTTTCCCTGGTTACCTGTGTGACACAGCAGAGGCAGCCCTAATTCCCCTGGGAACATAGCTCCATTGGCGTGGGAACCACACCCTTTTCTCCCGCAGCAGCCTCAACAAGCCCTCCTCAAGGAGAGTCTGAGCTCAGATAAGCCTAACCCTGCCCCTACCTGATGATTTTCTCTACCTGCCCTGGTAGCTGAAGATAAAGAACATAATCTCTTGGGAGCTCTATGGCCCTGCCCACTGCCTGACCCTCCCTATACTACTGCAACTGACGTGCTCTTGAAATCGCCACCTCCTGGCTGGAGGTCAACCAACACAAAACCAGCGCACTTAACAAAAATACATCCAAGGATCTTCACAGGGTCCACTTCACTCCCCGGCTGCCTCCACCAGAGCAGGTGCTGCTATCCATGGCTCAGAAGAGACCTGAAGACAAATCACATCACAGGACTCTTTTAGAAGACACTCTCCAATACCAGCCAGGAGTCCAATAGCTCTGCTGGGTGTCTAGATTCAGAAGAGAAACAGCAGGCACTGTAGTTTACCTCTCAGGAAGCTCCATCACTAGGGGAAAGGAAAGAGCACTACATCAAGGGAGCATCCTGTGGAACAAAACAATCAAACTGCAGCCCTTGAGTCTCAGATCTTCCCTAACATAGTCTATCCAAATTAGAAGGAACCAGAAAAACAATTCTGGTGATATGACAAAACAAGGGTCCTTATCACCCCTAAAAGGTCACACTAACTCACCAGCAGTGGATTAAAACCAAGACAAAATCCCTGAATTGCCAGAAAAACAATTCAGAAGATCAACTATTAAAGCAGTCAAGGAGGCACCAGAGAAAGATGAAGTCCAACTTAAATAAATTTAAAAAGAAGAAACATGATATGAATGAAAAAATCCTCAGTGAAATGTATAGCATAAATAAAAAACAATCACAACTTATGGAAGTGAAACACACACTTAGAGAATTACAAAATGCACTGGAAAATCTCAGCAACAGAATCAAACAAGTACAAGAAAGAAACTCAGAGCTCGCAGACAAGACTTTCAAATAAATCCAATGCAACAAAGACAGAGAAATAAGAACTAAAAAAAATAAACAAAGCCTCCAAGACGTTTGGGATTATGTTAAGCAACCAAACCTAAGAATAATTGATGTTCCTAAGGAAAAAGAGAGATCTAAAAGTGTGGAAAGCATATTTGAGGGAATAATCCAGAAAACTTCCCTGGCCTTGCTATAGGTCTAGACATCCAAACACAAAAAGCTCAAAGAACACCTGGGAATTTCATCACAAAAAGATTATCGCCTAGGCACGTAGTCATCAGGTTCCCTAAAGTCAAGATGAAGGAAACAAGAGCTGTGAGGCAAAGTGTCAGGTAACCTACCAAGAAAAATCCATCAGATTAATAGCAGATTTCTTAGCAGAAATCCTGCAGGCTAAAAGGGATTAGGGTCCTGTCTTTAGTAAACAGTGTGATCATTGACCAAATTAGAGCATAAAATTATTTATGTTCAAATAGTCGTTATTATAAATATCCTGTGCCTCAGAGTTTCCAAAAATTAAAACACTGAGAAAAAATGTCATTTATTTTTATTTCTAAAAAATTGTCTTAGCTGATACATATAAAATGCTTGCAGTTAACAATCTATATCACTTTCCCATTAATGACCAATTGATGAGAGGATATTAAGATCACATGAACTTGGGTATGCACACATACGCATACACATCCTATTTTGTTAGTCTAAAGTCTATTCTCACAAAATATAACATTAAAAATGACTCAGTACCAAATAACTCTTAGACCTCAAAAGATCCTCCCAAGCAGACCCCCAGGTGTGTTGATAACTAGAGGCCCTTGGTGAGAAGGAAAAAAGGAGATCCTTAGTAAAGGGAATGGAACTGTGAAGGAAAGACAGACCGCTCTTGCATCAGTGCCCCGTTTCAACAGTACATCGCTGATTGGATGAACAGAGAGAGATCATGCCCACAGAATAAGATTCAGAAAACTAGGTAATGCTAATAATAAATGAGGTTACTGAGGTTCAATGAGATTAACAGTTTTGCCCAAATTCTTACTTTTAATCTGTTGTGGAGCAGAATTTAAAATTCAGGTCACTGGATTTCTAGTTCTTTATTTATTCCATCATGTCATACTATGGGGATTCATTATCGTGCATGGGATAAAATATTTCAATAAATGACATACAAAGTCCATTCCAATTTTAAGACTTTTAGAATAGTATTTGACTTAATTGTGTTTTTTTTTTTTTATAATTTATTTATTATTATTATACTTTAAGTTGTAGGGTACATGTGCATAACGTGCAGGTTTGTTACATATGTATACTTGTGCCATGTTGCTGTGCTGCACCCATCAACTCGTCATTTACATCAGGTATAACTCCCAATGCAATCCCTCCCCCCTCCCCCCTCCCCATGATAGGCCCCGGTGTGTGATGTTCCCCTTCCTGAGTCCGAGTGATCTCATTGTTCAGTTCCCACCTATGAGTGAGAACATGCGGTGTTTGGTTTTCTGTTCTTGTGATAGTTTGCTAAGAATGATGGTTTCCAGCTGCATCCAAGTCCCTACAAAGGACTCAAACTCATCCTTTTTTATAGCTGCATAGTATTCCATGGTGTATATGTGCCACATTTTCTTAATCCAATCTGTCACTGATGGACATTTGGGTTGATTCCAAGTCTTTGCTATTGTGAATAGTGCTGCTTAATTGTGTTTTAATCCTGTTATTATCAAAGTATTGATTGCATGTGGTATAAAATATAGTATATAACTAAATAAGTTTTATTTTTATAATTCTATGCAGTTTATAGAATATGATTAGTATATTAATAAAATATATGATAAAATTACAAATGCTTCTTTTGTATTGCCATCAGAAAAGCCTAGTCAGAAAGAAAAAAAAAAAACAAAACTAAACTAAAAACAGATACACAAGCCAGGCCCAGCTGCCAGAAACCATAATATATTGACTTAAATGATAAGCATCATAATATCAATAAGACAGAGTTATAAGAGATAGACTTTGTGACATCCTATGACATCCGGTAAACAACCACAGTCACACAGCTCTGTTTGAAATTTGAAACAACTTTAACTGATAATATTTATTTGCCATGGTAGAAAATTATCAGAATGCAATCTGGCACAATTACCTGCAGGAGATTATCCAAGAATGGAAACTTTAACATTTCACTTAATGTGAAAATACAGTGTTAAAAGTTTTATTGATATTTTAATCTTGTGTCATACTAGAAATATTGTTAAAGCTCTATGATTCCTCTTTACCATTTGTCTCACAGCAGAGGAAAAACTGCAGTTGATCTATTAGTAACTGAATAGACTTAGAAATACATCGTACTATCCCATTTAATGAGAAATGCTGAAATGACTTTAAAAGTGCTGTTGATTATATTTTCTGATATTATTGCCATAGCAATGGCTTAGTTAAATGCAAAGTTAAATTGTGTTCATATTTTCATATTGAAAAGTTATTAGTCATGAAATCAGCCAAAAAACCCTTTATATTTTTATAATTAGAAAAAATATATACAAACCAGTTAAAGTTATGTAAGCTTGTTGTCTACTATGAAAAACATTTTGTACATAATACTTTTTATAGGTCAATGGCTATACCTAGGTGGCTGTAGTTTATACACTCAAACAGCCACAAAAACATAACATAAAAAGCAGTAAGAAAAGAAAAAAACATTTCAAATCTTTACAAACAACTGATGGGGGATAAAAGGGAATGTATATTGTTACGGACTGAATTGTTTCTCCCTCCAATTTCATAGCTTGAAGCCTTAACCTCCAACATGACTATATTTGTAGATAGAGTCATTCAGGAGGTAATTAGGTTAAATGAGGTCCTGAGATTGAAGCCCTAATCCAATAATACCAAAGTCTTTATAAGATGAGGAAGAGGAACCAGAGCTTGCTCTCTCTCTCTCTCTCTCTCTCTCTCTCTCTTTTTTTTTCTCTCCCTCCCGCTCTCCCTCTCCCTTCACTAGTGTGCCAAAGGAAAGGTCACATAAGAACACAGCGAGAAGGGGTCATCAGCAAGTCAGAAAGAGAAGCTTCACCAGAAGCCACATTTTCCAGCTCTTCGATATTGGACCTCTAACACCCAGAACTGCGAACAAATGAGTTTCTGCTGTTTAAGTCACCCAGTGTATGATATTCAGTTATGGTGGCCCAAGAAGATTAATACATATACTTATGAAAAGAAATCTCTTCTAAGTGCTCATATTACTTATGCAACAAATAAAACTGGTTTATAAAAAATTTATGATAATCAAACAAAAGATTTGATACACATCCATAACATCATGGTGTACAACTTGATTATATTATACAGATATGCTATAATCTCAGATAAATGTATTAGAAAACATTGTAAAAATTAATGAAAAAAGTACTATATGTTCAGGAGAAAAAAAGTAGAAAATGTGAATCTATCAATCTCTACAATTTAGCTTAATGAATTCATAAGACATGTAGTAATGTAACTTATATCTATATATGTTTTCAGAAATATCTGCTGTAAACCATATAATTATATAAAATGTTGGTTCTTACGGGAACATAATAAAACTTTTTAATGACTGAAAAACAGTTACATTTCAAAGGGATAATTATGTTTATATAACAATTTTATAATTTTTTTTGTTTGTTTTAATAGCTTCAAACTTTGCCCCAATTGTATGCTTTAGGCCTTATCAAATATGTGGGGGAAATAAAAGATTTGCCACAGCCTCACTATTTTCTGGCTATGTATTATCAAATACATTTTGAAATCTTATAAAAAATGATTATGGTTGGCCGAGACGGGTGGATCACGAGGTCAGCAGATCGAGACCATCCTGGCTGACACGGTGAAACCCCGTCTCTACTAAAAAATACAAAAAACTAGCCGGGCGCGGTGGCAGCGCCTGTAGTCCCAGCTACTCGGGAGGCTGAGGCAGGAGAATGGCGAGAACCCGGGAGGCAGAGCTTGCAGTGAGCTGAGATCCGGCAACTGCACTCCAGCCTGGGCGGCAGAGCGAGACTCCGTCTCAAAAAAAAAAAAAAAAAAAAAAAAAGATTATGCTTATAAAGCAAAATCTAATTGAGACAATACAAAATTCTGTTATAAATTGCTAGTAATTATTATTACAGAAAGGTTAGAAAACCAAATAATTCTGATTTCAAATTTACCTCTGAAATTAGAAAAGTTAAATCCAGAAATGTAAACATATCAATATTTATATATCCATCTATCTATCTATCCATCATACTTGAAATTGTCTAGTGTCAGAATATCCTAAAGCATAAGGTTGCACATAAAATTGTGCATCATATTGTCATTAAACTCATATGATAATTTGTTATGTTTTACATTTGTTTCTATTGGTCCAGTTCCTGGTCATATAAAAATAATTTCATAAGAGTCAGTTTTTCAGATTCTGTTATTTAATTTATTTAGTAAATATATTAAACTAAGTCCATGTGCCAGGAAGAGAAATTTGGGGGACAAATAGAGAACAATATGGATATGCTCTTATCTCTCATGAAGTTTTCTTCTTAATGAGACCGACTGACACTAATCAAATAATCACACAGATAAATGTGTAATTTAAAATTGAAATAAGTGTTATGTAGAAAAGCAACTGAAAGCCTAGCTTTATGAAGTAAAAATGTATAACCAATTTACTTTCCTGAAAAATTATAACATGCTACATTTTTATTCATTTTAAATACTTTTTTTTAATGATATATGGAGTTTTACTCTTTAGTAACTTTACTATTTAAAACAATACTTAGGGATAATTTTTATTTCGGAAATTACTCCTTAAGGATATTATCAGCCAGAAAGTGTTAATGTAGTTTCCAATTGTACCCAAGTTACCATGGAGGGGGATAGTTATAGATAATCTCTAGTAAATATCTTTCTTTTTTTCTTTTGAGATAGAGTCTTGCTCTATTGCCCAGGGTGGAGTGCAGTGGTGCAGTCTTGGCTACCTGAAACCTCTGCCTCCCGGGTTCAAGGGATTCTTCTGCCTCAGCTTCCTGAGTAGCTGGGGTTACAGGCGCCTGCCCACCACACTAGGCTAATTTTTGTATTCTTAGTGGAGATGGGGTTTCACCATGTTGGCCAGGCTGGTCTTGAACTCTTGACCTCAGGCGATCCGCCCACCTCAGCTCCCAAAGAGCCGGGATTACAGGTGTGAGCCACTGGGCCCTGCTGTAAATATCTTAAAATAAAAAAGTTACACACGTGTGCCTTCATTTGCTTTTGTTAAAAGAATACTTAAATTCACTAAAAACTATGATCTGTAATTAATACCACGGATAATGATAAACCAGTTACACACTAAGTAAAGCATAAATTGTACTAGATAATCATTTGTAAGCAGGAATCGAAGGCGATCTTTGTAATTTTTTAAAAAAATACCTATATATAAATTCAAAAATATAACCATCTTTTAGACAAATAAGGCTAAGTAATATTTTTACTAGATAATCTATATAATTTAAATAAAAATAAATGTGTTATTATCTCCCATTTTAATATTAAGAAGAGTCTACAGATCTAGTTAAAATAAAACAATAATAGCCCTTGAAATCTTAATGAAAATTTAATGTTTTTTTAAAAAAAGACTTGTTAAATATACTCACTATTAGGTAAGTTTTTCTCGTTAATGGGAATGTGAGTTAACTACATCTGCTCTTTTTAAACCAGCTTTCAGACTAGAAAAAAAAAAAAAAAAAAAAAAAAGACATTTGCCTCCTAGGTACTTACCAATTTCATTAGAAGTGATAGATTTTTTTTGTGGTATAGAGATTCTTAGGTGATGAAAAATACTGATTGCTTCTCTTTTCTAATATAGCAGTACTTCATGTCTTGGAACTACTTCTATTGTCAAAGTAAATAATATTTTAATATGTTTAGGTATGGCTTTATTCTTCCTTACAGAACAATTCAATGACTTTCGACATTAAGAGAGTTTGTTATCAGTCACTTGAGTAGTATTGATGCCAAATCTATTTGATAATGTGTTTGAGCTTCAGGTGCAATTCTGGAAAAAGGAAACCAGAGGCTAAAATGTGCCCATGATCTCTCTCTCTCTCTCACTTTGGGTGGTTTGTGTAAGCCAAGAATCATATATTTTAGTAAAGCAGGAGAGCTTCTCAAAAAATGGGCCTTATCAGAAACTAGATTTGAAATTAGATTGCTTTTGCAGAGCTGTTTCTTAAGCATTTATGTTTGAGCTCTAGACAATATTTCGATGTAATAATCAAGCTTTTGGTTTCTAAGCTTTGATGAACTCTAAGTAGCACCAGAATTGTCAGATAAATTTTTACCTAACCAAAAATACAGTTCTAAGTATAATTGTTTGCATCAAGAGATTAAAATATATTATAATGATGTGCCAATATTTACAGAGTTCATTTCTGTCCAAGCAAGCATTTGTTAACGATCTGGAGTACTTACTGTGTACTGTGTCCTGCATGTTGATAGATTTATTATAGAAAATTTAAATATGGAGAAATGTCCTCCTCCCTCCCTACATGACCTGCCTGGCCATCCCTGTCTCAGGGAGGAGGTCACAAGTCACCATGGGTAATTTTAGCCCCCACTGGGGAAGTGTCCCAACACCATGCTGGTTATTTTGGTAGCTGTAGTTGTAGGGTGTGTGTGTGTGTGTGTGTGTGTGTGCACGCTCTGTGACCACCTAGTCTCCATGGTATGTCCCACCCTGTCCCCAGATCCCCTATTACCTCCACAATGACAGAAATACTCCCAGGGATTCTGGGGAGAGGGTGAGGACAAATAAATGCTATACCCTGGAGGACAATTTTTAGTAATAAAATTCAGTGTCAAGTATTTTTTTTAAATATAATAGATTTAATATAGAAAAGCTTAATATTTTTAGAGCTCATGTCTGTCCAAGAATGTATTTGTTAAAGATCTGGAGTACTTGCTATGAACAATGTCCTGCACATTGAAAGATTTATTATAGAAAATTTTTGAAACACAGGGTCCTTTGGATCATTGGTTACATTATAACAGGAAAAGTGAAAATAAACACAGGTAAATATTTAGGATACTCCTAAACTCTAAATGATTCCATCAAATTTCCTGTTCCGGGAAAAGTAATCACCAAGAAAAAAACAATGAAGAGACAAAGACTACTAACTTTTGTGCATACTCCGATGTTAGACAGAAAAGGCAAGCTATGAGACTAGGCAATTTCAGAGCACCAAGACAGCTTGTCAGCTGCTTTTATAATAGAGCACCTCATACAAAATCAACCCAGTGAGAAGAAAATTGGCATTGCTGCTAAGCAAGCAGGAGTAAATAAACACTCTCAAACAGTTACATAACAAATAAGATGTCTGAGTGTACTAAAAGATTAAAACAATTTGAATAAAAATGTACAAAACATGATAATTAGTAAAAACAGCAGTTTGAAAATATGCAGTAGAAAATGGCCTTTCCTAGAATATTAACAAAGACTGTACAACTTATTACTATTTTATAGTTTTCAAAAATGTTAAAAACACATACATGGCATGTAACAAAACTGGGAAAGACTTAAATAAATACTAAGAGCAACAGTGTTTTTATAAAAATATTCTATCACTGGCCGGGCGCGGTGGCTCAAGCCTGTAATCCCAGCACTTTGGGAGGCCGAGACGGGCGGACCACGAGGTCAGGAGATCGAGACCATCCTGGCTAACACCGTGAAACCCCGTCTCTACTAAAAATACAAAAAAAACTAGCCGGGCGAGGTGGCGGGCGCCTGTAGTCCCAGCTACTCAGGAGGCTGAGGCAGGAGAATGGCCTAAACCCGGGAGGCGGAGCTTGCAGTGAGCTGAGATCCGGCCACTGCACTCCAGCCCGGGCTACAGAGCAAGACTCCGTCTCAAAAAAAAAAAAAAAAAAAAAATTCTATCACTAACAAAACTATTGGTTAAAACTGTTGTCAATGTAAAATTAAGAAGATAAATATAACCCTATTTGACTAGTTATATCAGCATTTTTAATATGAAACACTGTTTTCTCCATAAAGAAAATAAGTTATGTAATCCAGGTTCACAGCTGGGGTGAAGTTTCACATTGTAAAAATAGGAAAAATGGATGTCGTTTAAAGAATGCCTGCATATGAAGAATTTCTTAAATTGTGATCTCTGTTAAGAAACTCTGAGACAGAAATTTGCATGTTAGAGTTTTGCTGGGAAGTTCCCTTAGGAGTAATACCTGTAAGAGAGTGGAAAAAAGGAAGTATACACCCAGAGAGAGACGTTTAAACTATAATACAGTTGCAATAAAGGATCTCTGGAGTTAGAGTGACCCTTCAGACTTGTCCCAAATGACAGCAAAGAAGCTTGGATACGTAACTTCTCATTGGTCAGTTATTAGACACAGGAGGCAGCTACATTCGTATGAAGGTGTGTCTCAGAGACTGATGCCTCTATGAGCAATCAGCAGTCAACACCAGGAAGCTGGGAAAACGAGTGCCGATTGAAAAGGTAGATATACATGCTGCCCTGCAATATCCATTACTGTCAACTTGTGCCACTCATATTCACTTGCTTTTTAGTGTAAGTTCAACCCATGTAGAATATGCTTCTCCAGGACTTGTCAAAGAAAAATTGCACCAAACACTTGTTAAAAATGACAAGGAAGACTACCCAAAACGATTGCAAGAGGAGTCAAGGCTATTGCCACAGGGGAGAGAAATCCAACTCAACTGAAAGAAAAGAAAAGAAGATTTTCAAATGCTGATGTGAGCTAGTGCAAAAGTATTAGAGGATCTAAGGGGGAAGACTAGTCAATGTGAGTAGGCTATCTGTCTATATTAATTGTCTTTTATCAAAGTTAGGCTCCTACCTACTCATAGACCCTGAGAGACAGAGGTCTTATCTTTCCTGATGATTACATTTCAAAGAGATGGATTCCAGATTTTTGAGAAAGAACTCCTGGGTGTTAAAACTGGCAAGAAGCTGAGAAATTATTTACACTCACAGGGGCAGAGAAATAATTTGCAATTTTAAGTTTTTTAAAGTAAATACTGTAAAAAAGGAGGCCAGGGGCCTATAGTCAAGAAGAAGCCTGTCTAAATTTCAGTCAAGCTGAAGGGAATATTCAGGCCATATTGGTCAGACTGTAGTTAGCAGTCTGGTTTGGAAAAAAACTCCACATATAAGGTTAGTGTCCCAAAACATCAATCCTGGACACAATGCACATGCTGGCCGCTTTTTATAAAGATTAGGCAAGGAGTAATAAAAGATACCCCAAAGTAGACCACCTGAGGCCAAACATTTTATTTCCTGCATTCTTTGCAAAAACCCAGGATTGTCTCCTCTTGATGATAAGTGCCAATTAGCTCTGCCGGGATGGTGAGCCCTTTTTTTTTTTTTTTTTTTTTTTTTTTTTCTAGTGTTCTCTTGATATGAGGAACTCAAAGTAATTTGGTGGCAGGTAGAGCTTAAAGTTGAGATGTTTATCCCATGTTGGAAAAGCTTCCCCCACAAGAACCTGTATCTATCCATACAGAGTCTAAATTCCTTAAGAAATAAAGCATAAATGTATTATGCTTATTTTTTAAATTATACTTTATGTTCTAGGGTACATGTGCACAATGTGCAGGTTTGTTACATATGTATACATGTGCCATGTTGGTGTGCTGCACCCATTAACTCGTCAGTTACATTAGGTATGTCTCCTAACGCTATCCCTCCCCCTCCCTCCGCCCCACAACAGGCCCCTGGTGTGTGATGTTCCCCTTCCTGTGTCCAAGTCTTCTCATTGTTCAATTCCCACCTATGAGTGAGAACGTACAGTGTTTGGTTTTCTGTTCTTGCAATAGTTTGCTGAGAATGATGGTTTCCAGCTGCATCCATGTCCCTACAAAGGACAGGAACTCATCCCTTTTCATGATTGCATAGTATTCCATGGTGTATATGTGCCACATTTTCTTAATCCAGTCTGTCATTGATGGACATTTGGGTTGGTTCCAAGTCTTTGCTATTGTGAATAGTGCCGCAATAAATATACGTGTGCATATGTCTTTATAGCAGCATGATTTATAATCCTTTGGGTATATACCAAATAATAGGATGGCTGGATCAAATGGTATTTCTAGTTCTGGATCCTTGAGGAATCACCACACTGTCTTCTACAATGGTTGAACTAGTTTACAGTCCCACCAACAGCATAAAAGTGTTCCTATTTCTCCACATCCTCTCCAGCATCTGTCTTTTACTGACTTTTTAATGATCGCCATTCTAATGGGTGTGAGATGGTATCTCATTGTGGTTTTGATTTGAATTTCTCTGATGGCCAGTGATGATGAGCATTTTTCTATGTGTCTGTTGCCTGCATAAATGTCTTCTTTTGAGAAATGTCTGTTCATATCCTTTGCCCACTTTTTGATGGGGTTGTTTGTTTTTTTCTTGTAAATTTGTTTGTATTCTTTGTAGATTCTAGATATTAGCCCTTTGTCAGATGAGTAGATTGCAAAAATTTTCTCCAATCTGTAGGTTGCCTGTTCACTCTGATGGTAATTTCTTTTGCTGTGCAGAAGCTCTTTAGTTTAATTAGGTCCCATTTGTCAATTTTGGCTTTTGTTGCCATTGCTTTTGGTGTTTTAGACATGAAGTCCTTGCCCATGTCTATGTCCTATATGTCCTGAATGGTATTGCGTAGGTTTTCTTCTAGGGTTTTTATGGTTTTAGGTCTAACATTTAAGTCTCTAATTCATCTTGAATTAATTTTTGTATAAGGTGTAAGGAAGGGATTCAGTTTCAGCTTTCTACTTATGGCCAGTCAGTTTTATCAGCACCATTTGTTAAATAGGGAATCCTTTCCTCATTTCTTGTTTTTTCAAATGAAGACATATTCATGGCCAATAAGCATGTGAAAAAATGCTCAACATTAATAGTTATCAGAAATATTCAAATTAAAAACACAATGAGATTTGACACTAATTTGACACCAATCTGACACAGATCAGGATGGCTAGTATTAAAAAGTCAAAAAATAACAGATGTTGGTGAGCATGCCAGGAAAGGGATAGTTTATACCTGTTGGTAGAAATGCAAATGAGTACAACCTCTATGGAAAACAATATGGAGATTTCTCAAAGAACTAAAAATAGAACTACCATTCAATCCAGCAATTCCTACTACTGAGTATCTACCCAAAGGGAAATAAATCATTATATAAAAAGATGCTTGCAGGCATATGTTCATTGAGGCACTATTCACAATAGCAAAGAGATGGGGTCAACCTAAGTGTTTATCAATGAGTGACTGGATAAAGTAAACATCATATATATATATAGTACATATATGCTATGAAAAGCTACTCAGCCATGAATAAGAATGAAATTACATATTTTTCACCAACATGGATGAAACCAGAGGCCATTATCTCAGATGAAAAAACTCAGAAACAGAAAGTGAAATACTGCATTTTCTCACTCATAAGTGGAAGCTAAAGAATGCATACATATGGGCATAAAGTGTTGAATAACAGACACTGAAGACTCAGAAGAGTGAGAGGGTAAGAATGCGGTAAGGGATGAGAAATTACTTAATAGGTACATGTGGGAGTGACGCAAAAAAACTCAGACTTCACCCCTAGGCAACGTATCCATGCTAAAAAGCTGTACTTCTACCCTATAAATGTACAAATTTTAAAAAAGAAGTCGGTATACATTTATTATGAGTTATTTCTTTTACTGTACAGAGTGGCTAGTTAGGGACCCTAGTCAAAGTTTTGCCTATTGCAAAAATTTCTCTATTCTACCCTCTTTCAGGGCACAGATTGGGCTGTATGCAGCAGCAGTTTCTGTTTTGTTCCCACTGACATTCTCTGTCGATCTGCTCATGAGCTGAACCTAACCTTTTTCTCCATCAGTTTGCCGTAAGAATGCACTCATATGGTCATGGGGATGACCTAGTGGGCAAGCATAAGTGCACACTATTGAAAAATAAAAACAGTACCCATCTGTTTGTATAACTTACTTGTGCCCTCGAAGCCTCCTTATGCTGAATCTCAAGTATATATTTTCATCTTAATATGGAATGTTGATGACTTCACCTAACATTATGGTTTGGTGATCTAAAAGAACTCAACCTGTGATGTTCAGTTCTGACTGTGTAGTCACTTGGCGTTCCATGGTCAGGTGTATTTGAATGGTGTGTAATAATCTCCTGCTGATAGCTTGGTATTGTTTCATCACTCATGGGGTTTATGTTGTGTTTCTCCTAATTAGGATTGCGTTAACTCAACTTCATACCTTTTCTCACCACAGATGTTGTTAGGGCCATAGTGTCTGCCATGTCATATAGCCCAGATGGCAAAGCTACTCTATTACAGACTGTACCTGCTGTTGAGCCTTTTCATTTTTTGCACACCATTTCAAAAATGGAAAAATTCATATCCCTATGTAAATATATTTGAGCAGTATTCCCAGATGTGACCTGTTCTCTCTTCAGAACCTTAAGAAACCTAGTGACTGTAGTATATGGCAAGAGAGAAAATGTCCTATATGTAATAATTTAATTCATCAGAATATATCTCCTTTTTCTAGGTACCAGACCAGTGAAATAAAAAGGAATGCGAAAAGACTACCACTCCTGCATATTTTAAATTGATAAGGTTAATAATTGCCTTGTCTCAGGTTGTGATACTGTTTATGATTTACTAGCTTCATCATGGAAATATTTCTGTAGTTAGGAGATTTTTAGATGTTTGTATTTTGAATGCAGAGATTAATATAGGGGCTATACAGAACTGAGAATAAGTAAGCAACTGTCAGGCAAACTTCATTTTTCATGTTAAAGAATTTAGCTATTCTTCTAAAGCAATTTGAACTCACTTAAATGTTTTCAGCAGTAAAATTAAAAATATGTTTTTGTAATTGATAATTTCAATTACTCTTTCTTAAAGCAATTATTAACTGCCCTTTAATAATTAAAAATAGTGAAAGTGGATCAAAAATTCTAAAACTAAATTAATGAAAATTCTTAACACAATAACTAATTTAAAGATAAATTTTTCTTTGAAAACACATATATTGTTTACTCTTTATTTTTGGTTTCACATCTTTACTTTTATCTTCTTACTGTTCTTCATTTTTTGTCTTTGTCTAACAAATCATAATGGGAAAATAATTGTTTATCCCTCAAAAGCTGAAATTATACCGGTTTACCTTTAATGAAAATGATAGACAATTCTTCAGTTTAAGAGAATCTGAAATTTGCTGGCTGTTGAAACCATGGTATTTCACACTGAAAACTCTTCCATGAATACAAATAAAAAATACATACTGAGATTTAATATGAACAAATTTGCAAATTTAATACAATATTGAAAATTCCATACAAATACATTTTATAGATAAATCAATTTTTATGAAATTTGTTGAACTGTATTATATGTGCTTCCTAGGCTTAGGAGGGATTTTTAATGTTTTTTTTTTAAATGCTTAAAATAAATAGCATAGTAAAACACTAGGTCTTGCGTTAGTCAGAATGGATAAGTCTATTTTTGAAATTTGTATTTGATAAACTATAATTTTTCATCCACTCTTTTTCCTCCAGACATACTGCCCAAATGTTTTTCACTGCTTAATATTAAACAAATTATTTTAATAACATTATTTTGACTGTGGTATTGCCTTTGTACATATTATATTTATTTTACAGGTTCTTTAGGTCATTTACATATCCCAAAATGACATGCAATGTTTTATTTTACATGAGTGGAAAATAATTCTCTGACAGTTTATTTTACTATGTTTCTACTTGGAAGACAGATTGATACAGTAAATAATGCAATTTCAGTATATTTTTTTAAATACTATGTTTAAGGACATTGAGTGCTGGCACTTTTCTTCTAAATAATAAATAGCCTTGATAATTAATTATGAGGGTGCTTATACATTATTTCCAGCATGCAAAGTCCATGATCGCATTCTTAATTCACAAAGGAGGAGGTAATGTTGTTATAACTAAAATATATATAATTCTGATTCTAATTATTCAACGAAATGGTAAAGGAATCAATATTCACATTATCTCTAGATATTGAGAAAAAAGAAATACACCCATTTTAAAATATAGGAAAAACCTAAGTAATGTGCAAATAATGTGGGATAGATAATTATAAACACAATGTATACAAATTGAAAAACTAAAACCTAAAAATGCACAATGCTCTCAATTGTTCACATCATAGAGTTTATTTAAAAAATCTACTTCTAGGGTGGTTGTGGTGGCTCATGCATTTAATCCTGACATTTTAAGGGCCAAGGCAGACAAATTGCTTGAGCCCATGAGTTCCAGACTGGACTGGGCAACATGAGGAAAGCTTGTCCCGACATAAATACAAAAAATTATCTGAGCATAGTAATGCGGGCCTGTAGCACCATCTTCTGCTACTCAGGAGGCTGATGTGGGAGATGGAGGTTGAAGTAAGCCAGGATGGCGCCACTGCACTCTAGCCTGGGTAACATAAGCGAGTCCCCATCTCAAAAAAAAAAAAAAAAAAAATTCTACTTGCTAGAGTAAAATAATTTTCTATAAATCCGTACTTGAATTTTTAAAGTTTTGAATAAAAGAAAACAAAAAGTTCTAATTAGAGTGAAAAGATCTAATACACCTATAGAAAAAAATAATTTTAGAATTAAAAACACTTCCCCTGAAAAAGTGTGTGCTCTGCAGTCTGTACGTTGAGTATGTAAAGGTTTAACTAATTTGGGTTTTTTTTAGTGGTTGTTGTTCTTATAGTGTTGCTCTTGTTACCATTTTCTATTTTAATTATGATCACCAAGAAGTCACAGAAGCATTTCCAATGCACAAAAAAGGGAGAAGAGATTTCTTCTATTCATTAGTAGAAATATGTTTGTGGAATTGATGCTATAGGAGGAAATTGTTTGCTTTCCCCAAAATTGCAGATATTTATATTAGACATAACATAATTTTAGCCTTAAGAAAAGCATGAAGAAGCTAGGAAGAAGAGGCTGAGTATGGATATCGACTTCTTCTACCAAATGTATTTATTTTTCCTTTACAAGGTCTCACTCTGTCACTCAGTCTGGAGTGCAGTGGTGTGATCATGGCTCACTGCAGTCTGAACCTTCTGGATTCAAGCGATCCTCCCATCTTAGCCTTCCGATTAGCTAGGACTACATGCATCTGCCATAATGCTCGAGTAATTTTTTAAATTTTTGTATAGATGAGATCTCACTCTGTTACCCAGGCTGGTCCTGAACTCCTGAGTTCAAGTGATTCTTCCACCTCGGCCTCCCAAAGTGCTGAAATTATAGCCATGAGCCACTGTGCCCAACCTCCAAGGTAGATTTCTTATTTTCATGCTGTAATTTAAAAATGTGGTCTTCTTGTAGTAGTATATTTATGGATATAGAATTTTTCCAGTGCTTTTTGTTTGTTTGCTCATGTTGTCTAGGCAATTTTCACTATTTAAACAAATGAATAAAATTCACATATAATAAATTAATATTTATATATTAATACATTTATATTAAAATTTTTCTAATAATTTGAATTTTCTGCTATATTATACTTTGATTATTAAAAACATGGCATTTTTATTATTTTCTCAATTTCTAGGCAAGGTTAACCAAAAGAAGATGGGAAATAAAGGGTTTAACAGTAAAATCATTGTAGCTGAGGCAGGGAAAACAATCACTGTACAAGTACAAAATAAAATACTTTTAATAACTATTATTTTCTGTGCAATCATACATCAAGATATTGATTGATTATGTCAATTGGTTTTCCATATACTTACAAATAATTTGAATTGTTAATTTTATTTTAGAATATACTGACTTTTTCCCAATTAGTTTCAATTTGTGCAAACAGAGGTTATGTAACAAAGAGAAGGGCCTCTGTACTTAATATCCAGTTTAAAGAACTTCTTTAATCCCAATATTGTTCTCCAGGTGTCAGTGATATGGAAGAGGGCCAGGGAAGTGCTGGGTAGAGAAGGGCAGGTCCCTGGTGAGGACTCCATGCCCGGGCCTTGCCCATGGACCTAGGTGAGGACAGGTTCTCCTGCCTTCATGCCCAAATATTGCATTTTCCAAGACCACCCTGGCCCACCATGCCCCAATCTTGTGCCTTTAAAAACACTGAGACCCTAGTTGGCAGAGACACAAGGAGTTGGATGTTGAGAGGATGTTGAGGGGACCATGCTGGTAGAAGAGCACACCGGACAGATGCCAGCACGGTGGCAGGCCATCCACCTGTGGACTCACAGAGTTTGGCCAGAGAGGTAGGCGGAGAGCCCGGGTGGCTGAGCAGCTTGACTCCAGGGGAAAACCATCTCCTTCTGACTCCCCCATCTGCTGAGAGCTACTTCCACTCAGTAAAACCTTGCACTCTTTCTCCAATCCCACATGTGATCTGATTCTTCTGGTACACCAAGGCAAGAACCCGGGATACACAAAGCCCTCTGTCCTTGTGACAAGGTAGAGGGTCTAATTGAGCTGGTTAACACAAGCTGCCCATAGATGGCAAAACTAAAAAAGCACATGGTAGTACACAGCCACTGGAGCTCCAGAAACTGTAAACATCCACTCCCAGATGCCGCTGCGGGGTCGCAGCCCCACAATCTGCCTGTCTGTATGCTCCCCTAGAGGTCTGAGCAGTGGGGCACTGAAGAAGCGAGCCACTTCCCCTGTTGCACGCCCTGAGGAGGGACAAGGGAACCTTTCCCGTTTCATCAGCAGGACATGATCTTTTATGGAAGCTGTAGGAGACAATACATTTTCTTGTCCTTTCCAGTTTCTAGAGGTCACTCAGATTCCTTGACTTGTGATACCGTCCCTTTATCTTCAAAGCCAGACACATTGCATCTCTCACCCTTCTGTGGTCACATTTCCCCTCGCATTACAACAAGGAAATATTCTTAGCTTTTAAGGATACATGTGATTAGATTGCATGTTCAGAAAATTCTGGCTGTTCTCTCCATCTCCTGGCCCTTAACCCCAATCATCTACAATGTTCCTTTTGCATGTAACATATCACATTCAACGTGAAAATTCACAGGTTTCAGGGATTAGGGCATGGAAATCTTTTGGGAGCCTTTCTTCTGCATATCACAATTCACATGAAAAACATTGAGGCTGTTGATTTTTTAGTTTATTTTATTGTCTAATGCCAGAGTGGTAAATTACAACAAACACTATCCTATTTATATAAGAATAAATATTCAGAAATATTATGTCTAGATTACAAAATATACTGTCCACAGTGCTATTGAGTGATTCTGTAATTTTGCATACATATCTTAGCTCCTTGAGACTTGTATTCCCTACTGAAGAAAAAATGTATTACAAGTTCATTACCAGAGTGTACAATTAAAAAAAAATAAACTTGGATGTTTATTCTAATATTAAGATACAGTATTATGATTTATTTTGCATTTTACGTGTATCTGCGTACCTATGGACATTGAGAGAAGATAGAGTTTTATTTTATTTCTAATTATCTGTTGTTTATTTCTCATTTTGACAGCTGTGTTGTGTACTTTAGAAGCTATGAAGGGTTTAATATACAGCATTTTCTCCTTAGTTATTTTTAAGAAAAGAGAGTTATAGCATCGTAAGTTCTTGTTGTGATTTCACTGTGTTCCCACCCAAATCTCATCTTAAATTGTAGCTCCCATAATTCCCACGTGTTGTGGGAGGGACCTGGTGGGAGATAATTGAATCATGGGGATGGTTTCCCCCATACTATTCTCATGGTACTGAGTAAATCTCACGAGGTCTGATGATTTTATAAAGGGTTTCCCCTGTCGTTGACTCTCAGGCTCTCATTTGTCTCTTGCCTGCTGCTACGTAAGAAGTGCCTTTCACCTTCCATCATGACTGTAAGGCCTCGTCAACCATGTGGAACTGTGTTTATTAAATTTGTTTTTCTTTATAAATTACCCAGTCTTGGGTATGTCTTTATCAACAGCAGTAAAACAGACTAATACAGACCTGAAAGTGATTAAAAATGCAAGAATGCAAGGATTGGCTATTCTAAAATACTAGATTTATATAATTTAAACAAAAAGGAAAAATTATTTAATGAAAAACAGGATACAAATTTCATATCCTACAGTTTTATTTTACAGGATTACTCTGATAGGTGATTAGAATAGTTACAAATATCCAGTAAATCAAGGTCGTTCTCTGCATTATAATTATTAAGTTAAAGGTAAAGAAATGATTTTTCAGATTCATGACAATATTAGTTGTTGATTTTTATAGTCTAAGATTTATGACCTTAAAACTGTATTCCATAATTGCCTTACAAAAAATTCACTATCAAGTCTTAATTTTGATTACCAGGTAAGTGCTTGCATATGCTCTTTCAATAACCAAACCTAAGTTAAACCACTACTAATGATGATGAGTACAGAAAATCCACATACCTTATGATGGTACTTAATAATTCTAAGTGCTTCAGAGACCTCTGATCTTCTAAAACGTAACATATAAATAATACAAGACATGAAGATAAGGCCAAACTGATGTTTATTAAATCTGTTTTTCTTTATAAATTACCCAGTCTTGGGTATATCTTTATTAGCAGCATTAAAACAGACTAATACAGACCTGAACGTGATTAAAAATGCAAGAATGCATTTACAAAAATGCATATATAAATCTAATTCTAATTTTAAAGGATGGACAATTGAGTGAACTAGTTAAGAAATGTTATGTTTCAATATGTGGAGTTGGAAAAAGTCTGAATATTTTCTGAATATTCAGTATTTCTGAGTGTTACATGCAACATGTATTTTAGTTTTTTTTTTTTTTTTTTAATTTAAAGACTATATTACTGTGATATTTTGTTTTTGTTTTTGTTTTTTTCTTTCCTTAGCCTTGACCTGATACTTTAGTCAGTTTAAACTTTAAACACCAGTCAGGACTGGTGCAGTGACTCATACCTAACCTCAGCACTCTGGGAGGGGATTGTTTGAGCCCAGGAGTTCGAGACAAGCCTGGGCAACATGAGGAAACCCCATCTTTACAAAACATACAAAAATTAGCCAGGCATAGGTGGCACACACCTGTAATCCCAGCTACTCCAAGAGGCTGAGGTGGGAGAATTGCTTGATCCTGGGAGGTCAAGTGTTCAGTGAGCTGTGATCGCACCACTGCACTCCAGCCTGGGTGACAGTGTCTTAAAACGATACAAAAAAGGAATCCTAAGCATCAGAAATGGAAATTAGAAAGGTTTTATAATTTACTATTGATCTTTAGATAAAACAAAAACAAAAACAAAAATTGAAAGCCCAGGACCACCAGAAGGAAACAAAAAGATGATTCTTTTCCACAGCTACATTTCCGATCTGGGTGTTGGCATTGGTAAGTAGAATATAATAGTATATACACTTAATTGAAATTTGTATGATGTTCATATTTTGAATTATATTTCGTTAACTTACAAATTTAGCATATATTAAAATGTCCTATTTTATTTACAGTTATCTAAAATGCTGTTATAAGTATTTCCAAAAACAAATAGTGTGTTTATTCAAAAATGCTTTATTATCTACTAACAACTGTGATTTGAATAGCACTACTTACTAACGGTATGCTGCAAACAAGTTATCTTGCTTCCTTGAGCCTCAGATGCTCATCTTCAAAACTGAAGACACTTTTGAGGAGAAAGTGTGAAAGGACAATCACATCTACAAAATAGTCCAAAATGTTTGCTACTTTTGTACTTAAAATTTAGTACAGGCTCCATTAAATTTTTTTTGTCAACATTTTTCAAATTTCAGTTAAAAAATTTATATATATAGAAAAGATAAATTCTCAAACCATATAGAGCAGTTTGTATTTAATTTTTTAAAGTATCTTCTCCAGTAGCCGTAATTAGGTTCCCTAAATTCAGCCTCACTCTAAAAATAACTAAAAATAATTATATATATTTAGTAAGAATAAAATAAAGTGGACTTTCAAGTTTTCATGAACAGAGTTCATTTTAGCAATGTTTTTAGTCCCCCCCCCCCTTGTTTTTTCATTTGGCAATATAACTTGAGTATTTCATACAGGAAAAATGTACATTTCATATTTTATAACTTGTCTATCCTGAAACTTCTAAAACATCCTCTCCAATTCTCTCTTTGAAGTATTGACCATGTTTCCTGTTTCCCTCATAAAATAGAAGTACCAACAGGAGATTTTCCATAAAATGTTACCTACTAACATATTTTCATTGTCTGTATTAATATATTTTACCATCCATCTTACTACTATTCTTTTATTTAACAAATATTTATTGTGTACCTGCTAAACATCTGGCTCCACGTTAGACAAAGACTGTATGCTCAATGAAGAAACAAAATAAAATGAAGCTCCTACACAAATGAGGATGTATATTGTTGAATATTGCATGCTCTTTTCTCACTAAGGTCAACTCTACCACTTGTGCTCTAGGTTGCATCACTTTTTCCTCCTCAAAGAAGTCTCCTATGATGTTATTTCTTCCATCAAAAATATATTTTTATCAAACTACCCATTCCTGTTACACACTCTCCTCCTTATGTTTTTAGTTTTCCTTTACAGGAATGTCCTTTGAAAAAAAAGTAGTGTAATTTATTATCTTCAGTCCCCTCCACCTTCATTCTCTATTGATCCCAGTCCAATCAGGCTTTCACTCATATTGCCCCACCACAAATGATCTTTGCAAATCACAAAAGATCTTCACATAGGTAAATCCAATGGTCATGCCTCTGACTGTGCATTTATTGCCATGTCAGTAGCATTTTCTGTTGTTCATTCCTTCATTTTTTGGAAAACAAAACAGTTAATAGTGAATATTTTTTAGGATATTTTACTCTTCTGCCTTCCTTCTTACCTCATTACAAGATTTTTAATCATAACTTTTGTTTGATTCACCTTATGTATTTTGCCTCTTAAATTTGAAGTACCCTACTTGGTCCTAGTCTCTATCTATAGTCACTCTCTGGGTGATCCCACCAAATCTTTCTTCTTATGATTCCACCCAGAACTCTGTACTGAACTCTAGATTCGGATATTCAACCACATACTTCACATGGCAACATGGAATATTCATCTCAATTTTAGAACATGCACAGTGGAATTTTTGTTCTCTTCCAACCCAACATAATTTTTCCATAGTTTTCTTTATTCCAAGTAATGGACACTGCGTCCTTTCTATTGTTTAGGTTTAAAACTTTGCTGTCATTCTTGTCTTTTTTTTATTTTCTCTTTTTATTTATTTAATTTTTTTTTAGACAGAACCTCACTCTTACCCAGGCTGGAGTGCAGTGGCACAAGCTTGACTCACTGCAACTTCCAGTTCCTGAGTTCAAAAGATTCTTGTGCCTCAACCTCCGGAGTGACTGGGACTACAGGCCTGTGCCACCACGCCCAGCTAATTTTGTGGTATTTCTAGTAGAGATGGGTTTTCACCATGTTGGCCAGGCTGGTCTCAAACTCCTGACCTCAAGTGATCCACCTGCCTTGGCCTTCTAATTTGTCATTCTTGATCTCTCGTTCTTCATGTCTGATTCCAAATTTTCAGAATATGTCCATTATTAATACAGTTTCACCAGCTCGATTATTACTATTCTAATCCATTATATTATATTTAATGTTTCTATTATACAATTAGGGTAAAAGCCAAACCTTTTTAATATTTGTACCATATAAGGTGGTAGTGTGATTTTGCTATTTTATTTGGAAATTAAGTATGGTTGTAAAAGGTATGGATTAGCCAAGTGGACAAGTAATAGACAGTAGTGATTCTGTAGTGGGTAAATCTGATGAAACTGAGAGTATGACATCCAGAATTTCCTTCCAAATAGTCTCCAGTTAAAAATGACCAATAGAGGAATTTCCATTAGATTTGGAAGGTAGAAGTGAAGCAACAACCATCACTTTCTGAAGGACACCTCATTTAGGTATAGTGAATGACAGATGCAAAGGTGTTAAAGAACTTTATTGTCTCCTCCCAGGTTACTTTTTGTTATCTCTGATCAATGTTTCATTCTTTTTCTGGACTACTGGCTCTAAGGAACAACAATCTCTTGGTTCTTATCATGAGCTGTAGAGACAACATTCTATACATCTCTGTTAATTATTTTGCAATTCTACACTGACAGTTGGATAGGCCTTGCTTGCCACATTTTCAAACCTGGACTTGTCCACATATTTATAATCTTAACTCAAACTGACTTATCAAAAACCAACTGAAACTTACTTATATTATTTTGAGTTTTCAGTAGTGCTTATTATTATTTTAAATACATATCCTGAAAAATCAATTTAAGTTTTTTCTTCAGCATTTTGCCACATGTAATACTCTTTCCAATGCAAAGGTCCTGTTTATATTTACACAACTTATTGTGTGTGTGTGAGAGAGAGAGAGAGCGAGTGTGTGTGTGAGAGAGAGAGAGACAGAGAGAGAGAGAGATTTGCGTATTGATTTTTAATTTGATTTCTATCTTGTAGTGAATTTTTCTCTGATTTGCTTGTGGCTAACAGGTATAACTTTATTCTTCACAAAGATAAGTGTATTTTTAAATTCCTAAAATGTTATTATACTTATTATCCATATCAATGTTACCCATGAATAAATAAATATTTTTTCTTTCTTCTCATAGTGGAGAAAAATTATTAAAACTCAACAGAAATTTCTTTTGAACTCTTTAATGAAATAACCCAACAAAATAATTGTATTATTTTAAAATTATTATTTTAAAATTGTTTGAAAATAAGACATTCAAAATGTTTCAATAAGGCCAGACATGGTGGCTGGCACCTGTAATCTCAGGACTTTGGGAAGCTGAGCTAGGAGAATCGCTTGGGACCAAGAATTCAACCCCTGCCTGGGCAATGCAGTGAGATCCTGCCACTATAAAAAAAACTTTAAAAAATGAACTGGGTATTGTGGTGCCTACCTATAATTCCAGCCACTTGGGAGGCTGAGGTGGGAGAATTGCTTGTGCCCAGGAGTTTGACTGTAGCAAGCTATGACGTGCCACTGTACTCCAGTCTGGGGGACAGGAAGACTATGTCTCTAAACATGAACAAACAAAATTTCATATCTCATATTTTTATTTAATGTTTTTAATTATTTTATTTATTTATTTATTTTTTGAAATGGAGTTTGCTCTTGTTGCCCAGACTGGAGAGTGATGGCGTGATCTCCGCTCACTGCAACCTTTGCCTCCGGGATTCAAGCCATTCTCCTCCCTCAGCCTCCCGAGTAGCTGGGATTACAGGCATGCGCCACTGTGCCTGGCTAATTTTGTATTTTTAGTAGAGGCGGGGTTTCTCCATGTTGGTCAGGCTGGTCTCGAATTCCCGACCTCAGGTGATCCGCCTGCCTCGGCCTCCCAAAGTGCTGGGATTACAGGCATGAGGCACTGCGCCCGGCCTTATTTAAGTTTTTTAAAAGGTTCTGAGATAAATATATATCAGGTAACCCCACGATTTTGATCTTTCACATAAAAATATTCTTATAAAATTTTGATGCACATCTATACAGTATTGAATGAAAAAACTGATAAATTAGAATCTCATGGATCTAATAGGGGAATTCATTTTAGTTGAATAGCTGCAGTCTTTCTATTACAGCTTGGATAGTTTTTAAAAAAAGACTCAGAAATCTGTAGAGTAATGGTAATAAAATAAATTTATTGGTAAATACTTTCAACATATGCTATAAATGATATGAATGTGTATGTGTATGTATTTATAAATATGCACACAAATATATGTATGTAAGTATACATTCACACATACACACTTTTTTTTTTTTTAATTTGCCAGATCTATCCTAAACCAGCTTCTCCAAATGTATATTTCAGGGAGCAGAAAGGCAAATGTAATATCTCAAGCTCTTGTATACAATATTTTCAAGTCCATGGATCATAGTCTTATAATGAAACTAGTGAAAGCCCTCAAAACTTTATGACACAATTTTTTATTGCATTTTATAAAATACTTTTCCGAATTTACAGACTGTGATCATATTTGTTTTCTATTTTAAATCACTTTAATTGTTCCTTAAGCAGTATATAATAACTTTGTGAAATGGAGTTCCTATAGTAATAAAAAGAAAATTCTAGGGCTTTTAAACAATTAATAAAGTTGTAATGGTGAATTTTCAAGCTAACAGTGTTTTTTAGCCTATATTATATCATGCTAACACAAAAGCTTAATTTCAGTATAATTGTTTCATTCATATTAGCACAATGCCACAAAAATAACTACACTATTATTCTAGGAATGCAAAAGAGGCAAGGATATCTCTTAGCCACCATTTCAATAACCACCGTTTTACCAACTATGATAAATCTCTAGAAAATATGAGTCTATCTAGGAAGGTTTTATAAATTTTAAGATGCACTTTAATTGATCAATAAAATATATATATTTTTTGTTTTTGTCTTAGAATAAACATTTGTAGGAAGATACCTAATATAAAAGAAGGTTACAACTGGCTTAGGTCTACTTCAACACATTATAGTGTTTGAAGCTTAGTGCTTTAAAGAGACAAAGATAAATTCTCCCATTCTTAAGCTACTGAAACTCTCTCATCTTCCAAATAATGCTGTTCATATTTATGGATCACTAACTATGTTAAGTGGTTTTTATTATATAATTAATATTTATAACAATGATATAGGCTATTTTTAATATAAGTATCCATTTTAATATGAGAAATTGAAGGACAGAGATGTCAATAATTTTCTCCAGATCATACATAGCCAAGACAAGATTTCATGCATAGAAAGTTGACAACTATGGTCCCTTGTCCATGAAGCTGAATCACTTACACTGCCAGATAGCTATCCTGGAGTCCATTCTCAAGTGATTGTACTCTTTTAGAAAGATTATAATTCAAACTGTGCCTGCGTTTACTTGACAGCTAATACAGTCTCATATTGGCAGATGACTTTTATGCATCTCTTACATGTCAATTAAACTGCAAACGTCTTCAGGGTGTATGTTCTTTCAATTCAAACAAAATGACCAGAAGAGTGCTTTGTTTTTCTTTGATTTTTTTTTTTAAAATGTTTGTTGATAGCACATAAGAGGCATGTAAAAGAACTCTCAAAAATTAATGTACAAATTACATGTGCTATAGAGTGATAAGATCTTATAGTAGTTGGTTATCATTAAATAAGACAGCCTGAGACCTTCTCAAAAACCCTGAGCAGCATGTAGTGTCAAGTTATAGAAATGCAACTCAGTGAAATCCTGCACTCCACATATGATTTACTTTGAATAGATAAAATCCTACCTATCATATCGCAGCTCAGATTATTATTTATTAGAATTATGAAATTTTATAACTTAAATTCAAAGAGGACCATGACTATGAATGTCACTAAAGACTTTATCAAAAGTTTCAAGATTCCATAAGCGATAGATCTTTAGCTAGATGATTTTAACTCTTGTTGTTATTAGCTGTGGACAAAATGATACTTTCTTTATGTTCAGAATACACATGTTAATTAATTTAAAAATTTGTCCCCCATGGCAATTATGTAGCATTTGTATTTCATAAAAGTAGTCTAAAGCACTTATTTATTTATTTATTTTATTTTTTATTTCTAGAGACAGCCTTACCCTGTCATCCAGCTGGAGTGCAGTGGCATGATCACCGCTCACTGTAGCCTCAAACTCCTGAGCTCAAGCCACCCTCCCTAAAGTTCTTCTTTAAAATAAGCAGCTTCACCCTTTAGCTGGAGCTGCAAGGAAAGAAAATTAAAAATAAATAAAATAAGCTGTTTCTTTGTTGAGTCTCAAAGACTCATCACATAGGGTTTACTTGGTTGCTTTCTACATTCTAGAGAAATTACTGAATAAATAATTTCCTACCGGGGGTTGAAAATTAAAGGTGTAAAATGAAGAGAAATAGTGTTTGAGTATGAAAACAAGGAGAAAAAAGTGTAGGGAAACATTGATTCCACTGTATCCTTGGATTAAAAAAATACGACACAAAAACCAAACTTACCTGTACTTTTCTACTTCTTTTCCATCAATATTCGCAGAATAAATGTGTATCAATCACTTTAAGCTGCTGATAAAAATGGATGTATGCTATGATCACATCCTCATTGTGTCCAGCAAACTTCTTTCCCTAAGTTTTTCTAATAAAGAACATTTTGATTCTATCTTTTTATTTTGACATTGGTCAATTGTTATGGTTTATTCAATCTTGCTGAATTTTAGTTATTCTTACCAAGGCTAGAGTGACTACACTGGAAGAGATGGTGGTTATGATCATTCAGTTTTTTTTTTTTTTTTTCTTTTTTCAAGAGTATATAGTTCACAAGCAAACAAGTGGTTTAGATTAGGTCATGGAAGTGGTGTTCCTGTCTGCTTCAGGGAAACTACAGCTTTTATTTCAGGCAGTTACTTATTCATTTATTTATTGCTTCATTCAAAATTGATTCAATGCCTACTGGGGACAGTACAGAATAATGTAAAGTCCTTGTATTTTAGAGTACAGACAGAACTTGACTAAAATCCTGCTACTAACTAGCTACCCGACTTCATAAATGCCACATAAACATTCTCATTTTCGTTCCTCATCCTGTAGAAATGACTTCAATTGACAGACGTCAACTTCATTTATTTTTCTCCAGCATCCAATGAGAAAAGCGTGGATGAATAAACATGAAACATTTGAAGTGATGCACACTAATACACAATGCACACCAATTATAGGGTCACGTCTAAATTGTTGCAGCAGTAAATTGTTGCTTGTGTGTGTGTGTGTGTGTTTGCTTGACACCTTTATTTATTGACGAAGTTGATTGCATCATTATTTTCTCCTAGAGAATCATGTCTTCCTCACTTTTAGGTCATGTGCTTTGGCTTATGTTCCAACTCTAGCTTAGATTATATGTCCCTAAGGCTGGTCAACAAGCTCCCCAAATTTCTGTTGTGGATCCCCTCTTCTCTAAACAGTGAAGCCTGGGTTTCATGGAGAAATTTTCATGAGCCATACCAGTCTTACTGATCCAGAAGAGGAGCCTGATCCAAGTGTAATGTCCTGTCAATTAATGCTGTGTCAATAAATTTAAAAAGAAATAAGATACACATGTCATCCTCACCCTTCTATGAAACTGCCCCAGCAGAAGATATATTAATAATTTTCCTTCAAATATTTTGAATTTAGTTTTCTGGCCATTTGATATAGTTTGGACATTTGCCCCTTCCAAAGCTTATGTTGAAATTGATCTCCAATGTTGGGGGTGAGCCTAGTGGGTGGTGTTTGGCTCACGAGAGCAGGTGTCTCATGAACAGCTTCATGCCATCCTAGGGATAATGAGTGAATTCTCACTATATCAATTCCCATGAGATCTGATTGCGAAAAAGAGGCTGATACTTTCCCTCTCCTTTTGTTCCTCTCACCATGTGATGCCTGCATCCCTTCCCTTTCTACCAGGAATGGAAGTTTCCTGAGCCCTCGCCAGAAACAAATGCTGGTGCCATGCTTCTCTTGAAAAGTCTACAGAACAATGAGCCTAATAAGCCTATTTTTAAAATAAATTATCCAGCCTCATGTATTCCTTTATAGCAATGGAAAACAGACTAAAGCACTATTGTAATCAAAGTCATCCTGAATTACGTAGAAAAAAATCTGCAGAACTAATTTAGATTTTCTTATATTTTTAAAAGAAAAATTGGTTGAGTTTACATACTGCATTCCAAATATATACATTACTATTATACTTCAATAAATAAAAATATTTTTACATTGCTAGATACTTGCATTACGTGTTGATTGGACGTAGTATGTAGTAGATCCTATCCTACATGACATCAAGTAAAATTTCCTTGAATTTGTCAGATTACAATTATATTTGTTGCCTTGTTACTCATGTATACTTTATTACAATTTTATTCTTAGTAATTTCTCCAAAACATTTTTGTCATTTGATATATCTCCCAACCAACCTACCAAATACCACTTTCCCATCAATAATTTTTAGTGAGTAGAGAAAAATTAACTTAGATATTATTCTAGAGTTTTGTATTTATTAATAGAACTCTGTTTTACAACTGTCCTGTTTAATATAAACAGACTGTTGATTGTGTTCTGTTAAAAGATAACTCTTTGCACTGTTGATGAATTATCACTAATCGAGAACAACAAAAAAGGGGGAACCCTCTCTATATACACACCTAGGTCCCTTTAAAACTAACAAAAGAAAGAAAAGAAAAAAAATCACTTGTAGTTGTCACTATCAAACATTCATGGTTCCCTTCATAACTAGTCTTTTGTATTGCTTCAATTATGTCCCTTACTAGTGGTGACAGCCCAGCTACAATTGAGCATTTCTGTGGAAATTTTATCTTTACTTCTGAATATGGAAACCAAATAGGCTACTGTTAGATTTCCTTAGATCTGAGTATTTCAGAATATAATGTATGTGTAACAATAACATTTTTTTTCCAAATCCGCAGTACATAACATTTTGTAGAAGTACATATTGTGCTATGCTAGTTGCTTTTTAAAGGTAGTAACATTTTCAAATTATTTAGGTATTGAAGAGTAAGATATTTCTCAACCAACTCTACTAGAACATTCAGTGAACTTTTCTCCCAGTGTTAAAATGTTAACATATTTTCACATTTTATCTCAAAAATTATTTTTAAATGGCTGTATTTTTTCTATGTAAGATTAGAGTTCGGGCAGTTTTATACAATTCTTGAGGTTGCATTTTGCTATATTTAATAAAAGTGTTTTTATGAACTAAGTCTTATTGATCCTATATATTATACATAAAATCTTAATTATTTGCTTGCAATTTCTCTTTATAATCTTTTCAGATTATACTCAGTTATAAAATAGAAGTGTAACATTTTTAAAATATTTTATAAGTGTTTAACTTGTGTTTGTGACTATTGCCAGGCTTTTTTCAGCTGGTCACCAGATCTTGGGACTCATCATCATATCTGTCACCATTTGCTGACATAAAATAGAATCAAAGTAATTGTGTTACCTGCCCAAGGTCACGTAACTTGTGTAACTGGAATTCTTAACAATAAACAAGTTGTGGTCTATAATTTTAATACAACTGCATACTTTGAAAGCCATTCTGCCTTTAAAGCCACTCAATAAATTAGCTTGCCTTAGCAACAGGCTATTGGATATTTCCACTGCGTTTCTGGTCACTCGTAGGCACTACAATATTACTTCAGTAACTATAAAGTCCAGTCGTATACAACATTCAAACTTTGGAACTTGGTTTAGAATTGATACTGCACTCCTATCTAAGCATGGGTATAAGCTGATTTTTCTTTCATTTTCTGCTTAGTGTTTCATATTTCTCTAGCTCATAGACTCTCGAGTTCTTACCTTTTCACTGTTGGAGCAAAAAGGGAAGAGAAGAATAACGTTTAACAAAGTTCTTTTTTTTGCCTGGTAATGCCCACATCTGATATTTAACTATCCGGACTTGACAGGAATTTAGGCTTATTCCTTCTTTCACAAATCACTCATGGAGTTTGCAGGATCTCCCTCCACTTCCTCCCTCCCTAGCTGGGAACTCTCATCAACAGAACCCTTGTAGTGGTGAAACAGTATCATTGCATTTTGTCTTACTCCTCTGCTCAGCCTTGAGAAACCTGTCTTTGAGCATAGCATATGCAAGTGACCAGTATTAGATTCACCAAAAACAAGTATGCATTCGTTTCACCAAAAGAATCTGGGAGTGTAGCTACATTCTAAATATCAACCTTCTATTCTAACGTCCTATGCTGATTCTTCCAACTTCTCTTTACAGATAACACAGACGTGACACAGAGTTTGACCTCCTAGATTTCTCCAAATTTCATGGGACACATATTAAATTATTAGCACTATTTTAAAAATATCTCTCTGACTTGAAATAATAAACAACAATTTTACTTTTTTTCTTTGGGATAGGTGAAGGGATGTATTGCAGTCAGAAAGCTTCCTGCTAGCATCATTCACTGAATGAAAGATTTCTCGAATCTCAAACCTGACTCTTAATCTCTCAAGACGTGAAGTTTTTAAGAATCCTAATACTGTTTTATTTATGTCTTTTTTCAAGTCTTACTATATATTCTGCATTACAACTCATTTTTGGTACACATTACCATAAATGTCAGATTTTAAATGTCTATTACAGCAAATAAATGACAAATGACATTTAAACTGATTCTCAGTATTGAACCCTCCCACTATGTATTTATAACAGTCATTTATCTCCAGAATTCTATGGGTATGTCAAAATGACACCAAAGTAATATTAGAATAATAAGTGTTATTTATATCCCTTTGAATATGGCTCTTAGCCTATAAAGCCTGTGGGAAAAGGGGGCATTCAGGAGGTATCATTTTTGCCAGTCTCTCCCTAGTTTACATCCTCATACACAGAAACAAAACAAAACAGAACTTCACAATTTTTACTTATATTAGGTAAATTTTAAGGAACTATATTTCTTCCCATTAACGCTTTCAGTAAATATACATTGATCACTGAAAACGAATTTGCTCTCTGAGGCGTTATTGTGATGAAATAATAGTTTACTTTTAGGTCCTGACCTAGAGGAAGTTACAATTCAGTTGGATACCTACCTTTTTGTTGAACTATTCACAGAATAAAACTAATGTTGGTATACTATTGATGAGAATAATATCAAAACAACAAAACTATGTTTCATACATTAATAAATTAAATATAGTTGACTCTTCTGCTTATAAACCTACAGCTTTGTGTTTCAAAGTCCTTGAACTTGTAACTGTTTTTAAGAAAAGCTAGGTTTTGATGATTTGATAAAACCAACTTTCATGATACCTTATTTATCTAACATCTAAGCAATTAGAACGGTCACTAGCTAATCAAACTCCTTTTTTCTTTGTGCCTCTTCTGTAAACTATATTTAGTCAGAGGGAAGGAATAAAATACCATGATAAATATGTACTATTAAAGGGATAGACACCATAAGACAGAAAGATATATGGCAATATGAATGAGGAAGGAGACGGTGACAAAAGAAATAAATGACACATGTAGCTTAGACACCTGAGTAGAGACAGTTTCTATGAAGATGAAAGACAGGAAAATTAAAACTAGAAGAGAAAGGAAAAAAAAAAAGATTACTAGAAAATGATATAGACCTCCTAGGCATGGTTTCAAAAGCTCACTGAGATAAGAAAAAGGCTTTAAAAGGATAGATAATTAATCACTGGGATTTCAATTAGCTAATATTGACTGGGATGGCAATTATGGCATTGATAAGAAAGGGCTTCTTTTCCTGGAGGTAACACAGGCTGTTTCCTGACATATAAAGTGAACAATCCACAAGAAGCCTAGGCTATTATACACTTCATCCTAATGTGGCTGGGAAATGAGACAAGGATGAAAAATAAGATAGTGGTAGAGAGTCATCTAAAGTCTAGTGATCACAATGTCATCAGAATGTCAATGCCCTTGAGGTTGTATGCGACAGAACAGAACAAAAGCATAGGCTTGGGTAAATAAATACAATAGGCCATTAGGATATGTGTACTAAGTTTTTTGAAAGTTGATTAAAATCAATTTCAGCTTCAGTAAATTTATGGAAAAAGATAATTTTAATAGCATATAGTACACTGACTTTCTTATTATAGAAAGCCCTTTTCTTGTTCTGAAAGTAAATGTAGTAGTCCTATTTTCTATATTTTTTGAGGATTTTGGAGAAACAAAGCAGCCCCAATATTTTTCCTTAAGGGACTAGCCTATCAGGATGTCTATTTCAGCTTCCTGCTGGTTGATGTGTTTGAATTGCTTTAAAGTTGCTCTTTATATATTACCTGAAAGTACTAGGGTACAAGTCTAATAACATATGTGATTAATAAAAACAGAGAGGTATATTAAGGAAAGAGGCTAATGATATTATATTAATGCTTTGCCATTTTCAAAAGCAAAGCAGCTTCAAATGTATTTTAATTTCAAAGAAAAAACGTAAAAACAACTGGAAACTTTAAGTTGTGAACATAAACTTTTCCAACCATCTCTTCTGAGGAACAAAACAGTGCTCCATTGAAATGAATTCAAAAATAGAAATTTAGAATTCACTTTTTCATGTTTGAAATTGGATAAAATAAAAAGAATATGTGCTGGTAATTGTATCCCAAATTTAACATACCATGTATGATGTCAATATATTTAACATATAATAAATAATATATAATACATGCATAATTTAGGCTCTATGGTAGAATAATGCTTAAACACATAACACACAATTATTTTTTGCGTTATCTTTAAACAATACATTCAATACGTTTATCAATCAGGGCCCCATTAGAAAACAGATGGTGCACTCAAATTACTATATTTTAAGGATTTAGTACAGTAAAGGTTAGCAGTACAGTGAAGTTATTACCATCCCTGTATCCTAAGAGACCAGGGGAAGGAGAAGTTATAGGTATATGGAATAAACATCATAAGTGATCCTTTTGGAGGGACCTAGCCAGCCAGAGATGAAAGGAGCCAAGGAAACAAATACTCTGACCTTACTCACTTCTCTTATTCTGAACATCTGCTTGGTTCCTATTGCTATAATTCATCAGAAAGCAGGAGTGCTCAGGAGCCATTGTTGTAGTACATAGTATATATGTGTCACCTATGACATAGAACAGTGATATCCTTTAAAAATATGTGCCCCCCCCCCAATCTCATATCAAACTGTTATCCCAAGTATTGGAGAAGGGATCTGGCGGGAGGTGACTGGATCATATGGATGGATTTTCTTCTTGCTGTTCTCATGCTATTGAGTGAGTTCTCACAGATCTGGGTGTTTAAAAGTGTGTAGCACCTCCCCCTTCACTCTCTCTCTCCTGCTGTGCCATGTGAGGACATTGCCTGCTTCGCTTTCACCTTCTACCATGACTGTAAGTTTCCTGAGGCTTCCCCAGCCATGTTTCCTGTACAGTCTGAAGAACTGTGAGTAGATTAAGCCTATTTTTTCATAAATTATCCAGTCTCAGGTAGTTTTTTATAGCAACGAGAGAATGGAGAGAATGGATTAATACAAGCAGGATGAGTCAGAGTAGATAGGAATCTGTAGGAGCAAATAAAAGGCATTCAACCCAATGTGCAAAATCATGCAGTAAAGGCATACTCAGGTATAAATTCTTAACGTTTTACTTTATTTATTGAGACAATTGTGGGATTTGAATACGTATTGTTTTATAATTTTCTGGCTCTAATTTTGACTGTTGTTATTCACACACACACCCCCCACCCCCACACACACACATATACATAGCATGTGACCAATCATATTTTCAGAAAAGAGAGAAAAACAAAAAACAATTATTTATTAAAATCTGTATCTTTTTCAGTCACAGTAGCACGTTGTACAGCCTTGAAATTTTAAAAAGTTGTGTAAAGATAAACTGGATTTAAATTTTTGTCAGCTGCTAGATGTGAATTTTATACAAATTTACTGTAAACCAAGTTATCAATTTCTATCTCAAAGACTTGTTAGTATAACTGAGTACCCTATTTTTTAAGAAAATATTTTAATTTTTTTCTCTCTTCTTCTCTCTTTACTCCTTCTCCCCACTTCCTACTTAGCTCTTTAGAAATGCAATTATGTATAGCCTTTTACCTCCTCTTCCCCAGGCACTCCCTACAGGGCAATTTCATCTATGTGCTTAGCACCTCCAGAGCTAAACTCTTACCCACCAGAAGGTTGCCTTGAGAGGTAACAGTGAATTTACAACCCAAAGTATGCCCGGCTACAATTTTTGACCACTTTTAAAACCTGATTTTGCCCATGAAGACACTGACCCAACTGTCAAGTAGGTAAGGCACCCAAGCTCGTACGAGGACACTTCACTTGCACATTTTGTCCCCTGACTTTTAAAAGTGCCTGCTTTCTACTCCAAAAGTAAAACGGTACCCTTAACGCAGAAAGCCTGCACTTCTTCCCCTAGGCCAGCTTTAGAATAAAAAGTCATTTTCTTTATACCAGACCTTGCTCTTGTCAATTGAACTCTGCAAGTGGTGAATGACTGAACCTGCCTTTTGGCTACATTAAAAAGAGCTGATGAGAAAATATATTTATACTCATTTTCTCAATATTTGTCTTGAGGCCACTGACACTACCTTAGAGAGAAGAAACTCTTCATCTTTCATGCATGAATTATATGTGAAAATGACCCCTTTTTAGGAACAGTGCATTAACCCATGTTACTTACAGTCTGAAGTACTTGTCTCATCTGTGTCAACTTCCATCACCATTTCAACAAGCCCTGAGGAAAGATGTTTGACCTAAAAGTTGATGGTTATCCCTGTAATATATGAAAATCAGTTTTCTTGGGTTTGGTCTTAGTTGCAATTGTTAGTAGAGCATTAAACCACTCCCTGGGATTGTATGACTACCTAGTACATTAGCTATCACAACAATTCTAGGAACTGATTTACATTATCCCCAGATACTTATAAAAGGGCAGAAAACGTTCCAGGGTCAGGCAGGTGGTACATCAGATTTGCCTGATAAACAAACCTGGGTCCTCTCTATTTGATCATGCTATTAGATTTTTTAAAGTAACTAAATAAAAGCAAAAACAAAAACAAAACCCCAAGCATCATAATGAAATAGTACTTCTAACACAAACTTGAGGTTTTAATACAATCATCTTATTTACAAATGCCCTACTCAACTCAGTAACATAGGATATAAAATATTACATACAATATTAAAGTTAGCATGGCAAATAAATGACATGATTGTTTTTTAAATTTTAATTAACATAAGCAAATAACTATACTAACATTCTACACCTATGCTTGAAACATTGCTATTTATCAGTTGTCAAGTATTCAAGAATAAATTATCAATTAACTTACTTATAGTACTACTGATAAGAATATCTGATAGAGATTGACATTTTATTTGGTCTGGAGCCTATACCAGATGATTATAGCCATCCTTTCCTTTAATATACATGAAAGCAATGAAACTTAGATATTATCATTCTCACTCTGCATACATGAAAACTGAATCATAAAGAGATTAAGTACATCCTCCTGATAGCCCAGTTGGAAAGAGGGAGTTGAGATCTAAACATAGGCTCTCGGACTCTCAATCTCTTACTTTTTACCCCACACCATCATGGTGTAAAACCATTTACTTTCTTGGTTTTATCATTGTGTTCCATTGCTCTACTTTTGTTGAGGTCCTTATTGTTTTTGTGATTTTTTTTTTTTTTTTTTTTTTTTTTTTTTTTTTTTTTTTATGTTTTGGCAGTCTCCCTCATAATGACTGTTTTCACTACCAAGGTAATTCTGCCAAGAGATCCCTCCATTATTCCCCAATATTCCCCTGAAGTTGATGTTTGAGGGGACATTAAACCTTCTGGATTTGGTTGTAGAATAGTCACCGGTAAGTGACCACAGGCACGTTTTGTACTACTCTCCTCCCTTGACTTTTATTATTCTCCTCTTTTCTAAAAATATAATTAATTAGTATTAATTATTTGACTCATTTTCAGGAGTTAAATTACTTTCGTTACACTCAAATGCCTTTATTTCTTCTTTTCTCTATTGACTATTTCCCTTAATGGATTAGAAAATCATTTCAGTTCAAATCCCAGTCTGTTATTTACCAGATGTATGAACTTTTTTGATGCTATTTTTTTTCTGTGTCTGAGTTTTTCCATGGAAGACAAAACAAAACAATAATGCCTACTTCTATCTGTCCTGTCTGGATCCAGGACACCCTGTTTCTTATCATTTTGGGATGGATACAGAGGAAATGTAATTTTGGATGACAGGAAAGAAAAGGTTCTAGTAGACTGTACTTTATATATATATATATATATATATATATATATATATATATATATATATATATGCCAGGTGTGGTGGCTCACACCTGTAATCCCAGCAGTTTGTGAGGCTGAGGTGGGCAGATCACGAGGTCAGGAGATCCAGACCATACTGGCTAACATGGTGAAACCCAATTGCTACTAAGACTACAAAAAAATAAAAAATAAAAAAAAATTAGCTGGGCGTGGTGACAGGTGCCTGTAATCCCAGATATTCAGGAGGTTGAGGCAGGAGAATGGCGTGAACCTGGGAGGTGGAGCTAGAAGTGAGCCAAGATCGAGCCACTGCACTGCAGCTTGAGCGACAGACTCCAGTCTGGGCCACAGACTCCATCCTGGGCTACAGAGCAAGACTATGCCTCAAAAAAAACAAAAAAACAAAAAAACAAAAAAAAAACAAAGAAACAAAAAAACTACCATGTATTTATTTTCATGAGTTCAAAGTGATTTTGTGATTATCTTTGTTGAGTTCCTCAGATAAACATGCGACTGGATACCTTACTGGGAAAATAAATAAAGTGTTTGTCATGTAAAAGCCTTAGACAGAATCATTTTTATTTAATTCAGGTAAGTACCAAGGCTAACTTTCTGGGGTTTTTTTCTTTTTTTCTTTTTTTTTTTTTTTTTTTTTAAGTGACAATCTTGAAATTAACTTCCAGGTTCAGAGAGAATCTGCATGATTAAAAAGAACAAAAGTATCACTTTTATCTTTGTTCAAAATCTCAATCTATGGCTTTCTCATTTTCTCAAAGCATGTTGTAAATAAAATAGTTTCTCCTGCAGTTATTAATCAGTTGTTTTTTGTGTAAACAGTTCCACAAACAAATTCACTAAGCCCTATTTAATAACTTCAGGAATTGTTTTTGTATGTTAAAAATCCAAATAAATATTAATATAATTCTATACTTACAAATTTATAAACAAATTGAAAATTCTAAAATTGCAGTGTGCTTTATAAACTGACCACAGGAAAGCACTAAGAATAATTGAAAAAAAAAAATACTGATGCTTGTGTCTATGTAAAAGTAAAGAAAATAAATCATTAAATTGCTTTGCTAGAGGAGTGAAATGTAGTGAAATGTAAATCCAAGGAGATGGAATTTTCATCACTACATTGTTTGGATTTCACCAAACAATGTCTTTCAGCAAAACTGTTCACCACAGACCAGTAATTACCCTTGAGGGCCTTTGGTGAGAATTGAATTTGCATTCAATAAGGCTGACACTGGGTCTGGAGGGTAAAGGAGTAAAGCTAGCTGTTTGCAAATTAAATTATGAGGATAAAATAAAGATGCTGGGCTTGTCACTCTGTCAGTTAAATAGGATGTTATTGAAGCGTTGTATAGGTAATGACTAAAACAGCTGTTCATCCTTCCCCTTTTGACTTGTTGAATTTATGGATGTAAAGATATAAAAAAAATTTTAAATTTGAGCTTAGATTTGTTTTTCTAGCAACAAAACAGTTTGAGTATATTCAGCAAAAGGCATTATCTTTATTAATACAAATATGTATTGTAAAAGCTTTACACAATATATAATCCAATTAATTCCTTAAAATATTCAATATGCATAAGTCTTATATAATGTAAGAGAGAGAAAATAGCTTATTATTTGTGTACATATTATTTATGTATGTATTATTTATGTACAACTAATTTAATAAAATGAGTAATTCCATTTATATATGTGAATATACATGTGTGATATATATGTATTTTGTGTGCATATATATGAATGTGTGTATAAATACATAGATTCTTGGGCAAAACAACATACACAATAGAACCAAAAAATATAATTTTCTTCTATTGTCAATCGACATTTAAATTGACATTAGACATCTGTCCAGAGAATATGTTAGTAAATATAACTTTGATCCAAGCAGTCACTAATAGCAAACATAGTGAAGCATATTTTCATTGAACCATATTTTCATTGACCATTGATAGATTGAGTCAGAAAATGCATTGTTGGTGCTGTTACTTTTTGGCATGAGTTAAATTAGCTTAACACAGGTTAGAGAACTTCTGAGCTCTGTACTAAAGTTATATCATATGGACCTTCTGGGTAAATCATTTAATGGACTACCGGAAGAAAGGACACAATTTGTGCCTATTTAAGTATATAAGCCTAACCGAGTGGGTCAGAATTTGAATGTGATATACTTTAATGCATGTGTTCAGGTAATTAAATGGTAACTTGATTTTTTTTTTTTTTTTTGGTAGAGTTGCGTGAAAGAATGAAATAGACACATGCCTTATATGTTCAAAATTTAATGCCTCTTGAGGAAATTATGAAGGTTAAACAGAAGAGATCCTCCACCACTTTTATCTCCTCGCTTTATCTACTCACCTGTCTGTAGGAATGCCAAGATGCTCTGTCCACTTTGGCATTATGACTGATAACTTCAGAGGCTCCTGTTTGATACCAGTCCTACCTTCTTCCTACCCATTAGGTCCCATTCTTTCCTTCAGGCCCATGGAGTTACTCTTGAAATTAATTATTCGTTTTCTCTTCTGTGTCATGTTATTATCCTTTTGATTGAAGCATTCAATCTGCTTGTCGATGGCTTTTATTTCTTCTATATAGCAAACAAAACAAATACACCAAAGAACAACAACAGCAAAAACCACCTCTGTAACACTTTTTTTTCCCCAGTTTTGCAGTTTCTTTGCCCCTCTTTAGAGCAAACCCTTTTGAGAACATTATTTTTACTTGCTGCTTTTTCTCTCAATCTTTTAAATTCACTCTCATCTGATTTTCACTCTGTGGTACTCTGGTAAATAATTTAACAACCAGCTTTCTGCAGAACAAAGCTCTAATTTGAAGTGTTTTCTGAGATTCACAGTATAAATACCTACTCCCACCAGAGTAAATTTTAAGATATCAGAGCTCATTTCAAACTACTTGATGTGGTGTTTGAAAGAGATGTGGCTTCTTTGAGGTGTTGTGTTTTATTTTCTTTTTTCGTAAGAGCTAGTTCAAACATTCCAACCGACAACTGACCACCTTGCTAAAACTATCCTCTTAAATTTACTCAAGTGGGGTTTTGATCCCCCCATGCCTTCACTATCAAAACAGCTGTATTCGGATTACTACTGATCTCAAGTAGCTAAATCCAATATTTCATTGTCAACATCTTCTTGTTCCATCTAACAGCAGCATTTTACACAATTAAATCCACGATAGTCCTTTAAATACATTCTTCAGTTGGCTTCAGGACTCTTCTCTCGCCGTCTCTCTACCTTATTAGCTGTTTTTTTCTCTGACTTTACGGCTGGATTCTCTTTTTAAAAACCTTTTAATATTGAAGTAACCCACTGCTAGGATTTGATATATCAAGACTACATCCCTTAGTGATCTCAGCCAGGCTTCTGACTTTATATACCATTCATAGAACAACAATGCCTCAATACATAGATGTATGCATATTAGGAAACACTGTTTCTATATGTAGTCAGGGAAGGTGCCCTGACTCCAAAATCCTATATGCAACTGCTTACTGGACAACTGTTGAAGGAAATATAATTAAAAACAAAATCTCCCACCAGCCCCCAAAACCTCTCCACAAAGATAACAGAGAAAAAATATTATTATTGAATAATTATTAAGCCAGATTGTGATAAGCATCAGGGGTAATCTAAGAAGTTGCAATGACTATAAGAAATCTCATCCTTTATACAGCCAAGCAGATGCCACCCATTACATGTAAGTTCTCAAGATTAAAACAATAATAATAATTAGTTCTCAAGTAAGAGGACTTGGCAGCACCATTAGTCACAGTTCATCCTAATTTTGCTTGGTGATTGGTTGATTATCTGTGTTAGCTAATTGACATTATCCAAAGGAATAATATACTTCTCCTATCTCTATGACAAGACGTACTGTTGCAACTTGGAAAATGAAGTCCTTCTAAGTGAGGTCCCTAAGATTCCACAGAAAGTAGGAGATAGTGGTGCTATTTTCCTTGATTATTACATTTTAAAGAGATGGTTTCAAAGTCCTTGAGAAAAGCAACCTAGGGTGGTGAAGCTGGAAGAGGATTATTTAGCTTTTACAAAGACCTACATACATTTCAAATAATGAAAGAACTTAAATTTTTAAAGTAATGGCTTTATGAAAAGGGAGGGACAGTCTTTTTCATTACTATGAACAGGGATAATTAGTTTCTTATTTTTAGTTTGTATTTGCCCTTGCAATCTCTTCTTTGTGTTATTATAACATAGTAACACTATAATGTTTCTAATTATTTCTATTGTTATTTCTACGTTTTTTGGGGGAAGCTGCAGCTGTCTAAAATCCAAGCCAATAGTAAAAACAAAACAAATCAATAATTACTATCATGATAGAATAATAGAATCACTAAATTTTTAAAAAATAAAATACATGATTTCAGTTGAAGAAATCGCCTTTGAATATATTATACCACAGGTTAAAACTTAAATAACACTCTTCATTAGTAATTCACAAAGATTTCTCCAAGTCATAGATTAATTTTATGAATTTGTATGGTGTCTTTATTGCTTTCGTTTTTAAATGTTTAAGTATAATTTGATAGTTGCTTATGAAGACTTCCCCAATCCCAGCCTCAGGAGTCATTTAGCACTGAAGCCTTAAAATCTATTTTTTTTGTTATAAATGTTATAATAAATGAAAGCCATGCTTTACTGATTGAAAAGAAAAAATCCCAGTCTTTAGCTGGGAACTCATATCAAAGCAAGTTCTCATTAGAAATCAAATATGATACTTCACAATTTGTTTATTTACAATTCTGTATTATTTATTTAATTTTCTTTTTTTGAATTTATTTTTCTTAAGTTGACAAAATTATATGTATTTATTGCATACAACATGTTGCCTTGAAACACATATACATTGTGGAATGCTTAAAAGTAGCTGATTAATATATGCATCACTACACATATTTCTCATTTTTTTGGTGAGAACATTTAACACCCACTTTTCTAGCATTTCTGGAGCACAGTACAGGTTGAGTATCCCTTATCCAAAATGCTTGGGATCAGAAGTATTTTGGATTTTAATTTTGGAATAATTTTTGGAATATTTGTATTATATATTTACCACTTTTGCATTCCTAGTCCAAAAATCCGAAATCCAAAATTCTCCAAAGAGCATTTCCCTTGAGAGTCATGTTGATGTTCAAAAAGTTGTGGAGTTTGGATCATCTTCCAGATACGGATACTCAGCCTGTATGTTGTCATTAGCTGTAGTCTCCATGCTCTGCATTTTCAAATTTATTCCTTGTATCTAACTATAGTCATGTGACACAATGATGAGGATAAATTCCAAGAAATGTGTCATTAGATGATTTTATGATTGTGCAAATAACATTGAGTGTATTTACACAAATCTACATGGCAAAGCCTACTACAAACCTAGGCTACGTGGTGCAACCTATTGCACCTAAGCTAAAACCTGTATAGGATGTTACTTTACTGAATGCTGTAGGCAATTGTAACACAATGCTAAGTATTTGTATATTTAAACATACCCAAACATAGAAAAGATACAGTAGAAATATAGTATTATAATCTTATGGGACCACCATTGTGTTTGTGACTCCTTCTTTGACTAAAACATTGTTATGCAGCACATGATATAATTCTTTATCCTTTGATCAATATCTTCCCATCTTTCTTTCTCAACTGGCCCATTCTCTGGTAACCACCATTCTACACTCTGTTTTAGTGAGATCAACATTTTAAGATTCCATATGTGACATCATGTAATATTTGTCTTTCTGTGTCTGGCTTATTTCACTTAACATAAAGCACTTCCATTCATAAATATAATTGCAAATTACAGGAGGTTTTTTTTTTTGTTTGTTTGTTTTTTTTTTTTTTTTTTAATGGCTGAAGAGTATTCTAATGTGTATATTTAATATATTTTATTCATCAATTTTGTATGTTGATGAAAAATTACAGGGATTCCAAATCTTGGCTCTTGTGAATAGTGATATAATAAACATGTTAGTGTAGATATCTTTTTGACATACCGTCTTCAATTACTTTGTATATGTACCTAGTAGTAGGATTGCTGGATCATATGGTAGTTCTATTCTCAGTTTTTTGAGGAACCTCTATACTGTTCTCCATAATGGCTATACTAGTCTATGTTTCCACCAACAGTGTGCAAGGGTTCCCTTTTCTCTGCATACTCATCAGTATTTTTCTCTTTCACATCTTTTTATAATATCCATTCCAACAGAAGTGAAGTGATACCTCATTGTGGTTTTGATTTGCATTAGTCTAATCATTAGTGATGTTGAGAATTTTTCATATACCTACTGTTCATTTGTATGTCTTTTCGGGAATATCTAAACAGGCCTTTTGTGTATTTTTAAAACAGGTTGTTGTTTTTGCTCTGCAAACAGAGACAATATAACTTTTCTTTTTTCATCTTGGATGTCTTATATTTCTTTCTCTTCTGTAATTGTTCTGCCTTGGTCTTCCAGAACTATGTTAAATATAAGTCATGTAATGGGCATCCTTGTTTTATTTCAGATCTTAGAGAAAAAGCTTTTAATTTTTTTCCCATTGGGTCTGATGTTAACTGTGGGTTTGTCATATACAGCCTTTACTGTCTTGAGGTATGATCAATTTTTCTGTATCTAATTTGTTGCATTTTTTTTTCTATGAAAGGATGTTTGATTGTATCAAATGCTTTTTCTGAATGTATTGAAATTACCATATGGTTTTTATCTTTCCATCTACCAATGTGATGTATCTTATCAAGTTTATTGGTTTGCTTTTGGAAAACCATCCTTGCATCTCTAGGATTAATCACACTTAATCATGGTAAATAATCCTGTTAATATGCTGTCAAATTAGGTTTGCTGTTATATTGTTGAGTATTTTTTCAATTATATGCATGAAGAATATTGGCCTGTGGTCCTTTTTATTTGTTTGTCCTTTTCTGGTTCTGATATCAATTCATTATGGACTTCATAAAATGAATTTCTAAGTATTTTTTCACATTAATTTTTTGGAAGAAATTGAGATAAATTGATGTTACTTTTTTTGTCTGGCATTATGGCTTACACCTATAATCCCAGCACTTTGATAGGCTGAGAAAAGTGGATAACTTGAGGTCAGAAGTTCAAGACCAGTGTGGCCAACACAGTGAAATTTTGTCTCTACTAAAAATACAAAAATTAACCAGGTGTGGTAGTACACACTTGCAATCCCAGCTACTTGGGAGGCAGAGGCAGGAGAATCACTTGCACCTGGGAGGTGGAAGTTGCAGTGAGTCAAGATCACATGCCACTGCACTCCAGCCTGGGCAACAGAGCAAGATTCCATCTAAAAAAAATTGTGGTTATATGTTTCTTTAAGTATTTGATAGAATTCAGCAGTGAAGCAATCAGATCTGAGATTTCTTTATTCTTTTTTCTTGATGTTAGGCTTTTTTTTTACTGATTCGATTTCCTTACTCGTTTTTGGTGAGTTCAGATATTCTATTGTTTCATAATTCAATGTTGATATGTTGTATGTGTCAAGAAATTTACCTATTTGTTTCCAGGTTGTTAAATTTCTGGTATATAATTGTTCATAATAGTCTCCTAGTGTATTATTCCATTCTCACACTGCTATAAAGAACTACCTGAGACTGGGTAACTTATAACGAAACCACATATAATTGACCCACAGTTCCACAGGCTGTACAGGAGGCATGGCTAGGGAGATCTCAAGAAACTTACAATCATGGTGGAAGGACAAAGAGGAAGCAAGTACATCTTCACATGGCAGCAGGAGAGAGAGAGAGCTAAGGGGTAAGGGTACACATTTTTAAACAACAAGATCTCAAGAGAACTGATATGACTTGGCTTGTCCCCACCCAAATCTCATCTTGAATTCCCATGTGTTGTGGGAAGGACCCAGTGGGCAATAACTGGATCATAGAGGCAGGTCTTTCCCATGGTATTCTCATGGTGGTAGGTGGGTCTCACAAGATCTGATGGTATTATAGGGGACAGTTTCCCTGTGAAAGCATTTTTCTTTGCCTGCTGCCGTCCATGAGAGATATGACTTGTTCCTCCTTGCCTTTCATCATGATTGTGAGACTTCCCTGGCTACGTGGAACTGAAAGTCCACGTTAAACCTCTTTCTTTTGGAAATTGTCAGGTCTTAGGTATGTCTTTATCAGCAGCAGGAAAATGAAATGATGCTAGAACTCATTCAGTAGCACAAGAACAACAAGGGGGAAATCTGACCCCATGATTCAGTCACCTCCCACCAGGCCCTTCTCCCACGGCAGGGAATACAATTCAACATGAGATGTGGATTGGGACACAGTGCAAAACCTTATCACTTAGGATCCTTGGTATTTCTGTGGCATTGGTTGTTGTATCTTCTTTTTATTTCTGATTTTATTAATCTTCTGTCTTTTTTCATAATTAGCCTGGCTCAAAATTTGCCAATTATGTATATTTTTAAATAAAAATATTTTTTGTTTCTCTATTCTCTATTTCATGTATTTTACTCTTATTTTTGTTATGTCCTTTCTTCTACTAATTTGGGGCTTCAATTGCTCCTGTTTTTATAGTTCCTTAAGGTGCAACACCAGGTAATTTATTTGAGCTCTTTCTCCTTTTTTGGATGCACATGTTTAATACTATACATTTTCTTCTTAAATTCCTTTTTACTGTATCAGATAGGTCTTTCTATGTTGTGTTTCCATTTTTGTTTATCTGAAGAAACTTTTTAATTGTCCTTTAAATTTCGTCATTGACTTATTGGTTGTTCAGGAGCCTGTTGTTGAATTTTCATGTATTTGTGAATTTTTCAAAGTTCTTTGTGTTATTGATGTCTAGTTTTATACTATTTTGGTCAGAAAACAAGCTTGATATAATTTGAATCTTTTAAAATCTGTTAAGGCTTGTTTTGCAACCCATAAAATGATGTGTTATGGGAAAAGTTTTATGCATTGTTGAGAATAATGTACATTCTAATATCTGTGCATGTCTGTTAGTTCCACTTGGTCTATATTGTCATTAGTAGTTTTCTTATTGATTTTTCTGGCTGCATAATCTGTACATTGCTGAAAGTGAGGTATCAGAGTCCTCTGCTACAATTTTATTGCAGTCAATATCTCCCTTAAGATATATCAATATGTTCTCTTTATGTTTAAGTTTTCCAATGTTGAATATGTATATGTTCACAATTATTATATCCTCTTTCTGAGTTGACACCTCTATCATTATATAATAATGTTAGTTCCCTCTTTTTTCAGTGTTTCTCTTAAAGTCTATTTATTTAGTATGAGTAGAGCTAATCCTGCTCTCTTTGGGTTTTCATGTGCACGAAATATCTTTTTCCATCTGTTTGTTTTTAGTTTATATGTGTCCTTACAGGTGAAGTGAGTCTCTTGTAGGCAGGATGTAGTTGATTTTTTTAATCCATTCAACCAATCTATGTTTTTTGACTAAAAAAAATTAATGCATTTATTCTTAAGGTCATTACTGATAGGTAATGGCTTACTAGCACTACTTTGATAGTTGCTTTCTAATTGTTTTGTTGATTCATTCCATTCTTTCTCCCTTACTGTCTTTGTAGTTAAGTGATTCTTTCTAGCGGTATGTTTTTGATTCCTTGTCTTATATTTTGTGTGTATCTATCACAGATTTTTGCTTTATGATTATAACTAGGCTTACAAAACCATCTTATAGTTATATTTGTTTATTTAATTCTGATATTTATCTTTGAAGAAAATACACTTTTAGTCCACTCTCCCTAACACTTTGAATATTGATGTCACCATTTACTTTAGATATTGCATATTCCTTTAAAAATTTTATCCTTTTTAGAATTTTTAGTAGACTCATCTTTTAACCTTTATCACAAATATATATATATATATCATATATATATGATATTTTTGAAGGGAATGATTGAAGAAGAGTCCTATTTCACAGTATTTATTTGCCTTCTCTGTCTTAATCTGTTTCCTGTTGCTATAACAGAATACCACAGACTAGGTAATTTATAAATAACAGAAGTTTATTTTGCTCACAGTTCAAAAAATGCAATGTTTGACCATGATGTCATTATCGGTTGAAGGTCATCATGCTATGTTGCTCCATTGCAAAAGAGTGAACAGACAACCAATTGTGAGTGAAAAGAAAGTTTGAGGGACCAACTTTGCTTTTAGAATAATAATATAATAATCTGCAATTGAGATAAATAATCCTCTCTCATGACAACATTAATTCATCAATGAGGGAACTGTCTTTATAAATCAATAATCTTTTATTAGGCTGTACATTGTTCCACTAAAGATTAAGTTTTCAGCACATGAAATTTTGAGGGGCACATTCAAACCATATTACTTTTTAAATGTTCACTTAAAAGTTTTTGGTTTTTTTTTTTTCTTGCAAGGCCCAGTAAATTCATCCTAAGTTTCAGTCAATCCCCTAAGTTCCATCATACTACGTGACAATTTAGTCAATTTAGCCATTGTTCCATCTTCCCAAATAATTGTTCTCGTATGTGAAAATCAAAGACATCCATAGTCATCTAGTATTAGAGCCTTATAATGAGACCTCATTGAAAGGTACAGATTGGATTTCCAATGTTTAATGTAAATGGCTCTTATTGTTTTAAGTCTTGAAGACAAAGTCAATGCATTAGTCTGTTCTTGCGTTGTTATAAAGAAATACCTGAGACTGGGTAATTTATAAACAAAAGAGGTTTAGCTGGCTCACAGTTCCATAGGCTATACAGAAAGCATGATGTTGGCATCTGCTCAGTTTCTGGGGACAACTTAGGAAACGTACAATCATGACGGAAGGCAATGGAGGAACCAACCCTTCACATGATCAGAAAAGGAGGATAGAGAGAAGTGGGAGCTCCTACACACTTTTAAACAACCAGATCTCATGAGAACTTACTATTGTGACTCCACCACCAAGAGGGATTGTACTACATCTTACATGAGAAACCTCCCCCATGATGCAATCATCTCCCACAATGCCCCACCTTCTACATTGGGGATTACAATTCGACATGAGGTTTGGTTTGGGACACAGATCCAAACCATATCACTCACCCTATAGATTTTTTTGTTTTTTGTTTTGCTTGTTTGTTTTGCATTGGATCTAAAACAATGGTTACCCTAGTTTAACAGTGAATTTGACCTCTCTGAATAATAGAATTTCATCTTTGTTTATTTCTCAGTATGGTACTGGAGAGAACTTGCATCTTTTTTTTTTTTTTTTTTTTTTTTTTTTTGAGACGGAGTCTCGCTCTCTCGCCCAGGCTGGAGTGCAGTGGCGCGATCTCGGCTCACTGAAAGCTCCGCCTCCCGGGTTCACGCCATTCTCCTGCCTCAGCCTCCCGAGTAGCTGGGACTACAGGCGCCCACAACCGCGCCCGGCTAATTTTTTTTTTGTATTTTTAGTAGAGACGGGGTTTCACCGTGGTCTCGATCTTCTGACCTTGTGATCCGCACGCCTCGGCCTCCCAAAGTGCTGGGATTACAGGCGTGAGCCACCGCGCCCGGCCAGAACTTGCATCTTAATGCTAATCAGGTGACATTAGAGCTGTCTTTTACAGTATCTACTCTGAGCTATCAGATTTTAATTTGTCTATTAATTAGATATTTTCTTTTCCTACATCTTCCTTCAAATAAAACATTTTTGTGTCAAATTTAGAGCTGAAGTACCTGGATGAATATTAATTACTTTTACTTTATTATCAAAAAATTGCTAATGAAGATGACTCACTGTCATTAATCAGTTAATCAAGTCAGATTGCTGAATTTATAAATGTTCTGATTTAAATATGTTCTCCAAAGTGTGTGTGTTAGAAACTTAACTGCCACCATAAAAATGTGAGGAGGTGGGACCTTTTGAGGTAGCGAAGATTAGAAAAGGTCATCAGTAGCATCTCCATGTTGGCACAAGTGACTTTATAAAAAAAGAGTGAGAGTCCTAAACTGACATTCATGTTCTTGATCCTCTCAATCAGTAATGTATTATTTCATATTTTGATGCAGCAAAAAAGCCCTCATCAGATGCCAGTCCTGTGCTCTTGGACTTCCCAGACTCCAGGACTGTAAGAAAGAAATATCTTTTCTTTTATAAATTACCCAATCTAGAGTATATTGTTAATGTAACAGAAAAAAAAGTCTAAGACAATAAGCCCAGACAGTGTTTATAATGGGAGTGCAATTTATAACTGACCAGAAATGAGACTGTTGGATTATTACTGGGATACAGAAAGGAGTAATGTAACAAATGACGTATTTATTTTCTAGTAAAGTGTGATTCTTAAACTAGTTTAAATAACTCTACTGTAAATAGGACAGCAAAGTAGTCTTTGAGAATAGTAAGAGGGTTGCTGGAATACATCCTTTCAGTTAAGTTTGGTACCAGTACCAGTTACCATAGGGAACTTAAATGTTAAATACTTTTGGGGAACTGGGAACGATAGTCCAGTACTCCTGAGAAGCTTGCTTCCCATGGGAAGCCCAAATCTAGCTGTCTTGTTGTGTTTTCTTGTTTTGAGTGATCAGCAACACATTGAAGAATGTCTTCTATTGTAGTGACAACTGATCTTTCATGCAGAACACACTTATGTAGATGACATCTCCTGGGCGACCAATGTGGCAGACTTCTTACAGCTTGTCGTCTCATGTGCTTATGACTTACCTTAGGGTTTCTATGGGGAAAAATAAGCCACTCCAAGTGTTTAACAGGATTATTAATAGATTCAGTTAAACTAGGCACAGTACATGGTCTGAGTCCCAAACCCATGGGCTGTCCACACATAAACTTAAAAGGAAAGATTTTTGTTTGTTTGCTGGTATCAGTCCATTTTTTAACAAGGTTAGTGGTGAAGTTCTAGGCCATCTTAACAGTGTGTTATATAATATTAGTGACATTTTTAGTAGATTTTATTTATTAGAGCATTTTTAAGTTCAGCAAAATTAAGTGGAAAGTACAGAGTTTTCATATACCCACCCCTTTCATGTACAGCTTCTTTCCTCAGTCAACATCCCACGTCAGTGTGGCACATTTGTTACAATCTGTAAACTACATTGATACATCATTGGCACCTCAATTCTATAGTTTACATTAGAGTTTGCTCTTGGTGTTGTAGATTCTATGGATTTTGACAAATGTATAATAACATTTGAATAGAAATTCTTCATTGCAGTATCACACAAAATAGTTTTATTGCCCTAAAAATTCCTTTTTCTCCGTATATTTACTCATCCCTCCTGCTTACCCCAGTGAACCACTGACGTTCTTGATGATTCATAGTTTTGACTTTTCCAGAATGTCATATTGTTGGAATCACATAGTATAATGCTTTTACAGATCAATTTCATTCACTCAGTAATATGCATTTAAATTTTTTCCATGTCTTCACATCTGGTTAGCTCATTTATTTTTAGTGCTGAATAATATTTGATAATCTGGATGCACCACAGTTTATTCTTAAACCAACTGAAGGGCTTCTTGGTTGCTTCCAAGTTTGGGTAATTCTGAATAAAGCTACAATAAACATTCATATACATGTTTTTTGTGTGGACATGTTTTTGACTTATCTGAGTAATACCAAGAGCACATGATCACTGGATCAGATGGTAAGAGTATGTTAACATGTTTTAAAACTATCAAGCTATCTTCCAAAGTAACAGTGCCATTTACATTCCCACTAGCAAAGAAGAGAGAACCTGTTGCTGCACATCCTTGCTAGCATTTGGTATTGTTAATGTTGCGGGTTTGGGCCATTCTAACAGGTATGTAGTGGTGTTTCATTGTCCTCTTAATTTGCAGTTCTCTAAAGACATATGATGTGCAACATCTTTTCATATGCTTATTTCCACTAGTATATCTCTTTTGGTGAGGTGTCTGTTTAGGTCTTTGGCTCACTTTTTAATAGATTTGTTCATTTTTTTTATCTTTGACTTTTAAGAGTTCTATGTATATTTTGGATAGCCATCCTCCATGAGATATGTCTTTGAAAAATATTTTTGCCCAGTCTGTAGTTTGTCATCTCATACTCTCGACAGTACTTTTTGTATATCAAAAGTTATATTATAATAATTATTAATAATTTTAACAAAATTCAGCTTCTCAGTTATTTATTTCACTGATCATGGCTTTGGTCTTATATCTCATAAGTCACTTCACACACAAGTTTCTCCAGATTTACTTCTATGTTATCTTCTAGGAGTTTTATAATTTTACATTTACATTTAGGTTTATGATCTTTGTTAATTTTTGTGAAAAGTGTCAGGCTTGTGTCTAGATGCATTTCCTAAAATGGATGTCCAGTTGTCTAGCATCGTTTGTTGAAACGATTATTTTTTCCTAGCCACTCAGTTTTTAAGAGTTTGATTCACTACTTTAATTGTCCAGAAGGCTGAAATTTATAGCAATTTGCAAATTTTTGAAAAATTGTTACAAAACGGTAGAAATAAAATGTCTTCCTCTGCTCTAGTCAGTGTGTTCTGGTATCTCAAAAGCATTAATTATGTTTATTAAGAGAGCATTTATTTTGTCTTAAAACTGTCTTTTGGCTGGGCATGGTGAGTCATGCCTATAATCCCAGCACTTTGGGAGGTTGATGTGGACGGATCACCTGAGGTCGGGAGTTTGAGACCAGCCTGGCCAACATGGTGAAACCCCGTCTCTACTAAAAAGTAAAAAAAAAAAAAAAAAAAAAAAAAAATTAGTCAGGAATGGTGTCACGTGCCTGTTGTCCCAGCTACTAAGGAGGCTGAGGCAGAAGAATTGCTTGATCCCAGGAGGCGGAGGTTTCAGTGAGCCAAGATTGCGCCATTGCTCTCCAACCTGGGTGACCAAACAAGACTCTGTCTAAAAAAAAAAAAAAAAAAAAAAGAAAAGAAAAAACTGTCTTTTAAAGAGAACAAGACTTTATATCATCTAAAAATCACACACAATCAAATTTGATAATTTGGCTCTATGAAAACAAGTTTAGCTCTATGTTATCCAAAATTGGATCTACAGCTCTATAAAACCCGACTGTCATACAGGTATCATCAGGTAACATTGATCAGTGAGAATTTCCTGTGGTTATCCTGGGAATGACCTGCAAAAAAATGCTGTTGACAAATAGCATGTCTCTTTAATATATCTTGAATAATTTTTGTTATTTTTTGGTAGGCATAGTAAGAGTCTATTGCTCTTAAAATCTTTCTTTTATTCAGTTGATTTGTTGATGATAAAATACTAGTGAAGTAAATAGAGATGAAGGTATGGGAAATATTTTTAGGCAGTTCCCATAGTCTGGTCAGTTGTTTGTTTGTTTGCTTATTTTTACCATAGCCTCTTGATTAGCAGGAACTCCAGGCTCATGCCACCACACCTGACTAATTTTTTCAATTTTTTTGTAGAGGCAGGGTCTCGTCATGTTGCCTAGGCGGTCTCGATGTGCTGGGCTCAAGCTATCCTCCTCTCTCAGCCTCCCAAAGTGCTGGAATTACAGGTGTGAGCCACTGGGCCAGTCCTCTAGTCAAATTATTGAAGCTCCTTTTATAATCAATTTTTTCATTTTATTTTTTGAAGCATTTTTTAATGGACAGAAGTATATTATTAGATTAAATAGGGAACTTCTAAATTCTACCATATCTTAACAGAAGCTTTTGCAGCTCTATCCCAAGAAATTATTACCTTTAGAAACTTTATCCTTCTGTCCTCTGTGAGCTCTCCAATGCATTGCTGATATCCGAGAAGGCAATTGTAAATCCACTGACAATTCAGCTATCAGTTTTACATGAAATACATTAGTTATCCTTGAAGTAAAAAAAGTCATATTAAAAATGTTGTTCTGTTGCATGACAGACACTATCTGTGTGTATGTGTGTGTGTATAAAATCCAGAACCAAGAATTACAACTCTAGTTACTGCTATTCGCTCATCTTTTTGTGTAGACTTAATTGCAGACAAAACATGTTCTTTCAAGGTTTTATAAGTCAGCACAGTGGAGGAAGCCTTACATGGGCCACTTTTATCCTGAGTACCCGACCCATCAGTAAACGTTACCAGATATGCAATATATTTAGGAATAGCAGATAAATCATACTGAGTTTTTCTGTATTTGGAATCTCAAAAGCTAGGACAGAGGTTATAACTAACTTTAGTCTTTCAAAAGGCTTTTCAGACTCTAGAGCTAAAACTGAAAGATCAGGAGAGATCTTGCAATTGCTTTGTTAGAGGTTTGGCCAGGCTACGAAAGGTGAAATCTACTGCCTACAATTCTTCACTAGTCACAAAAATTGTCTAGGGTTTTTTTTTAAGTAGTAGTCCATTTTTTTCTGCAAAATGAGTTGATTCCTAGGTCATAACACTGTGTGGCATACAGCTGACAACAGATGACTGAAATATTTTACTTGGGTTGGGCAGTATTACAATTTGTTTAGGATGGCTTTATGCTCCTGTGAAGTAAAGAATTCTAACAAAGCCAAAAGTCTCAATATATCAGTTTTGCATTCCTCTCTCATTTCTGACAATAAATCATCTAAATTTTGAATTTGTATAGATCATTCTGGTGGGACAACCCTCTTTCTCTCTCTCTTTCTCTCTCTCTTTCTCTCTCTCTTTCTCTCTCTCTTTCTCTCTCTTCTCTCTTTCTCTCTCTCTGTCTCTCTATCTCTCTCTGGTTAATGACTAGAGAATATAGTAGGAGAGTCTTGAAACTCTTGAGGAATTATTTGCCATAAATACTGAGCTCCTAAACTCCTTCACAAGCAAATACAAACAATAATTTAGACTGTTCTGCTGAAGTAAGGAAAGAAAAACATTTCAGAACAGAAATCAATTACAAAGAAAATTTTGCAGACAAAGATATCAAAGTGAGAAGTCAGAATAGTTACAGAGTTAGTAACCATAGGGATTAATGACTAATGTACAAATATATATGGTGGTCAACTATTTTTATCAAATGTCTTTTTATTAGAAGTATGGGGATATTTTAAGGTAGATACTGTCTTTATAAATTATTCTTTGGTTTCATAAGTTTTTATAACCAATTTATTATCTTTAAGCTCTCAACAAAAGATATTGTTTTACATATAGCCATAGATTATTCTTCTGGTATACCGTTTTTGTTTGTTATATATCTCTAATAAAGCCGGTATGAATATTCCCTACATCAAAGCAATGCACCAGTGTGTTTCAGTTGGGGTACTTTTTCAGAAGAGTATCAGACTGCTACTTTCTTCAATACCCCTTTTCTATCAGAAGTCAAGTGCATAGTGATCAAATCAGCTGCCATTTCCCAAAGGAGCTCCAGAACTACTCCATCTGGAGTAGAGAATATGGCAGACTTTAAATTTCACAGCAGGTCTTTTTCAATTGATTTGTGAAAGAATTAGGAGAATGTAAGAACCCCAGTTCTTCAGTCAGATGCTCTGTCTGTGTGAGAACTGCAGAGGTAAAGGAAAAAGTCAAAGGCTGACTCAAAATACCAACAATCTGTGTTGGTCTATTACCAAACAAAAGGGAAGAAAGTTCTGAGAAAATTGCAAAATATATAGCATCAGTATTTATCTGAAAGAGCAATGCTAGATTAGCCTGAGGAAAAGTAACTGACATATGTGGCTCACTAGTTCCCACCTGTGACATTCCCTCAATTTGTCTGTTATGACCCATTTTTTAGCTAAAAGTTTTGTTCTAGGAATTTCTAATTATTTTATCCCTGAAAATATTGCATCTTCCATAGTCTCTTTCTACAACCCGTCTTTCAACATCCTGGCTTCTTGCAATAATGGCATACAGTTTTTCTTCTTTCTGTATTCCTTTTATAGGTAGGATACTGTAGGAATTATTCTCTTGAGTAAAATTGTAACTTAACAGCCGAATATAACAGTCTTTATTTTTTATTTTATTTCATTATTTTCTTTAGATTGTCCCAAAACTGAGTAGATAAATATAATATTTGAGTAATAGTTTGTCCTGGCCATGCTAGTACCTATTCCTTAGAATACATGTTCTTGGATTTCGACAGTTGGCAAGAGAGCTAAGATATAATTCTAGTTGCTGAGACTAGAATGTGATTTCAACTTATGCCCCTGTCTGAGCCAGTGAATTGTGAGGAAACCTAAACATACTGGGGGTGGATATCAGTGAGGAACTCCCATGCTGTTTGGGTATACCACTGCAACTTCTCTTAGCTTTTCTTTAATGGAAAGGCTTCAAGTATGTCCACTAGCAACCCTTCTCAATGGGTCTCTCCATGCATCTCTAATATTCATAGTTTTTCTATACTTATGGGAATGATCACTTCCCTGTTCCCTGAGTCAGTTTAAGGCAAGGAGGGATACAGATAAACAGCAAAAGTAGAGGGAGCAAGGATATCTGAGAAAAAAGGAGGAGGATTGTCCAAAAAGCGAAATGACTTTCATTCTCACATTTTCTCTTTCACTTTTTGAAGTATTTTATTTTGGCTATCTAAATTATTTATTTTTTTATTAGAATGATAGTCATTATGTAAATACTAGTAATTCATTTGCTTGGGATGAGGCCTGTCTCAGGGCCCTGGCAAATATATAAATTTATTCAAATCCAAAGAACCATTCTTAGGTCATTGCAAGACCAGATTCTCATGTATCTATTCCAAATGCAACAGAGAGAAGATAATACCCTTTAAGCAGAAGATCTGAAGGCAACATTTCTGAAATTCCCTATTTTCTAAGCATATGGTGATCCTGATGGGATTTAGACCCCACAATATCCATATTTATTGGTAAGTAAAATTTGAATTTGAAGAGGGTGGTCCATTCCGTTAATATTCCAGAAGAGTAGATACCTAAAAATGAAACTTTTATAATCCAGGGCCTTTTACCTGACTGTTGCATAGCCACAGACCTTCAGTCTACTCAACTCAGGCACTACTCAACAACCCATATTGCTTTCTGGAATTGTTGCATTTCCATAATCATAAAAAGAGAAAGAAAACAGTTTTGTTATTGAATAATCATTAAGCCACAATGTGATGTGCACCACAGGCAATCCACTAAGAGATCTCAAAAACAGAAAGAAATTACATCCTTCTGTCTAGCCAAGAAGATACTACCCATTACATACGTGCTCTCAAGATAAACAATAACTAGTGTTCAAGTGAGTGGACTTAAATGCACCATTTGTCATACATAGTTTACACTAATTTCACTTGGTAATTGGGTTGAGCATCTGTGTTAGGTTATTCACTTTATCTGAAAAAAAAAAAAGCTTATATCTTTATGGTAAGAGGTAGTTTCACAACTTGGAGTGAAAAGCCCTCCGAATTTAGGCCCCTACACTCTCACACATAGTAGAAGACAGGAGCACTATATTCCTTGGTGATTATATTCAAAAAAATGGTTCCTGGGTCCTTAGGAAAGGCAATCTTGAGTCCTGAAGCTGGCAAGAGACTTATTTAACTTTTAAAATAGTTTAATATACATTTTAAAGAAAGAGAGAATGTGCATATTTTCTGAAGCAAGTACTCCAAGAGAATGGAGGTGAGATATCTTTTTTTTTTTTTTTTAGTTTCAACAGGAAGGATTAAGCCTCTTATTTTTAATGTTTGTTTTCTGTTACAAAACTCAAATCTAATCTGTTCAAAACTGAAATCCTCAGCCTCTCCTTAAATTCTATACATTCACAATTTTCCCAATTTCAGTTAATGGCAATTCAATTTTTCTCCCTAATTTAAAACACTTAAATCATTTTCTGTCTTTCTTTCTCAATAGACTTTACTTTCAAAAGATCCAGATTCTGACAAGTTCTCATTACCTCCACTGGTAACACTGGCCTAAGCCACCTTCATTCTCGTTGAAATATTTTCTCTTCTTACTGTTTCCAATCTTAGTTCCAACTTTGGCCCACTCCCCCAAAGTGCACCTACATTCTACTTTTAGTGTGGCAGCCAGGATAATTCATTTAAAATAAAAATCGTATCATTTTTCTTCTAGTCAAAATGCTGCCACAGCTTACCAAAATCATCCAAGTAAGACACCAGGCTCTTAAAATGACCCCCGAAATTCTGTACCATCTGCTTCTTCATACTATTATCTTTCTAACTTTATTTCATAGTTATCCTCATCGTTCATTCTGCTGCAAACGCATGCTGACATCCTTGCTGTTACTTTTATATGCCAATCACTCCTGAGTATTATAGGTGTTCACTGCTTTTACTTCTGCCTGGAATGGAATGTTCACCTCCCAAGTATCTGCATTTATCTATCACCTTCTTTAGTTCTTTCCTCAAATGCTACTTTTTTAATGAGAACTTCTCTGACTACCCTGTTTAAAAATAAAAGCCCCCTCCACTTCTTGTCTTCCATAACTGTTTTTCTGGTTTTTATTTTCTTCTTGTGTAATTTATTACGATTTCTTATTTTTTTCTCCTCACCCATAAAAATAAGTTTTCCCAGTGCAGAGAATGTTGCCTATTCCAGAAACCATATTTGCAACACCAAGAATGTTGCCAAGAACACAGTGGCATTCAATATATGACTATTGAGTAAATTAACGAGTGACTGATAATAGTTATTGTTTATTGTGCATAGGTTCCATATTGTTTATATGTTATTTTATTTTTCTTTCAATAGTAACACTGTGATAATGGTTTAAATACAATGTTTTTCTAACCTTTGCTCCTAACTGCCTTCAATAAAAATTAAGAAATTATAAGAGTGGACTAATTTGGTGTCTAAACATATTATATTTCAGAACCCACAGAAATTTATCTAACACCCTTACCCTTGGATAAACTCTCTAGGCTCCATAAATTCTACCCTCTCCATGAAATTTTTCTGCTTTGTCTTTCTCTATGTTCCACCCAAAGAAAGTTAGTCAATTCAGTCCTTTGTTCTCCTACAGCATTTTGAGATACATCTATAATTGCACTGATAAACTTATATTATCATTATGAGCATGTTTTGCCGCATTAATTTTCAGACCTTCTTAATGACAAAGTATACTTTCCTATATTTACATTTCTAAATGTTTGTTGAATCAATAAAATCAGACATTTTCAGTGATGTATCTAATTTAGAAAGTGAACATTTGTGCTGGACTTCCGCAATTTTTTTCTTCTGATCGCATGTAATCTGTATTAAAAAAAGAGAACATTGGGTTAACCTCCTAAATTCTGTTTCTCATAATAAAAGCTAACTTGTGCAAATTTTGAACTGAAGTAGTAGCTATAATAGACTCTCAAAAGAGAATGAAAATTAAACAAAATAATTTTAAAAGCACATTGGTAATTTGTACCCAAAGTTCTCTAAATGTTCAAAATATTCAATTAATGTATTGTATTCCATTAAAACCTCAATCTATTTGTTTGTACATTGTCTACTCAAATTTCTAACACATATAGATTCATAGCAAATCTTTTTTGGCAAGATTAATTATTAAATATAAGTTCTATGAAAATGATACAATTGTGGGTGAACTTGATTAAGCAAAGTGATAAATATAATTCTCTAAACAGTATTCATCGGTCAAGAAATATTGATCCCCTGTAAGATATATGGATACACCATAGGATGCCAGAGATATGAAGGTTTTAATATGTATTTTTTCAAAATGTAAATGTAAGTAGTTTAAAACATTCAAAGAATGTATACATTTTATCAGAAAACATAGTTTCTGTCAATGAGTAGAGAGATATAAATAAACTACCTCTACAGCTCAGTGGTGAGATAGTCATAGAAAATTGACTCTGCTTTGAATTTATTTAAAATGATAAATATAAAAATAGAGTATATAATAATAGTAAAATTAATGTTTTTGTAAAGTGATCTTTTGTACATATTTAAATCCTCATTTATTATTTAAGCCCATTCATTCAATGTATATGTTTTTATACTGACAGTGTGACAGCTATTTGGCCATGCATAAAAATTCTTATAATTAAAATCAATATGATGTGAAATCATTTTATTTAGATTAAAATATCATATTACTTAAATATAAAAAACTTAAATTAGAAGAATAAGCTATTTCATAAAATATAATCTATATTATGATACTCATCAAATGTAGAATCAAAGTATGCATAGTGAATGTATATGATATAAAATAAAATAGAACGAATCTAACCACATATAAAAACACGTTACATTAAGAACGCAGGCTTTGATTACCTTTTAAACATCATTTCATTTTATAATCTATACATCAGAAAAGAAGAAAATTCTAAAGAAAGTAAATGCCAGTTAGAATCACTAAATTGAACATTACATCAACAAATTTAACGTTGCTTACTAGCACAATAACTTTGAATTCATTTATGATTTCATTCTAATTTTACAAATTAACCTGGGATACTACAGAATATGGGTTATCTCAATTATAGAAATGTGGTTGTTATTATCATTTCATTATTATTCTATTTTAATACTAACAATACTAATACTTATATCTATATATACTATATATATTATAATAATATTTATATATGTTAATAATTTTCAAGAATAGTTTTGATTCATAATCATTACTAGATAGTTTTCCACCAAGAACCTGTTTGCTAAGCATATTTATCCAGACTTCAAATTCATCATTAAATTTAATATAGTTTCAAAGACTGAGATTGTTATAATCCCAAAATGAAGGACTATATGTTTAAAAAAAATAAAATGAACAAATAAAAGACACGTAACCATAACTTTTTCTATCCCCAAATACTCTAGAGGGGCACTGGAAAAAGCATTTAAGTGTAAGGATTTTGTACTCTGAGCACTTCTAGTCACCGTTCTGTCATTAGTAGACATATAAAATTTCTAAACCTTACTTGTGTTTACTTTGTGGGCAGTAGTAGAATTAATAGGGTTATTGTAAACAGTAAATAATAAAATTTATGTAAAATACTTAGTTAAGTTTTATTTTCATACAGTAATGTTTAACAAAGTTTGAGGAAAAACTCTCAAACAACAAATTACATATTTCCAAAACCTGAATATTATTGTTTTTAAATGTCAGTGGACATTTCCCAGCCTTACAAACTTAAAATTCCAGCTATTTTAGTGTCTTCCTACATCCTACACTACCAGATTAAATGATTTTTTATTCTCATTACAATTATTCTCATTATCTCATATCCTATCAGACAATACCATTTGTCAACAATTTTGAGAATCGATTTCTCAGTCTAGCGCTCAAGTCTCCAAGTTAACATTAAGCTTCTTCTTCTGATACTCCTATAATTTATATGGCTTGACTACTGCCAATGCAAACAGAATGCCTGTCCAAGCTTTTGCTTTTATGCATGTTGTTTCATTTTTATGAAATGCGTTACTCTATTTTCCTATGTGAATTATTATCCCTTCCAAAAACATTCTTGCTGATATTCCAACCAACACCCTAATCTATTACAATCTTATCTATTAAATTTTGTTTGTGACTATTATATGGCTCTCCCTTGCATTATAGTAATTTGTTTTTATTTAATTCCAAATATTGGATTGTGGTTTCTCAGAATAGCAGTGTCATGTCTTACTAATCTTCTTATTTTATGCATTGCAAAGCAGAAAGATGTAGATACCACAGTTGATTGGGAATATTTTCTAATTTGAACACAGAACATGCACTCTTCTGTTATACACACTGTAATAAATTAAAATTAAATAAGGTGACACAAAATTTAGAAACTTATTTGGGCTCCTTCAAAATGGGAGTTATTTTATATTAGTGCATTAAGGAATTGAAATGAAAAACTGCATTTTTTAAACAAATAAAAGAAAAAGAAACTCAAGCACAAAAGTAAATCTTCATGGACAAGAAATGTAATGTCGCATTACATATTGGAGTCATCTGTGTGTGGCAATAGGTAGAGATGTCTAAGAGTTTGCTCATATAAGAAATGTGTAGCACAAATACCCCAAATGCAAATTCAAGTGCAAGATTTAGTCTCACTACTATATTCTCATTAAATGGGTCATTATAGTAAATGAGTGAAATGAGTCATTATAGTAAATGACTACTAGAGGTCGTGCCTTATGCAAATAAGGCCTAAAGGCATGGGTACAATACATACTAAGCTGTGTTACCCACTATCTGTGTACTCACTATGAAATATATCCAATATCTTAATGTGGCAGTGGTTCTAACCAACTTAAATGAGCCTAGGTTTAGAAGGGAGACACCCACAAGAAAGGAGGATCATAATATATGCAGGAGCTGAAGAGAGTGACTGAGAAAAGAGGGTGTGAGAGATGTAAGCCAAAACGTATCTGGGACAAATCTCAATTAATTGAGGAGTTGATTTTGCCATGGTTAAGAATGTGCCCATGACACAGCCTAAAGAGGTCCTGAGAACATGTGCCCAAGATGGTTGCATTACAGCTTGATTTTCAACATTTTAGGGAGCCAGAGTTACAAACAGATATGTAATGTCTGACATGTACATGTTAATATATGTAAGGAGTACATAAGGTGTACATTGGTTTGCTTGGTAAAGGTGGATTCAAAGATTTTTTTGAATTGGCAGTTGGTTGAATGAGTTAGTTATTACCTAAAACCTAGGATCAATAGAAACGAATGTAGGGTGTAATATAAGGGGTTGTAGAGACCAAGGTTCTTATTACACAGATGAAGCCTCTGGGTAGCATGCTTGAGAGACAATAGATGGTAAATATTTCTTAGACTTAAAAAGGTGCCAGACCCATAGCTAATCTCTCCTGGATCAAGATAAGTCCTGGAAAGGGAAGGGGATTCTCTATCAAATGTAGATATCTTCCCACCAGGAGACAGCTTTGCAGGACCCTTTTGGAATACATCGAAGAAATATATTTTGCGGTAAAATATTTCCATTTTTATCAAAGTCTGCTATCTGTTATCTTGTGATACATCTTATAGCTACAAAGAATTGTTTTGGTCAGTGTTAAGATCTCTGTTTTAATGTGAATGCTGCTCAGCTGTACCTGAATTCCAAAGGGCATTATAAGGTCTGTCTGAACCCCATTCCCACTTCCCATTGTGGCCTGAACTAGTTTTTCAGGTTTACTTTTAAATTCCCTTGGCCAAGAGGGCATCTGTTCAATTTGTTGAGGGACTCAGAATTTTATTTTTGATTTAAGGAGGATACACCAAATGAACCTGTAGAACCACATTGCAAAGTGACATATAACCCTGATAAAGATAGTCAGCCAAATTCACAATTAAATGATGAAACAATTCTGGATAAAATTAAACACAACACATGAAGCAATGTTAAATTGTATATTAATAAACTACAAATAGGTAAAGAACAAGCAATTGCTTTAAATTGGTATGATGCATTTTTTTCTTCCTTTATTTATTTTTATAGATATAGGGGAAAGAAGTACAGTTTTGTTACATGGATATAATGCATAGTAGTGAAGACTGAGTTTTCAGTGTAATCGTCACCCGAAGAGTGTACACTGTACCCATTAAGTAATTTCTCATCCTTCACTCCCCCTTACCCTCCCACCCTTCTGAGTCTCCAATGTTTATTATTCTACTCTCTATAACCATGTGTAAATTTGTATTTAGTGTCTTAATGAATGTGTAAAGTATGTATACATTTTATAATAAAAATACATATTGGCATGTGGTCAAATGATGACACTAGGAGATGTTCACTAAGTACAATAAAAGACTGTAAATTTAATAAGAAATGTAAACCTGAGGGGAAAATTTAGAAATCATCGATGAAGCAGAAAGAAAAAGGCAGATAAGGGGATAAAAGAGAAGATTAAAAAATTGACAAAAAGGGAACAAAAAATAAATAATTTGTTATATATATATATAATGTTCCCACTAAATGTAAATTAATTAATTGTAAGTCCTGATTAGAGTAAAAAAAATTCTAAAGATCCTCTGATATACTGCTTATAAGCAGCACAACAGAACACACACATAAACATACACATGTGGACTGGTGAAAAATAAAGGGATCATAAAAATAGACCGGGCAAATTATAACTAAAAGAAACACACACACACACACACTCACACGCACACAAAAATTTAGCCAAATTCATTATAATAGGTAAATATGAGACAACGAATAACAAATGAAGATGCCACATAGAAGATAATAATAACCATAGAAATCTATTAATGAAACAATGTAACATGAAAAAATACAGTAAAAAAAAAACAAAATCTGTCAGCATTAAAGAAATTGATAAAATCACAATCAGAGTAGGTGATCTAAATACAACTATTTAAAAACAGACAGAATATTAAGCAAACCAACTTACTGAAAAGGATGAAAAACATTGATCTGCTAAATTACTTGTAGTACACCTCAGTAAGAAGTTAATACTTGAGCAAGGACTTACAAAATGACAGAGCAGTTTATGTATAAAAAAACAAGTTAGACAGAAGTGCTAGCAAATGTCCTGAGGTAAATCATGCTTATTGTGTACCAGGAATAAGAAAGTTGTGAGTGAGGCTGAAGGACAGAGGGAAAGGGATGAAGCCAGAGAGCCAATGGGTATGGGGAAGGGAGATTTTGAAATCCTATTGGAGTTGATTCAAAAGTGATAAGAGGAAAATTAGAAGCAACGCCTATAGGCACTTCTATCCATGAGTTTCATTGTGAAGAGGACCAAATAAGATGGCAAAAACTTGAAGAAAAAGTATGGCAAAAAGACATTTTTTCATTGTTTATTGCTTTATTTTGTCAGACATAAGAAATAAATACATGTTTGTCCTGAGCAGGAGAGGATGGAATGCAGTGACCCAGTGGAGAAAGCAACCTGAAGTCAGATCTTGAACAGCAAGTATTCAGTGAAATTATAAATAATTTTTTTAAAATGTACATTTGATTACATAGCCAGAATCAGGCAGGGGAACCTGGATCATTAACAGAAACCAGAAGAAACCTGATACATATACTATAAATTGTATATATTCTATACATATCTATAAAAATTGTTGACCAGCTTGGGCTGGTTGTTACCTGCTGTGTCTTGTACCCTTGCACGGTACTACATTAATCCCCCTAGCACAGCACTGTGTTGATCAACTATATTTCATTTGGTTTTGGCAAAGTCAACATTATGGATTCAGAAATTATTAGAAACAAGGACAAAGTTAGCTGTGATCAATATTTGGCTGAGTACAGTAGAATAGCTGAGATTGTGTTAGTCCTTATCCACTATAGATCCTCTTGAACCAGGGGCTTTAAATTGGTATACATACATCCAAATGTGTATATGTATGTATATGTACAAATGTGTATATATACACACACAAATATGTGTATATGTAAATATGTGTGTGTGTATATATATCCACAAATGTATATGATAAAGCACATTGATCAAGCTGTACCAACAATAATTAATCCTATCAGCCCAGACAACAGAGTAACCCTGTTTTTGCTTCTTCTTTAGAGAACATGAAAATTAAGAAATGGCTAATTAGTAGTCATCATTTAAACTTTAATTGAACATTTGTTTTACTTCTTGATAGAAAACTCTCTGATTGGCTATTAAGTCACCAATAAAAATCTGCAAAAGAGTCATTAGCTGTGGTAGCCTGAATAATGAACCCCCAAATTATCAGTTCCTAATCTCTGTGAAACCTAGTTAATAGTCCCATAGACAGTTTTTTATTGTTATTAACATAGAAGACACTTCTGGTCTTAAAGCTTAAAACTTATATTTGTTTTATCTGAGTTCCTTCCTCAGGGAATGACCTTCAGGCTTCTCAAAAAAAGTATCAAATAACTGAAAATTACCAGATCACTGCATCAGACGCTGACTGCCCAAATCATCAGCGTTGCTCTTTACCCCTCTCTAGTTCCTGTTTTCTTTACACATCCTTACATTTCTTCGATCCTATATAAATTTCTAGTTTTAGTCGGGAAGATGGATTTGAGACTGAGCTCCAATTTCCTCGATGACAACACTCAATTAAAGCCTTCCTCCTTGGCAGCGCTTGTTGTCTCAGTGGTTGACTTTCTGTGCAATAAGCAGTAAGTTCTAGACTGAACCCCTGGTGTTTTCATAACAGATTTTAATTCCTTGGCCAGGAACAAGTTCCTCGTGACTTGCCTGTCATGGGTCAGGAGTCTCAGGATCCCTCCTAAGCAGTTGCTTACCCAATTTTACCTGGAGGTGATTTTCCATCTCTCTCTGGCCCTGCCACAATAGGTCCCAACCACGTTCCCGATTGCCTCAAAATAAATGCCTTTGAGATTTGATATCTACATCCGGGTAGGTGAGTGTCCTTTGTGGGCCCAGACAGCAGGATCTACTCCTCTCAATTAGGGAAATTTTTAAATAAATTTCCATTTGCATGTTGGAAAAACTGAAATGACTGAAAGAAGAAAGTATCCTGACTGCTTCAGTATGGACCTTCCTTGGGATATTTTTTGTGTGTCTGGGCAAGTGGATGTCTTCTGTGAGTACCAGACAATGGGATTGGCTCCTCTCAATGTGAGAAATGCTGAAGGAATTTTTGTTTGCAGGTTGATCAAGCCCAACCAATGAAGAGAGGAAACACCCTGTTTTAGTTTTGACACTCTTGGGGCTTGTTTGTTGTGGCAGCAGTTGGATTTGTTTTTGGTAACCATGTGTGTTTGTCATGGAAAATTAGAATTCGGTAAACTGATATTCTCTTGTAATACTGCTTGGCCCCAATATTGTTTGGAACCTGGATATGCTGTTGAATTGGAAAATAGGATGGAGTTTCATGTATCTAGGCTTTTGTGCTGCTGTTCTAAGCAGGGTCAGGCTCAAAGTGCCATCATATGTATCATTCTAGGGAGGAGAAAGAGACTTGAAGCAAATACAGAAAGGAAGACAACGTGAAGATGAAACAGATTTTAAAAGCTGGCCTTCAATACTGGAGGGATACAGTCACAAACAAGGGAGCACCAAATACTGGAACAGGTGTGAACTGAGATAACAACCCCCACAGAAAATCAGATTGTCAGCTGCAGCAGCTGCTTTATTTATGGAAACCATATAATTGTTTTACTAGACTGTGGTGCTAGATCCAGCAGATAAAGAAACATTAATAGTACCTCTATCTCCACACCTCCTGCTCTAAGATGTTTCCTCCCTATGTGTCAAGGTTCTTGCTCTCTTTCAATAGACACAAAATCAATGTGTCCCATTACAGAAGCTAAAAGTTTACTTTTATTCTCTATCATTTCCTTTTGACATTCAGAACCTTTTGTCACAGAAGGTCAGCTTCAAGTGGAACAGTACACTTCTATACAATTTTTTGAGCCTCATTACATCCTTCACCTTGGTTTGAGAGGGGCAATCTAGAGGGATCTATTGAGCAGTATTCTCAGCCAAGATGTCAGTACCTTGGGGAATATAGTTCAAGATGAGATTCTGGTTGGGGACACAGCCAAACCATATTATTATCCCTGGCAGCTCCCAAATCTCATGTCCTCACATTTAAAACACAATCATGCCTTTCCAACAGTCCCCCAAAGTCTCAGCTCATTCCAGCATTAACCCAAAAATCCAAGTTCAAAGTCTCATCTGAAAGAAGACAAGTTCCTTTTGCCTATGAGCCTGTATAATCAAAAGCAAGTTAGTTACTTCCTAGATACAATGGGGGTACAGGTATTGGGTAAATGTACCTATTCCAAATGGGAGAAATTGGCCAAAAGAAAGGGGCTACAGGACCCATGCAACTCCAAAATCCAATAGGGCAGTCATTAAACTTTAAAGTTCCAAAATGATATCCTTTGACTCCATGTCTCACATGCAGATCATAGTTATGCAAGACTTGGGTTCTCACAGCCTTGAGCAACTCCATCCCTGTGGCTTTGCAGGGTACAGCCCCCCCCCCTCATGGCTGCTTTCAGGGCTAGTGTTGACTCTCTGTGGCTTTTCCAGTGCACAGTGCAAGCTGTTGATGGATCTGCCATTCTGGGGTCTGGAGGGTGACCCTCGTCTCACAGCTCCACTAAGGCAATGCCCCAGTGGGGACTCTGTGTGGAGACTCTAACTCCACATTTCCTTTTGGCTCTGCCCTAGCAGAGGTTCTGCATGAGGGCTCTGTCCCTGCAGCAAACTTCTACCTAGACATACAGGTGTTTCTATACATTCTCTGAAATCTAGACAGAGGTTCCTCAACCTCAATTTTTGACTCCTGTGCACCCACAAGCTGAACACCATGTGGAAGCCACCAAGGCTTGGGGCTTTCACCCTCTGAAGCCATGACCCAAGTTGTACCTTGGCCCCTTTTAGCTACTGCGGGAGTTGAGGCAGCTGGGGCACAGAGCACCATTGTCCTGAGGCTGCACAGCGCAGGGGGGTCTGGGCCTGGCCCAAAAAAACTATTTTTCTCTCCTAGGCCTCCAGACATGTAATGGGAGGGGCTGCCATGTAGATCTTTGACATGGCCTGAAGACATTTTTCCTATTGTCTTAGTGATTAACATTTGCCTGCTCATTACTTATGCAAATTTATGCAGTCAGCTTAAATTTCCCCCCAGAAAATGGGCTTTTCTTTTCTATAACATCATCAGGCTGCAAATTTTCCAAACTTTTATGTTCTGCTTTTTTTTTGAATGCTCTACCACTTCCACCAGAAACCCTAAATCATCTCTCTCAAGTTCAAAGTTCCACAGCTCTCTAAGGCAGAGACAAAATGCCATCAGTCTCTTTGCTAAAGCACAGCAAGAGTGACCTTTGCTCCAATTCCCAACAAATTCTTCATCTCCATCTGAGACCACCTTTGCCTGGATGTAATTGTTTATATCACTAACAGCATTTTGGTCAAAACCATCCAACAAGTCTCCAGTAAGTTCCAAACTTTCCCACATTTTTCTGCCTTCTTCTAAACTCTCCAAACTGTTCCAACCTCTGCCTGTTACCCAGTTTCAAAGTCACTTCCACATTTTGGAGTATCCTTATAGCAGTGCCCCACTACCTTGGTACCAACTTACTGTGTTAGTTCATTCTCATGCTGCTATTAAGAAATACCCAAGACTGGGTGATTTACAAAGGAAAGAGGTTTAATTGACTCACTGTTCCACATGTTTTGGGAGGCCTCAGGAAACTTACAATAATGGTAAAAGGCAAAGGAGAAGCAGGTACCTTCCTCACAGGGCAGCAGGATGGATTGAGTGCAAGTAGGGGAAATGCCAGACACCTATAACACCATCAGATCTCATGAGACTCACTCATTACCAGGAGAGCAGCATGGAGGAAGCTGTCCCCATGATCCAACTAGCTCCACCTGGTCCCACCCTTGACATATGGGGAATGTGGGGATTACAATTCAAGATGATATTTTAGGTGGATACATGGTCAAACCATATCATTAACCTATTCTTGTTTTAATATTCCTGTAAACAGAATATGTGAGACTTCCAGATTAGATTTAAAAGACAGCACTTTAAGTAACATAACCATTGGCATTTACCTCAATTCCCTTTTCGTCCAAGTCCCAAAGAAACAATATAGGGGCTAGATCAATATTGCACATTCAGTGGGTTTACATCACAGCTGAGGGACACAGACCTGGGAAATCTACCACTTTCAGACTAATCAATAGGAAGCCTGCTTTTGGTTTCAAGAGGTGATATTATCTCATCTCTCAAAGTTGTTTACCCCAAATATAATCATGAAATATGGTCCAGTTTAAAAAAGTGGTCAAGCCTTGCAATCTTGGCATACATGTTGTCAAGGATGCTCTGGGTTTGTGGCAGATCATCTCTCCCAACACATACATTTCACATTTTCCCAGGAGCCACAAATTTATTTTGCTGTTACTCTGGAAGTGCAAGCCAAGTAAGAAAAGAAAAAAAAAGAAAACCTGAAGTAGAAAATCGCATAGGTGATCAAAAAGTTGTATTAATTTTGTATAATATTTGTAAGACTGAAAAAATATTAGAGTTAAAATAAAGTTTTGTTTCACATATATAAATAAATATATGCAAATGAATGTATTTATACATGTAAATTCTAAAATTTATGAGTGTACATATTTGTAAGCATAATATAGGTATATATAAATCACAAGCTCTCATATATAGGAAACATATCATAAAAAAGTATTGTTGTATAGCAAGATTATTAATTATTTTTAAAATTTGAAAAGAAATGTTAGGATAGACTTGCATGGGGAACATAACCTCTCGTCAATGAAGAAGGTGAAGACAAATCCAAGGAAATGGAAAGAAATATCTCCCTATAAATACTTCTTCCAGACGTATTCTTTTAATTTAATGCAATTTTAATAAACATCTCAACTGAATTCTTACTAGAACTTGATCTGTTTATTCTAAGGCTCGCTTGGAGTTATGAATTTGTGAGAATTGACACTCCTGGACTTAGTGGAATTGCCCTTGTTACTCAAGTATCGGGGAGCACACATAAAGGTGTGAATTTCAGGAAATTAAAATAGATTATTTGAAATTCATGCTTCGCTGAGCACAATGACTCTTATCTGATTCCAAAGGTAAGAATGGATACTTTTTTAGGCAGGTGACAGACTTGAATCTCAGATTTAACATTCCTTTCAAAGTATCTGTTATTCACATTGTCATAGATACCCTCTTGTGTGGAGACATATCACCTCTTGAAAGTAATCCTTTTAATAGAGCGTTTGATTACATGCAAAACACAGTATATTATATCACAACTGAGTTAATTTATAGTTCATATGGACAAAATGATATTCTTTCTGAACTCATTCTATTAATTTCATTTAGTCACATAGAAATTTAAGCTTTCTAATGTCAAATTCCCGATTCTCTATTAATAAGAGAATTTAAAGAATATATAACTAAAAAGGCCACAGTTTTTTGGAAAAAAATAATGTATGTGTGTGGTCGTTTTGTGTATGATGTTAAAATTAATAATGTAATGCTAATAGGAATTAGAAAGAGATCTAATCAATGGAATAATTATTAGAAGCTGAAATATGCGTATGTATATGTAGTGTCTATCTGAACATAACATGATTCAATTTTGTTAACTAAAAAAAATTTGAAAAAAGAAAACTATAACTCTAATCCAATCACTGATAAAGTCTATATTTGCCAAATCTACAATAGGCTATAAAATTATTAAATGAAACATAAGTAATATTCACATATTAGGATGTTGAATGTTTCTTTAACCATTATATCCAGTTCAAAATTATAGTAGAAATACTGAAAGATATGGATATGTTGTTCCATAAAATACTGTAAATAAAAGGAGTCAATAATATAAAAAAGAAAATAAATTCAACATATATGACTTCCTCTGTCAAACAATATCAAGATACATATTTTAACAAATAATTTTTAAAAATCTATTACATTTTAGAACACTGAGAAAGAATAATGAAAGTATAGCTTATAGATGAGACAACCAACAAATCTATATTATATTTTCAAATTTAATAACAAGTGATTTAGTAAAAGCAGTGTGGCTCACACCTGCAATCCTAGCATTTGGGAGACCAAGGTGGGGAGATCACAAGGTCAGGAGATTGAGACCATCCTGGCCAATGTGGTGAAACCTCATCTCAACTAAAAATATAAAAATCAGCTGGACATGGTGGCCCATGTCTGTAATCCCAGCTACTTGGGAGGCTGAGGCAGGAGAATGGCTTGAACCAGGGAGTTAGTGGTTGCAGTGAGCCGAGATCGTGTCACTGTACTCTAGCCTGGTGACAGAACAAGAATCTGTCTTTAAAAAAAATGAAATAAGCCACTTTTTACTTTTTGACTATCAAGGAGTGTGTGTGTATATGTGTGTATGTGCTTGTGTCTGTGTGTGTTCAAAGGAATGTTTGAACAATATTGATGAGCTTGGTATGACATAATTGTAGTTTTAATTTACATCATGTATACCGTTAAAATATTTCTAGAAGTCAGTGTGAAAATGCACTGACAAAGCCTATATATATATATACATATATATATATATATATATATATACATATATATATATATATATATATATACACATATACACATACTTACTCACCCTTCCCTTCTCCTCCTCCCTTCCTGCCTTCCTTCTTTCCTTTCAGGGGAGGAGGTCAGCTTAAAAAATATATTTTAAAAGCCTTTTTTTCCTATTAGAGGTTTGTGTTTCTTACCAAATTTGGGGCATTACTACTTTGAGTACTATCTACTTACTGAACTTATTTTAAGGTTAAAATAAACTTTATGTCTCAACTTGTTTTTAAATTGCATTCAATACATCCAAACAATATCATAGGATATACATATATAAATGTGTACATGTATGATATTCTAAGAAAGTGAATGTGCAGAAACTGGTGAAGAACAAGATTCAGGGACCCTCACTTAACAGACTCCATTCAAGTCCCTACAACTCATATTACAGTTTTAATTACACATAGTTTTTCTTAAAGAGTTACCCTCCACACCCTGAAATGACATTAGCTTCAGTCCTTTCAAAACCTTCCTTAATCTCCCTACCCAAAAGTTAGTTGTTCATATCATGCATGTCAGTGTAAGAAAGAAGTGATGAATCTGGCAATACTTAAAGAATGAATTGTGGAAGACAGTGTGGCGATTCCTCAAGGATCTAGAACTAGACATACCATTTGACCCAGTCATCCCATTACTGGATATATACCCAAAGGATTATAAATCATGCTGCTATAAACACACATGCTCACGTATGTTTACTGAGGTACTATTCACAATAGCAACGACTTGGAACCAACCCAAATGTCCATCAATGACAGACTGGATTAAGAAAACTTGGCACATATACACCATGGAATACTATGCAGCCATAAAAAAGGATGAGTTCATGTCCTTTGTAGGGACATGGATGCAGCTGAAAACCATCATTCTCAGCAAACTATCACAAGAACAGAAAACCAAACACCGCATGTACTCACTCATAGGTGGAAATTGAACAATGAGAACACTTGAACACAGGAAGGGGAACATCACACACCGGGGCCTGTTGTGGGATGGGGGGAGGGGGGAGGGATAGCATTAGGAGACATACATAATGTAAATGACGAGTTAATGGGTGCAGCACACCAACATGGCACATGTATACATATGTAACAAACCTGCACGTTGTGCACATGTACCCTAGAACATAAAGTATAATAAAAAAAGAATGAATTACTGAAAAACAATTAGTTTGATTACTTAAGTATAAGATGCCAGATAACTATAGTCCTGTTTGCTGCTAACAAATAAATCACAATTGAAGTCAAGTTTCAGTTTTTGTTGTGAAGATACAAGCAGCATTGGAACAAATCAGCCAGTGTGTTTTAGATCACACTGCATTATCTATTTAATCATCACTTGACAGTATTAATGAAAGTATCTAAAGAATCTAACTATAGCATAGATTGACTCCTTAGTATTGGAGTATTCCATGCTCAGGCATCAACATATAGAACTAAAAAATGTGTCATGTTCTAGCTCCTTGAATAATAATTTCACCTGCAGAGGACTATTTTTATGAGTTTCACAATTCATCATTTACTCCCTTATACTTACCAACCCTGTTTTTATCATCATAAATCTGTAGGAGCTTAGTCACCCTATAAATCACACATGGGTCAAGAAACTTTCTCATGTCTAGTTCTATTGCCACTGTCTTGGCTTAAAATCAGATCCCATAAAGTGTAAATGGTACTAGGAACCATTTTCTGTTGAATATAAATTTTTGGAAAGATAAACTGTTATTTAATTAATATATTATTGTGCTGCTGAATTCTAATAAGTATATGATCTTTGGCAAGTCACTTAATGTTTTTTAAGTCTGTTTCATTGTCAGTATAAAAACGCTGCTTCCCTTATTGAGTTATTGTGGAGATTAAATAAGATAACTTTAATTCAAGGACATCAATGTGGAAAATATTTGTGAATGTTATCTGTTATTATTCTGTTATGCTTCTAATAGAAAATACTGTTGATGGTGAGCACTTTTCAAAATATTTCAAGATAGATGCACAAAGTTAAAAAGGAAAACCTGGATATAACTAGGCAATGTAATTCAAATGTAGGCCCCGACTGTATAGGGAACTGTGTCAAAAGACGTGAATAAAATGTTTTAGACATGAGTTTTGGACAGTAGGGGAGATATTAGATAGATTTGATAGTGAAAATAATTTACAGGATTTTTTTTTTTTAGTACAGGAAACAAATGGTTAATGAAAATAGCAAATATAAGGGCCCCAAATTATTGCTGATTTCCTTTCAGGGGAAGATATATAATGCTACTAAAAATGGAGTAGTAGTTAGTATTTAGTTTGACTCAAAATAACAAAAAACTTTTAAAAATTGAATAAAAGATGCCAAACAAGATAAACATTTATTTCCTTTTTCTATAAAATTTCCAATATGCATTTCGAGGTTGGACTGACTCACAATCTTTCTATTCCCATATTTATTATGTACTTTCTTATCTTCATAATCCAAGGTGGCAAATACTACAATCAGTGGATAGATGAAGAAATGAAGGAGAGGGACCAGGAATAGCCTCAACTGTTTTTTAGTATATGTGCCTGAAGCTGCCACAAAATTCCTTCTAACATGCTCACACTGGCTGCAAAGGAGGTTGTGGAATATATTCTTCAATGCTAAGGGAATCATATGATGTTCTTAAATTTTTATTACTTTGAAAATTAGGAAATGGATTAAAGACATAAAATATTAGTGTCTACCAAAGTGAGACATGATCTCTCAGCATTCTTTGAGCACCTACTCTGTGTTCATATCCTGTGATCTGTACCTACGAAGGAACTCCAAGCTTAAACCCAAGACCCCATAACTGATGGTTCTAGTTGCAAATAATGAGATTTAGATTGTCTTTAAAGACAAATATAGCAAAAAACCTATAGAGCACTCTGTAGAAGACTGCTTACTCAAGGATCTGGTATACACAAGAACAGATAATATTATTCATGTAGTTCTGAACAAGCAAATTAATAGGCACATTTAAAATCCTTTTTTTCTTTTCTTGCCTGAACAAGACATCTGACTAAATACTGTGAAGGATGAAAGGGTAAATGCCTTGAAATGTTGATATTAACCGCAGTTAATTAAAAAGGACATAGGGTGATAAGTAAAAACATAAAAACATTTAATTCATCAAAAGCTGAATTAAAATTAAAAGTACCCATCATTTACATGTTGGTAACTAATTCTTTCATGTTACTTTAGGTTAATTCCAGAAAAATGACAACTTTTCCTATCTTTTCTTGAAGGTAGAATGCTTAGCAAATAAATGTGCTAAGTCAGTTTATTTTTTTTTTACCTGTACTTTGAAAAGCTAATTAAGATGTTACATATTTACTTAATTTTTCTTTTTAAATTTTATTATTATCAATGAGGCATATTTCCATTAATAGATATTTCTTATAATTTTACATTATTGGATTATATATTAATTTTAGTAAGACTAAATTTGAATTTTAGCACACTTTTTAAAACATAATTGATTTCCACTCTTTGCCTTGACTTGCCTTCAATCAATTAGCGTGAGGAACTAGGACATTTATAACCTCACTAAAAGTCTCAAGTTTTCTGTCTTTTTCTCTTTCTTTCCCTCCCTCCCTACCTCCCTCCCTCCCTTCCTTCCTCCCTTCTTTTCTCCCTCCCTCTTTCTCTCTCCCTCTCTTTCTCTCTTTCCTCCTTCTCTTCCTCCTCCCCCTCTTTTTCTTCTTCTAACTATTCATAAAGAAGAACATTTTTAAAATTTGCATACCATTCAACTTCAGTGTTATTTTTGCCAAAGATATTTGATGAACAAGCATTTTCTTAAAATATATGTCAGCCATATGTTATTTATCCATGAATACATACACATTTCAAGTAATATATTACTTGAGAAAATAATATAATTTTCAGAAATTTGACATGAGTGGGAGGATGACTGTAACTTTGTCTGAAGATAATTTACAGTGGTTGTTTAAAGGACTGAGTTCCAAGGATACATTCCTTTGTAGGAGAAATAAACCTCCACTGTGTTCATAGGAACCAGTTAGCATACATGATTCTAACTCAGATACTGTGAATGTGGCAAAGCATATGCGAAAAAATTCTGTAGAGTTATTTGGGCCATTCTTTCACATGGAAACACCATTCACCTTTGATTTTCCAAAATTTTCTATATGTTTGATTATAAGGTCTGAAATAAATCCTCATGAGAATTTGTAGGAAGTCTCAAAATACCATACCTATTGTAGTGTCCTTATTACTGCTTCATCATGGATAACTCTCTGAGTAAGAGAGATAACTCAGCAGTATCAGTTTTGATACCTTCCACGTATAATTGGCTGAGCTATTGAAGCAAACTCTATAAATTTCTGTAGTTGGGTCTTAGTATATACATTAGCCTTTCTCTAGCAGTCCTTGTCATTTTAATACAGAGAGAGTAACACATATTTTTGATAAATAATAACTCCAATTGTCAAAATAAATATTTCAGCAAAGCTTACTTAAAAACGAAACTCTCAATTTACTTTGTTAGCAATGATTTGAACTGGCCTCCTCTGTTTTGTCACTGTGATTTAATTCCACTAACACATCTTAAAATTTTCATTATGAAGTAGATTTGAGTCTTTTCAGCAGCAGCCAATCAAAGAGGGTTAAGACTTATAGTGAAGATGGTAGATTATAGCAACACATAGTTTTGTGTTCAGATACTGTCTGCTCTTCACTAACTATATGAAATTGAGTACATTTCATTAGCTGTACAATGAGGGTAATAATAATACCTACCTGCTATGATTAAGATGAAAAATAATTTAGACAACATTTTGTAAATGTTCAGCACAGTACTGAAGACACTGCAAACATTCAGCAATGTTTGCTATTGTAATTACTATTTTACTAGGGTAAAAATAGTATCAGTGATAGTAGTGGTGGTAGCAGCAGTAATGGTAATGGTAATAGTGTTAGTAGTATTAGTAGTAGCAACATTATGAGAATTCCTTCACACTTAGAAGATCATGACCATGAACTAGGAAATTCCTTGTAAAGTGACACTTTTCTACTTAGTTATGGAATTAAAGTCTCCATTGTATCCAATTTATGATAACCATTTACATCTGATAACTTAAATTCTGGATGAATGTGATATTTTAATTGGCAGAAATAAAACTTGCACAAAATTTAAACAAAATGTATATTTTTATTTTGTGTACATAGAAATACATATAATTTAATTCTACTTAAACATTTATGGTAACATTCTCAATCCTATAGATCAGCAGTTACCAACCTTTTTGGCACCAGGGACCAGTTTCATGGAAAACAATTTTTTCATGGCCGAGCAGTGGGGGAGGGTGTTCAGGATGAAATTGTTCCACCTCAGATCATCAGGCATTAGATTCTCATACGGAATGTGCAGCCTAGATTCCTTGCATGCACAGTTCACAATACGGTTCTCACTCCTATGAGAATCTAATGCCACCATTGATCTGACAGGAGGTGGTGATCAGGCAGTAATACTCCCTCACCCGCCATTCACATCCTGCTGTGAGGCCCAGTTCCTAACAGGCTATGGTGGCCTGGGGGCTAGGGACCCCTGCCATAGATGACAAATTCCCAGGTAAAATTTTGTTATATATTTGTTGCCTTGTTTTGTAATAAGTATTTTTATTCCTATACCAAGCACTTTAATTTATAAGTAATCATTGAAGTTGAAAACTGACATTTAGATTACCTACTGAGGCTTCAGGCTGTATGTGTCTATCCTGATAGTAATGAGTGCTTCTGTGTGTTTTTTTGTTTGTTTGTTTGTTTGTTTGTTTGTTTTGGAAACTTCCTTCCTTCCAAATTTAGTGTAATATTAAAATTACCAAATATAATGCTATCATTGTTTCATAAATAGTCATCTCTATTGCAAATAGAGTTTCATCATATTAGATTATTCATTGAATTACAAAGTATGGTCCAGTTTCAAAATATCATTTCCAAGCTTGTTTAATTCTTTAACATCTTTAAGCAGCTTAAAATAAATTCTATATCCCTAGTGCTTTCTTTTTGATAAATAGTAGAGCGTGTTTCCGACTTTCAACCTCTTAACAGTTGTCTGGTGTTCTTTCCATCTCCACTCTAAGTTAAAATATAGTTATAAATCCTTTTAATAGGCATACTGTAGCCTTGATTTTACATTCCAACCAAGGTGTTTTATGACATGTCTGGGAATACACACTTTTACAAATTCCTTGCCAAATATTAATTAGTAATTTTATAGCAGCATTTCAAGGACCCAGGGAATACACTTTTAAAAAGAAATATTAAGGGGCCCCTGTCATCATATTCTGAGTTTTAACTCTGCAATGAGAACGAAAACAAGCATTACATTTTCACCCATAAGGAAGTAAGGAACATGTTGCACTTCAGGCAAAACTGCAGCAATAACCTTTCCACTGGCATTCTTCTTCCACATTTATCAAACGCTCTGATTCCCTCTCCTGTGAAACTATCTTCAGACACTTTACCACCTAGTTACAATGCAGATCATTTTAGCAAAACTAGTTACATGCTGCTAAAATACTTCTACCTTATTCAGTATCAAGAAATTCTACTTTATACTCGAACTTTTCTAATTCCGTGGGTGATAAATAAACTCTTGCTTTGCTCCATGAAATCCTCCCAGAAATTCTACCTCCCCCTTACTCTTCCTATACTAACTGATCAACTCCAAATTATTCGTATTTCCTCAGCAAGATCTTCATCTTTCACCCAGGGAAGAACTGTTCTATTATTGGTTATTTTAGAGCCCTATATGTTTTCATCAATGAATATAATAAATATTCATCTTTATCACTATACTGTGAAATCTAAGGGAAGATTCTTGATCAGTCCTGCCTGTGTTTGAATTACCAAGAGTTAATAATACAAAACCCATAGTATCCACATTTATAGAGTGAATGAATATATTACACCAATTCTTATTGCACATCAAAATGTTCTTTTGCTGGCTTTTTTCTTTCTTTATAACCAAATGTTTGCTTTCCTATAGCTGTGTTTAGAACTAATTTTTTAAATCCGCATTTGCAATAATTACTCTTAAGAACTGTAATAATACATGTCTGTCAGCTTTACCATGTATTATAAACTCACTGACTCACTGTTTAGTTGACTAGAACTCCCAAGAGGCATCTCCAACGTAATTCACTATGAAATAATCTTGATTTTTTTCTCCAAAATCTACTCCTCACCAGAATTCCCTATTTAAGTAAATGGCCCTTCTCTTCATCCAGTTATTCCTTTGAAAAGGCATGAACTTAACTCATATTTTCGCTTATGTTTTGCATCAACTATCAGAAAATACTGATGGTTTGATGTTAAAATACAGACCAAATACGCACTTCCTCCCCACTTTTACCTCTGTCAGTAACATCCTATTCCAAGGAAACATTCAGTCTCCCACGGAGAATTACTTAGCTTCGTAACTCATTATGTGCTTTGTATTATTTTACCACCAACTTCTGTGAGTTGATTCTCCCAGAGCAGCCAGAGTGAATCTCTTAAAAACTGAAACCTGATTGTGTTATTTCTTTGCTCCCATCACAACTATCATAAAATGCAGCTATTGGTTCATACCTTTATTGTTGGTCTAATGCATGAAGTGAAAAACAAAAACCATTGTTGGTTTTGGGTATTTCTTTTTTGTTTTTGTTTTTGTGTTTTTAGTTTGCAGATAATTTACCATGATGTTCATATACTTTTTTTTTTTTTTTTTTTTTTGAGTTGGAATCTTGCTCTGTCTCCCAGGCTGGAGTGCAGTGGTGTGATCTCGGCTGACTGCAACCTCCACCTCCCGGGTTCAAGCGATTCTCTTACCTCAGCCTCCCGAGTAGCTGGGACCACAGGTGTGTGTCACCATGTATGGCTAATTTTTTGTATTTTTAGTACAGACAGTGTTTCACTGTGTTAGTCAGGGTGGTTTCAATTTCCTGACCTTGTGATCCACCCGCCTCGGCCTCCCAAAGTGCTGGAATTACAGGCGTGAGCCACCATGCCTGGCCGATGTTTACATACTTGATGTAGCAAACCTGATTGTTTAATTCAGCGTAAAATGCGTCGTCTTGCTTTTTATTTGTATTTCTCCCTAATTCAATCTGTTTACCATTTGAATATTTTTCATATTTTGAGAATGAAGTAAATCAAGAAATTACATATTATTAGAAGTATTATGACGTTTTATCATTGAGAAAGCCCCTGTCCCCTTCAGATTCTGAATTTCTGAGGTTAGTTTATGCAGTGGACTACCCTGAATTTTTCTCTATCCTAAAGAACAATTTGCTTAAAGCTGTTTTTGCTTAAATTGAATATTATATAGCCCTAAAGGCCTAATTTAATATTATTCTATTATGTTCAGCAGATTATTCTTCTTCCATATTTCCATTTCCATTATTCTTCTCAAGCCTTAATTCATGAAAGCTCTTGAGAGCTGCTTGTTGTACACGTTTTTATCCAAATATATTTCTCATGACATAAGTCCTGAGGAACCAGAAAATGTTATAGATGAGCCAATTATGTTGGTATACATGACATTAAGCAAAGTCATCTGTCATGGCATCGTTTGTTTCCTGTATTGATAGAATAAAACTCATCCAAACATACTGCTTAACTCAAATGGTAATTATAAACAAAAGGTGAACAAAATACTTGAAAATCTCAGTCAGAATATGGGAAGGGAAGTAAATATCAATTTTATCTTTCTGGAGAAATCCTAGGATATGGAGCTGTGTCTGACGGGCTTGTCCTGCTATTACTAGGTGAGGCCCTCCCACAGTCTCTTGGGCAAGTACTTTCACCTCAAATTTTACATAATGCTCAGTTTAGAAAATCAAGGAACATGAAAAGTGCAATAAATAATTCCTAAAAGGGTCTAGAATTTACATATAAAAATGTTATGATCTTCTAATTAAACTTTTAATAAAAACATGCATTCATCTATCTTTTCACTGAATTCCCACTATGCATAACATGAATATTATGTGCTGATGACGCTGCAATAAACAAGTAGAGCTTTGGGGAAAGAATTTTAACAGCTATTTACACAATTTTTCACGTAATGATGATGCATATAAGGGAAAAAAGATGTCATATGATAATTTGCCTAGTGAATTTTTAAGTATTTCTACATAACATATGTTATTCATACTATAAATACAGTGTGATTGACAATAATATATACATATATTTACAATATTAAGAATATTGAATATTTTATTGTGGCATTTCATATTTCTTAGTAATATCTGTGACCAAACTACTCTTAGTTATGAAATTACACATAGTTTTTCATATGAGGATTAATCAAGATTTTATTTTTAGTCATTCAAACTTTAAGATATTTCCACATTTTGCAAAACTTTATATTCTCTTTTGCAATTGGTTAATTCATGATTTGTATACATATAAACAGAAAATGAAATATAGTAGTACTGTTTTTGTATTTTCTATATTTTCAAAATTTTCAAAGCAATCTGGCATGTGTACTACAGAATCAGGGTAGAAAATGTTTTCTTTTAGAAATTCCAAAATCAAAACTAATTTCAGTGAATTTTCATCTTTCTCCAAGATAAAATGAAGTATCTATTTTGATTGTTGTAGTGTCTTAGAATATTTTCTCATTCTAAAACTGAAAGATTATTTAGCATAGTGTTATAAACTGAAGAGTATCTCCCCCCCCAACTCCCAACATTCATATGTTAAAGCCGTAATCCCTAGTGTGATTGTATTGGGAAATCGGGCTTTTAAAGAGGTAGTTAATACTAAATGAGGTCATAAAGGTGGGGCAATAATCCAATAGGACTGTTGTCCTTATAAAAAAGAAATATCCTCTTCCCTCCACCTGCACTAGCAGAGGAAAGGCTATTTGCAAGCCAGCAATAGAGGATTTACCAGAAACCACATTTTCTAGTCTCTTGTTCTTAGATTTGTAGCTTCCAGAGTTGTGAGAAAATAGATTGTTTTTTGCTGTATAAGCCACCCAGTCTGTGGTATTCTGTTATGGCAGCCCCGGCCAAATAATAGAATAAGTCATGTATTTAATCAGTTATCTTAAATATTCGATTAGTTATGCAAAATGGCAGTACTTTTTGGACAGATAAATATTCATTATTAAGTCCTTTAGATTTTTATCAAAATATGCACAAATTGCATACATAGGTATGTGTTCTTCCCATTTCACAAGTAATAGCCCTCCTAAAAATTATTTTCTGATAAGTGCCAGAAGTTAAAAAGTACTGTATTTCCTTTTTAAATTTTGATGATCTATAGTATATGAGAAATATTAATATATGGAAGATTTTTTCCTTTACTACAGTTAAAATAATGTGAGTTTTAAATATACTTATGCAGGAACAACTAATAACTAATAATTAAAAGAAATCACATGCAACTCTTGAAACAGTTTCTTAATTGCAACTCATTAAACTAAATTGCAGCATATTATCTCCATTATAATACCCAAAATAGAATTTGTAATGGTCTTTCTGTCATTCTTCCATGCATTTTATATCTGATGTTAAAGAAACTTTTAGAATGTCGTAGTCTTTATGTTATAAATTATACAATATAAATTGTTTTTAAACCTCAGAAATGATTGGAAGAAAAATAGTTAAAATTTCAGTCATGACTGATAGCTTACCCAGGTTATAAAAGCCAAACTAGATGAATATAGTTTTTGCATAAGTTATTTTAAATAAACTTTCTTTTTTATAACAATTCATGATTCGTATTTTAATATGCTATACGCCTGAGAAAAAAATGTGATTCTATTAAAAAATTACAAACTAAAAAGCCATACTAAAATGAGTACATATCTCTTATTATAAGTAAACTTTTAGGTATTTAAATGGAATTCACAAATATGATATAATTCTATTTTTTGAGCTGGGGATACTACTCCAAGTCGGGTAAGCATATATTGATCTTACTATTTATCCTAAATCCCAATTATGCAATTGTACAATGACTATGGTAATTACAGATGAACAGTTACATGTAGAAGCTCTTATTTCTTAGTTTATTTGTGTTATGACCATGGAAAACCAATGTTGACTACTGAGAAAGTAATCAAGCAATAGAAAAATGAGGCTCCATCGACAAAGAATGCAAATTTTGACAAATTTTTTCAATGTCTCAAATAGTTTAATAAGTAAAGAACCAAGGCAGCTGATGTATGTAAACGCAGGTTTTATCTGCACTGTCTCTCTGCTACCAAGTACTTTCAGAGTAAGGATCACAACTTTGAGTTCATTTGTGGTTGAGTGTTTTATAAAGATGTTTTATTGTAAATCTTAGTGTAAGGTAACTGAAATCATCTTTAATGTGCACATTAGTATTTTTGAAAAATCCATCTGCAAGTTATGTCATGATGTAACCATTTCATAATGCGTTTTTCCCTTTCAATTTTGTCTTACAGTTCCCCATGGAAATGGAATTAATTTGATTTGAGCTTTTTTACTTACAGCCCTTTCTACCTCCACATATATCTAAGCAAAGCTAACATTTATGATGGGGGATTGATTATAGAAACATATTCTTTTGTCTTCAACCTGTCCTTTATCAACTTTGTGTACTGGTTTTTTAGTGTATATATTTGTGTCTGTGTGTGCTTCTAAAATCCTCTTTGATAACTTTCTCTTTATAAACAAACCTATGAAAACAAACTAAAAAATTCCTTACTACACTTTATACCACTTTAAAAAAATAAATAAAATAAAAAACATTCCTTTGTTTACCTACAGCTAGTCAATTACTTTGTGCTACTCCTTTCCTCACCTCCCTTTTCCTTTTCTGTCGATTACAGTGTCTTCCATCCCATCACACACATGAGTCTAGCATAGATAAACTAATCAAGTGGAAAACCCTGTCTTTTATCTTGTTAGATTTCTCTATGGCATTTGATAACGGTCAATCGTTTTCTCTTTGTTGAAACATAAAACTTCTTATAGTTACATGATTCCACTCTCTTACCATTCTGCCCTAGTTTACTTTGTAGCTCTTAGTGTCTTTTTATTTTTTATTACTTCTGTTTTGCTTTGAGTAATATTGTTCTTTAGAAATCCAACCTTAGCTTCCTTGCCTTTACAATTTCTCCAACCCTTAGTCTTAGCTTCTATTATTGTCTGTCAACTCCTGTTACCCTTGACTTAACCATTGTCATTGTCTTAACTTAATTTAATTGAATAATTGTCTTAATTTAATACTTAATTTAGGAGAGCTAAATAATTAAACATGAGGCCAAAGTACATAAGAAAGCGGCAGTCTTTTATTGCAAATATGCACACACTCTCGGGAGAGATTCTCTGGTACCCAGGTATGGGGCCAGGGAAGTCGCCCCTGGCGCTCACCGGTGAGGTTCTCACATCCACAAGTAGGAGGGGCAGAAGAAGTCACTCTGGCTCCTGCTGGCAGCTGACTTTTATGCATTGGTACTGGAAGGGGGAGGGCAGTGGGCGGGATAAGGGCATGATAGGGGCATTTCCATAGGTGTGGCCGGGTAAGTTTCCATCTCTTCGGATTGACGTCACCTGGTGCATGCTCGGTTGTCCTGCACTTTCCGGGGGCGGGAAAGTTGGTGATGAAGAACCTGGAAGCAATCGGGACTGTGCCATCTTGTTCACCTTCCTCCATTTTGTCACTTCTCCCTCACCCAAACAGTCATCACTCAAATCAACTGGATTGCTCAAATATTCAACTTCTCATTCATCTTCCATATTCCACATAAATTCTTCCTTCAATTCCTAAACACAGTAGCAGGGGCAACTTTCTTAAAACTATAAATCAAATTTGGACAAAATCTTCTTGAAAGATTCATAAAGATTCTCTCTGTACACAATTCTACTTGTTTCACTCCCTTTTAGATGCTGTACTTGAGATCAGCTCCCCAGTAGAGTCCTGAATTCTAATCCCTGTTTCCTGGGAACCCGAACTAAAGCAACTGTTCCGAGGCTGCACATCACAAGACAATTATACCCGTCTTACTATACAGTTCTTTATTTTCTTGAATTAGCAAGAATATTTTAATTTGCCCTTGATTGTCCTGGAAGGTGCTTCCCTTCATGTTTGTCATTTTGGTCTCAGCATGAATGCCACCTCCACAGAGAGACCAGCCTGAAATAAATTCTTCCTATCATTGTGTTTTTTTTATATTCCACCATATTGAAAATTTCCCTTTTTTCTAAATGCATATCTCTATGTCTGAAATTACTTTGCTTGCTTCTTTATGTATTATTCATTTCCCCTCCAGATAGAATATAAGCTACCAGATGGAAAGTAGCGAATCTATCTCATTTTTCTATCCATCTTATTTATCACTGAATTTAGCACGTATAGTAAGCACTCAGTAACTATTTATTAAAGAATAAATTAGTGGGCATTAAAACCTAAAAATCACTCCAAATTGACAAATTCACATTCTCAAACATCTGAAAGCTCCAAATAACTGTAAAACTGATTATGTACAAATCTTAGCTAGTGTTTTCATTTTCTGAGTTACTGAGTTTTCCATCTCAAGTGACTTCATTATTTGATATGCCAAACTAAATTTAGGGTTATTTTAGCTCGAGATAGTGTATTACTCATTTTTATTCTTTATTTCTGTCTCATCATCTTATTAATTGGTCACTAAATGTTGTAAAATTGGTCACTTCATTATCATTAGATTCTACTCACTTTATTTATATGCATTGATAAAGTATTAAATCAGGCTTCATCATCTCTTACCTGAACTACTGTAATAGCTATATAACAATTCTTACTCCTCTCTATATTTTTCCTAATTATGCTAATTATTTTCACCTTATACTATCTAAGCAGTTTATTATTAACAATACTATAAAATCTATTTAAATAATTGAGTGTCTCATGCATAGTGTTTACTGTTTAGGCATCTGTATATATTTTCTCTTGTTTCCTTCATTCCTATACTGAGATACTATTTCATATTTCCAGTAAGGAGCAGGGTTTCATCCCTACATATGTACCTACTGTTTATTTTGCTTGAAATGTCTTTCCTCTTCTTCACCTGGAAAATTGTTCAGATCTCACTAAAATGTTACTTATTTTGGAAACATTTCCTGATTTCTCTACATATAGAAATGTTTTCTGTGATATAGTAGAATTTTGTACATGCTTGTATTTCAGTAAATTTCAAATTCTTTTTACTTATTACTTGCTAAGTCTGTCTTCTTCAGAAACTTATAATTATTAAGGGAAGGAGTGCGTCTTATTACTCTTTGTCTTACTAGTTCCCAGTACAGTGTTTGGCACTTATATTGCACTCATAAAGCTCTAAAGGAATAAATGAATGCATGATGAATGAGAATTGTGGCAGGGTCAAAGGAAGAAAGTGATATAAGAACTTAATAACATACATTTTATTTCTGAGAGCTTGTAAAAATAATGCTGGGGAAATACAGAAAATGATTCACAATTAAATAAAAAATAATGTAGTTACTTGGGCTGGAGAGTGGGTCAAAAGATTAGTAGTGTCTGATTTAAAACCAACAAGTATGTACCAAGGTATATGTAAATAGAATTTAAACTTTTATTTTAAAATGGCATTACAACCAATATTCCCAGAAAATTTCCACAATGAAGAAGCTAGATATTTCAAATTAATGAAAATAAAATTATCTAATGGAATGATAATTTTAAAGAATATACACTGCGATACTAAATATAATTTGTATATAGCTCTTTATTTCTGAGAAACCATATGATATTCACTTTATGATCTTTGTTTCATATAGTACCAGAATAGGTGATAATATCTCAAAAGATGTTTTCAATGTTGATTAACTGATATCTCAAAAGATATTTTTAATATCAATATTGCTTTACATTCAAATTTTGGCCTTATGGATAAGTGAGGAAGAAATTGATACCTCTTTAATGCTGCAATGCTTCTACATCACTGTGTTTTATCTCACAGTTATGTAGGCGAAAACATATCTTAAATAGTTTAAACAATTGAGAAAACAAAATATACATAAAATAATATTGTTTAATATTTATATACTTTATTGGTAAAAAAGAATAAAATAAGAATTAATCAATTTACTATTTAAATATTTTTAAAGATCAGAAATAAAATTAAAATTAAGCTATATATGTGTATGTGTTTTTAAAAGGATAAATTAACATATAAACAGTGCTCAAAATCATAAAATGGAATTCTTAGTTTAAATGGTAAGATTCAGATGTGTATGTAGAATGTGAGAGTTAGATATTAATGGTATTAAACATACCATGAATAAGCTTTTTAACCATTTCAGTTGTGTGACTTTAAGAAAGTTACATCACTTCTTTCAGCTTCAGTTGTCCCTTGGGAAAAATAGGGGGAGTAGTAGTCGGTATGTCAGATGACTATAAAAATAAAAGAAGTTATAATACATGCATGATGCTTAGCCTGGTGGCTGATTCATGATTAGAATAGTTGTTAAAATTATTATTATTACTGGATAGTGTTTAGAAGAAATGCACCTTTAAGCAAATAGTCCTACTTGATTGAAAATTGATTGTTTATATTAAGTAGTAAAGCATGAGTATTTTGACCAAGTAAATCCACCTGTAGCAATTATTTTAATTATAGTCACTGTAAATAAATACTATTCTTGAACTCACCAGTTTACATATAAATCATATACTTTTTACGTATTCATGTCTAAATAAAATATAATTGTAGATAAACAGCTTTAACAATCTTAGGTGTCCTGAAATATTACTTTTTTGCCATCACACTAAATAGTGCTAGAGTAGAATATATAAACCATCTTTTCAGGCCAAAATGTAGTGATGGAGTATGTATTATCCTTTGTAAATAAAACAAATTTTTGATGAATGAAAAACAAATGATTTCTCAGAAAGCTCTGTTGTGCAACACCTGAAATAAAAAGATTTATCATTCATCATTTTAAGTTATAATGATGCAGATGTACCCTTTTACGGTGCCTCAGAGGAAATGCTGCAGACATAAAATGCAGATGATCTAGAATTATATTCATTATTTTTTTGAAATATAATTGCTACAAAGATCTAGGTTGCAAGAAGAACAATTTGTAGAGGACAATGTCTTTGGAAAGTAACAGTAACATAGAGAAGACATAACATGGTATATCTGTAGAAATGGACTGAAAAGATGAAATTAAAATAATTAGAAGGGGAAAAATCAGAAAATCAGAAACACTTGAATAAACATATTAAAACTGTATATTATTAAAATTATATTTCTGATATCTAAAAATGAATTAAAACTTTCAAGAAGTTATTTTTATTTCATTGCATAAAAGCTATATTTCACAGTTCTTAAGGTATATTTGTAAAATTAGCATTTGTTTCTACCCTAAATTCCCAAAAGACTTAAATTTGCTGTGTTAGAGACCATGGGGGAAGGGAGGCTAACCTGAAGGAGAGAAGAGTGATGGAACATTCTGTTGTTTCTAACTGAGTTCGATCACACGCACCTGAATTGAAAATATGATCAACCAGATCTAGGAATGTTGAGTTCTCCACCCATCCTCCATCCAGGAAAGATAACTGAACACAAAAGAAGTAATTCAACTACAAAAAACAAATTAAGATATCAGTTTCTAGCTTTCACGTAATAATTGAGATGACTGGGTTCATAGAAATGTTCTTACTAAATAGATGTAATGGTTTTAATTTTAAGCTGAAGGATTTTTCATAAATCACAAATGTAAGAGAAAAAAATTCAATGCAATAAAATATAATAGGCTATAAATTTCCATATACATTTATAAATTTTATATGAAGAGTGATTCTTTTTTATTATCAGTCATTGAATCTTGTTTAAATCTATTGTTTTAGGCCAAGTTATAAAATTCAAAGAACTTCTCATTGCAATTTCTTTCTCTTGATTGTCGGTATTGATTTAAATCATTCGGAGAGAGGCCACTTATTATATTCAACATTCTATCCATTATTGCCTCTGCCAACTTTTAAAACTTATCATTAATATATTGCAGGATATAGTGCTGAATTGCAAATAGCTAAGTGTAATAAAGCATGCATCTTCTGATGTAAACATATTTAAATAGTATTCATGTAAAGCATCTCTTTTAAAGTTAGGTTCATGTTACAAAATGTAGCAATTACTAGATGGAAAGCCAGTAAAGAAAGAGTATCAATACAAATAGCACATAATAGTTATCTAGGGCAGATAATTCCCACCCCAATTTTTCTATATACTGTGGGAGATTTTTACTCTTTACCTACAGTATACATTATAGAAGGGTTTGTACCCGACTAGAAATCATATATTTTGATGCCTGGTCTGGTAATCTTAAACTAGCAATATTTTCTATATAAAAAACTTTTTTACCTGCAAGTGATGGTGATGATGATGATGAGGATGAGGATAATGATTATTGCAAGCCACAGATGAGACTAACTTTAAAAAAAAAATACTATAACAGGCTGGGCACAGTGTAATTCCAGCATTTTGGGAGGTCAAGGTGGGTGGATCACTTAAGGTCAGGAGTTCATGACCAGCCTGGCCAACTTGATGAAACTCTGTCTCTACTAAAAATACAAAAATTGTCCAGGCATGGTGGCAGGCACCTGTAATCCCAGCTACTTGAGTGGCTGAGACAGGAGAATTGTTTGATTCTGGGAGGCGGAGGTTGTAGTGAGCCAAGATCGTGGCACTGCAATCCAGTCTGGGCAACAGAGTGAGACTCCTTCACAAAAAAAAAAAAAAAAAAAAAAAAAACTTACAACATACTACACAATAATAACAGCATTCATTGAGCATAATAGATGACTAAACTAAGTTGAAAACTAATATGGAAATTAAAGCACAACTAAATTTGACTAAGAGACGTATAAATATACATCTTTATATTTATTAGAATATAATTTTACTGTTCCAGTAATTGAGAGGTACACAAATGTCACAGCTTTGAATGTTTTAAAATTGTTATCTCATGATTATGAAATGTAGTAAATTACCAATTTCTATTCAGGTATATGAAAAATTGGTAGATAGCCACTGATAGAAAAGACATTGATTACACGTATAATACACTCCCTAGTTGAAAAATGAATATTTAGTCATTTTGTTTATAAAGTGCCAAACATTACATTTAACTTTCATTGATTTATCTAAATAATCTAACTCTTTCATCTATATATGGATGAAGATCGGTTTTTTAAAAGTTCGTTTGTACAAATACAATTTCATCTCTAAAAGGAAGGGATACTTCATACAATAGCTTCAAGAGAAGTAATTTGTATCCTCAGGTCATGATTGTGGCTGCCTGGGTTGTGCTAGATTGAATGACTTGACTTTCACTTTTTAACTGTTCCTATAATTTGATTATCATTAAATGAACCAGAAAATAAATTTGCTTCTACAATAAAACCTACAGGCTTTTATGTCAGTCTTTTAACAAGATTTATTCTTTAATAGAAAGATATGCAATAAGGAAAAAAATATCTAGTAAAAGGTAAAATAAAAATCCTCATTACATACCTTTAGGGCTTAGACTGAAAACTGAAAAAAATGCATTTAAGTCTAATACTTAAAACGTCTAAAAAGTTTTATAGTCATATAATAGTTTACACCTGACCAAATTCTGGAAAAGTCTTCAGAAAAACTTACGAATCCTCATGGCGACAACATAATCAGTGGTATCAGCTTTACCTCCCCTTGAGTTCAATGTCTTCTGTTCACTACAGGGACATGTGAGAGTGAGTGATAATTTCTCTCTGGCAACAGTCAGAACAACTACTACACCTGTCGCAACTCCTGTATTGCAAGCATTGCTGGATTCTTTCTTTGCTCAACACAGGTTTCTTGTCTTAAGTTACACTTGCTTTTACCTTCTGCTGCTCTTGCCTACTCTTCTGTGTCCTTTTTGTAATTTTCTGCTTCTACTTCTCGCAGTCATTTTCTCTTGAACAACCACACAATATATTTGCAGCATATATACTGGGCATTTGTGGGAAATGAAGAAAAGCTCCCCCTATGTTGTGAACACTTTGCAGAAACAAAATGAACCTTTACCCAAAATTTGGTTTGCATATTGAGACTTATGACACCATATATGCCCCACTAGAATGAGAACATATTCATTAAAACTCACACAATGAGGCTTCCGGGAAGAGTATGGTATCTCCCAGGCGCAACTAAAAATGGATTGAGAGAGCCCGGAAATCAGAATGATGTGGGGGTTTTATGATGGCTAGGGTGTGGGGTTGAAGCAAAGGTTCTCTGTTAGCAGGGCCTTGTACCAGCACATCAAAAATGGAGACTCTTTCTTATACCCTGCGAATAAGTAACTGAAAATAAATGCCCCTCCAAGTAGAGCAATCATAAACAGATGTGCCTTTCTCCAGGACCATGCAGCCTCCCAGGATGTGCCTTGAGTAGTGGCACTGGTTACATTTCATTCTCTAATCCCCACACCTTGGTCAGTGACTTTGGGGAGGACACAGCACAACCACACAATTTATGCATAGATAGAATGTTGAAAAAAACATGGCTTTCGAGGAGTGGGAGGATGAAGTCCTCATGGACTAATTAATGAGATTTGGGAGAATTCTATGAGAATCAGTAGCAATCTATTGAACTAATTATATGGTTACCTAGGCAGTAAGTGAATCTCCATTTTATTGCATAATAATGACAAGGAATTCAGGGTGGTTATAAGGAGAGTGCTGGGATATAGGTTCAAAAACAGCTGCACAAATGTCATGAGTGTTACTAAAACTGTTCTAGATTTGGGCATTTTTTTTTTTCACCGATCTGTGGAATGTCTCAGGTTGACCCCATTATAATAAATAGAATTTTATAAGAAGTTGTCCTGAATGGGCAAGATTCCATCTCTTTTAGATGCCAGTTACAAAGACACACACTTATATGAAGTATTAAAAGAAAGAAATATGTGACTAGTGACTACCATATTCAGAAACTAGGTAAATCACTAGAACTTTAACTAGGTTGTTTTGCAGATGAGGTCTCTCTCAGAGAGAGCAATGTTTATGAAGAATGAAGCAATATTTGAAAGATATAATAGGTCAACCCCTGTTACAGTTCATCACATACGGTTAAAAACCTTCAAAACTTATAGCTAGAGATCTGAGTCGTTTTTAGTGTGTGCTGACTACTAGAAATAATTTTGCCTCTTCCCTGGGAAAGAATTTATAGATGAATACTCAAAAGCTATTGCAGGCCAGGCATGATAGCTCATGCCTGTAATCTCAGCACATTGGGAGGCCGAGATGGGAAGATCAGTTGAACCCAGGAATTCGAGCCTGGGAAATACAATGAGACCACATGACTACTATATATGTGTGTGTGTGTGTGTGTGTGTGTGTGTGTGTGTGTGTATAATAGCCAGTTGTAGTGATGTGTGCCTGTAGTCTCAGCTACCTGGGAGGCTGAGGTGGGAGGATTGCCTGAGCCTGGGAGGTTGCACTCCATCCCGGTCAACAGAGTGAGACCCTGCCTCAAAACAACAATAAGAAAAATAAAATAAATAAATAAATGCAATTTAAAAAAAACAAAATTTGACAAGTGAGACTTAAACTAAAAAGCTTCTGCACAGCAAAATAAATTATCAAGAGAGTAAACAGATGGTAGAAAATGTTTGCAAACTATGCGTCTAACAAAGGTTTAATATCCATAATCTATAGAGTCAAACAATTCAACAAGCAAAAAAACAAATAACATCATTTAAAAGTGGGTAAAATATATAAATAGACACTTCCAAAAAGAAGACACATAAGTGGGCAACAAACTTGTGTAAAAATGCTCAGCATCACTCATCATCAGAGAAATGCAAATCAAAATCACAATGAGATACCATTTCACACCAGTGAGAATGGCTATTATTGCAAAGTCCAAAAACAACAGAGAATGGAGAGACTGCAGATAAAAGGAAATGTTTACACTCTACTGGTGGAAGTATAAATTGGTTCAGCTATTTTAAGTTATTTAAGAAATCTCCAAACTGTGGAAAGCAGTTTGGAGATTTGACCTAGCAATCCCAATACTGGGTGTATATCTAAAATAAAATAGTTCATTCTACCAAAAGACACATGCACGTGTGTGTTTATCCCAGCACTATTCATAGTAGCAAAAATATGGAATCAACCTAGGTGCCCATCAATGGTATACTGGATAAAGAAATGTGGTACATACACACCAAAAAGTAGTAAACAGTAGTAAGAAAACAAAAACTCATCCTTTGCAAGAGTATACATGCATCTGGAGACCATCCATTATCCTCAGTGAATTAATAGAGGAACAGAACACCAAATACTACATGTTTTCACTTATAAGTGGGAGCTAAATATTGGGTACTCATGACATGATGACAAATAGATACTGGGGATTACTAGGGTGGGGAGGAAGGAGGGAGGGAAAGTTTGAAAAAACTAACTATTGAGAGCTATGCTCAGTATCTGGGTGACAGGATCATTCATATCCCAAACCTCTGCATCACACAATATACCCATGTAGCAAACTTCACATGTATCCTCTGAATCCAAAATATAAAAATTGAAATTATTTAAAAAATGCCTTTTGCAGGAAGATATCCTTGTGACAGATAACCTTATGGAAAAAAACATAGATAAAGCATTGAATAGTATTGGGGCTTTTTTGCCCTGAATTTGATTTAAAATGCTAATAAAAATGATAATCTGGAAAACAGTTTCAACAAAAGAGATCTAGATTAATCTAGATAAATCATTACACACTCAAAAACGTCCCTTACTTTTATATTATAGCCAGATGAGAATTAGAGTTGTATTTTTTTTTTTTTTTTTTTTTTTTTTTGAGCCAGAGTTTCACACTGTCACCCAGGCTGGAGTGCGGTGGCGCCATCTCGACTCACTGCAAGCTCCGCCTCCCAAGTTTACGCCATTCTCCTCCCTCAGCCTCCCGAGTAGCTGGGTCTACAGGCGCCCGCCACCACATCGGGCTAATTTTTTTTTTTTTTTTTTGTATTTTTTTTGTTGTTGTTGTATTTTTTTTTTTTTCAGTAGAGGCAGAGTTTCACCGTGTTAGCCTGACCTCGTGATCCGCCCGCCTCAGGCTCCCACAGTGCTGGGATTACAGGCGTGAGCCACCGTCTCTGGCCAAGAATTAGAGCTCTTGTATTGGCAAAGAGCAGCAGATGAACCAGGATAAGGTGAGCTCTTTTAAGAAATATACCATTGTGCAAGAGTGAGAAAGCAAAGTACTCAAAACCAAAGGTGCCAGCTAGAGTACAAGACATCTAAAACTGCTGATTCTAGAACGTCCTAAAACTTTCATTGGGTCAACCATGATAACCTCACTTCTGGATATATAGAGCATCATTGGAGTTGGAGAGAGGAGAGGGATGCTGGAAATAAGAAGATTATTGGTTGAGTTACTACTTCACTAATTATGGTCAAAAGTAAATTGCTTGAATCTGTAAAGTCTCTCTCCATGCTCTTTGATCCCACATTCTCTCGTTCCCTAGTCTCAGAAGTTTCAAGGAGAAAGGTGTTTAGACATAGATCTGAAATTTCTCTGTCTCTTAAATAACTGAAGCTTATACAGTAGTTTTTGAATATTCTGGAAAATGTTGAGAAGATAATTAACTCAATCTTTTATAGTTTTATCAGGAGCAGGTGCCCAAATTATCTTGTGCCTGGTCACATCAGGGGAGCAGACTCCTGAATTCAACTTGTTGGTTTTGAGTAGGCATTGCAGTTGAAAAAGAAAGTGATGTCAGACTGTATGTGGGGTTCATCGGGCTAATCCAATACAATATTGATGGCACAGTAGCCATCTGGAGTGGCCACTGTGAGGATGCCAGCTGCAGCAGTGGGGGAAGCACGGCCAGGGCTGCATGCTCTGTGGATCTGGCAGGGGTCAGGAACAGGTGATCCCAGTGGAAGCCCCACCTCTTACTGAGTTGGTAGAATGAAAGCCTGTGCTCCCAGGCACAGCTGTTGCCATCCAGTTGTGCCTCAAAACCCAGAAATCCCTGTGCTCTCAGGGATGCAGGAAGCCCCTTGAACCCGCAGGCTTGGAAGCACCTGCTCCTGCTCCCTGGCCTCTCCCCATTCCCTGCAAGTGCTCCAGTGCAGAACAAAGCTGTGGCTGAGCCTGGTTGCTGTTGCAGCACTGCCAGGTGTGTACACACTCAGCATGGGGCTGACATGCCAGCCCCCTGCCGCCTCAGTCCCCTCTGGACTTTGGACAACAACAAGCACAGAAGGAAGACCAAGGGGCTAAGGATGGTTCAGGGTGGGCCTGCATTTTCCCCACAGTACAGACAGCCTGGGTGCCACGGAGGGCATGTTAATAGTGGCAGGAGTCAGACAGATTCTTTGACAGGAAGGGATGGGTCCCTAGTGAGACCCCACCTTCAAGCCAGGGATGGCCTGAGCCTGGAACTGGCAGGTGGAGTCCATGACCCAGATTAAATACTTCATTGATGACTTTTGGCCAACTGAATGGTGCTTCTTTCAGGCACAACTGTGGCCACCCATAGACCAATCAGCACTCACTTCCTTCCTTCAGTGCACATAAAAACCCCAGGCTAAGCCAGGCTCAGACATTTTGTGCCTGCAAATAGGAGCTACTTACCTTGGGTCTCCTCTACATGCATCAGGACTACCTGCCTATGGATGGGAGCCACCCTCTTTCTGTGTTTTCTACACTTGTCAAGACGAGCTGCCTGCAGAAAGGAGCTACACACTTTGGGTCTCCTGAGAGCTGTTCTGTCACTCAATAAAGCTACTCTATGACTTGCTCACCCTCCAGTTGTTCGCCTAACCTCATTCTTCCTGGGTTCAGAACAAGAACTTAGGACCCATCAAACAAACAGAGCGAATGGAACTCTAACATCCTCTTGGTTGGCTTGCTGAGCTGTGGGCAGTGACATGCTCTCAAACTGCAGGAGTGAAGTGGCAACCTTTTTGGAGGCCCAGACTTCAAGGTTCCCTGAGCCAGAGCTTTTGTAACACTATAGCCCTCCCACTCTCCATCTGTGCTGGGTGGCTGCCCCAAACAATGGGAAGCAGTATTAGGGCCAGGCCAGTTAAGGAGCTGTGGGCCACAGTGGGTGGAAGGACTGAAAGAGCTGTAACAAAAACAGACTGACATGCAGCCTCTTGTTCACAATGCTGAGGGTGATGAGGAGGAGAGAAGAGCTGTGGCCCTTCTGAGAGTTCAGACCTCAGTGCTTCCCAGGGCTGTGACATGCTGTTACACCCTCTTTGGGTTTCTGCAGTTTCTGGTGCCTCTGAGCTTTCAGGAGTCACTGTGTTCCCCATTGCCTGTAGTGGAAACCATTTGTGGTATGCCCCGTCTAGCCACAACCTTGCATGGAGTCAGCAATTGTGACAATGTGTGAAGCTGCCCACTCAATCCCATCAGCTAGAGTGTCTGGCTCTGTGCAGTGGCCAGACCCCAAACTCGACAGTGAGTGGCCAACCTGGGAACCTGAAGAGGGTAGCCATCTTTATGGCTGAGTTTAGAGGTTTTATGGGTTTAGAATTGGGGAATGCATGCCGTTTGTCCCCTTGGTGGTCTGGATAAAAGATATAACCAATCAAAAGATATAACCATTTGATTGGTTAAAAGGCATCATCCAGAAGGAACTAATCAAGAGAGGGTGCATGAGATGGGGATAGAAGTTCTCACTCTGATTGTGGACCCTATCCAGAACTGGTTGTTAGGTTTTCAGGCTTAAGGTTGTCTTTGGCTTGGTTCACACCCGCCTCACTGCTCTGTGCCTGGCTCTCCCTTGGCAGGCATGGGATCCGGGCTGGTAGCATAAGCCAAGTGCAGCCTTCCAGGCCTAGTGGGCAGAACAAGTGCAGCAGGAAAAAACAAAATCCAAGCAGAGGTGTCACAAGCCACAGAGGTTTCTGGCTGGTGAAGTGAAACTCTAAGGATCCTGTGACAGCATTGTGGCTTCCACTGAAGAATGGATAATTAACATTGATGTTTTACCTGCTTCTGCAGTAAATGCTTATAAAGGCTAGAGAAAATTCCCTTCATCAGGAAAAACTTTAACTATAGAAATGCTAATAGTGTATGTAAAATGTTTCTGACTTTTCTTTCTGTCCTTTCTTGAGAAATTAAATGGCAAATACAAAAAAAGGAGCTCAAAGCCATAAGACCTTAAAATTAAAAGGAGTAGTACAAAAATTGGAAATCAATACAGTCACTATATATGGACAGTGAGATAGCTAAAAGTAGCTGAATATTGTTCCAGATATTGTAATTGTTACTGATTCCGTTGCATAGAATGATGATATTGTAGTGAGACTTTTGTTCCTGTGGTTCAGCGAGCAGCAGAGAGTGGCCTCCAGCAGCTTTTCCTCTCCCATAGTTCAGCAAGCAGGAGAGAATGTTACAAGCCCATTTACTCTCACCGTCCACAGCTCAACAGGCAGAAAGCAACAGCACCCAGTGGCTTCTTTCACTCCCATAGTTTGGTGAGTGGGAGAGAGTGTTATAGCTCTTTTTGCTCCCACCATTCAGCGGTTTATGGGCTCTTGTCCAGCAGCCAAGAAGAATGAGGTATGCGGACACCAGAAAATGAGCAAGAGAGAATAGAATTTTATTGAGCTACCAAAAAGCTCTTAGCAGGGAGTGGGATCCCGAAGTGGGTAGCTGTCTGTGTGGCTGAGTATGGGGTATTTACGGGCTTTGAATTGGGGAATGCATCCTGATTGGTCCATGAGTGGTCTTGGAAGAAGCACCATTTGATTAGTTAAAAAGCATCATCCAGAAGGAACCAATCGAGAGAGAGTGCATGAGATGGGAACGGAAGTTCTCACTCTGATTGTAAACTCTATCCAGAACTGGCTGTCAGGGTTTCAGGCTTCAGTCTGTCTTTGGCTTGAATGTTGGATTTCCCACACAGAGATGGGGACCCATCTCTGTCTGCCTAAGAATTTGTCTGTCTTCTGTCTTATCAATATTTACTGAATTTTGCTGGAACTTGCCAACACATTCATTTCTATCTCACTGTCATCTGAGGACCATGAGCAATTCACGTGTATGTCACAAATTCTCCAATGTATACTCTCCTAAATTCCCTAAGGTACTATTTTACACCCATGGATAGTTAAAAATTTTATGTGACTGCCTCTACCCTCTATGTCCAAAAAGTTCATTATATAGATAAAGTCCTGTTGGCTGCCATGTCTAAGATGGAGTTTCAACAGGGTAAATTGAATATCTTAATTAGGATTGAGATGAAGCAGGGACCTCCTGCCCACTCACCCACACTGAGCATAGAGAAAAAAGAAAAATTTGATTTTTTCCTTTCAAGGGAAATTCCAGGCACTTAGCTAGCCCTTCAACCAAAAATTAGGGAAATGAATGAATAACCTGCTAAGCAAGAAGGTAATAGTAGTTTAAATAGTCATTCAAGTAGGTTAGAATCACAAGATGTTTGCTGCTTATAGAAACTAAATATAATATCTTGACATATATCCTCGAGTTGTTTTTCAGAAACCAGGACCCCACTCAATGGAGAATGCCAAGCACTCTCATGTAGACCTCAAATAGACTGAAACCAAAAAGTAGATAAAGAAGTTCAAGAAATTTCCCATCGCTTAACTTACTTTGGAGACACCCTTGCCCTTGCCTTCAAAAAGGATTGTTGGATTGGATTGTTGCTGTTAGCTGACCATTCTCCTTTCTTGGTGCTTTGCAATACATGCCTTTCCTCTGTATATTTTGGTGTTAGTGTTTGGCTTTGCTGCACCAGACAAATGGTGCCAAGTTTAGTTCAGTAATACTATAGGTTTAGAATAAGTTCTAACATCAATTAATATGAGACTTCCAATTTTCTTTGTATTCAAATTTATAATTTGTATTAGGGTTGTTTTAATTATTCTACCTATTTACATATCCAAAAAAAATTTGAGAACAAAGCCTGATGATATATTGAGGATCATGTTGATTAATAAATAGGGTATTTTTCAATTTATTTACATTTCTTTAATCTTTTACACAGGTATTTTATAGTTTTTGTATATGGATCTTGCACTTTTTTGTTAAATTTATTCCTACACATTTTAACTTATAAATGGTATTGTGAATGAAATAGTTTATTTATGTGTTGGGGGGGTGGGTGGGTGAGTGTGTGTGCACACTTGCTGTGGAACTGATTATTTTGTTTCTGTATAATGACTTTTACTTTTTTACTTTATTTTAATGAGAACATTTGGCATAACATATTCAATTTTAACAAATTTTTAAGTGTATAACATTATTTTTTTACTATAGGTGTAATGTTGTACAACAGCAGATCTCTAGAGTTTATTTATCTTGCTTAACTGAACATTTATGACAATTGACTACTAATTTTCTATATTTCCCTCCACTCTCAACCCCTGGTAATTACCATTCTTCTTCTCTTAGATTCTATAAATTTGACTATTTTGGATACTCACAGGAGTGAGATCATGCAGTATTTGTCATTCAGTGACTGGCTTATTTTACTTAGCATAATGCCCTCAAGATTCATTGATGCTGCTGCACATTGAAGACTTTCCTTCTTTGTTTTTAAGTCTGAATAGTATTCCATTGTACACCACATTTTTTTTTTTTTTTACTCCATTGTTCTCTCTATGGACAGTGAGGGTTATTTCACATCTTGGCTATTATGAATAGTACTGCAATGAACCTAGAAGTGCTCATATATCTTCCAAATTCTAATTTCAGTAATTTTAGATAAATACTCCAGAAGTAGAATTGCTGGATCATATGGTAGCTTTATTTTTAATTTTAAAAGGAATAACCATATTGATTTATTTTACCACCAGCATTGTACAAGAGTTCTAATTTCTCTATATCATTGCCCACACATGAGTTTTTATTTCTTTCTTTTAATTCAACTTTTATTTTAGACATGGGGATACATGTGCAGGTTTGTTACATGGTTATATTGGACAGTGAGCATGATACCCAACATATAGTTTTTCAACCCACATCTTTTCTCTCTCTTCCCAAGTAGTCTGCAGTGTCTATTGTTCTCGTGTTTATGTCCATGTGTACCCAATGTTTGGCTCCCACTTATAAGTGAGAACATGTGATGTTTGGATGTCTGCTCTGCATTAGTTTGCTTAGAATTATGGCTTCCAACTCCACCCGTGTTCTCGAAAGGGTATGATTTAATTCTTCTGTGTGTGGCCATGTAGTATTCCATGCTGTGTATGTACCACATTTTCTTTATCCATCAACCATTGATGGGCACCTAGGTTGATTCCATGTCTTTCCTATTGTGAATAGTGCTGTAATGGATACACAAATCTAGGTCATTTTGGTGGAATGATCAATTTTCTTTTGGATATATACCCAGTAATGGGATTTCTGGATCAAGTAGTAGTTCTGTTTTAAGGTTTTTTGAGAAATCTCCAAACTGTTTTCCATAGTGACTGAATAAATTTACATTCCCACCAATATTATATAACTATTCTCTTTTATCTGCAGCCTTACCAACATCCATTGTTTTTTCACTTCAAAGTGGCCATTCTGACTGCTGTGAGATTGTGGTTTTGATTTGCATTTCTCTGATGATGAGTGATGCTGAACATTTTTCAACATGCTTGTTATCCCCTTGTATGTCTTCTTTTGAGAGGTATCTATTCATGTCCTTTGTACACTTTTTAATAAGGTTATTTGCTTTCTTCCTTGTTGAATTGTTTAGGTTCCTTATAGATTCTGGATATTAGACTTTTGTCAGATGCATAGTGATATGATTTGACCCTGTCTTCCCACCCAAATCTTACCTTGAATTATAATAATCCCCAAGTGTCAAAGGTAGAGGTAATTGAATCATGGGGGCAGTTTCCCCTCTGCTGCTCTCATGATAGTGGATGAGTTCTCACAAGATATGATGGTTTTACAAGCATCTGGCATTTCCTCTGCTTGCTGGCACTCATTCTCTCTTCTGCTGCCCTGTGAAGAGGTGCTTTATGTCATGATTGTAAGTTTCCTGAGGCCTCTCCAGTCATGCAGAACTGTGAATCAATTAAATGTCTTTTCTTTACAAATAACCCAATCTCAGGTATTTCTTCATAGCAGTGTGAAAGCAGATTAATACAGTAAGTTTGTACCACAGAGAGTGGAGTGCTGCTATAAAGATACCCCAAAATGTGGAAGTGACTTTGGAACTGGGTAATAGGTAAAGGTTGAAACAATCGAGAGGACTCAGAAGAAGACAGAAAGATGTGGGATAGTTGAAACTTTCTAGAGACTTGTTGAATGGTTTTGACCAAAATGCTGATAGTAATATTGACAATGAAGTCTAGGCTGAGGTGGTCTCAGAGGGAGATGAGAAACTTGTTGGGAACTTCAGTAAAGGTCACTCTTTCATTGTTTTAGACAAGACACTGGTGGCTTTTTGCCCCTGCCCTAGATATCTGTGGAACTTTGAAATTGAGAGAGATGATTTAGGGTATCTGATAGAAGAAATTTCCAAGCAGCAAGACATTCAAGAGATGACTTGGGGGCTCTTAAAAGCATTCAGTTTTACACATTCACAAAGATGTGGTATGGAATTGGAACTTATGTTTAAGAGGAAAGTTTTTTTGGTAACCTTATAATATAGTTTAAAGTTGGGTAGTGTGGTGCCTCCAGCTTTGTTCTGTTTGCTTAGGATTTGTTTTGGCTATTTAGGATCTTCTTTGTTTCCATTTGAATTTTAGAATATATATTTTTTCTAATTCTTTGAAGAATGATGTTGGTAGTTTGATAGAAAAAACATTGAATCTCTAAAATGCTTTAGGCAGTAGGATCATTTTAATGATATTGACTCTTCCAATCCATGAGCATGGAATGTGTTTCCGTTTATTTTAGCAATATTTTGTAGTTCTTCTTGTGAATCTTTCACTTCCTTTGCTAGCTGTATTCCTAGGTACTTCATTTTCATTTTGACTAAAATTGTAATAGGATTGTGTTTTCCTTTTGACTTTTCAGCCTGGACATTATTAGTGCATAGAAATGCTACTGATTTTTGTGCGTTGATTTTGTGTCCTGAAACCTTGGTAAAATCATTAATCATTTCTACTAGTCTTTTGGTGGAGGTTTTAGGATTTTCTAAGTATAGACTCATATCATCAGTGAAGAGAGGTAGTTTGATCTTTTCCTACTTTGATGCCTTTTATTTATTTATCTAGCATGATTCCTCTGGCTAGGACATTCAGTACTATGTTGAATAGAAGTGGCAAGTGTGGGTGTCCTTGTCTTTCCATTTCTCAAGAAAAATGGTTCCAGCTTTTGCCCATTCCATGTGATGTTGGCTATTTTTTGTCATAGATGATTCTTATTATTGGAAGTATGCTCCTTCAATGCCTAGTCTCTTGAGGGTTTTTATTAAGAAGGGGTGTTGTACTTTATCAAAGGCTTTATCTGTGACTGTTGAGATGATCATATGGTTTTTTCTTTTAATTCTGCTTATGTGTTGAATCCCATTTACTGATTTGCATATGTTGGACCATTAGACCAGGAATAAAGTGTATTTAATTATGGTGAATTAAGTTTTTGATGTGCTGCCAGCTTTGCTTTGCTATAATTTGTTGAGAATTTTTTCATCTATGTTCACCAAGGATATTGGCCTGAAGTTTTCTTTTTTCATCATGTCTCTGCCAGATTTTGGTATTAGACTGATGCTGGCTTCATAGAATGAATTAGGGAGGAGTCTGTCCTCCTCTGTTTTTTGGAATAGTTTCAGTAAGATTGGTACCAATTCTTTTTCATATGTCCAGTAGAATTTGGCTGTGAATTCACCTGGTCCAGGGCTTTTGTGGTTGGCAGATTTTTTAAGTTACTGATTACACTAAAGGAATTAAACATGGCCTATTTAGGGTTTCAATCTTTCTTTATTCAGTATTGAGAGATAGTGTGTCTCCAGGAATGTATCCCTTTCTTCTAGATTCTCAAATTTGTGTTCATGGTGTTGTTCACATTATCTCTAGTGTGGCTCGTTTGCATTTCTGTGGGATCAGCTGTGATGTCATCTTTGTAATTTTTAAATTGTATTTATTTAGATATTCTATTTTTTGTTAATCTAGCTAGCATTCTATCAACCTTGTTAATTTTTTGAAGAAACAACTCTTGGTTTCATTTCTTTTTTAATGGAATTTTCATTCATTTTAAGTTTTAAGCTCTTCTCTAATTTTAGTTATTTCTTTGCTTCTGCTAGCTTTGGGGTTGATTTATTCTTTTTTTTCTAGTTACTCTGCTTCTCTCTTGGGAATGCCACAGGTCATAAATATAGTCTCATTACAAAATTCCATAATTATTGGTGCTCTTCTTTATTTTTTTAAAGTTATTTTCTCTTAATTTTGTCTGACTAGCTTGATTCAAATAATCAGTCTTACTAGGCTCAGACCAATTACATGGGTCAGGTGGTTACTGGCAAATTTAGGCTGGGAGGCTATGGAAATACTTGATGGTTCCCTTTTTAGAAAGATTTTCAGACCAGGGTAAGTCAGCTGTGCCTTAGATAGAGATAGTCAGATAGATAGATTGATAGATTGATACCTACATACATACATACATGATAGACAAATCCACAGAAAAATCAATTAATCAACATATCATAGAAAAAATCTATTTCCAGTTTAAATAAAAGTTAAAAATTTCAAACATTTGTAGCTCAGTTTTCAACTTTTTTCTCTCATAACCTAATAAATTCATGTGACTCTAAATCTTTATGATATTGTTTGATTTTGAAACTGATTTGAAAGATTTTTAAATTAAGTCTTGACATTTAAGTGAAAAAACAGAAATATTTTTCTTCACTATACCATAAACTTAGTATTTGCAAATAATATGAACAAAAATATTTTCACACATAGCAAATAACCCTCTTCAGATTCCTGTTCTGCAATATAATATTATTGTTATTACTTAATTTCTGGCTGATTTGTATAATACATACATAGAAACATTGTATTTTTATATAACTAAAAATAAATTAAGTACAAGAGTACTTGAAAAAAATCAGTGACAATCAGAATAAAGTTATTTACTTCCATAACAAGAAATCAAAATATTTCCCAATTGATCAGATTTTTATCCTAGTACCATTATTATTTATTTATTTGCAGAATAATGCTTAATTCGTTTTTTAAAACTATAGAGGGTATGAAAAACCTTGAGAGTCACTGTGATGCTATTGTTCACTACTCTAGTCATACCCCTGAGCAGATATAAAGTATACTTGGTTCTTGAACAACACAAATTTGAGCTGTCCTTTCCACTTACACAAGGATTTTCTTCTGCTTTTGCTACCCCTGAGACAGCAAGGCTAACCCCTCGTCATCATCTGCCTCCTCAGCATAGGCAAAATGAAGAAGATAAGGGTGAAGACCTTTATGATAATCTACTTTCATTTAATAATAGTAAATATATTTCCTCTTCCTTATGATTCTCTGATTTTTTCTTCTAGCATACTTTGTTTTAAGAATACAATGTGTAAGACATACAACATACAAAATATGTGTTAATCAACTGTTAATGATTGATTATGACTTCTGGTCAACAGTAGACTATTAGTACTTCAAGCTTGGGAGAGTCGAAAGTTACACATGAATTTTTTTACTGTACAGGAAGTTGGCCCCCCAACTCCAATGTTGTTCGAACATAAACTGTATTTATTCTTAAGTGTGGATATACAGGTCTAAGCTATCAAAGAAAGATAGTGAAAACAGGAATCTTAGAGGCCGACTGACATAGATGTGGAACCGGAAACTGGAATTTTTGACTTGAATTCAAGAACAAGCTTTACTACTCATGGAAATCTGACAAAATCATTTATATGTTATGTTATGCTACTCTTATCTATAAAATAGCATAACAAAAATGTATCTTGCCTACACAATGAAATTGGAGAATCAAATTGTGTGTTTGTTTATATATTAAAATATTTGCTTATGATTACATATGTACTATACATTTTTTACTAACTTCAGATAAAATGAAATCAGCCTCTATAAACTTCCCTTTAGTTCTTAGAATGTTAAATCCCCAATACTACTTATTCTAATTTAATGTCACTTAAAGTCAAATTTATGTATAAATGAATGCATAAATTTAGTAAGCATATTTAACCCAAATTCAAATGATAAAGAGTAGGCAGTAAGATAAACTAATGAAGTAGAGATTTGGGAGCATACAAACTTTTCTATTCTGCCCTTTAAATGACAGTTTGATCAAAACGTTTAGGAGTAATTTATTTTGTGGATTTTTACACTTTTTAAAACATTTTGCATACAAACTGCATTTGTGCAATACAAATAAAATACTTTAGCTTTCAGATTTAGCATATATTCTGCACTCCATACTTAACTACTCACCTCCCCACTTCCAACACTAACACTTTGACCTAAATACAGCAGTACTCTCCACTTTGCAAAATAAATAATTTAGATTAGAAAACTAGTTCTGTAATGTGCCATAATTATATTCTTTCTGAATAACCTCAAAGCTGCTTTCCACCACTTAATTAAATTCTATACAGTGGCATTAAAAATGTACAGAGAAAGTACTAGAATGTACTAGAATGAGTTTCTTATTTACTGCCTTTCTTGGGACACACTACTCATCTCTATTTTTTCAATAAAATAGGAGCCTCAATATCACGTGTGAAGGAAAGAAGCAGTTCAGGCTTGAACAAAGCCAACAGTCAGCCTCTGTTTTGCCAAATTTTCAGAAGTGTTATCCTGACTGAAAGTAGTTGCAGTCACAAAACAAAATATTTTTAATTTTACTTGGGCATAGCAAGATCGCTAAAGCTTTCATATAAAGCGTCTGGATGGCCTGAATCCAAGTAAAAGGCTGACATTTCTTTTGCTATTTGAAATATTTTCTGTGTCCTAGGTTCTCTGTTTCTTCTTTTACCTTATCTTTTTCCAGCAAATTTTATATATACATGAATAATTACTGCCTGGCCTTCCCTATGAAATTTTATATTGATATATTGATATTAATATCAGGTTTAACAATGAATTTTTTTAAAGTTAACAATTCTGTAGGCACAAATTCAATTTCATAAATGTATATAACCTTAAAAATTATTCCTCAGAATAGGCAGTTATCATGTTTGCCTTTTTTGTTTCTTAAACACTATGAGTAAAGCCTGATCTTTTATCTACTCTTAGTTTTGAAGGTAGTAATTCAGCAAGACTATGAAATTATCAAACAATGGCAATGTGAATTTTTGTGCTGTGTTTTGACAAACTTAATGACAATTTAGGTAAAGCATGAGCCTTTTGTTTTTGGTTTTGTTACATCAAAACTACACTTTAAATGTAAAGTATATCTTGAGTACAGTTTGGGACTGAATGTTATCCAATAGATGGCACTATACTCTTTGAAATACATTATCTAATGTTATCAGTTTCTCTGTCAAATGACAGAATAGGCATTTTTAGTTTTGTGAAAGAGAAAGTTGTCTTAAAGAAATCATCAAAACTTGAGCTATTTCTAATAGTCTTTGGTATATTCTAATTAAAAACAATCATAGATTTAATCTGTAGAGTTAAAGTCATTATCATTAACTATCCTTAAAATAGTTTAACAGAAAGGAGAAAGATTCTTTTATTAAACAAAGTATTTCTGAAAAAGAGTTAGGATAATGTAAATGTCAGTAAATTACACATTAACATTAGAACCATTGTGTATATGTACATACGAAACATAATTTAAGAATATGTGTAAATATTAGAATATCTGAATAAGTATAAAACAAAGTTTTTTTATTTTTATATGTTATTTGAAAACTACAGTAATAAAATAATGTGCATTATGTGTTAGATACATATGATTTTATAACATTTATTAAATCTGACTTAAACATGGTTATTGAGGTTATTCTGTATATTCACAGAAAAACCACTTGAATACAAAATAATATGCAATTTCTTACTTATTGACTTGAATAAAACTTAAAATGTGAATTGAAATTTTTGAAACTTAGAGATCCAAAATTTAAAAATTAGAACAGGTGATACAAAATATTAAGATTATGTTTACATTAAACTAATTCTTCTATTTATTGTTGAAACAGTACTGTGTAGCATTTGGAATAAGAGATTTAAATTAATTTATTAAAATAAACCATAGGAAGAATGATTGTTACAATTTTAACATATTTTGTTTGCTTTCCCCTTCCTATCCCAGACCTACACATTCAGGTGTTTTATAATCTTTTTGCCACGTCTTCTCAGTTTCCAGATAAGCAGTAGACTAAAATTAAAGTTCCTCATCTAATCGTGTAGCAAAGTTCTATAATTGTTAATCCAAATTAAAATAATTATTGAACATAATTTTCAACATTGTATGTTTTTAGCATATGAAAAAACCCAGAGGAGTATTCTGAGAGAAAAGCAATCATATGTTGAATCACATAACAAAGTATTATTTCATATAACATATAATAAAGTTATACATGACATATATCTCATATATAACAAAGTATTATTAATCACATAACAAAGTATTATTGATTTCTCAGAGAGAAAAAAATGGAACGGGCAATCATATATTAATCATATAACAGTCAAAGTATTACTGATTCCTCAGAAAGAAAAAAATATGGAAGTATTTGGAGTTTATATTCCTTAAATACGTCAACTGAAAATTATAGGAGATGTCATTTTAACCATATAAAAAATACTTCTGATTGAAGACCACAAAATGATGAGAGATGAAGAACACAGTAAACAATGAGATCAAAGATCTTTGAAATGTAAGTATAGCTATAGGTAGCATGCTAATCATATCTCTGGAAAATACGATATGAGTACTAAATAAGAAATCTATAAAGTAGTAAAAAACGAAATAAAATTTTGTTAGTGATGTAAAAGTAAAAATATTAAATTATCTCAGGCACTCATAAGGATAGCAGTGGAAACAGGAATTAAGAGTAACCTAAATCTCTTATTAGTAAAAGGTGAGGGGAAGAAAGAGGACAGAAGTCAGCATGGTCAAGATATTATTTTAGTTGAGTAGAAGATTTAAGGAGAAAGTGATTATTATGGTGGCAAAACGAAGTGGTTAGCTTTTTAAAATAAAAGAAGAGACTATGACTCTAATTGTGAGTATGTCAGTAAGATAAGCATTAATTGTACAGACAATACATAGAATTATTTTTAAATAAGCAAGGTGACAAATTGGAATGAATAGTAACATAATAAAACATAAAAGAGAATAATAAATGTGAATATTTAATACAAAGAATAATTAAAATGAGTAAAATATAGTCAAGTCCATCAATCATTCCAACAAATGGGAAATAGATGGAATTTTTCAGATAGCAATAATATGAAAGTATCAGTAATTTTCTTACAGAAAACACATTTAAGGAAATCAAAAAGTTTGAAAACATATTGAAAGAATTGTTAGGCAAATGAGTATAGAAAGAAAAAGCAGGCATGAAAATATCAAAAGGATTTTTTAGGTAATAAAGGCCACTTCTAATACACACACACACACACACACACACACACACACACACACACATTCATTTCATAAAGTTCTAGCCTCAGAGAGAGATTATGTTCCACACAACCCCACATTACTGCTTCTGATCAGGGAATTCACTTTACAGCAAAACAATTGTGGCAATACGGCCATGCTCAAAGACTATCATTCTTAATGCATTCCCTAACATCCTGAATCAGCTGCCTGGATAGAACACTGAAATGGCCTGTTGAAGACTCTTGTTATAGCACCGGGTATGTGCAAATACCTCAGTGTGCAATATATGATGCTATGTCTCCAATAGCCCGAAATAACAGGTCTAGAAATCAAGGGGTGGAAATGAGAGTGTTACCACTCCCTATTACCCCACATGACACACTAGCAACATTTTTGTTTTATGTTTCCAGGGCTTTATTTTCTGCTGGACTAGAGGTATTACTTCCAGAGGGAGGAGTGGTTCCACCAGGAGACACAATAAGAATTCCACAGAACTATAAGCTAAGACTGCCACCTGGTCACTTCAGGCTTCTCATACCTCCGAAGCAACAAGCAAGGAAGAGAGTTATGGCGTTGGCTAGGGTAAAAGACCCTGGCTACCAAGGGGAAATTGGACTCTTCTTTTATTATATAATGTAAGAAAGGAAAGTATGTCTGAAATACAGATGATCCCTTAGTATGTCTCTTTGTATTATTATGCCTTGTGATTAAAGCCAATGAAAAATTACAAAAACCTAATCAAAGCAAAACTACTAATGGCCCGAACATTTCAGTTATTAAGCCTTGGGTTACCCCGCGAGGTACAGAACAATGATCAGCTGCTGTAGTTGCAGAAGGCAAAGGAAATATGGAATAGGTAGTGGGAGAATGTAGGTATGAAGACCAACTGCAACCATCTAAACAAGTGTAGATAAAAGGACTGTAATTATTATGAACATTAGTTTCTTATTATGAATATGTTTCTTTCACACACACACACACACACAGTGGTAAAGCTCCCCTAATAGTCTGACAAGGAGCTAGAAGTTCTGATGTAGTCAGTCTGCCAAGAGTGGGAGTGGGAAATGCCCGTGGTTATGTGGCCTCCGCATCATGAGACAAACAGGTCAGATATTTCCATCAGTAGCTGTAATTCATTTTTAGTTTTCGGACTGCATTACTATGTTTAATCACGTAGTCTGTAGTTTTCCAAGTGGCAGTCCAAAAAGGTCGAACATTGGCAACAATTCTAGAGTCTGAAGTAAATAACCCACATCTATAATGGAAGCAAAACCATTGGCCCTGGGTTTTAGTTTAGACGTGCTATCAAGGAGTCAGCCTCTGGCATTTAGGCCAATGAATTTAGGATCCAGTTGATCCAGTAGCTTTTTTTAGGCAAAGCAGTAAAGGATAGTTTTTTTTTTTTTTTTTTTTTTTTTTTTTTTCCCAGTGAGATAGCTGCCCATTTTTGTTTCTTTTCTTTTTTTCCTTTTTTTTTTTTTTTCCAAGACAGAGTCTTACCCTGTCATGCAGGCTGGAGTACAATGGCACAATCACGGCTCACTGCAGCCTCAAACTCCTGTGCTCAAGTGATCCTCCCACTTCAGCCTCCCAAGTAGCTGGGACTACAGGTGTGCACCAGCACACCAAGCTAATTGTTTCTCTTTTAAAAAATGTTATAGAGACGAGGTCTCACTATGCTGTCCAGCCTGGTCTCAAACTCTTGGGCTCAAGGGATCCTTCTGCCCTGCCCTCTCGAAGTGTTGGGATTATAGGCATGAGCCACTGTGCCCAGCTAGTCACTTTTTTTTTTTCAGTCAAAGCCAACGTGTTGCTGGGGTCATGTAGGCTATGTTTTTGAGTATACCATTTATATTCCTAAGTTAGGATGTTTGTGTCCTTGTTAGTCATTGAGTTTGATTTGACCTTTCACAAATGAGAATTTCAGGCCACAGAGCAAAAAGCCCTTTATGGGTCAGGTGTTTAGTTTCAGCAAGAACCCAGTAGCAAGCTAATAGTTGTTTTCTAAAAGCAGTGTACCTGGTAGCTACGTTAAGGAGGCTGAAAGTCTAAAACTCCAAAAGGCATCTCTCGGAGGTGGAGGTTGTCTCCCTTTACCAGAGGCTGACATTTGAAAAATTGTTAAGTTGTAGAGACTTGTTCTATCTGTAACACTCAAAGTATTTAATAGGTTGCTGGGCATCCCTTTTGATGCTGGAACCAAAAGGAGGAAAGATTTCCCCTGAATATCAAATAAAATCATCGTAGTGAATCCACTCACATCTTCTCAACTTTTAAATAGCAAGGCTGAAAATTTGGTAATCTATGCTGAGGAAAGGTGACTGCACTACAGTTAGGGCCTTCAACACTAAAATTTCTGATGAACCAATTGACAGTACATCATTCATATAGTAAGTGCCTTAAACATCAGAGAATAGAGGCACTTCTGGCAAATCCTGATCCACCTTGTGGCAGATGGCAGGGGAGTCGGCTTCAATAGCATCTCTCTATCTATAGCTTTCTCGTTATTGGGATAATCTTCTCTGGCAAATATGGAGTGGAGAAGTTCAAGCATATGACACATCAATTTCTGGTATACATTCAAATGCAGAAATAATGAAAATATTGCATTAATTGGCTCAAAGATCCTCATTTTCTGGATTCAATGATCCATACGTATTTTCATGTTTCTGCTCCATTAGGTCTTTCTGGGTAGAGAACTGGCACTGGGTTAAAGGGTGATTGAATGGCAAATAATCCTTAGAAGTTAAAGACCGAGGCCTCAGAGAGATTTAGTGATATCTCCCCACTAGATATTTGCTAACTTTACACAGAGTAATACAACCATCAGCATGTAAGGGTTGTTAGCTTCTGTAAATCTTGGAGCTTCACAATTATTTGATTTTTTCAGTGTGATGTATACTCCTGTATTCACGGGGACATCTGGTTCTCATTACTTGGTGCTTGGAGATTTAGGGCATGAGAAATAGGAACCAGATGCTCTATGGAAGAAAGGTATATTCCCTGGTTCAGAGATCTGGGGTTTTTCTGTATATGTATTTTAATAGCATCTATCTAGCTAGCTAGCTAGTTATCTATCTATTATCTACCTACCTAATCTATCTAATCTTTGTCTCTACCTATGGCTAGCTACTGGTTAGGTTGCAAGTAGAGTCCCTTCTAATATCCTTCACAGTACTGAACCTAACATTCACCCACAAGTACACATGAATTTCCCTCTTAGACTGTGAACCCTGCCCAAATGTATGAGCCAAATCCAACCACTCCCAGACCTTGTTGATTGGGAAGTATGAGGAACCCAAAGTAACCAGGTGGCAGTCTTAGCAAGACGACCAGATCTAAGCGGAATGATTATCTGAATGTTTGTATTCAACAGAATCATAAAAGTTTGAGTCCCTCCCTTCCTTGACATTCCACAGTATATTGAATATTTTTCTTTTTCCTTAAAGCAGCAGAGATCAGGTAGAGGAGAAAGGAAGAATAAGAGTGTTCAGAGAAAGAGACCTAAATACATGAAATATATGTACATATATTGTCTGTGATCACTCTTTTACAAATATGTCAAAAGTGTAAAATATTTTCAATGAAGTGTTATTTTTAGTATGAAATTCTATGTTGATTTACAGGAATTACTTTAAAATAAAGTAATCATTACATGCAGCAGAGTAGTTAACAGTTGCAAAAAGTTACAGAAATTTATAATTTAAAAAAGGAAAGGTCAATAAAATATAATTTTGAGGGAAGAAAAGCACGTTAAATAATCATACAGCTACAGCAGGTGTTGGTAAACAATGGCCTGTTGGACAGATTTTGCCCATGGCTTGTTCTTGCACATTCCTTGATCTAAGAAGATAAATAATATAAATAGCGTACTGTGCACTTAAAGTTTTCTTAAGACGATAGCTCTTATGTGAAGTACTTTTACCACAATAACACAAAAATTAAAAAGTTTTTTTTTTTTTTATTAAATAGGGTAGAAAAGGGGAGAAAGGGGAGAAGAATAAAGAAAAGGAGATGCTGCTGCCACTGAGACCATATTTAGCCAACAAAAATAAAACAATTACTTCCAGACTCTGTACAGAAAATATTTGCCAAGCATTATTGTACTGCATGATAATATTTTTGTAAGACACAAACACACAAATATTATATATACTTAACATAGGTAATTAATTTTTAAAATTTTAATAAGTGTTTTATATAAATCCAGCTATAGCTTTCTTCTTAATAATATTAAAACTAAAAATTTGAAAAAATAATATAGAGAGACTATTTAACCCATCATATCTTAAAATAAAGTTATAATTTATGTAATTTTCTACACAATTTCTTTCTTAATATTGCCTCATATAAATACCACTATTTTAATTAATATGTAAAACATATGTTTTAGATAAGACATTTATAAGACGTGTATTTTTGTCGAGTTGAGTCCTATTAATAGCCATGCGGTTGTTTCTTAGTTTTTCTTTTTAACTTAAGCAATGGGATAGTAAAACAATCACATACCTGTATTTTTTATTACTGGTTTTATTTACATGGGAGAGATTCCTAAGAATTAAATTTCTAGGTTGTGGTATATTTATTGTTTTAATTTTAATAGCTATCTCTGCATTATTTTCTATTTAAAACAGAACTATTGTAATAAGATACACTTCTACCAGAAATGTATAAGAAAGACTTTTTGTGAATCCCTAAGAGATATTTTGTTATTGCTCTTTTTTATTTTTACCACTCCTACTCTAATTTATAAGATATGGTTCTACTTTGTAATGTTGGTTGTATTAACATTAAACAATAAATACAATTTTAAGAAAAGTATCATACTTTTCTGAGAACTTATTTACTTATGTAAATTATTTTGTGTAAATTTTGAGAAGGTATTTACTTAATCCAATTGACAACGTTAAGGAGTTTAAAAATAATTAAAATACATTCTTCTAGAGAAGACATGTTAATAAAATATTAAACAGGTTAACATGGATATCATAAATAGAAATAAACCTACTATGACTAAAAATGAGAGGAAAACTAACTGGAATAAAGGGAGAGAGAGAAAAAGAGAGAGAGAACGGAACACATCAATAACCAAATAGAAATATTAGATATAACTAATTGAATAACAATGCTTTTACACTGTTGGTGAGAGTGTAAATTAGTTCAACCATTGTGGAAGACAATGTGGCAATTCCTGAAGAATCAAGAACCAGAAATACCAATTGATCCAGCAACCCCATTACTGGGTATATACCCAAAGGATTATAAATCATTCTACTATAAAGACATATACACACATATGTTTATTGCAGCACCATTTACAATAGCAAAGACTTAGATCCAACCCAAATGCCCATCAATGATAGATTGGATAAAGAAAATGTGGCACATACACACCATAGAATACTATGCAGCCATTAAAAAGAATGAGTTCATGTCCTTTGCAGGGACATGGATGAAGCTAGAAGCCATCATTTTGGGCAAACTAACATAGGAACAGAAAACCAAACATCGCATATTCTCACCCATAAGCGGGAATTGAACAATGAGAACACATGGACACAGGGAGGGGAACATCACACACTGGGACCTGTTGGGAGGTGGGAAGCAAGGGGAGGGACAGCATTAGGACAAATAACTAATGAATGTGGGGCTTAAAACCTAGATGATGGGTTGTTAGATACAGCAAATCACCATGGCACATGTATAGCTATGTAACAAACCTGCACATTCCGCACATGTATTCAAGGACTTAAAGTAAAATTTAAAAAACATATACTAATATAATAATAACATAAATATGAGTTTATCTTCCTTACATCAAGCTTCTCATGCTTTCTAATCTCTCCCCAGTAGGTAATCTAGCTTGTTTTGTTTATTTGCTCTTCACACCGTTTACACTACTTCATTTAGCTACCTGGATGTTTATAATTGTAAACCTCCTTAATTTGGGGGCAAAAGTATTCAATATCCTGTAAATTATTATAATCCATAGTTGGTGTTTTTATGGATAATTAGCCTTAATATTTGATGTGGAATTTTTTTGTCAGTTGTTTCCCTAAAAGTAGTCTTTTTTTTTTTCCTTTTTTCTTTTCAATGTGGATTGAAAAGGAACATGAAATGCTCTCCTCTCCATGTCCCTTAGTTACCCCTGTCTAATTTACTTTGTCTCTGCTTTAAGGCTGGGAACTCCAGTTTTTATTTTCACATTTATCTTTCTACCACTTAGATCTATTTTCTCTTTGCCATAAATTATATTTTGACTACTTTGAGCAGTGCACTTATGAGATTTTGTACTTTACGCTTCACATATTTTTGGAACTGGGCATCAGGAACAATAAATAGAGGAATAGGGTGAGAGGTGTTGAGTTCCTTGGACAGGAGAAGGTGGCAGAAGGATATCTGAGGTGCAGTAGGCTGATGGACACAGAAAAACATCTGGAGAATGTAAATATCATTGGACCTTTGCAGGTCCATTTCCACTGTGGACAAAGCCTACTTCAAAACAAGAAAGCTAGCATCTCTTTTTCTTGACATTGCTTGCCAGCTGAGAATTCAGAAATCATATATTTAAAATGTTAATGGAAAAGATGGTGGAAGAAGAAAGTTACATGTGTGTTAGTAGCTTCATGTGTTTGTAATAATAATGGAAGAGGCAATTAGAAGGAATGCAATTGTAGTACACTGCTGGACAGCATCAAGCAGGCACTTCCTAAGTACTCCATCTTGTGCTTGCTTCCATCGGAACTGTTTAGTCAGCATCCATCCTAGAAAATCCCATATATATCCCATACTTGAACTTGTAGCTGATGCTGACCACAAGTATGCATTCACTTGGAATTCGCTAACCTAAAGTAGGCTACTTCTATGGAAACAAAATGCAAGGATTAGTATTTTTAATGTGAGAGCATGAAAAGAAAGGTGATTTTGCTGAAAACTACTAGGCTAAAATGAAAAGCTCTATGAACTTCGTATTTGTATAAAAGATGTTACATCATCCATATTATATACCTATTAAGTATATTATAGTTGAAAGCAGCTCAATGTTATGTGCATATTATTGAATATGTCAGATTAATTTTTAGAAGCATTTAACATTAAATTTATGTATATCAAAATTATGATCAATAATAAAATTGATATTTATGTTTTATTTTATAATTACTAATGTATATTTTCACAAACATCACACTTCAGGGCTGATTCTGATAATTACACATGAAAATTAATTTCAATACAACAATTTGTTTTCAGATCACATAGTATATTAGAATAACTATTTTCTGCATTGTACGTTCTTTTTGTTCATGTCACAATAGAAAAGAGAGGACATTGTTATTCTTCTACTCATAATTAATGATTGAGAATACTTTTTAAAATTTCAATTTTGTAAGTTGGAAGCAAAAATACTAAAATTGTTATTTTAAAGGTAGTATCTAAAATTTTAACTGATTCTTGGTTTTCCAGTGTTTAAACTAGTGAACATTTTACTTCTAATATGCGGTGTATATTCTTCAAAGGAGATTCTAGGTTAAGTATTTCACTGAAAACCAAATAGACCATTATTTTTAGCTCTCTGAAATGCTCCTTGTCTCTGTTCACAAAGTAAGCCATATAATCAGCTTCAGAACTTAATAATATCGTTCAAGTGAATAGGAATATAGGAAGCAAGACGAAAGGAAGCTAGTGTAATATAATAGTACACTTCACCTTTGCAATTGGACAGGTAACTATTATTTCTCAAAATGCCATAGTCCAGGAATTAAAAATTAAAATTTAATTTTAGAAATACTAATTAAATTGAATGGTTACATTATCAAGTATTGACAAAAATACATTTGTAGAATGTTTGAAGTATAGTATCTTAGGACTAGGAATATCTTCCTTTTTATTAGAAAAGGACACATTCATATGTCTCATTTGTATAAAGTAGTTAGAACAACTTTTCTCCATAAATTCAACTTAGTTGAATTTATGATAGCTTAGAATGATATTAATATATAATTTGAAAATATTTTATACTGTTACTATATTTACTATTTTAAACATCCCAGTATCTGTTTTTGAAACTTTCATAAAATAGCACATAAAAGCCAATATATGTTATAGAGATATTTATAAGACTTACAGGAAATATTTGGTCTGTCATAACATAATGTTGATTAACCTGTACTATCTATTCCAAAATAATGTTCAGATTTTTATTGCTAAAAATTTTAATGACTTAAAATTCTATGCACACACACATTTTAATTGAGGCAAATTTACATACAGTGAAATGAAATGAATAAATCTCAAGTGCATCATTTAATTAGTTTTAAGAAATTCATAGACCTGGGAAATGTATGCAGCTATCAAGAAATAGAAAACTTTCTTCATCTCAGAAGCTTCCCTCTGGCCATCCCAGTCATAATTCTTCTCAGAAGAAACTAATACTCCCCTTTCTTTCAACACTGATTAGTTTTACTTGTTCTATGAATTCTTACAAATATGATATAGTTTCTACTTTTCTTTGTTTCACTTATTTCTTTAAGCATAATGTTTTCCAGATTTATCTAAGTAGTTCAAAGAGTTACCTGTAACCACCGTACAATATTCATTGTAACATTTAAAATTAAACCTTAAAAAAGGTAATTGACATAGTAAAATTTTAAAAACAGAAACTAAAGGCTTTCAATAATCAGTAAACAAACATTCCTGTGTATTAAAACCTAGTCTTAAATAACAGAGGAAAAAATATACATTAAGTAGGGGAGAAAAGCATAATAGTCAAAATATACCTGAGTAAAAAATAGTATTGCAGAGTTAAAGACATATATCAGTCATAAAAATACATGTGAAAAGCTAAATTCACTTAGTAAAAGAAAACATATTTTATCAAGGCTCACAAAGCTCGACACAGTCATATGTTGTATACCAGATATACATCCAAAATAATGTGATTTAGAAGGAACGGACAAGAACATACCAAACAAATAAAATAATTTTTTAAAACAGTTGTAACAGTCTTGACATCAGATAAGTGGAAATCAAGCCACAACTATTAAAAATGACAAAAAAGTCACTTTTTAATACAAGAAGCAAAAATTTATGACAAAAACATTATATTTACATAGATATTCACCAAAAATAACCCTCAAAAACAAAACCCAACAGACCATCTAGTATTACAATTGTTATGAACAAAAACTATGGATACTACAAGGACACAGAGAGAAACACAATAATTATTGGAAATGTAATACACAATTCTATGTAAAAAACTTAGTAAGTGGACACAAAATGTATCTGCCAGATAATTAAGGCACCAATATTGCTGTAAATAATGTAGATTTTATGGAGATTACAAATGTGTGTGCATGTATGAATGTGTCTATGGTCTTACAAGAGAACACACTCTGTTTTAAAGCATACATGAGATATTCACACAAATTAGTCATAGATTACATAACAATGAAAACATTACATTCCATGAATTGGAACTATTAAAAATACACTTTATAATCACATCATAGAATTATAAATAATTAATAATAGAAATAGAAAAGTGGCATGTTCACCTGGAGACTAAAACTCATTTCATAAAACAACTTTTGAGTCAAAGGGAGTTGCAAATTGAAAAAGCAAACTAAAACAAAACTTTAGGAATTTGATAATATCCAACAGCCTGCATATTGACTTACTCTTGATTCAGCTATTCCACTTCTAGGAAGATATACCTTCAATAGCATGAAAATCCATATGCAAGACAGTATATACTGAAGCATCATATGCAGCTGTAAAATATTGGAAATAATCTAAATATACTAGAGGAAAGGGGTTGAATTAGCTGTGATACCAGGACCTCCACACCATGGAATATTTAATACTGTACAGGTGTAGAAAATGAGATTGATGTAGAGTTTCAGGATATATCATTAAGTGACAAAGACAAAGTGTGAAAATGTATCTGTAGCATTCTGTCTTTCATGTAAGACTAAAGAGGGATTAAGAAAATACATATTTATCTGTATTTTTTGAAACAGGAAATACAAGAAGGACACATTATGAACTAATTAATGTGGTTTCATGTAGAGGTGGGTGGTAATGGGGCAGAAAATGATTATATAACAATGTCTTAGAATGAATAAGAAGTGTGGGAAGTTAACGCTTTGAATGTTGCTATGTGTGTATGTTGGTCTTTTAGAATACAGCTGATGTTTCACATTCTAAAAACCGAACTTATTTTAGAATAAGAAATGTAAGAAATAAGATCCTGGGGGATAAGTGGAATAGAAAAGGTGTAAGGAATTCAAATCTGTTACAAATGTATAACATAATCACACCGAAAAGGGTGAAAAGAAAATAATTAGCTTATATAACTTTAGAACATAGTTATTTGATTTTGTATTCTAAGGTCAAATACATAAGACCCATGCCAAAATATTGTTCTTTAATTCGTTTTTTTTCCTTTCTAAAGACTGTGTTAGTAATTATAGAACTGCTTTGAGTGTATTTTAATGTTAAGAAAATGCATAATATATTGTAGAGAATGAAAGCCAAACTCCTCATCGTTGGAGAAGAGACAGGTGGGATTAGAATAAATCCTGGGGTGTTATATTGATATTGGAGACATCAGTATGAACTCAGGTTACATATTTTCTGATAGATATGTGATTATACACATATAAGCTCATTTGTACATTTCCTATCTATTTCTGCTGAAAGGGCCCAGAAACAATGAAACCTTAGTATCAGTGAGCACTTGGACAGTAAAATATTGGTTTCTAAATAATCATTTTCTAATAAAAAATAAGTACAGATATCTTTGGAGAAATGGCTTATTTATTTCTTGGCCAAAAATAATGCAAACAGTATAGGTTTGTGGTCTCAAATTATTTCCCTGTAAATACTGATGATCATAAATGAAAGAACAGTAACATTACTAGGTGAAACATTGATAGGCGAAAACCTATCAATCAGACATGACATTAACCAAGTGATCAAAATTATCATCATTAATGAAACATATGAACATTATGTCCCTCCTGGTGTACTGAAAAGGAAACAACGTCTCTGCTGCACACTTGCAAAAAACCGCATTCCTTAAATTTCTTACTGAGAATTGACCAGACAAATTCAAATTGAGGGACAATATCCAAAATTAGTGTTAACAATTTAGTGTAAAGGCTAAAAAAAAAGTTAGTAAAGATGACAAGTCAAAACAATGTACAATAATGGTCATTGATGAAATAACGAACAACATTTGAATGGTTAGTAGTAATGCATTGATATTGATTTCCTATTTTTGATAATTATGTGGCGGTTATAAAAAATGTTCACATTTAGAAAAGTCATGTCAAAAATATACACAGATTATTTGTCATGTTTCTGCAAACCTTGTGTAAGCCTAAAATTATTTCTAAGTAAAGTCAAAATTTTTTAAAAATAAAAAGTAATGTCTGGCTTCAGTGATGTGATGGTTGGTTTCATGTCCATGAACATGGAGACCGTCACCACGTAATGTATGAAACTTCTCAGGTCCTTATTTTCAGAATATTGGGAATGATGCTTAAAATGGCCCCTGTTGGTATGTTCATGCTTGACTATTTTAAGTACTTGTTTGTTCAGGAGATACTAATTGAAAGACTGATATATTTCTATTCCACATCGCCGCTTGAATGGCATATGGATACTTCAAATTTAAGATATCTCTAAGCTGGCTCATGATTCACCTCAAAAACCATGCCTGCTCCCCTCTAAGTATCAAACATCACAGTAAATGGCAACTATATTCTGCCAAATGATAAGATCTAAAAAAACTCAAAATCATGTGATTGCTTCTTTCCCCTCACAATCTGTGTCTGCTAAACCTAGGGATTTTATTTCCAAAACACATCTGGAATTCAAATATTCAACTTTCACCATTATCAATTTATTGTAACTGACTCTCATCTCTTGTCTAGTCTATTTTCACAGTTTATAAACAGTTTCTTGTTTTACATTCCCCAGCTGCCTCTTCTCCATGCTACTCACCCTCACATCTGCCCGTACTCCCACCTCCTCTGACACATTTTACCCTTTACTTGGGAGAAAGAGTGATTCTTTGAAAATAAGGTCTCACCATTTCACAAATCTGCTTAAAGCCCTCGCATGGCTTTTCATTTTAGAATAAAATGTAAACAATGTAGTGTATTGTATCCTGCAGAGCTCTGCATGTTCTTGACCCAATTTACATCTAGTAATCTCCCAAGCATTCTTATTTGGTCATACACACTCCATCAGCCGATTTGCTCTTGCTTGAAAATCTATTAGTCTTTTTCTTACTGTTTCCTCTGTTTTTGTTTTGTTTTGTTTTCTTTTTTTTTTTCTTTTTGTCTTTTAAAAATGTGATTGCTTCAGATTTCTGCTCAAGTATCTCAAACAATCATCCCTTTAGCCAGCTTATCTATTTTTTTTCATGTGACTCCATCCATTCACATGCATTATTTTCTTTATGTCATTTATCGCCTCCCACTGGCTGTCTTCCCTCACTGGAATGGGAATGGCAATGGTTAGAATATGGTTTGTCCACACCCAATGTCATGTTGAAGTTTAATTGCCAATGCAGCAGTATTAGGAGGTGGTCCAAAGAGGAAGTGTTTAGGTCACAGGGGCACATCCCTCCAGAATGACCCACTGTCCATCTCTATGCTAGTGATTAAGTTCTCAGTCTCACATGGCTAGATGAGTTCTTTCAAGAATGGATTAGCTCCCATAACAGCAGGTTATTATAAAGAGTGTTTCATGGTTATGACTGGTCTGCCTTCCCACATGGAATATTCCCCTTTGACTTTCTACCATGTTTTGATCCAACACAAATGCCTTCACCAGAAGCTGAGTAGATGCCAATGTGTGCCCTTTAAACCTCCTGGCCTACAGAACCATAGGCTAATTAAACCTCTTTTCGTTGTAAATTACTCAGTCTCATTCTGATATAGCAACACAAATTTTACCAAGACAAGGACACAGTGGGGGCAAGACATTTGCTCTTTTCACTGCTATATCTCCAGGGCACAGAAGGTATCCTAACAGGGAGTAAGAAATAAGTAAATAGTTATTGAAAAAATATTCAACTGGGGGGTTGCTGGCAAGATAGCCAAATAGGAATAGCTCCAGTCTACAGCTCCCAGCAAGATCGACACAGAAGGTGAGTGATTTCTGCATTTCCAACTGAGGTACCCAGTTCATCTCATTAGGACTAGTTGGGCAGTGGGTACAGCCCAAGGAGGGTGAGCCAAAGCAGGGTGGGGTGTCACCTCATCTAGGAAGGGCAAGGGGTTGGGCAACTCCTTCCCCCAGCCAAGGGAAGCCATGAGAGACTGTACCGTGCACTCCACCCAGATACTGTGCTTTCCCCATGGTCTTTGTAACCCACAGACCAGGAGATTCCTCCCAGTGCCTATACCGCCAGAGCCCTGGGTTTCCAGCACAAAACTGGGTGGCTGTTTGAGCAGACACAGAGCTAGCCACAGTAGTTTTTTTTTTTTTTTTTTTTTTTTTTTTTTTTTTTTTTTTTTTTCATACCCCAGTGGCTCCTGGAACAACGGAACTAAAAAAGACCCTACACAAACAAGACAATCCTAAGCAGAAGGAAAGAAGCTGGAGGCATCATGCTACCTAACTTCAAACTATACTACAAGGCTACAGTAACCAAAACAGCATGGTACTGGTACCATCACAGAGATATAGATCAATGGAACAGAACAGAGGCCTCAGAAATAATGCCACACATCTACAACCATCTGATCTTTGACAAACTTGACAAAAACAAGCAATGGGGAGAGAATTCCTTATTTAATAAATGGTGTTTGGAAAACTGGCTAGCCATCTGCAGAAAGCCAAAACTGGATCCCTTATTTACACCTTATACAAAAATTAACTCAAGATGGATTAAAGACTTAAATGTAAGACCTAAAACCATAAAAACCCTAGCAGAAAACCTAGACAATACCATTCAGGACACTGGCATGGGCAAAGATTTCATTACTAAAACACCAAAAACAATGGCAACAAAAGCCAAAATAGACAAATGAGATTTGATTAAACTAAAGAGCTTCTGCACAACAAACGAAAGTATCATCGGAGTGAACAGACAACCTACAGAATTAGAGAAAATTTTTGCAATCTATCCATCTGACAAAGGGCTAATATCCAGAATCTACAAAGAACTTAAACAGATTTACAAGAAAAAAACAACCAACCTCATCAAAACTTGGGCAAAGGATATGAACAGATACGTCTCAAAAGAAGACATTAATCCAACCAAAAAAATATGAAAAAAAGCTTATCATCACTGGTAATTAGAAAAATGCAAATCAAAACCACAATGAGATACCATCTCATGCTAGTTAGAATGGTGATCATTAAAAAGTCAGGAAACAACAGATGCTTGAGAGGATGTAGAGAAATAGGAACACTTTACACTGTTGGTGGGATTGTAAACTAGTTCAACCATGTGGAAGACAGTATGGCGATTCCTCAAAGATCTAGAACTAGAAATACCATTTGACTCAGCAATCCCATTACTGGGTACATACCCAAGGATTACAAATCATTCTACTATAAAGACACATGCACACATATGTTTATTGTGGCACTGTTCACAATAGTAAAGACTTGGAATCAACCCAAATGTCTATCAGTGACAGACTGGATAAAGAAAATGTGGCACATATACACCATGGAATCCTATGCAGCCATAAAAAATAATGAGTTCATGTACTTTGCAGGGACATGGATAATTCTGGAAACCATCACTCTCAGCAAACTAACACAAGAACAGAAAACCAGACACCATATGTTCTCACTCATAAGTGGGAGTTGAACAATGAGAACACATGGGCACAGGGAGGGGAATATCACACACCGGGGCCTGCTGGAGGGTAGTGGGGTAGGGGAGGGATAGCATTAGGAGAAATACCTAATGTAGATGACGGGTTGATGGGTGCAGCAAACCACCATGGCACATGTATACCTATGTAACAAACATGCACGTTCTGCACATGTACCCCCAGAACTTAAAGTATAATAAAAAAAAAGAAAGAAAGAAAAGAAAGAAAAAATAAGAAATGAAAGGAAGAAAGAAAGAAAGGAAGAAAGGAAGAAGAAAGAAAGAAAGAAAGAAAGAAAGAAAGAAAGAAAGAAAGAAAGAAAGAAAGAAAGAAAGAAAGAAAGAAAGAAAGAAAAGAAAGAGAAAGAAAGAAAGAAAGAAAAAGAGAGGGAGAGAGGGAAGGAGGGAGGGAGGGAAGAAGGAAGGAAGGAAGGAAGGAAGGAAGGAAGGAAGGAAGGAAGGAAGGAAGGAAGGAAGGAAGGAAGGAAGGAAGGAAGGAAGAAGGAAGGAAGGGGATCAGAGATAAGAATCCACTCTTTAAATAGAGTGATTCACAATGTCTTGGCAAATCTGACTTCAAGCATAACAAATTAGAAATATTATTTCCTTATATCATTTCAAACTTTAATGTTTTTTACTTATATTTTTATACATAAATGATTAATGTCTTTCAGATACAGATGTTTTGAGTGTTAAACAATTCATTAAACAAAAAAAAAAAGTTCTCTTAAAAAAATACATGATGAAGTTAACATAGTTCCCCAAAAAACGCAAATGAAAACAGGTCTCTAAATGGATTTCTAATGTAATCTTGATAGCACAAGGGAACTTTACTTTTTATACTGCTAAAACTCTCAGCCAAATGGAGAAGGATCACCACATAATACATATTCTGATATATTGTTTTGTTAATCTTACCGACACATCTACTTTTGACAACTTAAGTACAAGCAAGACTGTCTAATTGCCTACATAATTAAGGAAAAGTATAAGACTTTCTCGCTCAATATTAAAGTTATTTTTAATTCAGGTTGGTTCACTACAGTATTAAAATCAATAATTTTTTTTTACTTTAAAACATTATGTTATTGGTATATGGTATACATTTCATCCAAATTACTTGATAGAATCAATTTTATTATATTTAAAATATCCCTTCTCTTTTAAGGGCATCAGAGAAAACAAATCTTGTTTTCTCTTTACATATACTTTCAAAATCATTATAAGGTAATAAATACAATAATATAGTTTAGTAGGTGTAATGTGTGCTTGCTTAAATTTTTTACTTATGTGGATGCCTCCTATTATGTATTTTGGCTCTCTAAAATCAATATGTATATAATTTTATCAGCACTAGTAATTATTATCTTGTTATAAATATCTATTAATTTAACATTCCCTTGATTTCATGGAAATAGAAAATTCAGGATCCATTTTCATCAGTGAGCATAAAAAGGATTTTTGAAATAAAAGAAATTTGTGAGTAGCAACCTATTTAAGAAAAATACTTATAATAACAATGACTAACAAAATATTTATCCAAGAGGCTAGAATGCTGTCATAGCAAAAACATAGCAACAAAAGGCAGGTACTTTTGGGTTAGTGCAGTAAGTGACTTAATTTATAAATCTCTTAGATGACATAGGTAAGTTCAAAAGAGGTTAATATTCTTAGCTTTATGTGTAGCTAGCATATTTTTCTTATAAAATTAAATGCTTTGTCACAGTCCTCTAATAATGAATGCACATATATTTTTAGATAGATATAACCAGATTCAAAGAACAGAAGTGATTATGTCAGATTTATATTGTTCTTTGCAATATGGTGTTGACATGTTAATGATTCCTGTCAGTTGCTAGATGTATTTTTTCTCTAATACTTCTGTTCTTCACATATTCTCAAGTGGGTGTTACTAGAATAAACTTGCACTGGCCCCCTGGATCCTCTGATTATGTTGTCATCACTTCCACTTCAAATTCACACTTTTTCTCTTCACCTAGCTTACATTTCATGAAACTCCTTTAAGTTCCAAATAGTCGGTAATATTGTAGTTGGGTGGTTGAAGTGTGTTGGAGTGCATTAACAATATCTGAATAAAAAATCTATATTGTGTCTTAATTCTAAAAATGTTTTTTTTTTAGTCCATCTTACCAGATTGCAATTTCTTACAATTTCTCCTAAGTTGCTTCTTTTTGGTGTGTATGTCATCTCCCTCACTCAGTTATAACTGCTCAGTGATATAGATATATTTCTACATTGTGTAATCCAAAATAATCCAACACCCTCTTTTTTCATTGATTTGAATCTATCTTCTGACTAGAAGACATCAATGTGTATATTTTCTGCATCTTTCTCCCAACATGCTATAAAAATTCTGGCCATTAAATAAAACAAGTTAAGGAAAAAAAGCTTGTCATCAGAGACTTGTAAAACAATATTCAATTCAGGGAACAAGAGGAAGGAGAAAATAGAAGGTAGCATAATAAAAATACAAAAAAAAAAAAAATAAAAGAAAAATAACAATAAGAAATTAAGTCACAGTGGGGAAGATATCATGTCAAGGAAGTTTCTCTGCGTGTGTGTGTACCAAAAATAGTAGATCTAGTAGCCCATTTCTCTCTCTTTTATTTTTTTATTTATTTTTTATTTTTATTTTTTTATTTTTATCTATTTATTTATTTATTTATTTTGAGACAGAGTCTCACTCTGTCCCCCAGGCTGGAGTGCAGTGGCGCCATCTCGGCTCACTGCAAGCTCCGCCTCCTGGGTTCACACCATTCTCCTGCCTCAGCCTCCCGAGTAGCTGGGGCTACAGGCCCCGTCACCCTGCCGGCTAATTTTTTTTTTTTTTTTTTTTTTTTTTTTTTTTTTGAGACGGAGTCTCGCTCTGTCGCCCAGGCTGGAGTGCAGTGGCGCCATCTCCACTCACTGCAAGCTCCGCCTCCCGGGTTCACGCCATTCTCCTGCCTCAGCCTCCCGAGTAGCTGGGACTACAGGCGCCCGCCACCGCCCGGCTAATTTTTGTATTTTTAGTAGAGATGGGGTTTCACCGTGTTAGCCAAGATGGTCTGATCTCCTGACCTCGTGATCCTCCCGTCTCAGCCTCCCAAAATGCTGGGATGGCAAGCATGAGTCACCGCACCCAGCCATTTTTCCTATCTTAAACGACATTTGACCACTGAGAAATAAAGAAACGGAGGTTTGCAAATAAGAGTTGGGCATGAAAGCTAATGCACAATGACAACATTGGTCAGCAAAAATAAGAACATAAATTCTCTCCTTACATATTCTCGGAAACTTGGACTGATGGATAAAAATAATTAAAAAAAAAAAAATGAAGGATGTGCATGACATAGGTAAGCTTTACCCTAGTGGAAGCACACAAAACAAAATATTTTCCTATCATTGTTATATAAGCTTTCTGACTCAAAATATTTTGAGCTTGTGATTCTGTTGGACAATGAGTTAGTATAACCATGAGCACACACTTAATTTGATATTTGGAACAGCTAAATATAGGTAGCTTTACCAAATTCAACAATTCATTAGAAAGCTTAAGAGGAAAATGTAAAGGTATTAAGGCCCAAATAAAGTAAATAAGCTAACTGAATATTTCTTGACTTGTTGGTGATTTGAAGGATATGTTGAAGTCACAGTCCACAAATTGACTTTTCCTATAGTTGTTACACAGTGCAAGTCAGATCAAAAATTCATGAAATTTGCTAATGGGCAATCAAAGAATCACTAAAAAATATTTTTTCCCTAAGTTATTGGGGTACAGGTAGTATTTGGTTACATGAGTAAATTCTTCAGTGGTGTTTCGTGAGATTTTAGTGCACCTGTCACCCTAGCAGTATACACTGCCCCATATTTGTAGTCTTTTATCCCTTGATCCCCTCCCGTTCTTCCACCCAAGTTCCTGAAGTCAATTGTATCATTCTTACGTCTTTGCGTCCTCATAGCTTAGCTCCCACATATCAGTGGGAACATACAATATTTGGTTTTCCGTTCCTGAGTTACTTCACTTAGAATAATGGTCTCCAATCTCATCCAGGTCACTGCAAATGCTATTAATTCATTTGTTTTTATGGCTGAGTAGTATTCCATCATATACATATATATACCAGTTTCTTTATCCACTCTTTGATTGATAGGCATTTTGGTTGGTTCCACGATTTTGCAGTTGTGAATTTTGCTGCTATAAACATGCGTGTGCAAGTATCTTTTTCATGTAACTTCTTTTCCTCTGGGTGGATACCCAGTAGTGGGATTGCTGGATCAAATAGTAATTGTACTTTTAGTTATTTAAGGGATCTCTACATTATTTTCTATAGTGGCTATACTGATACAGAAGGGAGACAGGGAGGTGCTGGGAGGGGAAGGGTAGCTCCCTGGGGAGGGGTGGGTGGAGCCACTCCTGGGTCTGTGCCCACGGACCCAGGTGGTGCCAGGCACTCCTGCCTTCACACCAAAATGTGGCATTTCCCAAGACCACCCCAGCCCTCCATGTCCCCATCCTCTACCTGTAATAACCCCCGAGACCCTAGCAGGCAGGCACACAAGAGGCTGGACATTGAGAGGAGCAGATCAGCCAAAGAAAACACAAATGGCTGGATGCTGGAGGGTGTTGATGGGAGCAGGCCAGCAGAAGAGCACACTGGCAGGTCGGCAGGCCAACTGGCTGAATGAGGCGGAGTTTGGCTCGGGCAATCAGGGGAAAGCCCAGGCTGCTGAGTGGCTGGACTCCAGGGAAAACCATTTCCCTTCCGGCTCCCTCATCTGTTGTGTAATACTTCCCCTCAATAAAACCTTACACTCATTTTCCAAGCCCACTTGTGATCCGATTATTCTGGTACACCAAGGCAAGAACCCAGGATACAGAAAGCCTTCTGTCCTCCCAACAACTCAGAGCATCTAATTGAGCTGGTTAACACAAGCCTCCAACAGAAGGCAAAAATAAAAGAGTACCCTTTAGCACACACCAACTGGGGCTTCAGGAGCTGTAAACACCAATCCCTACATACTGCCCTGGGGTCAGAGCCTCACAGCCTGCCCCTCTGTATGCTCTTCTAGAAGTCTGAGCAGGGGGCACTGAAGAAGTGAAACTCTTCCCCTGTGGCACACCCTGCAAGGGGAACAAAGGAACCTTCCCCATTTCAATACTAGTTTACGTTCCCACCAGCAATGTAGAAGTGTTCCCTGCTCACCGCCTCCACACCAACATCTATTGTTTCTTGATTTTTTGGTTACAGCCATTCGTGCAGGAGTAAGGTGGTATCACATTGTGGTTTTCATTTGCATTTCCCTGATCATTACTGATCCTGAGCAATTTTTCATATGTTTGTTGGCCATTTGTATATCTTCTTTTGAGAATTATCTATTCATGTCCTTAGCATACTTTTCAACGGGATTGTTTGATTTTTTCTTACTGAATTGTTTGAGTTCATTGTAGATTCTGGATATTAGTCCTTTTTCAGATGTATAGATTGTGAAGATTTTCTCCCGCTCTGTGGGTTTTCTGTTTACTCTTCTGACTGTTCCTTTTATTTATCTGTCACTCCAGAATCACGGCTGTCCTCTCTGTCCCAATGCTTTGAGGTAGGACAGCAGTAACTGTTAATCTGTCTAGTTAAATCACATTCTACTTGAATAAAATATATAATGTAAACAGCTGTCAGAGTCTTGAAAATTATGAATTTAGATCAAGTTTGATATCTCATGAATAAAATATATAATCATAGAAATAAATTAACAGTATTTAAATCAATAATAATTATTCTCTTCATGTTTTGATAAAGTTTGTCAGTAGGTCACAAAGCTACTTTATTCCTTTAGGTTAGGGAAAACCAGCCAAATAGCAGCTTATTTTTCCAAATTATATTGGCTTATAGCTTTTATATAACTTTAAGACAATAGGATCATATGTGAAACATTATTTCCTATATTCCTGAGCATCAATTATTATTGAGAAATGTGATTCTTAAAACCTGATTCAGATACCATTATATGGTTATACTTCATTAATAATTCTATTGTGTTATATAAGACAGCTTTTAATTATTTTGTTATAACTAATCTTGAAATTAAAATACTATAATATACTATTTATTTTGTATAAACCTCTAAAAATTCGAATATACTTTGAGCACTAAAATTAATAATTTTAAGGACACAAAGTCATGAAAAATTGTATATGTTACCAGATTGACCACTGAAAGTTGTATCAGTTTATATGTCACCTGGAGGTGGATAAGAATGGTATTATACCACGTCCATTCAGTTCAACCCAGGAAGTTTATCTGAGTGACTGAGATGGTGTCAGTTTGCCAATCTGTATACACCCAGCCCTATACGTAGTAACTAGTAAAAACCCAGTAAACACTTCTAACTGAAGGAATGAAATAATAACTTACTATTTAGAAAAAAAGTTGCACATTTGATCACTGAAAAAATCTTACTTTTTTTTTTTTATTTCGTTACTGTTGTGTGCTTAAAAATTTTACCTCCATATTTTTGTTATTTATTTTTAAAATTTTATAATCTACTTCTTTACATTTTTGGTCTTATGTTTTAAGTAGGATATCCATCTTATTTAAAATGATTGTTAAAAGACACTTTGTATTAAACATTTAATTATGTTTTACTGTTGCATCAAAACGTATCACAAATTTAGGAGATTAAAACAATGCATATTAATATCTTAAAATTCTAGAAGTTAGAGTCTCACAAGACCAAAGTCCAGTTGTCAGTCATGCACAGCTCTTCTTTAGAGGCTTTTGAGGACAATCCCCTTCAGAGATCATTCAGTTCCTTGCGGTTGTAGGACTGGAGGCCCCAGTTCCTTGCTACCTGTTTAACTGGAGGTTATGCTGAACTTCTGGAGACTGCTCAAATTCGTTGTAATTGGTGTCCTCCATTTCAAGCCAACAACAACATGTCAACTCCTTCTTGCTCTTCAAGTCCCAAGATGTATCAAACTGTAACCATCTGTGGAAAACTCATTGTTATTTAAAGAATTGGTATTATTAGAACAGGTCTCACTGGATAATATCTTTTTTGATTAACTCAAATATAAATGATGAAGTTCTTTAATTACATCTACAAAAGCCCTGACCAGAGTGTTCTGTCACATTATATCCTCCCTCCCAGAGATTAGGCAGAACATTTTGATGGGCAATTTTAAAATTCTGTTCACACGAAAATCCTACTACTCATATATTTTGCAAATATTTTTCATAGTTTTCTTTGTATTTCTTATGTTAATGTTTCCCTTTTTTCTCTCTACTCATTTATATGAATACATCCTTATATGTACAAATAAAAAAATAGTCACTTAGGTGTCATCAAAGTTGTCTGATAGCCTCTAATTTACACATGTAATTCTTTCTGGTTGTAGAAGAAGGCACAGATACTATATTTTATTCCAAAGGATGATGATGAACTATTTAGGTCAGTACCATCTGTAAACACTATTCTACACTTTGCAGATTTAAAATATCTCTTTCCTCAAATTGTAGAAAATTCTTAGTCAAATACTGACTTTTAAAGTCCCTTTGATTGTACGATTGTCTATTATTAATCAAATACCAATTATTATTCTCTCAGATAAACTGCTTTATTGATTTCCCAAGTTCAAAATAAAGTGTTATAGATAATCTTTATTATAATTCAGCCTACAGCTGAAGTAAATGTATAAATCAATTTGGAAAACATTGGGAGAAAATTTACTTTCCGTTCTGAAATATCACTCTGGCTCACTTTTTTAAAAAAAATATTTAATTATATCTCTCTATAATGTATTATTTTCTGTATAGGTTTATTACACATATATTTTATTATTCTTAAAGACTTATGGCCAAACATGGAGTTTTTTCTATGTTTATAACCTTATAAGAACAGAAACTTTAATGGAACACAAATTCTCCTTCTTTACGATTTAACCTTAAATAAACAAATATGAAATGGATAGATCAATATTACTTCTCTCTGTATATAAAATAGTCTAAGGAATCTACTATTAAAATTAAAAGACAAGTTTAGTAATGTTGTAGGATATATATGAACAATACACAAAAACAACTTGTATTTCTATACACTTGCAATGAATAATCTGAAAATAAAATTAAGAAAACAAATCTATTTTCAATGTCTTGAAAATAATAAAGTGTTTAGAAATTATTTTAACAAAAGAAGTGCCTTACTTATACTTTGAAAAGTACAAAACTTTATATAAAAAAATAAAGAAGAGCTAAATAATAAAACACTTCCCATGGTTTATGGATTGGACTTTAAGATGATTATAATTTCCCAATTGATCTACAATTCTGCATAATTCCTTTCAAAGTCCTCTCTGGCTATGGGTTCTTTTTTTTTATTATTTTTTGCACAAATTAACAAGATGTCTCTAAAATTAATGTATAGTTGCAAAGGATCCTGAATGGACAAAATAATTTTGAAAAAGAACAGTTATACCCCTACATTGCCTAGGTACCCTCCAAAATGTACTTAGGAGATTTAAGTTTAATTATTTTACAATGTATTTTCTAAATTGTCATGAGTCTGTATTCTACATATTGATAGGTAAATTATAGATAGTAGGATTTTATCTTCCTCTATCATTTTAATGAAGCTTAATAGAACTAATGGATATAATTGATGTCTATTTTTAAAATTTTTACTCTGATATAACCCATTTCCCTTTTCCTGATTAATGTTATTTTCTTTTTCCCTTGAAGCCCCTGCTAAAATAAGATGTTGCTGTAAACCTCAAGTTTTGTTTGGTTTTGGTTTTGTCATTGTTATTTTTCTCTGGAATCAGTGCCGAGCTTCATTATCTCAATGAATAGTATAATCTTAAAACTAAGCTGTTTCTCTTTTAACCAGGACCATATCAGTAAAGCATAAAATTATGCACTGTTTGAAATTTAGTAAATAATTCTAAATTTTAATATATCTTATACGAGGAGCCACTGATAAAGCTTTAAAATATACGCATATTTTAATGATTTTTCTGAAAGCATAAAATATCTTTTTCCCATTAGGCTGTCATTGAAAATGTTTTTTTAAAGTGTGTCTATAAGGCTACCACATTTCAGTACAGAAAAGAACCTGTGAAGAGATTTCTAAATCTAAAACAAAGGGCAATGTATTCCATAATACTTATCTGATTATATGCTGGCTATATTTCCTTCATGCCAGCATGGAGACAAAAGTAGAATGTTAGAAAGTGTCCTGAGTATCAATTTACCCATTATCTCTAATGAAATTAAATAATGCATGAGGGACTACAGATTGTAATAATAAATATGCATTAAACTTCTTAACAATGCAAAGAATAAAGTAACTTTTTATTCATCTACAGGCAAATAATTCTCAGCTTTTTAAAAGCTAGATTACCCAGATGATTGTATGATTGGCCTCAGTGTAAAAAAAGATGTGTTGTCTCAGGAAGAGTAATCACTGTAATGTTAAACCACAATCTATTTCATATTCTTATCATTTTTTTAAGTCATGTGAAAATTAGATCAAAGTAAACAAAAAAGTTGAAATAAGCTATTTAGCTAAAGAGACAGTTATTCTGAAGGCACATTGTATGACTTTAGAAAGCATTGTGATATTATTTTACTTTGGTACATTATTGTTTCCACTATATTTAATCCTTTTTGCTTATGATATTAGCTCAATGTTTTTCATCTTCTATAATTACCGTAGGCATGTATATACACTTAAAATTGATGAGGTGTTGATGGTCTCCAATACTGCTTCTCTGTTTCAACAATATACCTTCAAAATATAATAAATAGAATTGGATAATGTAATGGTTATTTTATGCAATAATCTATAACTTTCAAAGCTAATTTGAGTGTAATGTTGATACTATACTCTAATAATATACATGGGGTCAGTTACCGAACTTCATTGGGATAAGACATGCAAAATAAAATTTTAAAACACTAAATATTTTTTTAGGCTGAATCTAAAAGAAATTTAAATAGCTTAGAAAATAAAGCAACACCCAGACTTGACTTTATCTGGTCAAATGATGGACTGAGTTTCAACTAAATTAATTTTGAAAAAAAAATGAAAAACAAAAAATTATACTTCCTGTCAATTCCATGTTATATGCATCACATATGGCTTAGTTGGCATAATCCTCAAATGTGCTGCAGATTTTAATAGCACAAACTTTAAAGCCAGGTATTAACAGGTTTTAATAGCTTCACTTGCTCTGGAAATGTCAGGGGATAGTGTTTGCTTTCCTTAAGCTTCACATTTATTACCCCTAGAAAAGAAGATGAGTACAGTAAGTGCCTCATGGAATTTTGGGAAAAAATACAGAGCTAAAACCTGTAGATATCTTAGTACAGAGCCTGTTTTTTATAGTATGTGCTAACTAAACACTAGTTTTTACCATTATTATTATTATGAATCTATTATTCTGGGTTCTTTTCCTATTCCTTTGTTGTATTTAGATCCTCACCTCATAGAATAAATTTTAAAAACCTTTAATAGAAGAAGAGGAGATTAACATGTATGGGGAGATAGGAGGAAAGGGAAGGAAAGAGGTAGAGATGGATAAGTAGAGAGAAATATATATATCTATATATCTATATATATATCTATATCTATCTATCTATCTATCTATCTATCTATCTATCTATCTATCTATCTATCTATACACTGAAGTGGTAAGTGGTAAATAGTTTATGTTCAGTGGGAATCCAGATGTTTCAGAACTCAGTGGAAATTGCAATAGGAAAAAGTTCCCCCTATTGGGGAACTGGAATTTTTTAGTGTCATAAATTACAGATGGGGTTTCAAAAGGTATACCAGAAAGGAAAGGACAATTCTTTTTTTTTTTTTTTTTTTTTTTTTTTTTTTTTTTTTTTTTAATTACTGGAGGAATCAGAAAGATTCCTCACAAAGTGGTAAAACCTATGAATTTAGAGGATTAAATTTCATAATAGTGTTAACACTGTTGACCAAGAGAAGAGAGACTTAAGACAGAGCATGACATACTTATTTAATCTAGCAACCTAGATTAAATTCAAAGTTGGATATAGACATTTAATAGAAATGAAGGAAAGAGTATAAGGTAACAGAGTTAGGTGAAGTTACATGTATGATTACATAAATCTGAATGTTTGATTTCTTTCTACATGCTCAAACATCAATTTTTCTGGATATTTTTGCTTTATATCTCTTTTGTCAGTGTAAGTTTTAATTGTATTCTCTTTTACTCCCATAAATGTCCTAGTTTGGAGATCTATGTATCTGTCTATCTGTGTGTCTATCATCATCATCATCATCATCTATCATGTAATTGTTCACTTACTTTTAACTGGCATCTATAAGACTGGTGAACTTTTTTTTTAAATGAGTAATACTTCAACTTAGTCCCTGGGTTACAATAATCTTACTCTTAAATTTGTTTGCACTTTAGTTACCATAATCATTTTACTTGTTATTAAAAGTACAATTTTTAATTGTAGAATTAATCACAGAATTGTATGATTAGAAGTTAGCAATATATAATTTTTTGTGTGTTTGGTTCCTTTTTAATTAAAAAAATGTTATACAGGTTAAGACCAGAGATTCACATTCTAGAAAAACAAATTACTTACCTACCCTGTGTTTTGGGGGACATTTTATAGACATAAAATGGACTTTTGTCCATTTTACGACAAACGTCAAGGCTCATGATACCCCACCCAGTAAGTTTGTTTGTTTGTTTGTTTGTTTGTTTATTTATTTTTGCACAGTGGATATCCAGAGAAGCCTAACTGACTTAAGTAAAGTAGTGAGAGCAGGTTGGGCATTCATGAGGCCTGCAAAATTGCAAGGTTTAAATTTCCCACTAGCACCAAAAGAGGAGGCTAGCAGATGCTTGTCCAGTTGCAGGGTCAAAGAAGAAGAAAAAGAGGTTGATACTTACAAAGAAGTCAGTGGTTGAATATCAGTAAATGAATCCGAATCTTTATGACACTCATAAGCTAATGTTATAGCTACTTTGAACCAGGAACAATTTTAGGAAAAAAATAATACTAAAATTTCAGGAATAACATTAGCACTTAGTAACTAGATTTGAAAAACACATTTTAATCATTTAAAGTTCCCTAAAATACTTATATACTACCATATATAGGAACTAGTTTTTTGTTTCTGTTTTTGTTTTTGTTTTTTGCGGGGAACGGGTTTTGCTCTTGTTGTCCAAGCTGGAGTGCAATGGCACCATCTTGGCTCACCACAACCTCTGCCTCTTGGGTTCAAGCGATTCTCCTGCCTCAGCCTCCCGAGTAGCTAGAATTACAGGCATGTGCCACTAAGTCCGGCTAATTTTTTTTGTATTTTTAATAGAGATGGGGTTTCTCCATGTTGGTCAGGCTGGTCTCTTTGAACTCCCCTCCTCACGTGAGTTCTCCCACCTTGGCCTCCCAAAGTGCTGGGATTAGAGGCGTGAGCCACAGCGTCCGCCAGGAAGTAAATAGTAATTATAGTGATATATATCTCATTATAATACCTGGCCTTAATGAAATTTTGATAAAAGTAATACTATATTGTATACATTTGTAAACGTGTTGAGTCAAATGAAGACTATATACTTATTAGAGAGTAAAATATAAAATCATACTTTATACCAAAATATTTCTGCCCTTAATATTTCGACAATATTTAAAATATATTATTTTTCTTTATATAATTAGATGTTTGTATTTTGTATATGTTGATTAAATGATATAGGACAGATATGACCATTTATGAAAATGTATAATTTTTCTTATATTCTATAAAAATAAGCAATATAAATTTAATGACAATTAAATGATAATTTAGATGGCAGGAAATTAGATTCAGAAAAGAGAGGGGCAAGGAATTTAATAATGGAAGTAATTATATACATCAATCCAACATATATAGTACATGAAAAGAACATATGAACGTTTTAGGAGGACAATTTATACATAGTAATCAATACATGAAATCAATTGAAAAGCAGCGCCTGATAGATATCTATAGATGTGAGATAAAATTTAAAACTATGTATTTTACTAAATAATCCTGGGTATAAAAATAATTTCTTCAAAATTAATTTTTCCTACTTTAAATATTTTCTGACCTAGATTACAGGTAGAAAGATGAATGAGGTAAACAATCTCAGAAAAATATTTTGAAAATAAAGGACCCTAATGAAAATCAAGATGATTTGTAATGTCATTCTCGTGTTTGAAACGGATTTTTCTTTTCCATTTTAAAGTGTTATTCCAAAGCGCCCACTTGTATGAAGTCTTAGTAGCCCAATCTCACTAACTGCTAAGATTAACTTCTCTTATACACTTGAGATACATTTTTTAATACATAGTTGAGATCATTACTATAGAAAATGTTTTCTCCCTCTTTTGAACTTCAATTTTTGTTATTAATTGATCATTTCCATTAGAATACAAAAGTGATCATTTCTCCCACATTAAAAATGAACAAAGACAACTCTTCCTTAATTTCACATCTTCTTCTAGCTAATTACCCATTGCACTTTCTCTGAGGAAAATATCCCCAATAATTGTCTGATTATTGTATACAATATTGCCTTTTATTTCATAAACCCATTGCAATCAGATCCTAATTCATTATTTTGTTAATGTAATTTGTGACTCGACTTTGATACATCTAAATGTAATTATCAGTCATTAGTTTGTTTAACAAATCATTGAAGGCCAGGCATGGTGACTTATGCCTGTAATCCCAGCACTTTGGGAGGCCGAGGTGGGCGGATCACGAGGTCAGGTGATCCAGACCATCCTGGCTAACCCGGTGAAACCCCGTCGCCACTAAAAATACAAAAAATTAGCCGGGCGTGGTGCGGGCGCCTGTAGTCCCAGCTACCCGGGAGGCTGAGACAGGAGAATGGCGTGAACCCAGGAGGCGGAGCTTGCAGTGAGCCGAGATGGCGCCACTGCACTCCAGCCTGGGTGACAGAACGAGACTCTGTCTTAAAATACACACACACACACACACACACACACACACACACACACACACACACATATATTCATTGAATGAGTCTGCCAAAAGATTACTTAAATATAAACTAAAATCACACTTGCATGTCTAAAATAATATTTTGCCCATTTGTATGGTCTTCTAAGCTGTGCCATGTTTGTGAAAAATAAGCACTTTTTCTCTTTTGGCCTTTTTAACACTTTTAAAATTAGAGTATATGATAGTGGATACCATTATAATTTAGCCTTCAGGATTAAAAAGACTGAGATGAGGTCTCAATAGACACAAAAAAAGAATGACTGATAAACACGATGCCAACCATCAATCTTTATGTTGATTTAGCTAGGTGAAATGGTAGAACCATTCATAGTTACAATGTTTTTAAATGTGTTATGTTAACAACAGCTACATCTCATATATAGAGATCTAAATCTGTGTTTGTTCAGCCAGATATTCCTTTCGGGAATGTTAAGTATCAATTGAGTAACTTTTATGGACTGAATTGTGTTTCCTCAAAATTCATACGTTGAAGTTGCTAAACGAACTCTAGATAAATTTAGTTTTCAACAGAATTTAAGTAAGAAAAAGATTTATAAATTGGGCAGCCCTCAGAATCATAGCAGATTCAGAGGGATTCTGGTGCTGTCACATGGTTTGAGAGACCTTATGGATAGAAAAAGAAACTGAGGTGCAGAAAATGAAAGTGAGGTACAGAAACAGTCTGATGGTAATTGGTTGGCATTTGTTCTATTTGAACACAGTTTGAACAATTGTCTACCTGTGAGTGGTTTAACTATGATTGTTGGGATTAGCTGAGACTCAGTTATTGTTATAGAAGCATATTCTTAAATTAGGGTTTTTGTGTGTTCGCTTATTAAGGTAGGTATCACATCAAGTATGTCAATATGGAGAAGCTCTCAGGCCAGATTTTAGATTTTAGTCGGACTTAACAATTTTTTTTTTTTTTTTTTTTTACTTAGTCTCTCGGTTGAGAGACTTACTAAAAACTGTAGGAGTTGACTTCACCCTCTGTTACTTGGTTTTGGTATGGAGCTTATAAGTCTTTCTTGGTCTCAATATGGAGTTTGTAAGTCACAGTTTTAGGTCATTTGAATGACTTTTTATGGTTATGTTAACCAATTCGAAGTGAGACTATTTAATTTTTGATGGATGACTGTATATAAAACATTAAAGACTTAAGAGTATATAGCACATTAGGGGGCGTACTATGATGACTGTCAACAGGATAATATAAAAATACTAAAGTATATTCTTTAACAAGAGTTTTTGTGAAACAAACCAAACTAAAAAAGTCAATGTTTAGGCAAATAGGCAGTTTAACAGTATTAGAGTCTAACAGGTCATAGTCTTTGGAGTGTGAAAGTCATTAAGGATCATAGTTTGCTGTAAAGCGACTTGGCTTAAAGAGCTATCCATTGCTACTCTGGTAACATAAATCACCATAACCTGGAGAGCTATTAGAAGAAATATAAAGATCAGAAATCTTTGGAAAACTTAAATTTGTCATTTGTCATTTAGTATGTCTCAAAATTAACTGTTAGTTGTTTTATAAACATATTATATGCTATTTTTTGAGAGAGATTTTTAAAAATGTATTTGGTAACAATGTTTAAGGTAATGGTGTTAGTGACCTTTTTAATTATTTTGTAATAGCAAAATTAGACAGAGATAAATATAATGTTTAGTCATGTTTAATATTAGAGATAGTTCCCAAACTTGAGTAAAAAGGAGATCTGAAGTTCTATGACGTTTTATTATTACTATTATTAATTTTTAAATAGAACTGTTATCGTCTACCTTTTCAAGAGTGGCTGCAATCCATATGAAATCCTGGAAGTTCTGATTGTTATAAAATTTAAGATGTTTTAAAATTTATAAATTAGCATTGAATTTTATATAATTGCTACCACACTATCATCAAAAGAGAATCCTCAGGAACCCCACTGGAATTTTTTTTTTTAGTTGAAACTGGCTTATTTTGTCTATGCTAAGGCTAGAGTTAAGTTTGTTTGTTGACATTTCATCCTCTGCTCATAGAAGCTTTTATGAGAATGTATAGGGAAAGTTATTTTAAAGGCAGGAGCAAGTTAAGCCAAATAGCAAGATCCAAACCAACAAGGAGGCAAAATAAGTATATTCTCCACAGAACAAATATAAGTCTTCTGAGCATCTAGAAGAGGACACCTAGTTATATTTGATAGAGGTCAGTTAGATTTGTTTGCCCATACATCTGTATCACTCTGGAAAAAAGCTTACTGATAAATGCACTTTTTGTGATCCTTTATAGTAGGTTGTAAGATTGTATAACCAATTTTAGTAAAAAGAGACCCTATTCCTAGCAACATAGTATAAGTAATTGTTTATATCCATACAGGCAGTTTTTAAGTCTTCAGTGGGTGACATCGGAAAGCACAATGTACTTTTTGTAGTCACCACTTGTATTAGTTTTATAACCTTGTCAGTTGTAAATTTAAATTAGTTTTAAAACCTTGTTACCAAATATATATATATATTTATTTGTTTTCTATATATAATATATAATATTATATTATATACTTTTATATATTTATTATATTTATATATTATATAATAATTATATAATATATAGTATATAATATATCTATAATTCTATAATATAGCTAGATATATTATAGATAATATATCTATAATTATATATATCTATAATTCTATAATTAGAGGTATAGCCTTTTTAGTGAAAGCCCTTTATTGGGTTCTATTACTAGAGGTATAGCCTTTTCAGTGGGACCTATTTTATAAGATCTTTACTTAGTTTTTCTAGTGGGAGTGAATTATATATTATATTATATATAGTTACATATTATTATATATTATATTATATATAATATAATTATATAATATTACATATATGCAATATATGTAATATAATATGTAATATAATATCATATATGCATATTATATATTCATATATCAATGTAGTATATAAATATATAAAACATATAAATATATTATATGTAACATATAATAATATATAAATATTAATTTATATTTATAATATATTTATTATATATAAAATACATAAAAATATATAAGTATATAAATATATAATAAAATATATTATATAAATATATACTATTACATATCATATAATAAATATTTAATAAAATAAATTACATATTTATTATACTATATATACTATAATAAATATATAATTATATATTACATATATAAATATATATAAAATAATATGTAAATATATAAATAAACATATAATATATAACATATATATGATGTATAATATGTATACATTACATATTTATAATTATATATTATAATGTATGTATCACACATATCAACTATATAGATTATTATGTATTTTATTATTTATAATATACAATATTATAAATAAAATATAGTTATAGATATAATATAATAATATAAATAATATAATATATAATATATACTATATATTATAATTATATACATATTATATATTATATGTATTATATAATTATATCATATATAAATATATAAATATATGATATAAAAATGTAATATATATTATAATAAATATATAATATAAATAAATAATATAATATATAAAATTATATATTATATATAATTATAATATGTAATGGTATATATTATATTATATATTTGTTTTATATGTATTTATATCATATATTTATATATTATGTTATATATTTATATGTTATATATGTTAATGTATATGTTATATATTGTTTTAAATATGTGATATATTATATATTTTATATATGATATAAATAAATGTATACAAAATATAAATATCTAATATTATATATTATATTGTTATGTAAATACATAATATTATATATAATATATCATATATTACATCACATATTATAATATATCACATATTATAATATATATGATATATTATATAGTTATTAAATATTTCTATATTTATGTATATTTATATACATATTTCTATAACTATATAATATATTATATGTAAATATTTATATAACTGTATATTATACAAAAATATTTAACAATATATAATATATATTACATATAAAACAAAAATAAATGTATATATTTGATAACAAGTTTTTAAAACTATGTATATAAATATATATATATAACTATATATAAATATATATGGTAACAAAATTTTTAATTGGAAAAGTTAGTGTTGTTTTAGTGAACAAAGGAAAACAAGTTGCAGTGATGTTTATAACATTAATGATAGCTATTTATTTATTTATTTCAGAGTTTTAGAGTGACTCTCATTGGTAATGTGAAGCGACATTGGCATTAGTGGAATTTTGATTTTTTTATATTGATTCGTAAACCTAACAGCTATTCTAGTTGTATACTACAGCATAAGTTCTAGCTGAAGATATTCACCAATTATACTCCAATGGATTTTTTTTAAGAGAGAAAGGAAACAAACACAAAAAGTGTAGTTTTTTATGGTGACAGATCTTGATCTATGATTTTGAGAAAGCCGTCCACATCTAGGATGCCGTCTGCTTCTGGGAGGAAATTTTTGGTTAAATTTATCTTAAAGTCTCAAAGAGGTATATAGTTTTAGGAGTCTGAAGGGCCCTTTGGAGTTGTGAGAGGTGGACCCAAAGCTTATGGTTCTGAAGATTTACTGTAGTGTGGTTGGTCAGAAGAACTTGATGTGGTTCCTCTAAATGTGGTTTAAGGGCAGCCTTATTCTGATGTCATTTTTAGATGACCTAATCTCCAGGTTTCAGACGTTGGAGGATTTGAATGTCTTTAGTTAGTGTATTTTGATTTTTTTTTTCCTTGTGAAAGTATAGTTTGGCAAAATGTAGCAAAGGACTGTAGTACATTAGAGTTTAGGAGATTGGGAGATAAATAACATTCTATAATTAGAGGTACAGCCTTTTTAGTGAGAGCTCTTTATTGGATTCTATTACTAGAGGTATAACCCTTTCAGGGGGACCTACTTTTTAAGATCTTTACTTAGTTTTTTTTTTTAGTGGGAGTGAATTTGATCGTCATTAAAGCTGATGATCGTATCTTTGGCCAAGGCAACCTAATTGATTAACTTTGTGAATGTTAGTTTTAAGATGCCATATTTTTAACCTTTTTAGAATACTGAGCATGATAAGGACAACGATAGTGTCATTGTGTTTGTAACACCTTATTTAACTGTTTTATAACTTGTCTAGTAAAATGAGTTGCCCATCGCTGGAGATTATTTTTAGGAATATCTCATAAAATAGACAAGTTTTAATAATTTTAGGCTATTATCACAGGATTGGCTTTTTTATAGGGAAAGCCATTACCCAACCAGAAGAAATATAAATAATCATAGGAATATACCAATATGCCATTGAGGGGGGCAACTGGAAGAAGTCGCTCTGTACATGTGTAAATGATTCATTAGACAGTAGATATATACCATTTGAAGTGTAGTTTTTTGGGGGGATGATGAGTTTAGCAAATCAAATATTGTTATAAACCATTTTAGAAATTTGGACTATTCTATTAATTATTAAATATAATTTGAATAATTGTGTCTGTTTTATGATGAGTTGTGGAATGTAGAGTTTTAATGACGGAAGCTTTAAAGACAGAAAGGACAGGTGGCTATCCTGGCTTTTTGTGACTCTACATTCAACATTAAATTTATACTTTTGTAGATATCAATTTTCTTTTTTAAAAATAATGTATATTATTCTATTTATTAAGCAGATTTTTATAAAGAAGTTGAATTATTGTAATCTTATGAAGTTCATTTAGATTGCATATCCTGACAGTTTTAGTCCTAGCTGATTTAGCAGAAAAAAATTGTTTAAGAACTTTTTTGATATTTAGGCTTTTATTGGTATGAGCTTTAATTTAAGTAATTCGTGATGGTAACAGGATAGTGGAAAAAATTATCTAACATGGTGTCTATTTCTGATAGGATACGACTAGAAGTGAGAAGCCCTTGATTTTATATTATGTCAAAATATGTTATCATTCTAAAAATATATCTGTTGTCTGTATAAATATTTATTGACTTGTTCTTAGCTATATAACAAGCTCTGGAGAGGGCAAAAAGCACTGTGGATTGAGCTGATTTAAAGAAGTTTTTTTGTTTGTTTTATTTTTTCCTATTAGCTCATTTTGGGTGGTAACAGTGTATCCTGCCTGATACTTCTCTTTTGAGTTTTTGGAATAGGTCCTATTAACAAAAAGTATTAACTCAGTGGAGTATCTCATAAACTAACATGAGGGTCCACTGTTTCAGATACCGTACTTACACAGCTGTGGCCTTTACCATCATCAGGCAGAGGCAATAGAGTAGTAGAATTAAGTAGATTGTGGCATTTTAGATGGGGATTAGAAGGAGTCAGATAATTTTATCAGATGTTAGACTACTTACTGACAATTGTTGACTATATTTGGAATTTAACAGACATTTATAGAATGTGAGATTGTAAATTAAGATTATTTTACAAAACCAACTCAGATGAAGCTTTTATCAACTTGGTGACTGGTGATTGTTGTTACTGTTTGGAAACAATTAGGGTGTGTCTTAGTTCATAGGTCTTACTGCAGGCTATGTAATGGACTAGGTTTTCCCACAAGTTTCTTGGGTAAAAACTGTTAATGTCTGATTGTTATGTTTATAAATAAATAAGGTAAAAAGTTTAGTGTAATTTGCAAGTGTGAAACCCAAGGGTTGTTATAAGATGAAATTTATTTGGCTAAAAGCCAAGACCAAAGCTCTAATACTCTGTTTTTAGTAGGTTTATATAATGGCAAAATATATCAAGAAAAGTTTAGAACTGGCCGGCGTGGTGGCTCATGCCTATGATCTCAACACTTTGGGAGGATGAGATGGGTAGATCACCAGAGGTTAGGAGTTTGAGACCAGCCTGGTCAGCATGGTGAAACCCCATCTTTACTAAAAATACAAGAAATTTGGCTGGGTGTGGTGAAGAGCGGCTGTAATCCCAGCTACTCAGGAGGCTGAGGCAGGAAAATCGCTTGAACCTAGGAAGCGGAGGTTGCAGTGAGCTGAGATCGTGCCATTGCACTCCAGCCTGAGAAACAAGAGTGAAACTCAATCTCAATTAAAAAAAAAAAAAAAAAAGAAAAGGAAAGAAAAGTTTGAAACCTAGGATCTGTAATATCCTATAAATCTAAGAAACCCTCTCAATTTTCTTTTGCTTGTCGGTCAAGGCTACTTTGAATAGTTTTTATCCTCTGAGATGAGAGGGGAAATCACTTTAGCAGTGAAGTCACGTTTCAAAGAGTGGAATGTCTTTTCTTGAAAGCTGAAGATTTTTTTTGAAACCATGTGCCTTAACTGTGTGAGTTGTAATAGGTAAACAGAGTCAATTTTGAGGAACTCTTTAGTGGGATAGGATAACGCTTGGTCATAGACGCACAGAACGAGCATAGAATTTTAAGGACTGTACTGTTATTAGGTTCTGATGCAATGTCTGGGAAAACTATGAAGGGTTCTGTAAACTCTTGTGGCACTACCCTTGTGCACCGCTGATTTGTTTCTTCTAAGTAAAGGCAAACAAGTATAGACTGTCTTTATAAACTGTAATGATGAAGGCCAAGCAGAGTTCTATTACTGCAAACTTCTTGAAATGAGCAGGTACATCAGATAATAAAGTAGTACAATTTGGAAATACATTGAATCTTGGCATCACACGTTGTTATAAATGGATTTAAAGGGTGCACGTAAAGTTTTGTTACATGGATATATTGTGTGTAAACTCTGGGCTTTTAGTATGCCCATCCCTTAAATAGTAAACATTATACTGAGGCAGAATTTTTGCTCTACCTCACTTAAAATCCGGGTTCTTGTCTCACAACCAGGAAAAATTAGGCACGTGACCATACTGAAAAGGTGAGGAGAGCAGAATTTATTAAAAGGAAAGAAAACTCTCAGCAAAGAAATAGAGTGTCCTACTAATGTTCTCCCACCTCGCAGATTGAATACCAGGCCACTACACAGGAGCTGAAGAGGCCACGCTCCTCCCCACTGCATAATGTATGAATTCCCTGCTGCTCTCCACTATTCTCCCAGTGCACAAGAGGGCCCCTAGTCTGTTATGGCAATGCCCAGACAAGGCCCTGGGCAGGTTCCCTCATCCTCACAAAAGTATCTGATGTAAACACTTGTGGGGTGGGTCAGAGATTTTCTCAGAACCCTCCCTTATCTGCATCCTGCATCTATCAGTACTAAAAAGATAATTTTCCAACTCATCCTGTCTCCAAATCTCCCCACTTTGGAGTTCCAAATTTCTATTATTACCCTCTGTATGGCCATGTGTACCCTTTATTTAGCTCCCATTCATAGGGAAGAACATGCAGTATTTGATTTTCTGTTCCTGGGTATTTATTTATTTATTTATTTATTTATTTAATTAATTTATTTTTACCCTGAGCTCTTGTAATTAGGATAATGGCCTCCAGCTCAATCTATGTTGCTGCAAAAAACTTTTTTATTTCTGTTTTTTACAACTGTGTAGTATTTCATAATATGTATACAGCACATTTTTTAATCCAATCATTCATTGATGGACTCTTCAGTTGATTTTCTGACTTGGCTACTGTGAATATTGCTGCAATAAACATAGGAGTGAAGGTGTCTTTTTGATACAATGATTTCTTTTCCTTCTGGTAGAACCTAGTAGGTGGATTGATGAGTTAAATTAGTTATACTTTTAGTTCTTTGAGAAATCACCATACTGTTTTTCATAGAAATTGTACTAATTTACATTCCCACCAACAGTGTATAAGTGTTCCCTTTTCTCTGTATCCTCATCAACGTATTTTTTGACATTTTAATAATAGCCACTCTAACTGTTGTTAAGATGGTATGTCATTGTGGTTTTAATTTGCATTTCTCTGATGATTAGTTATATTGAGTATATTTTCATATGTGTCTTGGCCACTAATATGTCTTCTTTTAAGAAATGACTGTTTATGTCATTTGCCTCCTTTTTAACAGAGTTATTTGTTGTTTCTTTTTTGAAGTGTTTGAGTTTCTTATAAATTCTGACTGCTAGTCTTTTGTCAGATACAGTTTGAAGATATTTTCTCCCATTCTGTAGGTTATCTGTTTATTCTTTTAATTATTTCTTTTGTCTCACAGAAGTTTTTCAATTTAATTAAACTCCATTTGTTTATTTTTGTTTTGTTGCACTTGCTTTTAAGTCATGAATTCTTTGCCTAGGTCAATGTCCAGAAGAGTGTTTCCTAGATTTTCCTCTAGGAATTTTGTAGTTTGAGGTCTGAAGTTTAAAATATTTATCCATTTTCTTTATTTAATTTTTATATACGTTGAGAGGTAGGGGTCCAGTTTTGTTTTGCATATGGCTATACAATTTTCTCAGCATTACTTATTGAACAGGATATCCTTTCCCCAGTGTTTATTTTTGACGACTTTGTCAAAGACTGGTTGATTTTAGGTGTGGTGCTTTATTGATGGGTTCTCTATACTGTTACAGTGATATATATGCCTATATTTCTACCACTGCCATGCTGTGTTAGTTAATATAGCTTTTCTGCATAATTTGAAGTTGGATAATGTAATGACTCCAGCTTTGTTGTTTTGGCTTAGAATTGTTTTGGCTTTTTGGGCTCTTTTTGGTTTCATATGAGTTTGAAGAATACTTTTTCTAATTATGTGGAAAACAACATTGATAATTTGATAGGAGTTGTGGTGAATGTATATATCACTTTTAGCATATGGCCATTTTAATGATATTTATTCTTTCAATCAATAATAGTAAAAAGTTTTTCTCTTTCTTGTGTCATCTATATTTCTTTCATTGGTGTTTTCATTCAAGTAGTTCTCCTTGTAAAGCTATTTCACCTTCTTTATTAAATCTATTCCTATGTATTACATTTAGTCATATTTGTAGCTATTGTAAATGAGATTAAGTTGTTGATTTGTCTGTCGGCTTGAACATTGTTGGTGTGTAAATTGGTACTGATTTTTGTAAGTTGATTTTGTATCCAGAAACTTCACTGAAGTCAGATCTATTAGTCTTTTGCAGAGTCTTTGGTATTTTCTAAGTATAAGATTGTATCATTGATGAACAGAGATAATTTGACTTTTTATCTAATGTGGAAGCCTTCTCTTTCTTATCTTTCTCTTGGTGATTGCTATGACTAGTATTTCCAGTACTATGTTGAATAGGACTCATGAACATAGAATCTGTGTTTTCTTTCAGTGCTTAGTGTGAATGATTTTAACTTTCCACCATTCAATACAATGTTCACTCTGGATCTGCCATATATGACTATTATTATTTTGAGGTATGTTTATTTGATACCTCATTTGTTCTGGATTTTTAACATGAAGGGATGTTCGATTTTATCTAATGCTTTCTTGCATCTATTGAGGTGATCATACTTTTTTTTTTTAAATTGTATTCATGTGGTGAATCACACTTACTGATTTTGTATGTTTAGCCATCCTTACATCCCTGTAATAAAATCCACTTGATTGTAGTGAATTATCTTTTAGAAGTACTATTGAATTCAATTCACTGTGATTTTGTTGATTATTGCATCCATATTCATTAGGGATATTGGCCTGTAGTTTTATTTTATTGTTGTGTACTTGACTGATTTTGGTATTAGGATGATGCTGGTTTTATATAATTCCTTAGGGAGGAGTCCTTCCTCCTTAATATTTTGGAATAGTTTCAAGGAAGAGTGGTATGAACACTTTTTGGCTGTGAACTCATTTGGTATTGAGCTTATTTATTTATTATTATTTTTTTTGGTAGATTGTTTTTATTACTGATTGAATTCCATTACTCATTATTGGTCTGTTAAGGATTTTCATTTCTAGTTGGCTCAAAAGTGGGAGGGTGTATGTTTCCAGAACTTTATCAGTCCTTTAGTTTTTCTCGTTGGGCACATAGAGATATTCATAGTAGTTCTGATGATCTTTTGTTATTTCTATGTTACCAGTTGTAATGTTGCATTTATCATTCACGTTTGCTCTTATTTGGATCTTCGTTTTTCTTTGTTAATATAGTTAGTCGTTTACTGATTTTGTTTATCTTTTCAGAAAATCAGCTTTCTGTTTTGTTGATTCTTTGCTTCATGCTTTTTGTGTCAATATCATTAATTCTGGTCTAATCTCTGTTATTTTTTTCCTGTTAGCTTTGAGTTTGATTTTTTCTTGTTTTTCTAGTTCCCCAAGGTTCATCACTTGAATTTTAAATCTTTTCATCTTTTTGATATAGGCATTTAATGCTATATACTTTTCTTTTAGCACTGCTTTTGCTGTATCTGACATATTTTGATATGCTGTTTCTCTGTTTTCATTCCTTTCGAAATGTATTTTGATTTTTTCACTTCATTTATCTTTTCTTTCTTCTTTTTTTTGAGACAGGTTCTTGCTCTGTTGTCCAGACTAGAGTACAGCAGCATCATCTCAGCTCACTGCGAACTCCACCCCCTGTGTCCGCCACCATGACCAGCTAATTTTTGTATTTTTAGTAGAGATATGGTTTCACCATGTTGGCCAGGTTGATCTCAAACTCCTGCCCTCAACTTCAAGTGATCCACCCTCCTTGGCCTCCCAAAGTGCTGGGATTACAAACATGAGCCACTGCAGCTAGCTAATTTTATTTTTTACCCAAAGAATGTTCAGGAGCAAATTGTTTAACTTCCATATATTTGTATGGTTTTGAGAGTTTGTCTTACTGTTGACTTCTAGTTTCATTCCACTGTAGTCTGAGTAGGTATCTAATATAAATCTTAGTTTTTTTTTTAACTTTATTGAGACATGCTTTATGGCCAAATATATGGTCTATTTTGGATAAGTTCCATGAAAAGATGAGAAAAATGCATTTTGCATTCGTTGAGTGGAATCTTATGTAAAGGTCTATTAGGTCCATTTAGTCCAGAGTCCAGTTTAAGTCATTTCTTTTTTTGATTTTCTGCCTAGATGATCTTTCTATTACCATCATTGGGATGTTATAGTCTCCTACTATTATTGTCTTATTTTTATATCTCTTTTCTTATGTTAGGTGGTATTTGTTTTAAGAACCTGGCTACTCCAGTGTTAGGCATATATATATTTAGGTACATAATATCTTATTGTTGAATTGATACTTTCATCATTATATAGTGACTTTTTCATCTTTTTTAACTGTTGTTGATTTAAAGTCTGTTTTATCTGATATAAAAACAGTTCCTCCTGCTTGTTTTTGTTTTCTGCTTGCATGGAATATCTTTTTCACCCATTTACTTTAAATCTGTAAAGGTCTTTATCATTAGGAGGGTTTCTTGTAAGAAGCATATCATTAGATCTAGGTTTTTTTTAATGCAATCTGCTAGTCTATACCTTTTAAGTAGAGTATTTATTTCATTTGCATTCAATGTTAATATTGAGATATGAGATTTTGTTCCTGTAATAATGGTAATTTTTACCTAGTGGCTTTATAGTCTCAATTGTGTATTTTTGTGCTTTACATAATTGTACATTATATGATTTGTGAATTTTGTACATTCATGTGCTTTATGATTGTATCACTCATTTGTTTTCATGTTTAGAACTCCTTTTAGTATTTCTTGCAGGTTTGGTCTAGTGGTGAAAAACTCTCTTATCATTTCTTGTCTGGAAAAGACTGTATTTATCCTTCATTTTGGAAGCCTAGTTTGTGAAGATACAAAATTACTGCCTGGCAGTTGTTTTAGTTTATTAATATTAAAAATAGTCCTCTGATCTGTTCTGGCTCATAAGATTTCTACGGAGAAGACTGCTGTTAGTCTGATGGTTTTTCCATTATAAAGTATTTAGACACTTCTCTCTTGCTGCTTTTAGGATTTTTTTTTTTTACCTTCATGTTGACTTTGGATAGTATGATATAACTATAGGTCTTGAAGAAGTTCATCTTGCAGTGCATCTTCCAGATGTGCTTTGAACTTTTTGTATCTGGATGTCTAATTACCTAGCAAAACCAGAGAAAGTTTTCTACATTACTCCCTTAAAAAAAAGGTTCCCAAGCTTTTCACATATTTTTCTTCCTTTTCAGAAATAGCTACCTTTGGTTAGTTTATTAGTCTGTTCTTTCACTGCTATAAAGAAATACCTGAGAGTAATTTATGAAGACAAGTGGTTTACTTGCCTCATGGTTCTGCAGGCTATACAGGAAGCAGAGTGGCTTTTGCTTGGTTTCTGGGGAGGCATCAGGAAATTCATAATCATGATGGAAGATGAAAGGGGAGCTTGCACTTTACATCACTGAGCAAAAGGAAGAGAGAAAGTGGGGAGGTGCTGCACACTTTTAAACAACCAGATCTTACGAGAATCACTCCCTATCATGATAACAGCACCAATGAGATGGTGCTAAACTATTCATGAGAAATCCACCTCCATGATTAAATCACCTCTTATCGGGCCACATCTCCAACAATGAGGACTTTGATTTGACATGAGATTTGGTGGAACAAACATTCAAACCATATCAGTAGGTTTAGCCACTTCATATAACTCATATTTGTTAAAGGTTGTGTTCATTTCTTAATATTCCTTTGTCTTTATTTTTGTCTGACTGGGTTAATTTGAAGAACCAATCTTCAAGCTCTGAAATTATTTCTTCTGGTTGGTTTAATCTATTATTGGAACTTTCAACTGTAGTTTGTAATTTCTTCAGTGCCTTTTTTATTTCTGGAAGTTCGGGGGGGGGTTGTAAATATCTATCTTTTTAATACATTTTTAATTCATATCCCTTTACTGTTTTTCTGATTTATTTATGTTGATTTTCACCTTTCTTTTGGATTTCATTGTGCTTTCTTACACTCTATATTTTGAATTCTTTATCTTCCATTTCAGAATTTTATTTTTTTAGGGTACATTTATAGAGAGCTAGTCTTATCCTTTGGTGGTGCCAAAACGCTGTGTTTTTTCTCACAGCCAGAGTTCTTATGCTGACTTCTTCTTATCTTGATAAGCTATCTATTCTTATTTTAATTTACTTACATTTTGGCAACACTATTTTTCCTCCTAAAGGGTGACTGCAGTGTATGTTTTGTATGATCCTTTACTTTGACTCTGGGTGCGTCCAGGAAGCCAAGACTCTGTGTGAGCTTCTTAGTTATAGATAGCTTTTGTGCACAAGCTTTATCAAATGCTTATTGTAGTAGCAATGTACTGAACATATGAACACACTTTTGCAGGACTGGGAGTGCAGAGGTCTCAGGAAGCTTATTTCATTCTCTACTACTGTGCCCTTCTACACAGGTTTATTATTTGGTTGTGCAGTTCAATCTCCATTCCAGTAAGTGGCACTTTTGAGTAACAGCTTTGCAAAAGCCAATGGATATGTTATTTGCTCTTTTTTACAGGTAAGGGATTGCTGTTGTCATAGGTTGTTGGCTGGTCTATGAATTACCCCATGTTATGAGTGTCCTGCTCAACCCAGGTTTGGGTGGACAAAGATGAGCAGAACCTGACCACCAAGTTTATCCTTCAATACTCCAGTGACAAGTGGAAGCACCTACATTGATAGGAAATGTAGGGAGAGCTCTTGGTGAATTGCACCAAGGTCTCTGACGGGGGAAGAAAGAGGCTGCACCAGCTCCACCTCTTAAGAAGGAAGGAACATGATTTTCACTACCATATCATTGTCCCCAGACTTGTGACATGTCTTTCATCTACAGGCTGTATGCGACAGAGGTCTACTGAAAATGCCAATCCTGTGGCTATTACCCAAATGGACTCAGAGTGGAACCTTTTTCCTCAATTCAAAAGAGATGACTCTGTATCTTGTTGCACTATGCTGCAAGAGCACTGGCACTCTGCATAGCACGTGGGATAAGCCCTGTCCTTCACATAAGCCTGGGCTTGTGGACGCACCATCAGTGGGGGCACAGCTACTCTTAATAGCTCGGAAAAGTCTGTCACAGGTGCAGTTGCACCAATTCCCAGTAGGAGCAACCATGGCTATATTCATAGCAGTGGGTAAGAGATGTCTGCCCCTCCACGTTTATTTTAGTATGTGTGTGTTGGGGTGGCATGAGTATTGGTGCAACCTGGCAGCTGGAGCACGGCAACACTCTTCTGCTACAGAGTGCAGCATCATGCCCATGTCTCTACAGGGAGGGGCATGGTAATTTTCTGCTCACAAGTAGAGAGCTCTTGGAATTTTGTGTTTCTTTCTAGCATGCACATAAGTCTCACCACAGTAAGTTTTCTGGAGTAGTATAACATAGTAAAAAGGTATTATTTTTTAGAAAAAAGTTTCCAAAGTTGACTGAACGTGTTTAGATATGGGAATCTCTAGAACTTGATGTGAAACCCTCACAATCTTTTTACTTTGATGAATGTGTTGGCTTATTAAAGTGGGATCCCAGCAAATTCATTAATGGGAATATACCCCAAAGAAAATAAGCCATTCTACTGAAAAGACACACGTACTCATATGTTTATGGTAGCACTGTTCACAATAGCAAAGTTATGGAATCAACCTAGGTGCCCATCTTTGATGGATTGGATAAAGAAAATGTAGTACATATAGACCACGGGATACCATGCAGCTATGGAAAGTAACAAAATCATGTCGTTTTGGCAATATTTATGGGGCTAGTAGTCATTATCCTAAACAAATTAACACAGAAACAGAAAACCAAATACTGCATGTTCTCACTTAAAAGTGGGAGCTAATAGTTGAGCACACATGGCCATAAGGATGGGAACAATAGCCACTGGAGACTGCTAGAGAAAGAAGGAGTGTCGGGGCGTGGGTTGAAAACCTATCTATGGGGTGCTATGCTCACTACCTGGTTATGGGATTCATATCTCACACCTCAGCATCACACAGTATTCTCATGTAACAAACTTGCACATGTATCCCCTGAATTTAAAATAGAAGTTGAGATTAATAAACATTAAAAATGACTAAATAAAAATTGCTTATGGACTGAAAAAATAAAATAAAATATAATAAAGCATAGTTTATAGTATGCAAGGTGGCTTGAGTATCCACCCATGATTGTATACAATTTCCCATTTATCTTAGGCATGGTTTATTTATGTTTATTGAAGGATATTATAGGAGGTAATTTATTTCAGAATCCCTTGGAGCCTAATCAATGTTGATAATCACCTGGAGAGCTAAAAAGAATCTATTTGGTTCCCTCTAGTGGTGAAACAATCCAGCCTGAAGGGCGGTTTATTTGGTGGACAGATACCAAAGTGGACAATCTCATATTTAGTGTCTTGGTTGTTTACAATAAAGGCAGAAATCTCAGGGTAAAAAGTCTTGGTTTTAGGACTTCTGGTTATAACTTAAAATAAGGACAAGAAAGTCTCCTTGTGCCCAGGCTCTATGACTATTGTAATTGCAGAGACCTAGCTTGTTAACCTTTTGGGTTTTTCTTGCTCTGGAGTTCTCACACAATGTTTAGCTAAGATCACAAATTGATTCATATCTGTAACTTTCTATCTCAGTTAATACTTTTTAATTAAACTGTAACATTTAGTTTAATTAAACTGTTAAGTCCATTTAAAAATGTTCATGTCATTTTAATCCATACAGGAAATCCTCTATTTTATATTTTGAGTGCAGCATGCTTTACAAACAGTGTTTCTAAGTAAGTTCTGTAATCTGAAACTGGTTTATTCTTTTTTATTCACAAGATTGTATTATGGACCAATCAAAATTTGTGAAGTCTTTAGAATTGAATTTAAAAGGTTTTAAATAATTTTTAAAGCTCTTTTTGGTCCTTTTTGTGAGGAGGTTTTAAAGTCAGGGAGTCTAGAATCATAAGCTCATATGAGAATTTCAAATTCCTCAGTAAATATTTGAGAACTTTTTCTTGGATCAGGGATTTTTTTTTTTTTTTTTACAACGGCTCTAAGCTCAGTTCTAGATCTTGGAGTGAAAGTAATTACAGCAGGAATACTTGGCTGATCAAAAGGTCTTACTTGGAAGGCATCTGTCTTATTTAACTTTTAAAATATTATCCTTAGGGTGGCAGGTAATTTAGCAAAAATATTAGTGGACTCAAAGTATGTAGGCAGAGATGAATAAAGAAAAGTAACAGTTAGGTTTAGTTTAGTCAGAATACAGTCCTCATTTATAATGTCTTTATTCTGTTGCTTAAGCTTTTTGTTTGTTTTTTGCAAACAATCTATAGCGGTGACAATTTTCAATCTGCTTAGTCTTATAAGCCTTTATATACCCATTGAAGACTAATCCTATTGTTTTGTGGGGTTTTCGATCCCCATTTTTCTAATATCCTCACAAATAAACAATTTTATTAATTCAAAACTTTCTCATTGCTACCAACTTAATTCTAAGTTTTCTCTAGTAAGATTAACCCATTTTCTAAAACATCCTGGAGTCATAATTTTTATACATAAAATTAACTGGAATTCTAGAATGTGGAGTCCTAGACTGAGACTCAGTTCTGTCTAAATAATGCTCAAATAAACTCAAAGAGCTCATAACACTTTTTAGCTATGTTTGAAATCTCAGAAAACACTCATCTTACAGTCTCTGGTTACAAACAAGAGAGTTGTGAGCACAACTATTTCTGTAGGTACCTCGCCTGGGGGCTTCACATTCCTGGAGTCACTGGCGTTTTACTTCAGACACTACTTCTAAAACCAGATCTGTAAATAGAAAGACTTAGATAAATTAAATTTAACAGAGTTTAATTGAGTAAGAAAAAAAATGATTTGCAAATCAGTCAGCCCTCAGAATCACAGCTGAGGTAGAGAGACGGGTCCTGTTGCATGGTCAGAATTTATGTACAGGAAAACGAAAATAAAATACAGAATATGGAAGAGAGGTATAGAAGCAGTCGGATTGGTTATAGCTTGGTATTTGTTTTATTCTGAATATGGTTTGAATAGTTGGCCACCTGTGAGTAACTGCAGTATAGTTGTTGGGATTTGCTGGGACTCAGCTATTGTTGAAGAGCGTATTTTTTAATTAGGCTTTTAGAATGTTTACCTACTAAGTTAGGTAACGATTTGTACATAGGACTCAAATATGTGAGTATAGAGGCTCTTTTAGGCCAGAGTTTCGTTTGATTTAACAAAGTCCTAACCCTCAGTACCTCAGAATGTGACTGTACTTGCTGACAGGGCATTGAAAAAGCTGATAAAAGTTAAAATGAGGTCATTGTGGGTGGAAACCCTAATCTAATAGGACTGGTGTCCTTACAGATGAAAAGAATTTGGACATGGCTCTACAGGGAATGCAATGTGCAGATATAGGGAAGTGATGGCCATCTACAAGCAAAGGAGAGGGTCTGTAGAAGAAACCAACCCTGCTTATATCTTTATATGAGACTTCTAGCCTCCAGAATTGTGAGAAAATAAATTTCTGCTATTTAAGCCCCTCAGTATATGGTATTTTGTTATGGAAGCCCTGGCAAACTGACACAGTGACCAAAGGTGCAAGGAAAAGTTAGCGATTAGTTTCTATTAATGTAGTGATTTGGAATACTATAGAATCTGAAGCATGTTCCCCGAAGATTGAAGTGTGACAAGTGTGAAGTCTCGAGATTTCCCTTGGTGGAGTCATGCAGGCTTGACTTTCATAAATTCTTAGGAAACCCATCTTCCCCAACAATTTCACTTCCAGTAAATTACTGAGTCATCCAATAAATGACTATTTTGCTTAAATTAGTCATAGTTTCTTTCTCTTCTTTTGAAACAAAGATCAAGATATTATTGAATCTGGTGGGGATATCCTCATAAAATTCAGATTTTCAACAATTCTGAATAATTTAATGAGTAGAGGGTAAAAGCCATGAGTTGGAAAAAGAACATTACCTGTATTTTTTAAAATGAAATTCTCTACATAAAAGAGAATGAAAGGAGAAAGTTAGGATTTGGTGGCTACTATGCCATTTTTAACTTATTGTGGAAGAACAGGGTTTTAAATAAATTTGCCTTTATTTTTCTATTCATCACTCTGTCACATAAGTGGTTCTTTGTCATTTTTCATCTTTGTTTTATATGTTTTATAAAATCCCTTCTACATTGTTTTGTTAAAGAGAAATTTTCATTTTAAAAGCTCATTTTATTTTTCCCCATGTTGCCAATTAAACAATACAATCAATTTATCTAAAAATTAGAATAAATCTAAAACATATTTTTTGTTTTAGAATAATTTTTGCTCATCTTATTTTTGTATTTTCTTTAACTGATTTAGAAGTATGGTGTAGGAGCTTATGATGACTCATAACATTATTTCTCTTTTTCTTCCTAGAATATTATTTCAAAGTTTCAGTGTCTGCATTTGAAATAATGGTTTGAGAAAGACATTTAATTCAATCCCATCTTAGCTTGTATTTTTCTCTGTAATTTCAATGATTTTATATTAATACGACTAAATATAAGACCCTAAATATATGCAATTGTCAGTTTCATTAACAAAATTAAACTTCTTACACACACACACAGAGACACATATTGAACATATTTTTCCTTCATTATGTTATCACAATTTTAACATGTTTAATAAAAATTTGCCTTATGATGTTATAAGCAAAAAAATTAAGTGATATCTGATATATTTATAGGTTTTCATTAAAATTATTCATTCTGTAGTCAGTGCATGAATGAGAATACTTACTTCACATTTTCTATTTGGTATTATGTATAAAACATTATATCTGATCTCACCACGTTAAGTGGAACCTCAAGGCTTTAGTTTCACATATTATCACAGACACGGTTCAAGGCAGACAATGAAGGCAACACATCATGTGTATAATGTGTACATGCACCTGTGTTCACACATGATGTGTTCCCTTCGTCCCTTAATGTTTGCTCTTGTTCAAGAACCCCAAGTGAATAAGGTACAGAAGAACAGCTTTTTTAACTCAGATACATTATGCTTCTCATCTTAGGGGTAAAACCTAATATGGTGACATTATCAAAGGAGGTTTTGTGAAAGTAAAATGAATTTTGAAAAAAGCAATTAAAATTGGGAAAGTTCATTTAGCTGAAAATCCAATTATACAGAACAAAAATATATTGAGCATTTTACAGTCTCAAATACTGTACAGAAATAGAAAGAGCACATTAAAACCACACAACTTTGTTAAAACAAAATTTGGAAACCTAGTCCTAGAATTTTTCTTCCCTCATTTCTTTTCTATGAAGGAAAATTGGCCTCCAGAGTTTGCCTTTTTTTTTTTTTTCTTGGGTACATCTGCTATTTGTATTCACCACATTGAAAAACCCCGGTAATGAAACCATCAATCAATAAATTCCCACTTTTCCTCCACACCTCTGTAGTCTCTTCTCTTCACCCTTCCTTCACTCTATATCATAAGTTAGAGCTAGATCATAAAGAGCAAAACACTGCAAAAAAGCAGAAAAAGGGTAAAGCATAAAAACAAGACAAATCTATTTTAATGGGCAAGAGATGATAGCGTCTGAAGGCTAGAAACACTAATAAATGTATCATGCTAGGGAACATAATCTCATCTACCAGTTTATGAGCATCTGCTGTAATATCTTCTGCATAAACACACACTTCCCCAGTCTATATGACAATCTGGTAAATTGTCTATGATTATGTCTGTCTCAAAGATTAAAAATTGAATCCTTTGAAGTGATAAATCTAGATTTATTCTTAATTCTCATTGCTTCACCAAACTACAATCTTTCTACTATGCCACACGTAACCTTTATGTGCTAATGAGTTTTGAATTTCACCCTAAAGTCACAAGATTTTAACTATTATAATAGTATGATCAAATTTGTAGGTTTATGTGGATAAAATATAGCCAAGTAAAAGAAATATAAAGACCTGGGGAAAGAAGAAAATAATTACAGAAAGATTTATCACTTCTAAGATGAAAAAAAGTAATCATCTTGTATGTTAGGCCCAGTCAGAATTTAGCCCATAAACGTGTATCTCCCGAAACATCACTACACTGCTAATAGGCCACATTTGAAGACATGAAAACATAATTATGAATTATTATACTGGAGTATATTATACAATAATGAAGATATCTGCAGTTTATTCCTGTAACCCTGGCTATTCAGGAGACTGAGGCAGGAGGATCACTTAAGACCAGGAGTTCAAGACTAGCCTGGACAACACGGTGAAACCCAGTCACTAAAAATAAAAGATGAAATTTAAAAATTAGGTGGGTATGGTGGTTAAGTCCCATCTACTTGGGAAGCTGAGACAGGAAGATCCCTTGAGCCCAAGTGGTAAAGGCTGTAGTGAGCTATGATCATACCACTGCACACCAGCCTAGGCAACAGAGCAAGGCCCTGTCTCAAAAAACAAATTACTTTCTATGTTATTTAGAAAAATAGAAGTAAAGAGATCAGTGACTTTGAAAATATTTGACTTTGAATCAGTACCTTGGGGTAAATATGTGTTTAGTATTAAGTTCAGATTAAATCCATTGTTGTTCTTAAGTGTTCAAATATTCATATCTCTTATTTCAGTATTTTACTGCCCAGAAACTAGTAGATTCAGAGTTTTGTAATAATATTTAACCAATAGAGAATAAACATTAAATATGAGAACTTGCTAAATTGATATTAAAAGCCAGATTTGTCTATCAAAGTGAACCATACAAATGATATGTAAGACTATTATGTTTATATTTGTAAACCTCTGAAACTCTCACCAAATTTAGATGCAACAATTGGTGTTACGTTGATCCTTTAATCTGTAAGTTAAATACGATATAGTTTTACCTCATTTTCTATATTTAAAACTGAGAAATTATTCTGAAAAGCATATTCATGTTTTAATGTTTTCCCAAATTTCACTGGTCTAGTGACTTTTTTTAATCTGATTTTTTCACAATCAATGAATATGACATCTAAAAAATCCCTAACCAAAGCAATATTCCCTCAAGAAGCCAACTCTGTGATATTTCTCAACTCAATCATTCTCATTTTTGAATAATAAAATCTTAATCTTGCCATTGTAATGTAAATTGAACAATGTGGTGAATTCGTAAAGGAAACAAATCTTGCAATAAAAGGCCTGAGTTCAAGTTGTAGTTCACATTTATTGAACCTGGGAAAATATAAATAAAAATATAAAGCCGGCTTTTAACATGCTTTATGAGTGACTGACTCTCTGAGTTGTGGTGAAGTGTAAATAAACTAAGCGAGGAAATTTTGTTAATCATAGGAGACGATAAAAATATTAGCAGCTACTACTATGTTGATTTGGCACTTTGTTGTTACTTATTCAATATTTAAATTTATTCATTTTTAAATGTATGAGTCCTTTTGTTTGTTAATAAAAGACCATGAGATTTTCCGAGGCTAAAAGCAGAGCTTTTATTTTCTAAGAAGCAATTTGTAGATTGGGGGAGATGCAGCCTTCAGTACAAGCACACTGCATTCCAGAGAACAAAGGAAGGGTTTGGCTTTTATAGAGAAAGTTTTCATCCAGTTTCTCAATTAGTTCCTTTTATGCAAATGAAAAATTCAGGCATTTTTTGTTCTGATTGGTTGATAAAATTGAGCCTTGATTGGTTGAGCCAGTTGAACCCTAATTGAGTAACTTTTAGGCTGAAAACCACGAGTCTTTGTGAAATTTATCTTGGCCTTGGATATAGGAACTCTTCCAGTCCAGGACTGCAAAGCATAATATTTGTCATGGGTTGTACTTTCTGACAAGATTGTTCCCTCACTCATGTCAAGGCCTCTCAAACCTGTTTTGATTTGAGCTACCTCCATTAGCCATGGGGAGTCCATTTTGTCTACGGGTGTTCTCTGGATTGGGGTTGTCTTTTGCAACTGATGTCAAAGTCAAAATTAAGTTTACTACAACTTTTACAAAGGCTGTTTACAAACTTTCAACAACAGAACCCATCTGTCATCACTTACATTTCAGCATGGGTCTCAAGGGAGTTAGAAAGAGGAATAAGTTTTACAGAGTGAAAAGAAGAAAAACCACAGTCTCTGGTCAGGTGAGCATTCTGTTCACATGGGATTCTTGGAAGCAAGGAGATGTAATTGTTCTCCTGCTACAACCAGCAGCCCTTGGTTATCTACAAAAGGGCAAGTTGATGGCTTGGGGGTATATCAAAAGAGGAACCCTTGCTCAGTGTTAGGGGTGGAGAGTTGTTTTTGTGGCCAGTTGTTACCCGGAACAAGTGGGAATCAATAGAGTGCTTTCTTATTGTCAAAATATCCTAGTCACAAAGGTCCCTGTGTGGAATAGAGGTGACTGCCATCAGAGGCAGTTCCTCACCCAAAACATCGAAATTCATGTAAAACCTCTCCAAAGCTTTATATTTTTACAGACAACTGCTAATCATATTCTCACCATTGATCACGCCCTAATCCTTAACAGTTTCTGAGTTAGGTTTATGTAGCATTATGATATTTTTCCTACCTGTCTGCAATGTACTTTCTGTCTCTATCAAAGGTTATTTTTTTAACCTTCCTTTTGAGATGTAAACATCTCAAAAGATCCGGACTTGATTATCTTTTCTCAGAAGACTTTTCCTCCCTCTTTATCTTCTCTTAGTTTTACATGTGAGAAAAAAACTTTAATTATTTAATATGATTGCATTAAGATAGGTTCTAGTTATACACAATCAGCGAACCTACAGTTGCATACATGGTGAATTCTTGGCAACATAATGGTCCAGTGTCCTGGTGTGGACAATGATCTTCTCTTTAACTCCTATTCTTGACTCTCCATCACACTGAACCTGTGTGCCTTATTTTAAAATAATGCAATCCACAAAATTTCATAATATTGCCATCCACAATATTTCATAATTTTGCCTCTACCTATCCTTAGTTTTATGCTTTCTTTGTGTGAAATTTATAGTGTAGTGTACACCTTATAATTCCTCTTGATTTCTGCCCAGTTACTATTTTATGGAAGGTAAAATATTTTACCTCGTTAATAAACAGTAATACTTAAGAGAAAATTTACTTGAGGCAATAGCATTAGTCTTAGATGTTTCAATTATTTATCTATAATTTTAATTTTTTTATTTTTAATATTTATATATTTATTGGCTCAGCAGAGCTTCAACACATTTCAATATAAAAGCCCTTTATAAAATAACCATTACTTCATATAATTAAAGAGTTATAAGGGCTGGGTGTAGTGGCTCACACCTGTAATCCCAGCACTCTGGGAGGCTGAGACTGGTGGATCACCTGAGGTCAGGAGTTTGAGACCAGCCTGGCCAACAAAGTGAAACCCCATCTCTACTAAAAAAAAAAAAAAAAAAAAAAAAAAAAAAAAAAATACAAAAATTAGCTGGGCGTCGTGGTGTATGCCTATAATCCCAGCTACTTGGGAGGTTGAGTCAGGAGAATCACCTGAACCCAGGAGGTGGAGGTTGCGGTGAGCCAAGATCATGCCATTGCACTCCAGCCTGGGTGACAAGAGCAAAACTCCGTCACACATATACACACACACACACACACACACACACACTCTCTCTCTCTCTCTCTCTCTATATATATATATATAAAATAAAAATAATTGAACTCTCATCAAATCTCATGACTATTTAAATTTTTAAATGATTGATAACTTTTGTTTTCAACTTTTATTTTCAATTTGGGGGTACATGTGGAGGTTTGATACTAGGGTATATTGCATGATGCTGAGGATTGGGGCACAAATAATCATGTCACTCAGGCACTGAATATAGTACTCAATAATTATTTTTTTTAACCCATATGCATTCATTCCCTCTCCTCACTAGTAGTCCCCAATATCTATTGTTGCTATCTTTATATTCATGAGTAACCAATGTTTAGCTCCCACTTAAAAATGAGAACATGCAGTATTTGGTTTTCTGTTTCTGCATTAATTCATTTAGGGTAATGGCCTCCAAACACATCATGTTGCTGCAAAGGACATGATTTTCTTCTTTTTTATGGCTGTGTAGTATTTCATGGTGTATATGTACCATATTTTCTTTATCCAATCCACCATTGATGGGCACCCAAGTTGATTCCATGTCTTTGTTATTGTGACTAGTGCCACAATAAACATACGAGTCCATGTGTCTTGGCAGAATGACTTGTTTTCTTTTGCATGTATACCTAGTAATAGGGTTGCTGGGTTGAATGGTAGCTTTAAGTTCTTTGTGAAATCTCCAAACTGTTTTCAACAGTGGCTGAATTAATTTACATTCCCACCAACAGTGTATAAGCATTTTTTTTCTGCAGCCTCATCAATATCTATTCTTTTACATTTTAATAATATTCATTCTGACTGGTGTGACATACCTCATTGTGGTTTTGATTTGCATTTCTCTGATATTAGTGATGTGAAACGTTTTTTCATATGCTTGTTGGTTTCATATGGTTGAATGCATGTTTTCTTTTGAGAAGTGTCTGTTCATGTTTTTTTTTTACCCATTTCTTAATGGAGTTATTTGGTTTTTGCTTGTTAATTTGTTTATATTCCTTATAGATCCTGGCTAATCGACCTTTGTTGCATGTGTGCTCTCCAAATATTTTCTCCAATTCTGTAGGTTTTCTCTTTACTCTGTTGATAGTGCCTTTTTCTGTGCAGAAGCTCTTTAGTAAGTAGGTCTCACTTGTCAATTTTTATCTTTGTTGCAATTGCTTTTGAAGGCTTAAGTCATATTTTTTTTTTCTCCAAGGTCAAGGTCCAGAATGGTGTTTCCTAGGTTTTCTTCTAGAATTATTATAGGCTGTGGTCTTAAATTCAAATCTTTAACATCTTGAACTAGTTTGTTTATCTGGTGAAAGGTAGGTGTCCAGTTTCATTCCTCTGCGTATGGCTAACTAGCTATTCCAGAACCATTTGTTGAATAGAGTCTTCTCCCCATTGCTTATTTTTGTAGACTTTTTCAAAGATTAGATGGCCATAGGAGTGCAGCTTTATTTCTGGGTTCTCTATTCTATTCCGCTCTGTGTCTGTTTTTGTCCCAGGATCATGCTGTTTTAGTTATTGTAGCTTCATAGCACAGTTTGAAGTCAGGTAATGTGATGCCTCCAGCTTTCTTCTTTCTGCTTAGGAATGCTTTGGCTAATCGTGCTCTTTTTTGTTTCCATGTGAATTTGTGAATAGTTTTTCAAATTATCGTTGGCAGTTTGATAGGGATAGCATGGAATCTGTAGATACTTTGGGCAGTATGGCCCAATATGGCCATTTTGATTATATTTATTAATTCAGTCCATGAGCATAGAATATTTTCCCATTTGTTTGTGTCATGTATGTTTTCTTTTAGCAGGATTTTATAGTTCTTTTTGTAGAGATTTTTCACCCCCTTGGTTAGAAATATTCCAATGTATTTTATTTTGTGTGTGGATATTGTAAATGGTATTTCATTCTTGATGTGGCTGTCAGCTTAAATGTTATTGGTGTATAAAAATGCTACTAATTTTGTATACTTATTTTGTATCCTGAAAGTTTACTGACATTGTTTATCAGTATCAGGAGTCTTTTGGTGGTGTCTCTAGGGTTCTCTAGTATAGAATTTTATAATCCATGACAAGAGATATTTAAACTTTTTCTTTTATTTATTTTGATGCCATTGTTCTGGCTAGCACTTCTAGTTCTATGTTTAATGGGAGTGGCAAGAGTGAGCATCCTTGTCTTGTTCTAGTTAGTTCTCAAAGGAAATGCTTCCAATTTCTGCCTGTTCAGTCTGATGTTGGCTGTTGGTTTGTCATAAATGGCTCCTAGTATTTTGAGGCATATTCTTTTGATATTTTGTTTCTTGAGGGTTTTTATCATGAAGTACTGTTGGATTTTATCAAAAGCTTTTTCCATGCCTATTTAAATGATTACATGATTTTTTTTTTAATTGTTTTATGTGGTAAATCACATTTATTGATTTGTGTATATTGAACCAACCTTACATTGCTGTAATGAAGCCTACTTGATCATGATAAATTAACTTTTTGATGTGCTATTGAATTCAGTTGGCTTGTATTTTGTTGAAGATTTATGCATTTGTATTCATCACAGAATGCAAATTCTCTTTGTATTCTTTTTTTTTTCATTATGTAGGTTTTTTTTTTTTCTTTTTTCATTATATTTATCAGGTTCTGATATCAAGGCAATGCTGGTTTTGTAGAATGAGTTAAGGAGGAGTCACTCCTCCTCAATTTTTTGGAAATATTTTCAGCAGAATTAATACCAGCTCTTCTTTGTAAATTTGGTAGAATTTAGCCATGAATCCATCCTGCCCGTGACTTTGTTTGGTTGGTAGGGTTTTTCATGTTTCGTTTGTTTTGTTTCATTTTGTTTTTCTGATTCAATTTTAGAATTCAGTAGTGGTCTCTTCAAGGTTTCAATTCTTGATTCAACCTTGGGAGATTGTGGATTTCAGGAATTTATTCATTTCTTCTAGATTTTCTAGTTTCTGTGAATAAAGGTATTCATAATAGTCTCCGATGGTCTTTTTTTATTATTTCTGTGGCATCAATTGTAATATCACCTTTGTTGTTTCTGATTGTGCTTATTTGGAACTTCTTCTTTTTTTTTTTTTTTTTTTTTTTTTTTTTTTTTTTTTTTTGTTAATCTAACTCGCCATCTATTGATCTTATTTATCTTTTCAAAAATACCTTTTTTTCATTCATCCTTTGAATGGACTTTTTGGTGTTAATTTATTTCAATTCCACTCTGATTTTAGTTATTTCTTTTCTTCTATTAGCTTTGGGTTTAATTTGTTTTTGTTTTTCTAGTACCTATAGATGTGATGTTAAATTGTTAATTTAAGATCTTTCTGACTTTTTGATTTTAAGGGTTTAGGGTTATAAATATCACCCTTAACACTGCTTTTGTTTCATCTAAGAGAGTTTGATATGTTGTGTCAACCCAACATTTAAAAAAATACAGCATACAGGACATGCATCCATTTGTATATGGCAAGCAAGAGACTTCCACCCAACTTGATGACGAGTATACATGAATCAGTGAGCAAATGCTGCTTACATCCACAACTGAACTGAAGTTGGTGGAAATTTTTTCAAGATTTTACAATTTATTAGTTATGTGTATTGTTGTCATTGTTGCTGTTTCACATTATCTGTGAGTTTTCAATATTTGACTATGGAAATGATTAACTAGTATTGTGAATATCAAATAAAAAATGAACCGAAAACTGCCGTGTATATAACACATTGTGAATATGCAATCTATGTCCCTAGCTTCAGTCAGTCCTATTTTCATTCATAGGTCAGTCACTGTATCTCCTATAAGTAACCATACACTCTTTTGTCACAGCCATGAGTCCATTATCAATACAAAGTACATTTACCTACAAGGAAATATATAAGCTTTCTTAGCTTGCAATTGAACGTGGCATCTTCCATGAACTATCTCCCCTTTTTGGGCAGATAGATCCAAAGTTAAAGGTCTTTACATAAATCCATGGTATGATTTTTAATTTATTCTAGATGTTGATGAAATATCTAAACAGTGGCTGTTTATGATGACATTTTTTAATGGTAATCTCTTTTTCTCTTTTGGAATGTGCATTTACTTTCTTCAAGCCTCTTCTAAAAGAGAGACATAAAAAGTATCATATTTTAATATTTACCTGGTAAAAATAAATATGGGAGAGAGACTAAAAAAAATTTTGATAATATAGTTAAAATTTCAGAGATATCAAATATTATAATTACAAAAATAAGTCTGAAAAGGAACACTTATAAGTAAATAATAATCTCATGAAAATAAAAAGTACTCTAAAATTTTTAAAAAGTTACTGAGAAATTTGGAAGATAAAATTTAGGAAATGTTTCTAAATTTAAAACAAAATAAACAGATAGTGACAAAAAATAAGTTAAGAAACATAAAAATTTTTAAAGATTTATTAAGTAGTTGTAATATTTTGCTATTATAAATACTTTCAAAAAATTCATAAACACTAAAAAGTGATTATCAAAATTATCTGTATTTGTTAATTTCCAGAACTCATCATGTTAGTCAAAGAGGCCTATCTAATGCCCAGCCAAACAAATTAATAAAGACCCCATAAAAGCCATTAAAAGAACCCTCAGAATACTGATGATACGTATTTGCTACAATGTACACCATTTGGGTGATGTGTACACTAAACGTTCAGACTTCATCACTACACCTTATGTCCATGTAACACAACTATGCTTGTAATCCAAAATCTATTCAATAAATTAAAAAAAACATACAAATAGCAATAATGACAACTATATACACATATTTACACACACGTATATATTCATGCATGTGCACACACACACATATATATATAAATTTATATATGTGTTTTCGTTTGTATAACAGAAGCTAAATCTGTTACATAATTTAGCAGAAATTTACATTAGTACAATCTTAAAAATATAAATGTAAACATTTTTTACTAAAGTTTCTGATATAACAAATTCAGGAAAAAAAATTATTACCTAATAAATTTAAATTATTAACTAACAAAACAGCCAATATTTCAAACCATTAAGTCAAAAGGAGAATTAAAACCATAAAATAATTCAATTCATATTTTTAAAATGAGGAAAAAGTTAAATTACATATTGTAAGCTCCCATACTCCCTCACTCACAAGAAAGTTATATATATACATATATATATACACACACACATTTTTATATATATATATAAAATGAAAGCTATATGGCTTTTTATTTCCCCTCCTTTTTCAACTAAAAGGAAACTTTTGACTGTCTTGATTTTTCTTCTCAATATAAAGATAATCTTGGAAAGAAATCCTCATTTTTATTTTATTAATTTACAGGAAGCAGGCCAAATAAATTAGACTGTCCAATATAATTCTTAGAGACTCTCTGTTTTATCACAATTTGTTTTTATTCTGATAGTACATTCACAATAATTTATTGCAATAATTTCATAAACTGGATGTTTGCTTTTAATTGACTGGTAAATTTCTATCATACTTCTGAGGTAATTTTAACTAGGGACCTTCTTGGATATATACACCGAAGTATTAGCTGTTTACATCAAAGAAATAAACTAAAAGTTGTATTGAAAGCTGATACAAACTCTGCTGCCAGTAGCCAATTTAAATAGTGAAGCCAGTTTAAAGTGGTTTATGATTATGATTCAGCATAAAAGTAATATTGCCTTTGTTATTTTGTTTATCTTTCACTTTTCACACCCAAAAAAAGAATTAGGGAGGGATGATATAAATAGCTGTGCTAAGGTAGCTTATAACATAATATTCTATTACATTGTGAGAAACTGTGGGAATGAAAGCAGGGAAGGGTGACAGTAGAGTGTCTGCCTGAGACAGGCACTGTGTGAACAGTGGAATATAATTAGTTTGAATTTCAGAGTAAGTCAAATATTCATGTTGGGATGATAAAGTCTTATAAAAATTTTAAAAATCATAACTGACAAGTAAAATATTTATAATACAATAATATGTTAAATTAAATGTATGAATAGAGTATGATTGCTAGATAGAGATGTTGGTGTTTATTTAAAAAGGAGTCAGAGAAAGGTTTAGAATATGTAATATTTCTGTTTATTTGATACTAAATTAAACATAGTTCTAATAACTCAGATAATAAAAAATGTCAGAAACATGTGACGAATAGCTCTAGAAGTTCAATTGAAGTGTAGTGTAATCTTTCCCTAAGCTTTATTGATTTCCTAAATATTTGGAAAGGTATGGATGATATAAAAGGTGATATATAATTTTACAATAGTAAATTTTATGAAATGAAGCAATGGATGTTTGCTATGTAAGTTTGATAGAGAACTGATGTTAAGCATAGGCATTGGTGTATGTAAAATATCTGTAGAACTGAAAAAATGTGCACTGTGAGACCACACTCCCAGAAATTCATGTCAAATTGGTTGGAGTAGACATTTAGAATATATAATTTTCTGTTACAGACTGCTTTTGAGCAGTTTTAGATTTACAGAAAAGTTGAGAAAGTGGTACAGAGATTTTCCATTACTCTTGCCTCCAAATATTCACAGCTTGTTCCACCATCAAAACCCTGCACTACTATGGTACGTTTGTTAAAATGGGTGAACCTGCACTGACACATCATTATCACCCTAAGTCCATAGTTGACATTAGGGTTCACTCTTGCTGTTGTACTTCTGTCTTTTGACAAATATATAATGACAGGTGTCCACAATTACAGTATCACACAGAGTCGTTTCACTGCCCTAAAAGACCTTTGTGCTCTGCTTATCCATTCTTCCCTGTCCTCTAACCCTTGAAAACTACTCACCCTTTTACTTTCTCCAAAGTTTTTCATTTTCTAAAGTTCATATAGTAGGTAGCCTTTTTAGATTGATTTCTTTCACATAGTGATATATGTTTCAGGTTGCTTGATCTCTCTTTCTTTTCAGCATGGAATGACATTCTGTTGCATGTATATATCATAGTTTATCCACTGATATCAATCCAATCAAAATTCCAGAAATTCTAATCAAAACCCCAGCCAAAAGATAGAATAGTCACCACAGTATAGAACTGAAAGAACAAGGTACAGTGGCTGAAGCTATCTAAATTCAAGATTTACTAAAAAACTACAGTAATCAAGACAATATTATATTGGTGAAAGAATAGACAAATAGATCAATGGAATGGAATGGAAGCCCAGAAATAGACCCACATAAATATATTATAATGGTTTATAACTTATCCATTTTAGCATGACCAGGGACACTGCTCACACTTTGTTCACTGGTATTATTTTCCATTTCCACAATTTTTCAAGACCATATTTAAATGTGGGTGTGATGTAGTTCATTTTTGGGTTGTTCCCAGGCACTGAGTCAACTCACTCATAAATCATATTCAGATATTTTTCTTCTTTCATTTGGTCATAATGGATATCCCATGGGTGGAGAGCAGCACTAGTACAGCTCTGATAGATGAGCACTCAGCTACCAGCTCCTGTAACTTCCTTATCCCCCTTTGACCTGCTATTTTCTCTCTTTTGATGTGCTACCTCTGGACCTATCTGACTTTATGACTTGGCAAGTATGACAGAACCAAGCTGAAAATAGATATCTGTTGTTGTTTCAGCTGTGGTAATACATAGTCAGTTTTTAGATTCCATTTGGTTTCTATAGGAGCAAGACTGGAAAATCAAATATTATACAATAGAGAGCATGGGATTGGCCTTCATTCATTAGGTCTTTAATAATTAGCACGAATCTATGCCCTTTCCTAGGGTTGTGTATAGAAACTTGCTTTCTCTCTCTATCCCTTCCTCCCTCTCTTTTCTCTATTAATTCATATATCTATATACTATCTTGATATGTGGTGATGAAGAGTCTAAAAGTTTCTACCTGATCTTTCCCAGTATAATAGCTTTTATTTCATAGGCCAAGTATACGTGTGGGAGTTGCTCTTACTGCCAAGTATATTAATTCAATTAGGCACTTTATGACAGGGAAAATGACTATTAGTGTGGTTCTAACAACCCGCCGGGCATACCATAAGGTAGAATTTCACCAGGACTTTGTTATTACCTGGCCACGATACCAACACTCTAACAGGGGCCATAATAATACATCAAATCTCCAGATATCAGCATCAAGTCAGCGCCTGTGTTCAATTGTTCTCAAACTGTCTGGATATCCCTATTCTGATTTCTGAGTATATACAATCACTTTACTAAAAAGTCATAGATCTTTGATATGGTTTGGTTCTGTATCCTCACCCAAATTTCACATCAAATTATAATTCCCAAATGTTGAAGGTGGGGCCTGGTGGGAAATGATTGAATTACGGGGGCAGGTTCCTCATTTTGGTGCTGTTTTCATGGGAGTGAGTGAGTTATTGTGAGATCTAGTTGTTTAAAGTGTGTAGCACCTCCTGCCTCACTCTCCTCCTCCTGCTCCAGCCATGTAAGACGTGTCCACTTACTCTTCACCTTCTGCCATGATTGAAAGTTTTCAGAGACCTCCCTATCCATGCCTCCTATAGAGCCAGTTAAACCTGTTTTCTTTATAAATTACCCAGTCTCAGGTAGTTCTTTATAGCAGTGCAAGAACAGACTAATACAGTCCCTTTGAAGAAAGACTAAGAACATGATTACAACTAATATGCCACTGTATTATAGAGTTTTTCCTTCTACAGACGTTACCTTTTTTTCAGTCAATACATTTCAGATGTAAAAATTGGCTCAGGTCCTGATATTGGTAAAAGAATCATGATTTTTGAATTGAGATAACTGTTTTTAAACTCCTGCTACTTCATTTTTGTCTTTTTTGGGAGGTTACAGATGTTAAGTAAAAAAGTAAGACAGTTGACTCACTGTCTATGCTTCCCCTAGGGCTGACATGATATATTAACCATTTCTACAATACATTCTGTTCCAAGGTTCCTTGGAATTTGTTTCATTTTTTTCTGGTCACTACTGTATTTGTGACTAATCACCTTTGTTACTTCAGGGCCTCACATCTTCAGAGATATGTATGAATCCAGCTTTGTAATTGTCGCCAACACCACAATCTCTAGTCTCCAGAGGAGAACTACAACTAAAATTCTTAATGTAGCTGGTGACTCTCTCACTAATGGTGTTGGTGCATTGTTTGTTTCTTTGCATTTTCTGGAAATAATCTCTGGCGAGTCTTTGGGTCACACATAATACTTCATTTCTCTATTCCCACTGCCTTGACCCTCTTTATTCTTTTCTCTAATATCTATTACTGAAACTCAGGAATTTCTATCATACTCAGCATTGCTCAACAATTTCTCTAGGCTTCTAAGAGTCACCATCACAGTGAGTTTGCTCCATCACCCTGTGATATTTCTCAGATTATTACATACTGTGTTCCAAATATGAGCACTCAAAAAGAATTCTCGATTATCTGGACTTTCATCTACTCCCATTGATAGTGCCTCCTCAAAATTCATATGCAGTGTAATATACTGACTGCTAGGTTTATGTACTAGCTTCTCCAATGCTAAACCCATTTCTCCTTATCAGAATGAGCACATCACCAGATGGATTATGCTGTTATTTAACAGTATGTGGCTGCCTGAAGGAGAGGAAGTGGGGGCAGCTCCAAAGGCATCATCTACCTGTTGCTTGGGGGTGTGGGTGAAAAGCGAAATTCTTCTGCATCATCTTCCAGTAGAGTGGAAGATCTAGTTCTTAGTAGAGAAGTATGGGTTGTGTCTGTAATCTCTGAACATTCATAGGACTCTGCAGAATCAACTTCTTCAGAAATGTCCTTCTCAGTTTCTTGGACACATATTTAGATGTTAGGTTTTCTCAACCAAGGCTCCTGCTTTTTCATAACACACATGCCTTGATTAAGCATTTAGACATCTCAGAAGCTCTGCAAGCCTGTCAGATCTCTGGTGTACTGTTTGGCTTTTTTTTTTTTTTTTTTTTTTTTTTGCTACAGGAGATAAAGGACTTGCTATAAAAGAGATATTCTACTTTCATACTTACTCTTTAGCTTTTAATTAGCCTTCTGCATATTATTAATATAACTTAGCAATAAAGAGCCAACTCTGTTTTCTTTGTAGGCTTTATTAACTTCACATCTTTCAAATATACAGACAATATCAACTACAAGGAAATCCACCTAGGATATCTCCCCATGTTAGCACTGGTGAAATCAACAGGAACTGGATTGCCACCTTGTCTCAGGCACTCTCTGTGTCTCACCTACCACATAGAATAACATTCTCCCTGCCTATCAGGTAGTGAGTGAGCCAGTCTCCAAGTCTCAACTTAACTTTAGTCTTTCTTGCACCACTGAAGTTAGAGTACAGAAGCAAACACCGAGGCAGGAGCAGCCATAGAAAAATGCATATAAAAGAAATGGAGTAAACAGGTAAGATGGACAGATATTTCAGAACACAAAAAATATATGGTTCCTGTGAAGTTGATGAGGTGAGAGAAGGGATGGGTAGAAAGAGTCTTAGACTGTAACATAGTTCAAAAAAAACGTTTTATCCAGACTGATTGAGAGACCTTGAGCCAAAGTCTCTAAGCTGAGACTCAGATCTCACAGAAACAGGCCTCAATTAGGGCAAGCAGTGCACTCAGTCACTGTCTGGAAGACTTGTGTGGAAAGTGTAGCTTTAGCACAAATGTGGCAGTGAATTCACAAGGGCAACAGCTTGGGCCATCACTCAGTTATGCTCCCCACAGCAGAAGATCTCACTGGATCATTTCCTGGCTAACACAATAAAAGGAGGCATTATAAATTACAATGTGATAATTGATTATAATCATGTAATATATAATTTAATGCAGAATCATCGATGTGTTTGGATATTAGACTAAAAAGTCTTCATTTTCTGATACTTTCCTGATGTTATTTCTGATCATTGGGTTGTTAAATTAACAACACCAATAGTTCTGTTTCCAGCACAGGTATGATTATAAGCATGTAGTAGCTTCAATGGGACTGAATGTTTGGCTTGATAGTATCCTATGCTACAGTAAAGGCTCTTGGAAATAAACCCCAAGACCTCAACGGGGGACTGCTTGGAGAGGGATTCTTTACAAGATGATATTTATAGTTCACAACATTTTCCCACACCTGTGCTCTAGAAAAATAAATGTTATATGGCATCCAATAGACCAAGTAGAGAAATACAATTTCTGCTTTGTGAGGACATGCTTTATTGAGTTAAAGAATTGCAGGACCCAGTTAAGATGTATCTGAAAGACATGAGACATTTGTGGGTATAAATCTTGAGCATACTGAAACAAAAGGATGCATGTGAATAGGGTAGATTTTATTAGTGTGGGAGCACTCTTCCATTATGCATAGTTTATCAGCCTTAATACACTACAAAGATAAATCAGTTCTTGAAGCTTAGACCCTATAGATATCGTCATAAGTAAAATGGAGATCCCAGAAATGTCTTGAAAGAGTAAAGAATTTTATAACAAATTTATTATTTGAAACAAGGAAAATTGTTACTTGACTATATTCCCTAGGAGGGCCCAATAGACACACATTTCTACAGGATGGTACCAAAGCAATAATGTATGTGCACCAGTGATATAAGATCAGCATGTTCAATGATAGTATGAATTGCTTCCCTGTAACCAGGCATGGCATCCAAACATCGATGGTAATGATAGGATTCCAAAATTGTAAAAGTGAGGTTGTTACACTTAAGCAATAGAGACAAGTAGACATAGTTATCAGAAGGCAAACTAGATCGGCAACCAGACTGTTTTGATCCACAGGAATATGTAGTAATGGCTAAGAAGCCATATTTTCCCTGGAGGTGAAAGCTGAGACTCCCATTTGAGTGCTACTTGACTAGGGAAACCAAGAAAAAATAATCAAGAACTAGAGATTAGATTTAAATGATAGCATTGGCAATGTAAAAAAAAAAAAACTTATTTCTTACTCAGTTTTTCCAACTCAACTAGTTCTCCATCACAGCACTCACTGATTGAATAGTAGTTTGGATCCCTTTGAAGAAGAGTCCTTCGATATTATCACAAGTATACATAATAAATATTAGTTTTTTTATTTTAAACAATTTTCATTCACCAGAATGAATGTAAACTGGGGTTCACAAGAACGTTAATGATATTGACATTAATATGATATTATGCTGATTCATTGCTTCATGCTAATTAATGGGTCTCTTTGGATTTTGGAGGCACAACAGACAACATTTGGGAAAGATCGTTTATCAAGGGACTCAAGGTTGTCAGTTTGAAGTGCAACCCAGAGCAAGAAAAGGTTAAACATGAAACCAAATTTAGTCAGTAAGATACCCTGACATTCTACTTGTTAGATCTAGATGTCAAAATACTAGAAGTATTTGAGGTAGATAAGAATGATATGGAGAGTCTGTAGTATAAGTGAACTCTAAAAGGAGAGTCACAGCCAGACTCTTAGGGCAAAGATAATTACTCATCATTTGAAAAGTTATTTCTTATATATTATTTGACCCATGTAAAATAAAACAACTAATCATAAGGTACATTACTGCTTGACTCAGACTGCTCCTCATCAAAACCTGAGCAAGATCTAGCACATCATATGGTTAAGTGGGCACTACAGCTACCAATTATATGGTGGAAATACTACATTTAGAGTTAAACATGAACTGTTAAAGATGACACAAGTGTGTTACAGGTACAAGTGGCTCAAATTCCCATCAAACCTATTACCTTTGTCTCTTCTTGTCTAACTCAGCTCTCACCTATTGTCTCCATGGGGATTATTCATGATCAGTTGACATAAAAGGAAAATGTTCAAGCTTGATTCACAGAGGGGTGGTTTAGTATTTTGGAGCAAATCTGAAAATGAATTGCTGCCATGCTAAAACTCCACTCAAGGCTGGCTTTGAATAACATGAAGAGGAAATTCTCTCACTTGGGCAGTGCATTATACATGATACTCAACTCTGTAAATAGAGAAAAAGATTGTGAGGTAAGAATGTACAAGAACTCCTGATTAGTGAAAAGTGGCTCACCTGATTTTTCTGGGATCATGAAGGAGCGATATTGAAAGACTGGCATAAAGATTTGGAGAAAAACTGGAGCTTGAACTATAAGTTGACACAAAGTTTGCAGGTCCTTGTGACTCACATTAACATCTATAGGAGAGAAGACAGCCTCTACTGCAGAGAAGGCACTCAACGCATGTAGAACAAGACGGCTTGTCCTGTATTCTTCAGCCACATCTATATTTGACCATCTCATATTTGCATAATGTGTACATGAATGGAGTAGTATTGGTGTTAGGAAAGATATTTTGTATGGACTCAGAATTATGACCTCTCTTACCATGACACAAATGATACTGCCTTATGGTAGCGGAGACTAAAGTTTTTCCACTAGTTTTCCAGTGTTGACTTTTACAGAAATTGTGAACAGAAACCATTCGTATTACAGAGAGGACTTTATGAACTCATCTGAGCAGTGGCAAGACACAGCCTGTTTATTAAAGGCAGGATACTTGGCAGACTGTTTAGAATTACTAGGCACACCATGGCTGTGATTGCCAAGTTCTGTTGTTGTTGTTTGTTTGTTTGTGCAACCTCAGACTCATGCTAACATTATTGCTCACCAGTGTGTACTAGTGTCTTTTTATACGTTGCCCCATACTTACTCTGAAGCTGTGGGAACTCACTTGGCCAGCACAGAAATGTCTTCTGGAAGTGTGGCAGACTTGACTCTCCTAGGGGGCAACTTTCAACTAATGGAGGGTGGAGTGCAGTGGATAGATATCCCATCATTGAGGCCTATTTGAGAGGCATTCTGTGTGCTTCACAGAGATTCCTGAGGAAATGAATAACTTGTTCAGAAGTAACCTTGACAAATTACTTGTATTTATTTTATTATCCATTTTCAGGCCTCATTTTTCCACCTTCCTCACATTTGCCTATGGAAATCACTTCTTAAATAATGTACCAGCACAAAGGTCTTTGCTTTAGTCTCTGCTTCAAGGATAACACAATATGATACAATATAAAACACAATATAATATATTGTGTTGTGTAATACATTATATGACACAGTATACTATATTATATTGTGTCATAAGTAGCATGATACAGCTTACATCGATGGCTTTAAAATGAATGCTTATATGAAATTAAAATAATTTTAGAATTTTACATTGATAGGTTTATGACATTGATTTTGGTGATTTTTAAAAGACATGTACTTATCTCTAAACTCATCAAGTTGTGAGAATTAAATATTTACAGCTTTTTTCATGTCAATCATACCACAATAAAGTATTTTAAATAGAAAAGTATAAAAAATATTTAATTCAAATCTAAAAACTAAAAACAAATTTAACAACTTTTTAGGTTATTCGCTTGCAATCCTAGAGATCCTAATTTAGTACATCTTAGGAAAGATCCAAAAATATTAATTTAATCAAGCATTCCAGGTAATTCTGTGCAAGAGATCTGGAGACTGGTTTTGAGAAATCCTGTTTTAACCTGTCAAGGCCATTGCTTCCATTTACTTGGCTTTTCACAATCTTATTTCAACATACAAGTGAGCATCAAAATTATACTCCAGAATGTAATGTTCAAATTAGAATCAAATGCCATAATTTGGAAAGCATACAATAAAATACACATTGGTGATTCTTTGCAATATAGGAAATAATGCAATATCAACATTTGTGGGATATTAAAATATCCTACAAGGATATTTAACAAGCATTTAAGTGTTAAATGCTTTTAGATCTTCACAGATCCAAGTTGGCCAATGTCTCTGGTGGCAATGTATTTGCTTCTGTGGTGATTCCCTACCAGAAACAGATAGTCTTTATATTAAACAGAATAACTAATGACTCAAGCCACATATTCTTTAAATAGCACTACCACTCAGTATATCAGACAATGATAAATGATTGTTTCCAAAATACTTTAAATAAATTTATTAACAAGTATGACAAGCTCATATAGGAACACATAAGTTAATGTCAATTGATGGCATATTTTAGGTGAATATAAGCTTCCAATTAAACCCAAATCAATGGTATAATCCTTTAATAGTTCAAATTAGTGAAAACAATATAATTAGAACATTTTCCATTAAAAAAAGTTGGCTATTTATGAAAATAATAAATTTTTATTAACTCATTTGTTTTTATTTGGAGTAGTATGTTTTATACCTGATAACCCCTTTAACATTAATGGTTATATAATTCCTCCATCAGAGAGTATGTGAGATTACTCTAATATATGCAGAAAATATTCTTTTTTAGTATGATATTTTAAATTGAAAAAATTATTATGATCACATCTTGGGAAAAATAATCAAATTGAAGAATTACCTTTGTGAATTAGCCTCAAGACAAAATTGCATGTATTTGAATTTGACATCTTCCTTTGAAACAGCACAAAGAAAATACTAAATAAGGAAAATAGCTTTAAATTTAAAATAATGTTTAAAACCTACTGAATTTCTGGTCAAATTACAATCTTAATGAAATATTTAGGGTGATAATATTTTTGTTTTCTTCAAGTACTTCCCCGACTCTCAAAAAGTTTCATACATGAATCATGCTAACTACATACATCATAGGAATTAAGGTGATATTGTTGAAATAGGCTAAGAAGCTTGCTATTTTCTTCAATATTATCAAAAATTTAATCTAATCCAACAATAAATTAGTTTAACATAGAAAAGAGATATTCTCATAATTAGTGTCTTCAAATTAGAAGTAATTTTTAAATAGTAAAAATAAATGTGTGATAGTATCATTAAATAAATACTTGCAGATTTAATATATACTTATAATGGTCTATAAGTCATTTAATACTTTTACATTTCTCAATTTTCAAAGTTTTTCTGACTCAGTAATAGTAGATATAATGTATAAGAAGTATTTATTTGTAGTGAGTACACACACATACACACACACACACACACAGGTTTGTGGAGGAGCCTCATATTTTACACTCAGTGCCTGATCTCGCAAGGATAGTAAAAAAAAACAAGACTTTTTCTATTGACTTCCTGTTGAATATATGCATGACCATGAAAAAGTCATTTAACCTTTTCAACCTCAATTTTCCCTTTGTAAAATGAGAAACTCGGACCAAATTCATAGTCTCCAATCTTTCTTTACAAGGAGCAACGTCTAACTTAGCCAATTGAAGAGACGATGGATGATGAAGCACCTTGAGGAGGTCAGACAGTGAAACTGAAAGGTTACTGCGTGCTGCATATGGATACATCATCACTTCTGATGATGCTCCTTCCCCACCAGCAGTCAGAGAAAAGATTAGAAGAAACGTAGCATATACCAGAAGATAAATCTACTGAGTTAAACTTTGGATTTCCCTCAGGTATAGGGAAATCTTTTTTTTTCCCCCATAAGAATTCCCCCATAAGAATTCATCCCTTCCCTTGTATCATACTTCTTTTCTGTTTTCCTATGGGTTGGTACTGGAAGAGTATGATTTCCTATAACTCTTCTACTTACTTCTTTAAAATAGAGAGGCAATAGGAGAGATTGGCTGTCTACTCAAATCCAGTTTAAAAATATGCTTAAGTACTATACTCCATGAATGTATGGCACTGTCCTGGCGTTTGTGTGTAATATAAAGATAAATAATGAACAGTATTATTGTCCAGAGGCATTGATTGTGCTTAGCTTATTGATTTTTGAAGAATGTTTTTTTCTTGTTTAAAATCCCAAGCAAGTTAAGAAGAGATGGTAAAGAAATATCAGGAAAAGATATTGTCCCTTTCAAACATTTTTCTTGATGGTTTAAAGAAACAAAGTTCAGCATTTTTTCATTTATTAATTCATATACCAGTAGTAAGTTCACTTAACAATTATGATTATAAAATTATTTCCTTGTGTTTTAGATATGTTTTAGAAGAGCTAAATATAATTAAAATTTTATGGTCAGTTGCTATAGGTTCATTTAATTTAAAGAAATACAATGCATTTTTGGCTTAAAATATCAGGAAAAATTAACACAAAATATGGTGATGGGAAAATTTTTTGTGATAACTTTACTTAATGGTATTTCCTCTAACTTTGGGCACTGATGATTAGAGAGAGATTTGAAACTTTGGCTATTTATAAAACTGCAATTAAACTGCTTCAAAAATGTACAACGATCATATATAAAATATTTCTTTGAAAATATAACTGTTTTGACAGCAACTTCTTAGTGCAGACATAAATTTTATTAAAATTATAAACATACCAATAAATGATATAATCTGCTTATAATGTGGTATACCAAAAGTAATATGTCATATCTTCCATATTATCAAATAGTGCTCAACTCTGAGCTATCAATTTGAGATACACCAAAAAGAAAATGATTGGGCCCAAATTTATTACAATTACCTAATGATCTCAATTCTAATCAATTACTGAAATGTATATCTGCTTAAAACATATATTTTGTATGCTTTATTTAATGTAACTTAAATTTATTTTTTTCTACTGATCTGTGTTATAAAAATTAAATCAACGAATTGCTGGCTGTTTGAAGATGTATTGTAAATCTAATAAATCTGGTTGTAATAGACTGAATGTTTGTGCCCCTTCAAGATTCACGTGTTGAAGCCTGATGATGGTACCTGGAGGTAGGATCTTTGAGCAGGAGTTAAATGGATTCTTACTAAATGGCATTAGCGCTATTACAGAAAGAGGCCAGCGAACTAGCTCATTCTTTTCACCATGTAAGTTGAAAATCTGCAACCCAGAAAAGACCTTCGCCAGAACTGGACCATGCTGGGACCCTGAATTTGAACTTCCAGTCTCCATAACAGTGAGAAATAAATTTCTGTTGCTTTTAAGTCTTCCAGTTTATGGTACTTTGTTACAGCATTCCAAACTGATTAAGACACTATACTTGATACTGATGATTTGTGTTAATATTTAAGACTAATTTTGATTTATCTTCTTGGGATAAGTGGTATATATCATTCCGGTTTATGTAATGAATTAAGTATTCACCTTTATTAATACTTTATTTGTTATGGGAGGCTTATGGAAAAATAATTTTACCAGAAGTTTAAAATGTTTATCTTGTTGAAATAATAGGTTACCCAGGGAAAAGATATTTGGAATATATTTTCTTTAATGTTTCTGATTTACATATCCAGTTTTCTTACGTGACATTGTAAAATAATCATTAAATACAATTATATACATATATATACGTAAAACAGAACATATATTTGCATTTGACAAATGAGCATTTGCTTTTAACAAATAACAGAAAAAAACAATCCAGAGGCAAACAGTCTATTTAAGATATAGTGCAATTTTCCAGGAGATTTTTAGCAATTTGGAGAGTGTTTTATAAACTATTAAAATAAATGTGTTTATGTCTTAAAATGAAAGTTGAATCATGGAACAGTATTTTTAGGAACAATGAAGTTTCTGTTACAATAAATATTCTCAATTTTATTTCAGCATTTACCCATAGTCCAAGTAGCTGTCAAATAAAATTTTAAATAACATATTTAATTTTTGTGAGTCAGCATTCATCCATGTTTCAAGTAACCATAAAATAATCTGAGTTTTGTGTTATCACAGCTACAATGGCTTTCTTGCATCTATACTCATGTTATTTGATAAAGGAAACTTATTTTAGCAACATTTTTTCTTCTCAGCTCTTTTATTATTATTATTATTATACTTTAAGCTCTAGGGTATTTGTGCACAATATTCAGGTTTGTTACATATCTATACATGTGCCATATTGGTGTGCTGCAACCATTAACTCGTCATTTATACTCGTCATTTACATTAGGTATATCTCTTAATGCTATCCCTCCCCCCATCCCCCAACGCCACAACAGGCCCTGGTGTGTGATGTTCCCATTCTTGTGTCCAAGTGCTCTCATTGTTCAGTTCCCACCTATGAGTGAGAACATGCGGTGTTTGGTTTTTTGTCCTTGCGATATTTTGCTGAGAATGATGGTTTCTAGCTTCATCCATGTCCCTACAAGACATGAACTCATCCTTTTTTATGGCTGCATACTATTCCATGGTGTATATGTGCCACATTTTCTTAATCCAGTCTATCATTAATGGATATATGGGTTGGTTCCAAGTCTTTGCTATTGTGAATAGTTTCTCAATAAACATACATGTACATGTGTCTTTATAGCAGCATGATTTTTAATCCTTTGGGTATATACCCAGTAATGGGATGGTTGGGTCAAATGGTATTTCTAGTTCAAGATTCTTGAGGAATCGCCACACTGTCTTCCACAACGGTTGAACTAGTTTACAGTCCCACCAACAGTGTAAAGTGTTCCTATTTCTCCATATCCTCTCCAGCACCTGTTGTTTCCTGACATTTTAATGATCACCATTCTAACTGGTGTGAGATGGTGTCTCATTGTGGTTTTGATTTGCATTTCTCTGATGGCCAGTGATGCTGAGAATTTTTTCATGTGTCTGTTGGCTGCATAAATGTCTTCTTTTGAGAAGTGTCTGTTCATATCCTTTGCCCACTTTTTGATGGGGTTGTTTGGTTTTTTTTTTTTTTTTCTTGTAAATTTGTTTAAGTTCTTTGTAGATTCTGGATATTATTAGCCCTTTGTCAGATGAGTAGATTGCAAAAATTTTCTCCCATTCTGTAGATTCACTCTGATGGTAGTTTCTTTTGCTGTGCAGCAGCTCTTCAGTTTAATTAGATCCCATTTGTCTATTTAGACTTTTGTTGCCATTGCTTTTGGTGTTTTAGACATGAAGTCCTTGCCCATGCCTATGTCCTGAATGGTATTGCCTAGGTTTTCTTCTAGGGTTTTTATGGTTTTAGGTCTAACATTTAAGTCTTTAATCCATCTCGAAATAATTTTTGTATAAGGTGTAAGGAAGGGATCCAGTTTCAGCTTTATACTTATGGCTAGCCATTTTTCCCAGCACCATTTATTAAATAGGGAATTGTTTCCCCATTTCTTGTTTTTGTCAGGTTTGTCAAAGATTAGATTGTTGTAGATGTGTAGTAGTATTTCTGAGGGCTCTGTTCTGTTCCATTGGTCTATATCTCTGCTTGGTACCAGTACCATGCTGTTTTGGTTACTGAAGCCTTGTAGTGTAGTTTGAAGTCAGGTAGCATGATGCCTCCAGCTTTGTTCTTTTGGCTTAGGATTGTCTTTGCAATGCGGGATCTTTTTTGGTTCCATATGAACTTTAAATTAGTTTTTTCCAATTCCGTGAATAAAATTATTGGTAGCTTGATGGGGATGACATTGAATCTGTAAATTACCTTGGGCAGTATGGCCATTTTCACGATATTGATTCTTCTTCCTGTCCATGAGCATGGAATGTTCTTCCATTTGGTTGTGTCCTCTTTTATTTCCTTGAGCAGTGGTTTGTAGTTCTCCTTGAAGGGGTCCTTCAAATCCCTTGTAAGTTGGATTCCTAGGTATTTTATTATCTTTAAAGCAATTGTGAATGAGAGTTTACTCATGATTTGGCTCTCTTTGTCTATTATGGGTGTATAAGAATGCTCTTTTTTATGCATATGTACATACACACACATACACAGGACACACACATTTTCCTACACATACACAGTTTAATAAAACTCATTAATATTGTTATCAAATGCCTTTTTTTAAAACTATATATTACATAAGCTATTCACCAGGAAGAATCTCAATTGGAAAATATTTTAAAATCATTTTACATTTATATGTGCTTGCACATCTCTCATTTAAAGTGTGAACTATAAAATACATTTTTTACATTTCTATTTTAAAACTAGATTAAGTGCGCTCTCTCTCTCTCTCTCTCTCTCTCTCTCTCTATATATATATATATATATATATATATATATTTTTTTTTTTTTTTTGAGATGGAGTCTCGCTCTGTCCCCCAGGCTGGAGTGCAGTGGCGCGATCTCGGCTCACTGCAAGCTCTGTCTCCTGGGTTCACGCCATTCTCCTGCCTCAGCGTCCGGACTAGCTGGGACTACAGGTGCCCGCCACAGCACCTGGCTAATTTTTTGTATGTTTTAGTAGAGACGGGGTTTCACTGTGGTCTCGATCTCCTGACCTTGTGATCCGCCCGCCTCGGCCTCCCAAAGTGCTGGGATTACAGGTAAGTGCTATATGTTAATGGTGGATGTTGGCCTGTGATTACTGCTAAAATCTCATAATCTTCATAACCTTCCTTTTATAGCCTAGGAAGAAAATAAACAACTTTAATAAGCAGCTGAGTGGGAAAAAAATGAAATCAGATGCTGATGTACCGTATCACATAACACTGGGCAGTACACATGTATGCAACACATCAAAAACTCTATATTTCTATTACAATGTTATTTTCAAGCACTTGTGAGAGATTAAATGTAGTAAACATGAGCATTGCTACATAAATGATAAGAAGATTTTTCTATAGCCTAAACAGGAAGTTTTTGGTTCCAAGTTGCCGTTTTGGATAAATGTTGGCTATTTGAAAAAAAACAAACAAGCAAATATAAAAGAATATTATTAATAAAATATGTTTGTAATTAATCCATGAAATAAATGAATATTTCCAACTGATTGAAATAACTACTGCCAATAATGTATGAATTTTCACTATTTTGGGAAAACAATAGATTACCAGACTAACTACTTATATTTATTTAACTAGTATATTTAAAACACTATAGGAAGTCCATCAAGTATTCAGTTACAAATGTACATGTGTCAGTGTGTGAATGTGAGTCTCTGTATCCAAATGTACAAACATATATTCATATAGATGAACATACTTACACATACATCAGGGAATTGTCAGGAAAATATGCAAAATGGCTGAAAAAGAAAGGCAGGCAGGAATTTAAAAAATATTTTTGATTATGAAAGAAAACATGGCCATTTAATAAGTGGGTCTTTGGAGGAAACTTTTTACTCATTTGGAAATTCTTCATTTTACATAATAATGGAAATAACTATAATAGCTAAACTTTATTGAGTAATAATATTCCGGGAAATCTTCTGATTATTGCACACATTCATTATATTCAATTGTCATAAATCTGTGAGACAGATATCATCAATTGTTTTAAGGCAGATCTCTGAAGAAAAATACTATGTAGACAACAATTAAAAAGTCCTTAGTTTGTAAGATGGAAAAAGGCTTATTTGGAAAATTATATTTGATTTTAATTTTTGAAAGTGAAAGAAATAAAGTGGCCTAAGAGAGAAAGATTGAGCATTTGAAGATAAGAATACCGTACATGCAAATAAATGCTCAGTCATCCAGTCATCCAGTTTATGGTACTTTGGTTAACTTAAAGAATATTTGGTTAGCTTAAAAAAAAGAGAAAATTTCATAACGTTAGGCTGAAGAGGTATACAGTAGCCAGATGCAGAAGTTATGTGTCATTTCTATATTTATGTTTTAATCAAAGAGAAGTAGTAGCCCTTGAATTGAAAACCTTGGGGTGGCAGAATTTCAGTTATTATAGAATTTCATTGTGGGTGAAATAAGATACATATGTAAAAGTGTGAGGCATCTCTACTGCTTTATCTTTTAATTCAGAAAATTTTTTTTGTTTTTTTATAAAGCTTATCTTATTTCCACCATTCATTAATTTTATTTTACAATAGAAAGATAATTTTGATGTCAATTTTTTCCAGTTGTGAAATCTTTATATTTACTTGCATTATCCTTAGTTTTTTTGAGAATCCTTATGTGATCTTACTATGTACATATCCATAAAATTAAAATCATTAAACATCAACTAAATTATATACAGTTACTGAATTGTATGCTTAGAAGACACCTCTGCTTGTCAGATACAGTTCACTTGGTAAAATCAGCAAAAAATAGAGTGATCTTCTGAAAATTGTGTACTAGGTTGTTAGGAAAATCTTCCTACATGAAAAAACTAAAATAATGGAACAAAACAAAGTAAAAACTGCAGCCATTTGTTGAAGGTACTGAGGCAATGAATGTGGTAAGTGTTTGGTGGCCACGAGATTCCAAGAAGGAAAGAAAGCTCAGGCACTGGAGCCCTGCGTTTGATGCTATCTCTTCTTTTAAGGTAGCTGTCAATTATACATTATTTCTAGAGATAAAGAGCAACTTTATAATTATGATGAAGTAATGTGATGAAATGTCATAATAGAAATTGTAAATCACCATAAAATATAAAATTGTAACTATGCCCTAATAATTGCCCTGAAATACTTGAGTTAAAATTAACTGAACTAAATGATAGAAAAATCCAAAAGCATATTTGGAAATATTTAAACAACCTTCTTAGGAACTGATAAACTGACGAGAAAAAAATCAGTAAGCTTGTAAAATATATGAACAAACTGATTGATAAATATGACCTCATCCCAACAAATTCAGAATATACATTCTTTGGAAGTACACATGATGGAAGGTTAACTAAAATTTACCACATGTTGGGCCACAGAGTAAGTCACAAAATATATCAAAAGCTTAAAATAAATGATATATCATTTAATATCATGGTATTCACTTAAAAATCAATACTAAAGCAAATAACTATGGAATTCCAATTCAATTGGAAAGCAGATGCCCAAATAACCAAAATTGAGATGAAAATAATAATTATAAAATTAGAAAATATTTTAGTTGAACGCTAAAATTCCTGGCTGTAATTAGAAGAGCTATATGCTCACTGCCTATTCCATAAAATAAGGTGAGGACTCAATGATCTAAGCATTCCTCTCATTTAAATTAACTGAAGAAATCACAAGATAGAAAATAATCATGATAATATAGGTTAATTATATATTCTATAATATGTTTCCAAAAATAATAAACCCCTGGTGAGACAGATCAAGATATAAGAAAGAAGTCCCAGTAATCTATAACAGGAATGATAAAGTGGATATTATTAGAGATGTTATGACTATGAAAATGATTAGAAAAGCATATTACAAATACCTTTATATAAATATATCTGAAAATATAAATGAGATAGAAAAATGTCCTAGGAAATACCCAAAAAGACATGATAAAATTTTGAAATCTGAGTTATTCTATATAATAAAATTTAACCTTTCCCACAGAAACAACTATAGGTAGAGATGACTTCCCTAGTAAATGCAATCAAATAGTTAAGAAAAAGGCAACTCATTATGAATTTCAACAAATTATGAATTTCAAGGGATAGATGAAAACATTCCTAGACTTACTTTGAGGACTATAATAATCCTGCTAACAAAACCTGACAAAGATTTGCAATGACATTTAATTATTGGCCAATAACTTTCATAAACATCAGCATAAAATTCTAGATTATATACTATTAAGTCAAATTCAAATATTTAATTGTAAAAAAAATTATGAACAGATTAGGTTCATTCCAGGATTGTATTATTTCTCTGCCATTCATGAATCAATCAAAGTAATTTATGAGATTAATAGAGAAAAAATATGTGGAGATATAAAAAGATGTAGAAAAATTATTCAGTAAAACTTTATCTTTAATTATCATATAAACTTAATATGTGGCTACAAAGGAAATAGTTTTAAAAACATTAGATAAAGGATACTAATAACACTACCAACAAAATCCACAAACACTTTGAGGCTCTTTCTCTGAATCAATGATGAGAAAAACATGCGCTCTGTCATCATGTCAATTCAACGCTACATTCAAGGTCCTTGTCAGTCCTATATGATACAAAAGATAAAATTATAAAATTGGAAATAAAGACATAAGACTATGATTAATTACAGACAACATATTTGAGTGGTTAGAAAATTCAGAAAAATATGGCAATACATTATTTTAAATTATAAGTAAAGCTGGCTAAGTAATTGAACAAAAAATCACTTGAATTATTCTAAATCACCAAAATTTTATAAATGAGAAAGAAATGCTTTTTGTTATCTTACATTTACATATATGTCAGTATAAGTGCAAGACTTCTATAAGGAAAACTTTACAATATTGCTAACAAAAATTAAAGTGAAATCAAATATATAGATCAGTATGTCAAAAATTGTTAGAAAATTTGATATTTTAATGACAATTTTTTCAAAAATTTGTTTATGTAGTCAACGCAATTTGAATCAATATTTCCATAAATTTGTGTGGATGTGTGAATGCTAATAAAGATCTAGTGTTCAGCACCACAATAGATTGATTACGGTTAAAAATAATTTATTGTATGTTTCAAAGTGACTAGAAGAATAGATTTGAAATGTTTTCATCACAAAGAAATGACAATTGTTTGCAGTGATGGATATCCCAATTACCCAGATTTGATCATTATACATTGTATACCTGGATCAAAATATCACGTGTACTCTGTAAAATATGTACATAAACATTAAAAATAAACAAGACCATAAAAATAAAAAAGTGATGCTGTGCTTACACATGAGAAAAAAGAAAATAAGAAAGACAAAATCTTAGTATCAACTAAGCTGTGTAACAATTGGTACTTTTATTTGGGGGTAGCTGGCAAATCGATACAAATGTTTTGTGGAAATCTGGCAGTATTCACATAAAGATACCCTATGACTCACTGATTTGACTTCTGGATGCTTGTGTGCACATGCGTATCTAGCCTGAGTAGATAAGTATGTGTAAATTAAAAAGAGGATGTTGCTAGCAGCATTTTTCAGAATAGCCAATAAAGAGAGGCAGGTAAATATATGTTCATCAGTAATTGGTTGAATGGTAATAAAAAGAAAAACCTGAATGTATTTTTAAAACAGAATATTATGCAACAATAAAAATATATCCCATCTCTGTGAAACACTATGAAGAGTCTCAGAATTATGATGCTTACCAAAGACAGTCCAGGCCAAAATCAAACACAAAGAAGTATGATTCCATCTTTAAGGTTCAGTGACAGGTAGATTCAGTTACGTTATTAGAAATAAGAGTAATGTTTGCCTTTGGAATGAAAAAGAGGGTAGGGATTGAAAGGATAAAAAAGTAGATCTTTAGGAGAACAGTAATATTGCATTTCTGGTATGCGAGCATTTGTATTTTGTTACGATTTGTCATGCTCCAAACCTATGATTCACTCCATTACATCTCTACGTTACACTTCTACAAAAATTTTAGAAAATAGAACATTTTGAATTTAGGATAAGAGTTAAAGTAGTATCAACGAAAAAACCTTTTGAAAATGAAATCTTACAGAATAAATGCAAGTTATCCAGTGAAGAAAAGGAGATAGTGACACATTTCAGGGGAGGGGAAGATGGAAGGATTCATAGAGTGGTGATTAGTGGTTGAAATTTAAGACATAAGCCCAATAGACAGGAAAGGCAGATATGCCTGTCTGTATATGTGTAATGAGAAGGAAACAATATGTCATCTATATAGGGAATAATTGAGGCTTACAAAGCAGGGTAAGTTTAAATTCAAGTTTTCTTTTCAGTAAAAGTAGTAGTGTCTTATAAGGAAATATTATAAATTTATTATTGAAAGTATGTTTCCATTCACTGCTTTAAACTACATTAATGTGTGATAAATGTTTTCATATATTTTGTTACATTAAATTTTAGATATTGTTTGGAAATGAGAGAAAGTCAAAGCAATAAAATTTTTACAAAATCTTGAATATTTTATTCATAAATCTAAAAAGCTACTTTCTTTTAGATTTATGTTAAAATACAAAGAAGTGAATCTAGAAAAAAAGTACCCCATCATTCATCCTTCTCCTCTTTTTTTATATTAATCAATCTAATAGTTTTATATTGATCCTAATATCTACTAGGCGTGTGTCTCAGACACTGCATGTACAATAGTGCAGTGTATATATGTATATATACTTACATGTGAATATATAGAGGCCATTTTGTGTTGCTATACAGAAATAACCGAGGCTTGGTAATTTACAAAGAAAAGAGGTTTAATTGGCTTACGATTCTGCAGGCTGAACAAGCATGGCCCCAGCATCTGCTCATCTGCTCAGCTTCGGAGGAATCCTCAGGGTGAAGCAGGAGCAGCCACGTCACATAGCAGGAGTGGGAGTGGGAGCAGAAAGCAGGGTTTGCGGGGGTGGGGAGTGGGAGAAGCCACGCTTTTAAACAACTTGATCTTGCGAGAACTCATTCACTATCATGAGGACTGCACTAAACCACTCATGAGGCATCAGCTCCCATGAGCCATACACCTCCCACCAGGCCCCACATCCAACATTAGAGATCATGTTTCAACATGATATGTAAAGGGGACAAATATCCAAATTATATCATATGTGTATGTGTATTTACAAACTATAGTAACTTATCTTTAGGAAAATAGCAACTGAATTGGGACTAAATAGCAACTTAAAAGGACTAAATTTTGATTAGTGTTGAGGTATTAAAGTAAGAGTAACTTAGCATGTAGCATTTAAAGTAATACATGAGAGAGGAGGAGGAATTAGGCAAGTAAAGAATATAAAGACTACCATTCTGGAGAGAGAGAAAATGCGTTTGCAAATTATATAGAACTGGAAAGAGCTTAGAAGAAGAAATAAATTAAAGTCCAAGTAGCTGGGTTGTATGTGAGAATAGAGAGATAAAAGCCTGGGGAAGTGGGCAATCAACAGATAGTTGATAGTCAAGGGTTCATATCCCTAGATGAAAGTCATAAATATCATCTCAAAGGCATAAAACTTGAAAGATTTTATATGCAAAACAATGAAAAAGTATTTGCCTCAGTTTACATTGCTTAGAATTTTTTTTTCAAAATTATTTTATTGAATCGTTTTTAAGTTGGAAAAATAATCACTCCATTATTCATCCTTCTGCTGTTTTTTTGTATTAATCACTATATTAGTTTTATGTTGATCCTAATACTAAGCATATGTCTCAGGTACTGCATGTACAATAATGCAGTGTATAAATATATACACTGGAAGAGTTCATGGAACAAATACCACAACAATTATTGTAGGGAATAAAACTTTGTTTTCAAATATCAGAGAGTTCAGAAAACATTCTGAAGACGCACAGCTTTTTACCTGCAGGAGTGCAAAAAGAATTCATTATTCCTGCTGAAGTATTAAACTTAATTATATTAAAACATTTTTCTTCCACCTACACACACTAACGTCTGTCAGACTAATAACTAAAAACAGTTTAATAAGGTGAAAGTTTTATGTAAAAATAGATTTTGCATTTCTTTTAATTGCACATTTTTACATTTCTTCAATTGCTGATAAAGTTGTGACTTGATATATCAAGTGACAGTTTAAACATCCCCTACATTTGCTTAAAAATTTGATCCTGAGATGAAAGTACATCATTTCCTTAGTAGATAATTAAACTCTGCACACAAACGTGACTGATCATTAAGTACTAAAGATTTTTTAAGTCAAAGAATGAGCCATTTATGCTTCTATAATATTTAATCTAAATCAAAATAGTCTGAATTTTGTATATGGTAGACCCTTGGCTTTACTTCCATTACTAAATTGTACTGTGAAGATGTGAATTAATGAAATCAGTACTCTTTTACTTACTAGTTGTATGAGTTGTAACTCACCAGGTAGCAAACTCTATAATACCAATTTAAATATCCTTAGTGAAAAAATAACAAACAGCATATTACTTTATTGGAACAAATAAATAAGGTTTATTACAGGTATAACTGAATTAAGTGGCTTGAGGATGACTTCATGTTTACTATCTCTATCTCTCTAAATTCCAAGCTCTCTCATCATGGATGTCATTCTCCCGGTTGGGCGGGGGGCGGGGGGCGGGAGGCGTCTCTCAACTTACAGAAGAATAGTTGTCAAAATCTGCAGTCTAGGTTCCTTTTCCTGGCAAAACCAACCATAGCACTTTTTCTTTCTCAATATATTATAAATGAAATCCAATACCTGAATTTTATAATTCTAATCTGAGCCAAATACCTATCTCTAAAATATCACTGTAGCCAGGGTTAAGAAATTCATTGAGTACTGGACACAAACCAACAAGTATTGAAATCCCTTTGACTTAGGCATATTGGTGAAGTCTAACTGCCAGTCCTCTCCGTGATAATGACCTATTCTTTGTTCCTGCAAAGGGGCCTTATGATGGACCAAGGGATTATTCCTTTGGCACACCTCACAGGCTTTGACTACCTGTCAGATGATCTGGAGGAGATTTGGCCCTGTAAATAGGGATTTGGCCATTTGATGAGTGTTTTCAATATCCATATGAAAAGTTTGGTGGAGGGTTTTAAGCATTTTCCACTGGTTGGCTTTGGGTATAAGTACCTTTCCTTCTTCTGTTGCCAACCACTCCGAGGGGAGAAAACTATGCCCCCGTGAAAATCCCCATTCTGTTCCAGTGGGGGAATACTGGAGCTTAATCTCTTGGAGGGGGTTGTTCTAGACCAAGGGTCCTTCTGTAGGTATTTCTAATGGGAGGTTCCACCTGGCAGCAATTTTGGCCTAAGCATCTACCTGATGGTTTCCTTCGCCTTTTCTCCTTCACCTTTCTGATGGCTTAGGCAGTGTAAGACTGCCACCTCCTTGGGTTTTTGCAGTGAGTGCAATAACTCCATAATTTCCTTGTGGTATTTAATGGAGATTCACCCAGAGGTTAGGAACTCCCTTTCTTTCCATACTGCAACATGGGCATGTAGGATTAGATAAGCGTACTTACTATCCGTATACACATTTATTCTTTTTCCCTTTCCCAGTTCTAAGTCTCGGGTAAGTGCCACTAGTTCTGCTAACTGGGCTCTGGTCCCTGGGGGAAGAGGCTTACTTTCCAATACGGTTACATCACTAACTATGGCATAACTTGCCCTTCGTATCCCGTTCTCTACAAATGAACTTCCATCAGTATACAAGTTAAGGTCAGGATTAGCTAAGGGGACTTCTGAGAGATCATCTCGGGCAGCATAAGTCTGGATTATAATTTGTTGGCAGTCATGCTTGATTGGTTCCCCATCCTCTGGGGGAAAAGTGGCAGGGTTGAGGGCCACACACATACGTATTTGAAGCAATAGTCCCTCAAGGAGTAGTGCCTGGTATCTAAGGAGGCAGTTGTGTGATAGCCATAAACTTCCTTTGGCACCTAGTATGCCATTTACATCATGACTAGTCCAGACAGTGAGATCCTTTCCTTATATTATTTTGATAGCCTCTGAAACTAAGACAGCCACCGTCGCAACTACCCTTAAACAGTGGGGCCAGCCTTTTTCTGCTACATCAATTTCTTTCTTGGCTAAGCCACTGGTTGTGGGGTTGTCCCACGAGTCTGAGTAAGGACTCCAACAGCTATCCCTGCTCTCTCTGTGACGTATAAAGAGAAGTTTTGTCCTGTGGGAAGGCTTAAAGCTGGAGCTTGTACTAGGGCCTGCTTTAAGGTTTTGAAGGCTGTTTCTTCCCCTGGTTCCCATTCTACTAGATGAATATTTGCCCTCTGGGTCTCCTTGATTAGAGTATAGAGATGGCCTGGCTATCTCGCTGTATCCGGGTATCCATAGTCAGCAAAAGCTGGTGATTCCAAGGAACCTCCACAACTGTTTTAATGTCTTAGGGTGAGGATAAGCCAGTATAGGCCTGTATTCATTCATTGCTGAGGGCCCTGGTCCCTCTGGCCAAGATTAGGCCTAGATATTTGACCTGCTATAGGCAAAGCTGGGCCTTCAACCTAGACACTTTGTACCCTTGATTAGCTAGAAATTTCAAGAGATCTAGAGTAGCCTGCTAGCATGAGGCTTCTGAACTGGTAGCCAAAAGCAAATCATCTACATTCTGAATTACCAGAGTGCCTGGACTTGAGAAGTGGCCTAGATCTGGGGCCAGTGCCTGACCAAACAGATGAGGGCTATCCCTAAACCCTTGGGGCAAGACTGTCCACGTAAGTTGGGACATGTGGTTTGTGGGATCCTCAAAGGCAAAGAGAAACTGGGAGTCAGAGTGCAGGGAAATACAGAAGAAGGCATCCTTGAGGTCCAGAACAGTGAACCATTATGTTTCCTCTGGTATTTGATAGAGCAGGGTATAGGGGTTGGGTACAACTGGATATAGAGGAATTACTGCCTCATTGATGAGTCTAAGATCTTGCACTAGTCTCTACTGACTGTTCAGTTTTTGTACTCCTAGAATTGGGGTGTTACAGGGACTGCTGCATTTCCTTACTAAGCCTTGAGCTTTTAAATATTTAACGATATCCTATAATCCTTTATGAGCTTCAGGCCTTAAGGGATATTGCCTTTGATAAGGAAAAGTGGTGGGGTCTTTTAGCCTGATTTGGACTAGGCAGGCATTTTTTGCCCTTCCAAATTGTCCTTCCAATGCTCAGACTTCAGACTTGATTCCCTCCTCAAGCATGGGACAACAAAAGGGTAACTTGTTCCCCATATTCATGTAGATAATGGCTCCAGCTTTGGCTAATATATCCTTCCCTAATAAGGGTGTGGGTTTTTCAGGCATAACAAGAAAGGCATGTGAAAAGAGCAAAGTCTCCCAATTACAATTGAGGAGGTGGGAGAAATACCTGGTTACAGGCTGTCCCAGGATTCCTCAGATGGTAATGGACATTGAGGACAGTTGTCCCAGACAGGAGATTAACACTGAGAAGGCCATGTCAGTGTCCAGGAGGAAGCCAATTTCCTGGCCCTCAAGGGTTAAATGTACCCGGGGCTCAGTGAGGGTGATGACATGAGCTGGCGCTTGCCCCAGATACCCTCAGTCCTGTTGTTGGATCATCTGGTTGGTGGACTTCTGGCCCAGAGAACCTTTGCCCTCTGGGGCAGTGTGCCTTCTAGTGATTGCCTCAGCACAGTGGACATGGATGAGGGGGCAGCTTGTTTCTCATTGGGTAATCTTTTTTAAAGTGTCCTTGTAAATCACACTGATAACAAGCCCTACCGGGTGATTGGCCTGCTCCATTTTCTGTCCTCTCTGAACCACCAAGGTTTGTTTGTCTGAGGGCCATGACTAAGGCTGCTGCCTTTCTCTGATCTTGCTTTTCCTTTTGGGCCTATTCCTCTTGGTCCCTCTTATGGAACACCAAGGTTGCCAGGTTTAATAATGCCTCCAGATTTTATGCAGGGCCCAGGGCTCACTTTTGGAGCTTTCTCCTGATATCTGTGGCTGACTGAGTAATAAACTTATAATTTAGGATCGATTGACCCTCTAGTGAGTTGGGTGACAGGGGAGTATATTTTCTTAAGGCCTTCTGTAGCCACTTGAGGAAGGCACAAGGATTTTCTTCCTTTCCCTGAGTTACAGTAGACATCATTGAATAATGCATGGGCTTTTTCCTAATTCTCTTTAGTCCTTCTAGAATTCAGGTCAACAGATATTTGCCACTCCAGTCCCCATGATCTGAGTCGAGGTCCCAGCTGGGATTCATACTGGGGATGGCTTGCTGACCGATAAGGAATTTGTCCCTTTCTTCAGCTGTCATTCTGTCATTTACTTGACTAAGATACCAGGTATCTCCAAACTCTCAGGCTGCAGTTAAAGTCACATTCTTTTCATTAAAGGTCAGTGTTTGATCTAACAGTAGCATGACATCTCTCCAAGCAAGGTCAAAGGTTTCTCCTAGACCCTGTAGGACATCTATGTACCTATCAGTAGCATCGGAAAACTTTCCCAGGTCTGCCTTGATCTGCTTTAAATCAGAGAGTGAGAAGGGGACCCATACCCAGGTTGGGCCAAATTCCCCTCCCCCTACAGCTTGAAGGGGACATAACTGATAGCCCAAGGGTTTTTGTGGTTCTTTGGAGATTTCTTTGCTTGTTTCCTTCTGGGTAGGGGAGATTAGGGGAGACTTGTCATTAATAGGAAAGGGAGCTATAGGGAGGCTGGGATATGGAGGTAAGCTGAGAGGTCCTCTTGTGGGATGTAAATTGCAAGCTTTGCACAGTTGTGAATTCACCTTCAATGTAAAGAAAGCTTGGACATAAGGTGTTTCATTCCATTTGCCTTCCCTCTTACAGAAAAGGTCAAGCTGTAGGATAGTATTGTAATTTATACTTCCCTCAGGTGGTCATTTTTCCCCATCAGAGAGAGAATATTGTGGTCAAGTCATAGCACGGAAAAAAGTGAGCCACCTCTTTTTCAGGGTTTGTGGGTCAAATTGGTCCCAATGGCTTAGGATGCATTTCAAGGGTGAGCCTCTTGATGCCTGAGTGTTGCCCATCTGAAACACAAAACTGCCCATGGTTTTGGTTTGTTTGTCTCTCCCCTGTCCCAGGACCCACAACAGTCCTTGGACCCTGCTGATTGGAATAGTTGCACTCACTGACGCAGCAGCAGAAACACCTCTTGCCTAAGAACCTGCAACAGTCCCTGGCCCCTGCTGATCGGAATAGTTGTGCTCACCGACACAGCAGCAGAAACACTAGTTTTCCTTCTAGACCACAAGGAGGACCAAGGAAGGTCAGATTTAGTGGCCCTTACCGATGCATTCTCAAAAACCTGTTAAAGGACTTTACTCGTGTCCTATAAAGATGTTATGCCCCAAAAATGAAGTGGAGGGCCATACCCTGAGAGAGGGAAGGGAGCTCCAGGGTTGGAAGAGTAACGCCTTTTGTCCCCACGTGAATAGGAAGGATATCATTTCTGAGGCTCCCCATATCCTAGCTTCAAGAGTAGTTTTTGTTAGGTCTGCTAGTCTGAGGAGGGATCTTAAAATTTCAGATAGTCCCCTGCCCCAGTGGGGCTTTGGGCAAAAATTATGTCTTTCTGATTGATGAGCCCAGCTGCCAAAATAAGGTAACAGAGTCCTTAAGTTTATATTAGAAATCATTCTTATAGGAGAAACTAGAAAAGCACCAGACACAGGGAGTGGTTTTTAAAAGTGGGACTAGCCTTGGAGAAAAGAAGAGAGAGGAAGTTTGTCTGGTAGGCATTAGGACCCAGGAGGTAAGGGTCAGGATAGATAGGGCAGATGGGCGAGTCTCACTTGGGCGATGTGACTTTGAGAGTCCTGCTCATGGTCACAGGGTCAATCAACTTGTTGTTGGGACCCCGGAGCTGAATGGCCCCCCTCTCTGTACACCCTCGGCTCAGCCCAGAAGTACAGGAAAAGTGGAAGCTGGTTCCAGGCAAACCAAACCTCCCAACTCCAAAGAGTGGAGGGTTGTTAGAGAGCCCTTTCCCAGAAAGCCTGACACTAGTGTCTTTAGTCCGGCAGATGTACTAGTTGCTTTTAACTGGTCAACAGGTGCCCAGTATTTAGCCCTCAAATTCTAAGGAAACATAGGACAGAATAGCAAGCAAAGGGGATCCGATGGTGCTCACCGCTTGGCGATAGTGGATAGTCCCATCTGGGTTGCCAAAATGTGTCTGGAATTTATTCCTTCCGGTGGATTCTTGGTCTCACTGACTTCAAGAATGTAAGTCACAGACCCTTGCAGTGAGTATTACAGTTCTTAAAGATGATATGTCCGGAGTTTGTTCCTTCAGATGTTCAGATGTGTCTGGACCAGTGGGTTTGTGGGTTTGTGGTCTCCCTGACTTTAGGAATGAAGACGCAGACCCTGGTGGTGAGTGTTACCGCTCATAATGATAGTGCAGACCTAAACAGTGAGCAGGAGCAAGATTTATTGTGAAGATCGAAAGAACAAAGCTTCCACAGCGTGGAAGGAGACCCTAGTGGGTTGCCACTGCTGACTCGGGTGGCCAGCTTTCCCTTATTTGGCCTCACCCATGTCCTGCTGAGTGGTCCATTTTACAGAGCACTGATTGGTCCATTTTACAGAGTGCTGATTGGTCCATTATAGAGTGCTGATTGGTGCATTTACAAACCTTTAGCTAGACACAGAGCACTGATTGGTGCATTTACAATCCTCTAGCTAGACAGAAAAGTTTTCCAAGTCCCCACTCAACCTAGGAAATCCGGCTGACTTCACCTCTCATTAGTATTATTTTTAAATATTTAGTCTATAGATATGAATAAAATGTCAACAGTCTTCTGAATGTTTTCCAAAATTGAATTATTCACAACAGTGTTAGAAGAAATAGCATGTGGTAGAGAGAAAGCAGAGGTCAAAATCAGTAGTGTAGGTTCCTTTCCTTGGTAAAACCAACAGAAAGGAGATAACTTCTATCTCAATAGATTATAAAAGAAATCCAAGAATTGAGTTTCATAATGCTAATCTGATCCAAATGTCTATCTCTAAACAAATGACGGTGGCCAGGGTTAAGAAGTTCATTGAGTACTGAAATGTCAGGGGAGAAAAGGGGTTTTCAATAATTTGGAGTTTCCTATCTGAAAAAAGAATACTCAGTGCTGGAAAGTAAAAATATAAATGTCAGTTACACTAAACTAGTTACGCTAATGATTTTGAGTCACCAGCTAATTTAACACTGAACTAAAATTACTCCATCAAAAATACTTATTACTAACTTTGTAACCAAGTAGCTCAGCTTCAAAATACATTTTAAAGTGTGTGTGTGTGTTTTCTTTTCTCTAGTTTTAGCTTTGAAAGGTACTTTGAAACTTTTTGTTCTACTCTTTTCCCCTGCAGGCACCCCTTGAACTGTGCTAGTTTACCTAATTTTGTGCTTGTTTAGAAATGTCAGAGGTTGGCTGGGCGCAGTGGCTCACACCTGTAATCCCAGCACTTTGGGAGGCTGAGGCAGGCGGATCACGAGGTCAGGAGATTGAAACCATCCTGGCTAACACGGTGAAACCCCGTCTCTACTAAAAAATACAAAAAATTAGCCAGGCGTGGTGGCGGGTGCCTGTAGTCCCAGCTACTCGGGAGGCTGAGGCAGGAGAATGGCGTGAACCCGGGAGGCGGAGCTTGCAGTGAGCCGAGATCACGCCACTGCACTCCAACCTGGGCCACAGAGCCAGACTCCATCTCAAAAAAAAAAAAAAAAAAAAAAAAAAGAAATGTCAGAGGTTAATCTTGAAATGAACCAGGCACGAAGACCCAACTGCAGCATTCCCACCCCCCACAAAACACACCAATAGATTATCTCAAGGAGATTAATCTACAACCCAGCCATTGTTGAAATGGTGCCAACCCACACTCAAGGGAGACAACTCAGGATAGCCACCAGGACAAGACATATAGACCCAGTACCTTGCACTACCCCCTCATGCTTTCATGTCAAGCTTCCCTTCTTAAATCCCTTCACTCAGCCTAAAATTTGAGATGGCTTATGGAAGGCATTAGCCCCACAATTTCTTCACTTGCTGGCATTTGATCAATAAAGCTGCTTTCCTTTCACTGTACCTTTCACGCACTTCTTGTATTTTTGGCTTCCAAGTGGCAAGCAGCTAAACTTAGATCGGTTACAAATTTGCTGCCCCATATGAGGAGCTGTGTGTTTCAAGTGTTTTAGCCTGTCCTCCTGGTTTCTAACCAGCAGAGGAATTGTCAGGGCTTACCTGCTCAAGATACCAGGTGGAGTGATGGCAACTTGCAAATGCCAGGTGCTTGTGGTTCTTTGACACTGTGACTGGAACTCCAGGGAATTCCCACCAGCTACAAAGATCATCTTTTTCTTGAGGATTTTCTTTCCTCTGCCTCCAGCCCCATGGCAACAGCTGCTATAATGCTTTGTTGGTGTAAGAAAAGCAGCGTCTGGGAAGTTGATGGACTTCAAGAACTGGGTAAGTCAAACAGAGTGCAGACAGTATTCCTGTGTCTCTGCCATCTTGTCTCTCTAGCACTCTAGGCCTGGAAGAGCTTGTCTGTGGCACTGTGTGGACCTAATGAAGGTCGTTCTATGGTACCATCTGGGTTTAAGTCAAGATCTCAGGACTTTTCTCCTGTCTCTTCAGGATTCATTTGGAATATCCATCTGCATTGGATATGTCCCTGTCTGTGCCTGGGTTTATTGTTATCCTCTCTCCAATGGTGTGCAGCAGAGTTTCCATTTTGTCTGTGAGACAGTTCCACTAGCTAAAGATCAGATCCAACTGGTATTTGAAGGCACTGAAATAGAACACTCCTGTCCCAAGAAAAAGGCAGTTTTTATCATGTGAGGCACTGATTCTGTAATGCTTTTTGGGACTCTGAAATATTGTAGATATTTGTGTCAAGACGTGTAGGGAGACTAAGCTTGTGAACTTTTCTGTAGACTGTCTAGACAGGCCTGCTGCCCTGTACACTGCCTTCTGTGCATCCTATGTGAAAACAGAATGAATAGCACCTGAGTCTAGTTTTTAGCTAATCCTTACTCTAACCCATTGACTCTTTTTGTTTGCCTAGTTAATCACCTTATCTGTTGTCACTCTATTTCTTTTTGTTGTAGTTGGCAGGTCAGTAGGACTTGGACTTAGTGTAAAGTTAAAGAAATAAATAAAATGATATGAACTGTTATCTACCAAGCACTCAAGGAACTCTTTCCTTGATGTCCCTGGCTGCCATAGCTGTGTGGAGAGAGGTGTGTGTGTGCCCACTGGGAATGCAAGAATATTATATGCACAAAGAGTTCCAGAGCAGGGGAGTTCGTCCAGCCCCTGGGACTTTTACTATGGGAGTTGTCCTATAGAGACATAAAATGGGCTGCGAAACTTCTATTACATCTCAGAGCTCTCTGGAGCACATTCTGGAAAACTAGAAGGCCTATAGCTATCAGCTAGTGACAAAAAAACAAAAATAAAAAACTTTATGGTAACACTTTTTGGCCTATGTATAAATTGAAGGATGATGAATATTGACCTTTAAAGAGGAGCACCCAGAATTATGTCCTATGACAACTGAAACTGTTTTGTCACAGCTTTGGGAAATGGGAAGAAATGCTCTATACTTAGGCTTTCATGCTACGGCATAAAAAGGGTTAAGGTTGGGAGATGGAATAGACTGCTGGCTGCACAGAGAAATGGGAATAAAAGCTCTTACCAAACCCAATAGTAAAAACCAGAAGAAAAAAAAAAAAAACAAGGTGGACCTCCTAAATATTTTGAACCAGGGCCTGTTCCAGCCTCTGCTGCAACCATGCCTCTGCATGGCTCCAAGGCTGTCCTGGCAGCTACTGCTCTGGCTATTGCCCCAGCCATTGCCCCAGCCATGGCTCTGGCTGTTGCTCTAGGGCTACCCTAGCAATGGTCCCAGGAGTTGCAGCTGTCACTCTAGCTGCTGCTCTGGTCACTCCATCCGCTGTTCCAGCAGTCTTTCTAATGGCCACACTGGCCACTGTGCTGGACCAAGCTGGTCCAACATTTCCATATGAGACCCTAGACCTGGAAGTAGGGACAACAGCCACATCCCAATACTTTAAGGGAATTGGAATGGTCTCCTCTGACAAGACCCTATAGGACACCCAATTTGACCAGGGTAGCGCTAGGACCAGAGTAGGGCAGTATCAGCTCAGGCAGTACCCTGCAAGTGGATTAAACCACAGAGGATAGTTTGGCTGGTATTATTGGGCTTACAGCCCATTTTTATCATCCAATCTACAACTGACCTCCTAGAGAAGACCCACAGAAAAAGACTGAACTTTTTGCCTCTATCTTCATGATGCACCAGGCCACCTGGGCAGATGTCCAGTCTCTTCTGTACATGTTCCTGACCACAGATAAAAAGGAGGTTGTGGCCAGGCGCAGTGGCTCAAGCCTATAATCCCAGCACTTTGGGAGGCCAGGGTGGGCGGATCACGAGGTCAGAAGATCGAGACCATCCTGGCTAACATGGTGAAACCCCATCTCTACTAAAAAAAATACAACAAATTAGCTAGGCATGGTGATGGGCGCCTGTAGTTCCAGCTACTTGGGAGGCTGAGGCAGGAGAATGGTGTGAACCCAGGAGGTGGAGCTTGCAGTGAGCCGAGATCGCGCCACTGCACTCCAGCCTGGGCAACAGAGCGAGACTCCATCTCAAAAAAAAAAAAAACAAAAACAAAAACAAAAAATGGAGGTTGTAATAGACAAGGCAAATAAAGAGCTTTAGTATCTCCTGGAAAACCTAAATTGGACCCCTAACCCTACCAGGGTGTTCTGGTTACAAACCCTAACTGGTACTCCAATTATGGGTTGTGGCCTGACTGAAGCATTATAGAATATGCATCCTGCAGGGTTTCAGAAGTGGGGTGCCCAGACAAAAAGCTTAAATAAAATTCAGGCAGTTATCCAAAAGGCAAATAAGGACCTCTCTGAATTTTTGGAGTGCATTCAGTTACAAACCCAGAGGTTCCCCAGATTGAGAATGCTATGATCTTCTTTCAACAGAATGACTGATATAACACAAAAATTGGAAAAGCAAGAAGGGTCGCTGGGGATAAAACTCTCCCAGCTAATATTTCTTGCAGGATATACTATGCTAGAGAAATGAAGACATTAAAATTATTAAAGACATACTTACAAATGGCAGGAAAACTCTTGCCAAAGGAAGGATGGGAATTGGGGTAAAGACTTGGGTCATAATCAATGCACTTACTGTAGAGAGGAAGGCCACTGAATATCTGATTGCCCCCAAAGAAAAGGACTCAAGGACCAGAAAAAGAAAGAGGGTGTTAGGGAGAAGACCCACTTGCAGACAGTGGAACAAGACTATGACTCTGATAAAGAATGGTGATGCACAGGAGCTCCCCTGAACATTTTGGAGCCAATTAAAACTTTCACACCGTAGTCTCAAGTAAAATTTGCAGTGTGGAACAAGCTAATTGACTTCGTAGTTAATATTGAAGTGACTTACTCAGTCCTTAACACCCCAGATGCACAGGGTACTAAGATGACTTATGTCTTTGACAAGAGTTGTAGGTGAAATGCGGCAAAAATATGTTTTACAACCCTCGGAATGTTATCTGGGGACTTGTAATTAAGACAGTTTTCTTCATATACCAGAATGTCCAATTCTTTTCTTGGAATGTGATTTGCCTTGCAAAATAAGTGCTCAAGTAACTTCTCCAGAGATACAGCAATTACTCTTACATTTCCCACTGGCACAGGCACTGTGGCTGCAGATGACTCTCACTTGTCCTGAGGATGAAAAGGAAAAATATTCTCCTCGGGAAATTATGAACAAGTGAGTAATTGCAAATAGGCAGATGGGACTCCAGGCAAAGTTAGAAATTTACAGCCAGTACATATAGAGACCAAAGAAGGGGCAAAGATACCCCATAAAAGCAATATTCACTAAAGAGAGAAGCTTTAAAGGTAATTCAGCCTATATTGCAAAACTTCTAGAGAATGGGCTGATTTGCCCCTTCAGATCTCCATGTAACACCCCATCCTCCCTCTGAAAAAGCCACACACAAGTGAATATTACTTTTTGCAAGATTTTAGAGCTGTCAGTAAAATAGACCAAGATATTCATCTGACTGTGCCCAATCCATATCCTTTATTGACTGCCATACCTAGTAGTTTTGGATGTTTTTCGGTATTGGACTTAAAGGATGTTTTCTTTTGGATTCCAGTTGAGGAAAAGTCCACATGTTGTTTACCTTTAAATGGCAAAACCCAGAAAGAAAGATGATTTTCCAATATTGTTGAACAGTGTTGCCTCAAGGATTTAAAAACTTACCCACTGTTCTGGTGAAATATTTGCAAAAGACTTAAGAAACTTACAACTAGATGAAGGAGTACTATCGCAATATGTATAAGGTTAGGTGATAGCAAGCTTAAGCTATAAGAAAATGTCTGTCCAATATCATCTTGGTTTTAAATCATCCAGCACAGTCTGAATACAAGGTGTCCCCTGACAAGACTCAAATTAGTAAGCCAGAAGTGACTTACCTTGTGTTTCAATTAAGGCTGGGGAAGAAAAGCCTAATGTCCATTAGTAAACAAGTGGTAGAAACTATAAAGGCCCCAAGAACAGAAGAAAACTATGAGGATTTGGCGGCACGACAGGCTTCTGATGATTTCAGATCCCCAACTTTGGACTTATGACTAAGCCTCTTTATAAGGCCTTTAGAAGACTGGACTCTGAACTCCTGCACTGCCTAGCAGAATTCCAACAGCTGTTTGACACTATGAAAGAAAAGTTGATGTCAGTCCCATTGCTGTGACCACCAAATCCTCAGAAGGCATTCAAGCTTCATGTCCATGAGAAAAAAAGATATATAGGGCTGTGAGTACTGGTTCAAATGCTAGAAGACACCCCAAAACCTATAGCCTGTTTTTCCAGAAAGCTGCATCAATCCACCAAAGGATATCCCCCCTGCCTCTGGGCTGTTGCCGCCACCTGTGGGATTCTATGGGAGGCAGAGGAATTTACCCTGAGACAATGCATCACTGTGTTTGTACCTCATTGGTTGCTAAACTTGCTGGAACAGAAAGGGAGGCTTTTGGCTTACTTCAGCATGAATGGACAAATACTAGGCCAGGCCATCCTTCTGGGTGTCCTAGATGTAACTTTGCAAGTAACCATGGAGCTAAACCCAACCACCTTGCTCCTGACCACTGATCCTGACCATGAGCTAGAACACAATTGTCTGGAAATTCTTGATCATTTAATTCAAGAAAGTCAGACCTGTCTGACCAAAGCTCTAGACTGGGAGCTTTACACCAATAGAAGACACTTCATGGGAAATGGATGATGCCAAGCAGAGTATGCTATGGTGACTGGAGATAGGATAATAGAGACCCATGTCCTTCCCTACTGGCACCTCAGCACAAAAAGTTGAATTAATTGCTCTTACCAGACCATTAGAACTGACATATGGAAAGCAGGTAAAGATTTACACTGTTGTTAAGCACACATTTATGGTAATGCATGCTCACAGGGCCATTTGAAAGGAAAGCGGCCTCCTGACCTCAGTAATATGGATATTAAACATAGATGGAGATTCTCACCCTGCTGAAAGCAGTTGCTTTATTGGCCCAGGTCGCTATTAGTTACTACATAGAGCATCACAAAGATGACTCACAAATAACCAAGGGGAATCAAGCAGCAGAAAGAGCTGCAAAGCAAGTTGTTGGGGAGTTGAGTATAAATACTCAGTGCTCTCAACACCCCATTTATGTTTATCAGACTTCAAGCCTCATTATATTGTGTGGATTGAAGAGTGTGCCTGCAACCGAGATTTTGCTGACACAGACCCTAGCTCACCTTGGAGCTAGTATTCATGGGGTGATTTTGCTCCCTGAATGCTTGGTATATTGAATTGTAACACACTTACACAAAGAGACACACTGTGGAAAGGAGATCTCGGTTAACCTGATGTGGCCATACCTTAGACGACATCATATTCAAAAAAACAGTCCATAAAATCACACAGAGATGTTATCTGCATGTCAAAAATTATGATAAAGGAATTACTTACTCCTCCCAAGGGAAACAGTGAAATGCAAGAGAATGAGTCCATTTAAAGCCTGGCAGGTTGACTTCACTCTAATGGCAAGGAGAAAGTAAAATTTCCTACTTACATTTGTAGACACGTTTTCAGAATGTGTCTTACTTCACTAAGTTTGGAAGGACCACAGTAGTAGATAAAGCTTTATGGAAGGAAATAATTCCTTGATTCAGACTTTCCTATTCAATACAAAGTGATAATTGCCCTTTTTTAAATTTCTGAAATTACATAAAAGGTAAGTCAAGCTTTTCAGGTCAAATGGTAGTTACATTCATCATAGAGACCACAGCTGATGGAAAAGATGGAGAAAATAATCACACCTTAAAGAAGATGATGACAAAACTCTGTCAGGTAACAGATTTAAGCTGGGATAAAGTTTTGCCCATTGACTTACTCCAGGTCAGAAGAGTACTGCAAAGGGAGCTTTGGTTGAACCCTTTAAAAATAATTTTTGGGAGACCTATCCAGAATTTGTGGGAATTCCACCTTTAGATCTAGTAAACAAATCAAGAATTAAGCAATATGTACAACAGTTGGGGCATACATTACTAATGATGCACCTGCTCTTTCCAGGGCCTCATATCCCATGGATAAACCTCTTCACCTTTTCTGCCCAGGTAATATGGTTCTATATAGTCCTGCAAAAACCAAGGACCAGACCAGCAGTTAGCCAAAGAGTGGACGGGACTTCATAAGGTGCTGCTGACCACTCATTTCTCTGACAAACAGGCTGGAATCAAGCCATGGTTACCTCATATTCAGGTAAAGACAGCTCCTCCTCAACGCAATACCTCATACAGCTAGCCCACTTGGTCAGGTGAGCCAAGAGAAGATCTAAAGTTCCTAACAAAGAAAAATCATACAGGTAAGTAGTACCCTTTTGTTACTACAAAGTTCTTAATTAATTTTATAGTCATAAGTACATTCTTTATCTTTCTTAAAGCTAACATTTTCACTGAATGGGCCAGATGGTAGCTTCCCTCCATAATTAAAAATTACTGTTGGGTCTATGGGAAACTACCATTTTTTTTTTTTTTTTTTTCCACCATAGGCTGTTTATTGTGTATACGAACCATTAACCAGAGAACTTGGAGTTATTTTTTTTATTTTTATTTTTTTTGAGATGGAGTCTCGCTCTGCCGCCCAGGCTGGAGTGCAGTGGCCGGATCTCAGCTCACTGCAGGCTCCGCCTCCTGGGTTCACGCAATTCTCCTGCCTCAGCCTCCCCAGTAGCTGGGACTACAGGCGCCCGCCACCTCGCCCGGCTAGTTTTTTGTATTTTTTAGTAGAGACGGGGTTTCACTGTGTCAGCCAGGATGGTCTCGATCTCCTGACCTCGTGATCCACCCGCCTCGGCCTCCCAAAGTGCTGGGATTACAGGCTTGAGCTGGAGTTATTTTTATACTTAGGATTAGAGTTCTCATTTATTGCCCTTCTATAATTATAGTACCACTCACCATGAGTTCTCCACCTTTGAGGAAACAAAGAAGCATCTTTTCATCTTGTCTATAACCAATTTAATGTCACTCCCACCATAGGATAGGACACACATGATGGCATATGATGTCTAATAGCAGTGCACCACTATGCATCAGGAGATGCAATAGCAGCACACTCCAAACTATCACTGATAATATGGAATGGCTTCCTCATCAACAATTTAACCAAACATTCCAACTGATTGACAATGTGTGGCTAAAGTGCCAGAGTAGCTCTCATCTACCTGGTGGGGTCTATCCTTCCCCCCCGGATTGGTTCTGGGTCTGCAGCATGCATGATTGGCCTTACCCTAAAAGTGGACTTCCAGATGCAGCTGGGGTTGACTTTACCTACCAAGATACATTCTTCCTCATTTAGACACTCTCCCTACCACCTGGGAAGTATAAAGACCAGGCACCACAGAAACGGGCATCCTGGTGGATTTATCCACTAGCCATATTTTCCCCCAGGGGCGACCATGGATGTAGTATTACAGGTGGAGGCCCTTGCTAAGCAGATGGCTGCTTTCTTTAATAACACCTGACAAAACATCACCCTTTTTACTGAAAACAAAAACAAAACCTTACAGATTAGACAAGTTGCCTTACAAAACTATGACCTTACATATACTCTCTGCAGCCCAAAGCAGCTCTTGTACATTAATTGAGACACTGCATTCCCTCTAAGAACTGGAACAAGACAAGGATGCCCACTTTCACCACTCCTATTTAACACAGTACTGAAAGTCCTAGCCAGAGCAATCAGGCAAGAAAAAATAAATAAATAAATAAAAGGCTTCCAAATTGGAAAAGAGAAGGTCAAATTATCTCTCTTTGCAGACAACATGATCTTATATATAGAAAAACCTAAAGATTCCACCAAGAAACTCTTAGAATTGATAAATGAATTCAGTAAAGTTGCGAGATACACAATTAACACAGAAATGTCAGTGGTATTTTTATAAACCAATAACGAATGAGCTGAAAAAGAAATAAAGAAAGCAATTTCATTCACAATAGCTAAAGAAATACCTAGAAAGAAATTTAACCAAGGAGGTAAAAAATCTCTATAAGGAAAACTATAAAACACTAACATTAAAATGCTAATATTATTTTATTATGGATTTCCAGTGAACTCAATTACCCCTAATAGTTTTTGTATCAGTCATTTGCTTGCATTCTGAATCATAATAAAATAATATTCAGTAGAATTCCTTTTCATCAATATCTGAATAGATATTTTTCTGATCAACTTCCTTTTGCCAACTGTTAGTAAAAGAATGATAGAAAGAGATGGGGAGAGTATGTTAAGGTATTAGTAGTAATAAAAATCAGTGATAGGAGTCCTCTTATTTTTTTTTTTAAAGATCTCATCATAAAGCTTTCTGTTAGTAGAGGGTATGATGAGCTGCTGCAGATTAACTCTATTATATTTTTCATATCTTAAAGCATTTGTTTATATAACCAATTTAACAGATTTTCTAGGAAGAAAAAATTAATTATTAATTGTTTTCTTCAGGTGATGACATTTCTTAAAATAGCATAAAAACGTGACTATTTTTACTTCCATTCTGGCATTTCCATCTTGACCATCACTTTTTCCCATACATTTTTCTGAAGTTCTCAGAATAATTTAACCTTGCCTTGAAAGTTTAGGGTACGTTACATACCCATCTTTTGAACATCTGTAATAGTTTATTAATAGCATGAGTTTGCGATATGGTTTGGCTCTGTGTCCCCACCCAAATCTCATCTTGAGTTGTATTCCCATAATTCTCATGTGTTGTGGGAAAGACCCAGTGGGAGACAATTTGAATCATGGTGGCGATTTTCCCCACACTGTTCTAGTGGTAGTAAGTCTCATGAGATCTTACGTTTTTTTCAGGGGTTTCCTCTTTCACATCTTCCTCATTTTCTCTTGCCGCCACCATGTAAGAAGTGTCTTTTAACTCCCATCATTATTCTGAGGCCTTGCCAGACATGTAAGTTAATTGAACTGTAAATCCAATTAAACCTCTTTTTCTTCCCAGTCTTGGGTATGTCATTATCAGCAGTGTGAAAATGAACTAATACAATAAATTGATACCAACAGAGTGGGTTGTTGCTGAAAAGATACCTGAAAATGTGGAAGCAACTTTGGAACTGGGTAACAGGTAGAGGTTGGAACAGTTTGGAGGACTCAGAAGAAGACAGGAAAATGTGGGAAAGTTTGACATTTCCTAGAGACTTGCTGAATGGCTTTGAACCAAAATGCTGATAATGATATGGAAAATGAAATCCAGGCTGAACTGGTCTCAGATGGAGATGAGGAACTTGTTGGGAACTGGAACAAAGATGACTCTTGTTATGGTTTGGCAAAGAGACTAGTGCATTTTGTCCCTGCCCTAGAGATTTGTGGAACTTTCAACTTGAGAGAGATGATTTAAGGTATCTGGTGGAAGAAATTTCTAAGCAGTAAAGCATTCATGAGGTGACTTGTGTGTGGTTAAAGGCATTCAGTTTTATAAGGGAAGCAGAGCATGAAAGTTCAGAAAATTTACAGTCTAACAATGTGATAGAAAACAAAACAACAAAAACAAAACAAAACAAAACAAAAAACTATTCTCTGAGGAGAAATTCAAGCCAGCTGCAGAAATTTACATAAGTAAGGAGGAGCTGAATGTTAATCTCCAAGACAATGGGGAAAATGTCTCCAGGGCATGTCAGAGGTCTTCAAGGCAGCCCCTCCCTTCAGATGCCCAGATGCCTGCAGAAAATGGTTTTATGGGCTAGGCCCAGGGTCTTGTGCTGTGTGCAGCCTAGGGACTTGTTACCCTGTGTCCCAGCCACTCCAACTATGGCTGAAAGGGGCCAACTTGGAGCTTGGACTGTGGCTTCAGAGGGTGGAAGCCCCAAGCCTTGGCAATTTCCATGTGGTGTTGAGCATGTAAGTGCACAGAAGTCAAGAATTGGGGTGTGGGAACCTCTGCCTAGATTTCAATATATGTATGAATACTCCTGGATCCCCAGGCAGACATTTGCTGCAGGGGCAGGGCCCGAATTCAGAACCTCTGCTAGGGCAGTGCAGAAGGGAAATGTGAGGTCAAAGTCTCCACATAGAGTCCCTACTGGGGCACCATCTGGTGGTGCTGTGAGAAGAGGGTCACCGTCCTCCAGAGTACAGAATGGCAGATCCTTCAGTGTCATTGCTGGCTAATTTTTCAGAATGTCATCAATATTGAAGAGTTTTCGTATATTTGCATTTTAAAATTATGAGTATATTAAACATACATAGAAGATGAAAAGGTAACATTGTCTAATAAGAGAATAATTGCTTTATAACAGTTTTTATATTTCAACTAACTTGTAATAAATAATGCCTACAAAATATTACAAAAATATATAATGCCTAATATGTTATTTGTTAGCCTTATCTCTAAAATATTAACTCCAGTAATGGATTTACTAGCAATATTTAAATTGTTGATGTTTTAAATTTGTATTTTGAATGCAAAATTTTTGTGTAAAATCATGGGATACAAATGTAATTTTGTTACATAGATATATTGTGTAGTGGTGAAATCAGGGGTTCTAACTTTTTAACAAAACTAGGGATAAAAAAGTTAACAGTTTTTTTCCTTAAAGTCTACATTGTCCAGGATATGCATAACAATTTCTGGTTTCTATTTATTACCATTTATGTGAGATATTTAAGTCTAGTCGCTTAATACATATGTGTGTCCTTGAGTATAAATGACTATTGTGTAGACAATAAGTACTTGGATTCTGTTTTTTTATTGATTTAGTCATATGAGTCTGTTTCTGAATTCTTGGTTCCATACCATTGGTCTCTTTTTCTACTATTGAATGTATGTTAAGCACTTATCAAAGTGTTGTAATCTGGTGAGATAAACCTTTCAGATTATTTTCTTTTTCTTTATAATTTGATCCTTGTTTTCAATGTAATTTTTTTTAGTCTATTGTTTTATTTAAAATAATCATTCTTTTTAATTTCTTCAAAATAAACTGAGATAGTAGAGATTTTTATTGACTATACTAATCCACTTAGGAAAATTAGGTATGTACATCATTAAAGTTTCCAACTAATTAATAGATATATCTGTCAATTTTTAGGTATGATTTAATATACTACCATGAAATTTTTTTCTTATTAATTTTTCTTATACTTATTTCTACTTTTTGGAAATTGGAGATAATATTATAAATAGCATTTTAAAATTATTATATTTATTCATTTCTGTTTATAATTTATATTTAGAGTAACTATAAAGTAATTTTACTAAAATTAACCTATTAATTTTAATAATTTGTCAATATTATCTCTGATGTTTTATATGTACGTTCATATTGGCAATACAAAATGACAGTCAATACTCTGGCATAATATCACGACAGCTACATTTTACTGAAGTCTGTGTGAACTCCGAATATGTGAGACAGGTCTCAGTTAATTTAGAAAGTTTACTTTCCAAAGTTGAGAACGCATGCCTGTGACAGCATCAGGAAGTCCTGATGACATGTGCCCAAGGTCGTCAGAGTACAATTTGATTTGAAACATTTTAGGGAGACATGAGACATCGATCAACATATGTAATAATATTCAACATTATTGCCTTGTGTATATATACCAAATAGTCTTTATCAATTTATTTTTGATAGACACTTAGGTTGAATTTATATCTTGGAGATTGTGAATAATGCTACAATGAATAAGAGTGCAGACATCCATTTGATATGCTCATTTCATATCCTTTTGGATATATATCCAGTAGTAGGATGGATGGATCATATGGTAGTTCTATTTTTAACTTTTTCAGAACCTCCATACTGTTTTCCACAATAGTTATACTAACTTACGTTTCCACAAACAACGCATAAGGGTTTCCTTTTCTCCACATCATTATCAACACTTGTTATCTTTCATCTTTTTAATAATAGCTATTCACACAGGTATGAAGTGATATCTCATTGTGGTTTTAATTTTAATGTATGTGATGGCTAGTCATATGTTTTGGCAGATGTTTTGTCATTATTGAGTTGTTTTCTTATTGTTTAGTTATTTGAGTTTCTTATGCATGTTAGATATGAACCCCTTTTCAGATGTGTGCTTTAGAAATAATTTCTCTGATATTGTAAGATGTCTCTTTACTCTGTTGATGTTCTTACTCTGTTTATATTCTTTGCTGTACACAAAATTTTTAGTTAAATATAATTCCATTTGTTTAATTTTGCTTTTGTTATATTCGTTTTTAGGATCATATTAAGACAAACAAACCAAAAAAAAAATTGTCCAGACAACTTTTTCCATATAGATTTCCCTTATGTTTTCTTCTAGTGGTTTTACAGTTTCAAATTTTATCTGTACATCCTTAATCCACTCTGAGTTCATATATGGACATGGTGTGAGATGAACATGTATTTGAATTCACCTGTATGTGAATATCCAGTTTTTCCAATATATTTTATTGAAAAAAGTGTCTTTTACCCATTGTGTGTTCTTGACATTTTTGTCCAAAAAGAGTTGACTGTAACTATGTGGATTTATTTCTTGGACCTCTGTTATTTCCCTTGGTCTATGTATCTGTCTTTATGCCGGTAGCATACCATTTGTTTACTATAGCTTTGAAGTATATTTTGAAGTCAGGTAGCATGATACCTTAGCTTTGTTCATTTTGCCTAGGATTGCTTTGGCTATCTGGAAACTTTTTCATTTTCATTAAAATTTTTAGGATTTTTTTTCTATTTCTGTGAAGAATGTCATTGGTATTTTGATCCAGATACACTGAATATGTAGATCACTTTAGTAGCACTGATATTTTAACGATATTAAATTCTTCCAATCCATGAACATAAAATACTTTTTCATTTTTTGTGTTCTCTTTAATTTCTGTTGCCAGTGTTTTAAATTTTACTGTAGAGATATTTTTCACTTCTTTGGTTGAATTTATTTTTAGATATTTTATTTTTGTGCCTATTTTAAATGGGATTTAATTATTCATTTCTTTTTCAGATACTTTCCTCTTGGCTTTCCAAATGCTACCAATTTGTGTATCTTGATTTTACATTTAAATTTACTTTTGAATGTCACCTTAAAACAGGAACAATTTGTCTTCTTTCTTTCCAGTTTGGATGTCCTTTATTTATCTATCTTGACTGTTGGTTCTGAAACAGCTCCATTGTCTGGGGTATATACCCTGGCTCTTTGTCTCGTGTGAGAAAGAATTCAGGACATGGACACACAAGGAGTGGGTGTAGGAGTGGAAAGTTTAATAGACAAAGAAGGAGAGAGAGAGAATGCTTCCTCATGCTGAGAAAGCAGGACAGCCCTGAGAGGGTCTCCAGTTTTGGGACAGAACACAATCAATTTCATACAGAGGCCTGAGGAGGCAGTGATTGATTTACATAGGGTCCAGCGGATTGGTTGAACAGGGTGTGCCATTTACATAGCCTGTGGAAAGACTGGCTCTCCCAACCTAGTCTTTTATGATCCCTGTCATAATTTCTTATTATAAAAATCTAAAAGTGGATGATTCATTTTTAGATGATATATTGACTAAAATTTATTCATCTTTCCTTTACTTTTCTATATGATGGTCATGAACCACATGTGGATATTTAGATGGAGATTAACTTTTTATTACAAAGGGCAGCACATATCTGAAACATTTTCAACATCACAGAAATTCCCGTGCAAGAGCATATGAGTTTATATTACTTCTACTGGAAATTGTATGTTTAAATTTATGGCCTTAAATCCCATTACTCAAAATATTAGTAGCTTACTCTTTCCATATATATTTAACAAATAATTTTTAGATTAAGTACATATTTATAAATATTAAAAAAGCAACATAACAAATAAAAGAACTCTTGCTAATTTCTCTTCTGAAAAATTTCTATTCAAAATAACTTCTTCAAAGCTTATCAACTGATTTTATTGTTGTTGTTTTTTTTTTTTTTTAATTTTCGAAGAGAATATATTTATTTAGTACAGGTATACATGAATACTGTCTAGAAATTTTATCCTGTTAGAAAGATTTCAGTAATTATCATTTGAGAAGCAAGACATATGCCTAAATAGAGAAAATATCTTTATTTAAATTTGTTTGTAATAATTAACCATTTATGTTGAATAATTTACCTAAGGGTAATTTTGTAGCTATTATAAAAATATATAGATGTTATATGGGACTGAAACCACACCTAGCTGAAAGTTATTCATCACAAATTTTTATTTAAATGTCTGTTGATTACAGCATACAATGTCCTTTTTTTCTCTATATTCTCCTGATAGAAGATTCATTATTCATTTACTCAGCCATTTGTTAAACAAAGTGTATTAAAATCCTCTGGGAAAACATTGCAAGGGATATAAATATTAAATCACAGATATTCAGATATAGAACTATTTCCTGACATTCCTATAATCATGTATTCAGGTTAAAGTATATAAGCACACACACATACACACTTTAAATAGGAAAAGATAAGTGTGACAAGTAAAAGGCAAAAGATTAAAGGATAGTGAGGCAAGACAATACAGTATATCTGTGAGAGTATGAAGTGGTACATTTTATAAATTCAAAGGAAGATTTTTGATGGTAAATAAAATTGAGCTGGAACAGCATTAAATAGACTTCTGTAACATTAGTAAGATAAAAAATACGCTCAACTTGTGTTTAATTAAATTTTGTCAATTAAAGAGATACTTGCTATTAATTCTAACATGTCAATACTTGGTGCATTTCCAGAAGCACAGGAAAGAATTCCTGATTTTTCTAACACTATTCTTCACCTTGTATCTCTTATTTAGTGGTTTAAGACAGAAAGACCAAAGTTACTTTACATACTTTCTTATCACTCATTCTTAATAATACATTAATCCTTAAGTCTTACTACATCAGAGTTCTAAATCTCTCTGAAACCTGTCTAGTCTCCTTTGTCCTCATTGTCTTTATTTTATTTCATGTCATGGTTATTTCTTGGCTAACTTACTACCAACTTATTTTAGCTGAATGCCCAGACTTCTAAACAAGTTCATTACCTCTGGTGTTTCTACACTTGAATGCGTTGGTTAACAGATTTTGTAATGTCCTCTCTGCTCTACCATAGATATGAAGTTGCGATTATATTAAGAAATTGCTGAGAAACAGTACGCTTTCTCCAGCAACAAGTGTATTTAGCTTTAACCAATTTTCCATTTAGACAAAAAAGTACAATTCACTGACAGCACTCATTTGGTTTTACATAAACTTGCTCTTTGAGGCTGAAGCAAATATGACAGATTTTCAATGTAGAAATAAAATATAATTTCTTGGACTTATTTCTAGACAGAACTAATGTCAGAATCATCAGAATCAACTCTTCTGGAACATCAGATTCATCAAATGAATCTTCGGCCAACAACTGCTCAAGAACAATGTTAACATCACAAGTAGGAATGCTACATTTTCTAGCATTTGACATTTTCGGTGATCAAGAATTACTATATTTTGTAAATGAAAATATTACTACTAAAAACAGGATGCTATAAATATAATGATGTCTTTTGTTTCCAGAGTCAATATACTAATGCAATGCAATGCAAAAATAATTATCAAAGTAAGATGTTTCATGGAAAGTTATCTCGGGGTAAATGCTGCATTTGCAAATGCTGCTGGTGAGTATTCTTGGGACAAATGGCAAATGGTTTAAAGAATAATAAAGGGATGAAAACAACAATGCTTTCCAGATGGCATGCTAGGCACAGCTTCAGATTACTGAGCCACTCCAATTTGGGACCTGTACTACGGAGTGACAAGACTGGTTAGACACAAACTATCTCAACTCAGAGATGGTATTTTGTGGATTATTTAATTTTTATAGTGAGTTAGATAAACATTTGGCTCCTTCAGGAATAGAATTATCTTATTCTCTGGTGCAGAGGCATATTACCAATTCTGGTTATTCTTTACATAATAAATTATCTTAACAAATGAGAGACACATGTTTGGTTCTAGAATATAGTCCTTAAGTAGAGTTGAAACTATTTTAAATCTTATATGGTCAGCTCTCCATATCTCCAGCAGATTGGTCCCAGGACACCTGCACATGCCAGAATCTATGAATACACATTTCATATATAACATGTCCTAGTACAGTTGGTCATGAAAGAGGCCACACCTATTTAAAGTTCAAATGTTAAACTGTAGACTTCTCTCCATGTACTGCTTTATCTGCATCTCATTGTGATATGCATGTTTTTATTTTCATTCATATCAAAATACATTTTAAAGATTATATTTGCCATTTACTTTTGAACATGACTTCTTTGAATTGTATTTTTCATTTCCAAATGTCTGAGATTTTTCACTAGTTTTTTTTTTTTTTTTTTCACTTCTATATTAATTCCATTATGGTCACGGTACACTACACACCTACACACACTGCAATTTTTCATTATTTTTAATCTCATTATGATGTCTTTGATGGCTCAATTTATGACCTATACTGGTTAATATTCTATATGTAATTAAAGAGGATCTATAGTCTACATTTGTTGATGTAATGTTGTATATGTTGTATATATGTTAAATAGAAAATGTGGGCAAATAGTGTTTTTAAAATACCCTTTTAAAAATACAAACTGTATTTGTACATTATTATTAATGTCCTTTATACATGTTCTACCAATTGGTGAGTAAACAGTTGTGAATTATACAAATGTAATTGTGGATTTTTCTATTTCTTCTTTTAATTCTGAGTTTGCTTTTTTGTCTGTTTTTCATGTATGTTGAAAGTATCATTACATGCCTACACATTTAAAACACAATATTTTTGATGAATTGCTTTATTACATTACAATTTGCATTATAAATTATAAAATATTCCCTTTTATACCTGTCATGTTTGTTGTTCTGAATTTTGTTTGCATAATATTAGTATAATCTTGCTGCTTTTAAATTTTTTTGTGTTGAAATGATTCATCTCTTTTTATTCTTTACTTTTAACTTATATCTCTATATTTAGTTTTTACCTTATAGGTAGTATAAAGTTGGGTCATGTTTGTTTCTAACTGATAATCTCAACATATTTTTTGTGTTCCAGAGCATTTACATTTAGTGTATTTCTTGGTATGGTTGGTTTCGATCATTTACCTGGCAAATTTTTGTTATTTGTTCCATTTGTTGTTTTTTATTTTCTCTTTCTCTGTCTTCTTTTTGCATTCCAATTTGTCTTTACAATTCCTTAGGTTTTTTACTTTGTTTTAATAGTTGCTTTAAGGTTTAGCATATGCATCATTAACTTCTCATAGTTTGACTTAAAGTAATATTGCATTGCCTTACAGCCATATACTTTCTTTTCTCCCTCCATATCCTTTATATCACTGCTGTCATACATATTTTATAAATACAACAGTAAATTATTTTTGCTTTAAGCAGTACAAATTTATAAAGGAAAGAAAATATTTTATATTCAACCACACATTTGCCATTTTTGTCCTCATCATTGTATGTATCCAAGTGTCCATATACATTACATTTTTATCTAATAAATTTAATTATTTAATTATTTCTTGTATTAAAACTCTTACAAAAATGGTCTTAGCTTTTGTCTATCTAAAAATATCTTTACATTTTATTTTTGAAGATTTTATCTCAATATAAACTTTCATTTTTTCTCTGATAAAATTCTATTGAATTCATCTTATGTAGTTTCTAATGAGATATATGTGCTCTTATTTTTCTCCTATATATAATTTGTGTTTGTTTTTTTGTGGATGTTTTTAAAATGTTTCCTTTTATGATTTAAGAAATGATTTCCCTGTGAAGTTTCTTCATTTTCAATTCTTGGTGTTTATTATGCTTGGGATTGTTTTGTAGGTTTATATTTTTCAATAAATGTGTAAAATTTTGGCCATATTTCTTCAAATATTTTTCTGACATTTACTTTTTTTAAAATGATATTTAACATATATTTGACTACTCAGTATAGTTTCACAGGTCACTATGTATTCACTTTGTTCATTACTTTTTCTCTGAGTTTTAGTTTAGATGGATTATATTGCCATTGTCTTCAAACTCATTTTTTCCCTTTATCATTAGTCTATTTACTAAAATTTTTATTTTCACATATGTATTTATTCTTTTCAGAAATGCCAGTTGGTTATCTTCTTTTACTGGTCATCTTTTTTCCTTGTTTTTTTTATGTTTTTTTTAAAAAAAAATTGAGCATATTTATAATACATGTTTCAAAGCTCCTACCTGCTTTTTTTCACCATGCTTGATATTTTAGGGTCTATTTCTATTAACAGGTTCTTCTGCTTATAAGTGAAATATTCCTGCTCCTTTGCATGTCTAGTAATTTTTGGATGTCAGGTACGATTTGTTCATTGTCAAATGTTAGATATGTTTACTTTATTTAAGTATTGTTAGAGATTTTAAAAATTTGTCATGGAGTTACTTACAATCAACTCATTAACTTGATACTTTCAAGGCTCATATTTACACATTGTTTCATTTTCTGTTGCTATATAACAAAACTCTCTGAAATGTAGTGGGCTGCTCTGCCTATAGAACAGCCATTCCTTTATCCCTTTACTTTCCTAATAAGCTTACTTTCACATAAAAAATTAAATCTGGTAGTATAAAATTACCATTTTATTATACTCATTGCTTCTGTTGGCTTGAAATTCAGAAATGATTCAGTTGTGCAATTATTAATTGAATTTACTCATTTAATCTTTGCAAATGTTGCTCAGGGTTGCATTCTTTTGAGGAGTCTTTTTAGTTGGACATCCCAGGTAGCTCACTCATATGGCTGGGTTTCTGTTGGGGAATCAACTGAGATTGGTACTTGAAGTATCTAGATGTGGCCTCTTTGGCATGATGGTCCCAGATTAGTCAAACGTCTTACATGATGTCTAGGTTACCCATAGATAGAATGAACATACCAAGGAAACAAGGTGTTTTTTTCATCATGTGTGCTACGTTTTTGTTAAAAGTGAGCTACTAAGGCTACATTATATTGATTACAGAAAAGTTTTTATGGTGGGCACAGTCCACACTTGTTAATGGGAAAAATTTTGAAGAATTTGCAGGTTTTTAAAAAGCTGTCACACATTTTAATAAGGTAGGCATTTATCTAGAAATTATTTAGTCCTACTCGTAAGACATAAGTCTTCTGATGTCTCTAAAGAATTCTGCAAGTGTTCAGTCTGGTCTCCTTACTCGGGTCACATGGAAATCAAATGTCTTCAATCTTAGTGTGAACTCTGAGGATTGTTCATTGTATAGCTGCCTGGCAATTGTCTGAGCTCATGGAATTTTACCCTATATATGCAGAGATTAATATTTAGAAAAACAATCAGAGAATACTCTATAGAGGTTTATGAATCTCTTACCTTTCATAATCTCTTCTCTGATATTTTTCATCAGAAGTTTCAGTTACTTTGGTTTCTCCAAATCACTGCATCAGTCTCCTCAACTCAAGAAGATAACCATTTTCTGCCTGTGTTCCTCCTCCCTGCATTGCAGTACAGAACTTTATTCAAGATGAAATCTGTGGAGATGATAGGGCTTACCTTGTTTCTCTTTTCTCAAAAACCATGTCTTGTGCTGCCTGTTGTCAAACAACTGAATCTTTTTCCCATATGTTTTGTCCAATATTCTAGTTTTTATTAAAATGAAAAAACACGTCTCAGATCATCTTATTTTTGATAAATATAATAAATAATTACAAATTCATTAAGTTCTTAAGTAACTCAATTTTTTTAATGAATGGTTTTACTCTATGTTTTTTAGTTTATTTAATTATGCTAAAGTTACCTAATGTGCTGGAATAAGATTGTTAATGGTATTCGCTAGTCATCCTTCACATTTATGTAAGGTCAGCAGTAATGTCACCTCTTTTGCTTCTGATTCTAGTAATTTGAGTCATCTCTCTATTTTTCTTGGTCAAAAAGTTTTGTCACTTTTCATCATGATCAAAGGTTTGTCCTTTTTTTCATCGTTTTGAATAATCAACTTTTTGTTTCATCAAGTTTTCTCTTCTTTTCTTCTAGTATCTATTTTAGTAATTTCTGATGTAATCTTTAATATTTGCTTTGTTATTTTTGCTTTAAGTTCAGTTTTCTCTTCTCTTTCCATTGATTTTTTGGTGGAAGTTTCTGTTATTAAGATATTTCCCCTTTACTAACACAGACATTTACAGCTATTGTTTTTTTTTTTTTTTTCTCTAAGCATGCTTTAGCTACATCTTATTAATTGTTGTTTCTTATGTCTTCATTTTTATTCACATAAGGTTATATTTTTTACTTGACTCACAGGTTATTTAAGAGGGTGTTGCTTAATTACCACATGTTCATAAGCTTCTTGATTTTTTTTGTTTCCTATTTCTAATTTTATTCCATTGTAGTCGTAGAGCATACTTTGCACTATTTCTGCCCATTGAAACGTACTTAGGCTTCTCTTTTCTTTTTAATGGCCTAACATATAGTATATAACACACAATATATCCTGGCACATGTCTATGAGCACTTGAGAAGAATGTATATTCTTTTGTTAGTGTTCCCTAAATGTCTGTTAATACTGTTGGCTTACAGTATGGTTTAGGTCTCCTGTTTAATTCTTGATCTTCTCTCTAATTTTTACATGAATTATTGAAAGTGAGCTATTAACATCTCTGATTTATAATACTGAATTGTCTACTTCTCCCTTGATTTTGTCAATTTTCAATTCATGTATTTTTATGCTCTGTTGATAGATGTATATATGTTTATAATTTTACCTCCCTGATGGGTTTACTATTTTATAATTACAAAATGTTCCTCTTCATTACTAAAAATTGTTTTTTGTTGTTGTTTCATATTCAGGTAGTCTAACACTAGCTATATAACCCATTCCCATTCAGCTTTCTTGTGATTGTGATTTGTGTGATATATATTTCTTTTGTTTAGTCCTTTTTTTAATCTTTGTATCTTTGAATCTAAAGTGTCTCTTTGTGGACACCGTACAGCTGAATCATATTATTTTATCAAATCTGATAATCTCTGACTTTTAATTGACTTGATCGGTTCACATGTGATGGAATTATTGATAATGTCAGATTTATGTTTGTCATTTCACTTCTTGTTTTCTATAAGTCTCATATCTATATATATGTATATGTGTATATATATATATTCCTTTTGTTTTGCATTAAGTGGATATTTTCTAATGTAGCATTTTAATGTTTTTTCATTATATTTAGAGGGTTTCATTTTGGTTTGTTTCTGCGTGTTTTACTGATTGGTATAGGTTTACCCTATACATCTTAACTTTTAACACTATTGTTATAAATACCGCATTTTTAACATTTCAAACCAATAATATATTGTTATAATTATTACTCTCCCGTGTGACGTCATTACCTTAGCCTGAGAGAGCTTTGCTCTCACATACATTCTTTGTGTTGTTTTGGCATATATATTGCTCTTATATTCAATTTCTGTATGGTATAGTGCAGTGGTGCGATCTCGGCTCACGGCAACCTCTGCCTCTTGGGTTCAAGTGATCATCCTGCCTCGGCCTCCTGAGTAGCTTGGACTAAAGGCACGTGCCACCACACACAGGTAATTTTTGTATTTTTAGTAGAGATGGGGTTTCACCATGTTGGCCAGACTGGTCTCGAACTCCTGACCTCAGGTGATCCACCTGTCTTGGCCTCCCAAAGTGCTGGGATTATAGGAGTGAGCCACTGTGCCCAGCCAATAAATATATATATTTTTTTAATGTATTGTGACTCCAAAATTTATTACAGTCCAGAATATTATTTTCATCTTAATTCTGTGTCTGCCTTTAACAAAATGGCAGGTTAATGAGAAGCAAAGACCATATTTCATCCTAAATTGCTCCAATACCATTGAGTAAGACATTTTAACTGGAAACCTCTATTCTAATTCAAATTTCTGTCTTCTACCTCTTAACTTATAGTAATGAGACACACAGTATCTTATTTGGGGTAAGGAATGTACTCTGATGCAACTACTATGTTAACACCTTTTTAGGATGTATTTTCCACATTTTTTCCCTTTGGGTAACCATTTTCTATTTACTTTTAGTATTGCAAATCTCATCTTGATTTGTAATCCCCACGTGCTGAGGGAGGAAGGTGACTGGATCATGGGGGCAGTTTCCCCCATGCTGGTTCTTGTGACAGTGAGTGAGTTCTCAAGAGACCTGATGGTTTTCTAAGGCAGTTTTCCTGCTGGCTTCTCTCTTTAGCTCCCTAGTGAAGAAGGTGCTTTCTTCCCCTTCACTTTCTGCCATGACTGTAAGTTTCCTGAGACCTCCCCAGCCATGTTGAACTGAGTCCATTAAACCTCTCTTCTTTACAAATTACTCAATCTAGGGTATCTTTATAGCAGCATGAAAATGGACTAATACAGTAAATTTGTACCACGGAACTTGGGGTACTGCTCTAAAGATACCTGAGAATGTAGAAGCAACTTTGGAACTGGGTCATAGGTAGAGATTGGAACAGTCTGGAAGGCTCAGAAGGAAGACAGGAAGATGTGAAAAAGTTTGGAACTTCCTAGAGACTTGGTGAATGGTTTTGACTAAAATGCTGATAGTGATACGGACCATGAAGTTCAGGCTGAAGTGGTCTCAGATGGAAATATGAAACTTCTTGGGAACTGGAACAAAGGTCACTGGTGCTATGCTTTAGCAAAGAGACTTGCAGCATTTTGCCCCTACCCTAGAGATCTGTGGAACTTTGAATGTGAGAGAGAGAATGTGAAATTGCAACTTATGATTAAAAGGGAAGTGGGGTATAAAAGTTTGGGAAATTTGCAGCCTGATGAGAAAAACCTACTTTCTGGGAAGAAATTCAAGACTACTGCAGAAAATTGCATATGAAATGAGGAGTCCAATATTAATCAACAAGACAATGGGGAAAATATCTCTAGGACATGTCAGAGATCTTGGTGGCAGCCCCTTCCATCCAAGGCCTAGAGGCTTAGGATGGTAAAATAGTTTGTTGGGCTGGACCCAGGACCCCCTCTGCTCTGTGCTGCCTCAGGACGTGGTGCCCCATATCACAGCTTCTTCAGCTCCAGCTGTGACTTTAAAAGGGGTCGAGATAGAGCTTGGGCTGTTGCTTCAGAGAGTGCAAGCCCTAAGCCTTGGTGGCTTCCATGTGGTTTTCAGCTTGCAGGTCACAGAAGTCAAAAATTGAGGTTTGGGAGCCTCTGCCTATGTTTCAGAGGATGTATGGAAACACCTGGATGCCCAGGATGAAGTCTGCTGCACAGACGAAGCCCTCATGGAGAACTTCTGCTATGGCAATGCAAACAGGAAATGTAGAGTTGGAGCCTACACACAGACTCCCCACTGGGGCATTGCCTAGTGGAGCTGTGAGAAATGGGCCTCCATCCTCCAGACCCCAGAACTGTAGATTCACCAACAGTTTACACTATGCACATGAAAAACCTGCAGACACTGAACACCAGACATGAGAGCTGTACTCTGCAAAGCCACTGAGGTGGAGCTGTCTAAGACTGTGGGAGCCCACCCTTTGCATCAGCATGACCTGGGTGTGAGACATGGAGTCAAAGGAGGTTATTTTGGTTCTTTAAGATTTAGTGACTGCCCCACTGAATTTTAGACTTGCTTGGAGCCTGTAGCCCCTTTGTTTTGGCCAACTTCTCCCATTTGGAATAGGAGCATTTATCTAATGCATGTATCTCCATTTTATCTTGGAAGTAACTAACTTGTTTTTGATTTTACAGGCTCATGGATAGAAGGTATTTGCCTTGTCTCAGATAAGACTTTAAACCATGGACTTTTGAGTTAATGCTGAAATGAGTTAAGACTTTGGGGGAGTGTTGAGATGGCATGATTGGTTTTGAAATGTGAGTATTTCAAATTTGGGAGGGATCGGGGTAGAATGACGTGGTTTGTCTCTGTGTCCCCACCCATATCTCATCTGGAATTATAATCCCCACATGTCAAGAGAGAGAGGTAATTGGATCTTGGGGCATTTTCTCCCATGCTGGTTCTCATGATAGTGAGTGAGTTCTCATGAGAACTGATGGTTTTATAAGGTAATTTTCCCTCATTTTGCTCACTTTTCTCTCCTGCTACCTTGTGAGGAAGGTGCTTGCTTTCCCTTCACTTCATGTTATGATTATACATTTCCTGAGGCCTCCCCCCTTGTGGAATTGTGAGTCAATTAAACTGCTTTTCTTTATAAATTACCCAGACTTGGGTACTTCTTTATAGTAGTGCAGAAATGAGTAATATAACTTCATATGTATATAAAAATGCCTCTTTATATGTTCATACCAGCTCTTCTATGCAAGTTTATGTTTACAAAACTGATAATGTCATAAAAGTATAAATACTGTGCCTAGCAGAATTGTTCTTATTTAAGTGGCAGTGAAAAAAAAGGTCTTAAAAAAGTTTCTGCTGCTATGTATTCTAGTTACATATAGATAAGACCTGTCGTGAAATGTATGAAAGTTGTTTCAAGAATGTGTGAACTAAAATACAAGTAGATTGTATTCATCTAAATGATATAAAATAGAAAAATTTAAATGACTTCTATTTTCAATTTAGTTTGTGCTTCCTTTCTTAGCCTACTAAGATAGGTCATTGACTTTAAATCATATTTTTTTCCCCTAATAACAACATTTGAAGCTATATATTTCTATTTAAGTGATATTTTAACTGAGTTCCACAAATTATATATTGCTATAACTATATTGTCCAGTGTCATTGAGTTTGAAATAATTTAAAAATTACCTTGTAATTTATTTTTTCATTTATTTATTTAATGATAAGATCTTGCTATGTTGGCAGATCTGGACTCAAACTCCTGGGATCAATTGATCCTCCTGCCTAAACCTCCCAAAGTACTGGGATTACAGGCATGAGTGTCCGCATTTCTGGCCCCTGATTTCTGTTTTTAAAACCATGATTATTTTAAAGTATACACTTCAAAATGGAGATGTTTAAAATAGTAGTTCCTTAATCAGACAAGTCACATTTCAATGCTCAATAGCTGCAGGTGCTAATGGCTGTTGTGTTAGACAGCTCGAGTCTGAAGTATCCTCTTTACAGAACATAGGGTGAAGCTGGACATTAATATCTCAAGTTGTGATTTCATATAACTTGTCTATCAATTAATTTCAATAAGTGTGCAAGACATGTGAACTTTGCTAGGCAGATCTAAACCCTCAAGCAATCTACATTTTTCTTTTTGCATTAGTAGCTCTCATATAATATTTTAAAAATAAAAAAGTCTTGCTTTGTATATTTTACCAAAAGAAAGAGATAATGTTAGGGCAAACTAGTTTCAGATGCATGCTAATTTGAGTACATAATTAATTAATATATTTGAAAATTATTTCATGCTTATTTCCTTAATCACGTATCTTTTTCAGTCCTTCATTCATCAAAGTTTGTCTTCTTAGCAATAACATTTCATAATTTATCTTTTTTCTGCATGTTTTATTCACTAAATGTATTTTACTTGTTCTTTTTGGTCTATTAGAGCTACGATGAGACAAGGTAATATAATGTAATACTCCTTACCTCTTACATCTGAGCTAAAACATACATAGAGTTTTCTTTTAGTGCACCAGATAGTAAAATTTCACAATATGATAAAAAGCAAGCCAAGAAATTTTACCTTCAAGCATATACCAGAAGATATATATGTACCTATACACAGACATTTAACAATGAACACTGTAACACTGTATTTTTGTTGTAACATCTTTATTGAGATATCATTTATACAGTGTAACACATACCCCTTTAAAGTGTATAATTCAGTAGTTTAAGTATATTCAAGGTTGTACAAACAGTACCATCTAATTTCAGAACATTTCATCACCCCCAAGATAAGCTCTTATATATTAGGATTTACTTTCAAACAGTAATTTACATTGCCTATTCAGGACATTTCATCTAAGTGGAATAATCTAATAGATCTTTTGATCTGGTTTCTTTCATTTAGCACAGCGTTCTGAAGGTTCATTTATGTTGTAGCATGTATCAGCACTTCAATCGTTTTGTTGATGAATGATATTTTATTGTACAGCTATACAACATTTTGGATATTCATTCAGCAGTTGAACATCTGTTTTCTTTCCAGTATTGAACGACAATAATTAGTAAACCTCTGAACATTCATGTACACATTTTTGTGTAGACATGCCTTTTCACTACTTTCAGGTAGATTTTTAGGAATGGAACTGCTGGTCAATATAATATGGTCACTCTATTTTTAACATTTTTTAGAACTGACAAACTATTTTATAAGGTGGTGGTAGAATGTAACATTTTCATTAGTAATGGATGACTTCAGTTTATTCACATCCTTATCAAAGTTAGTTATTTCCTCTCATTTTGATCATATTAATGTTAGTTGGTATGAAGCGGTATCTTGTAGTAATAATTTGCACTTCCGTGATGACTAATGTTATTGAGCATCTTCTCACGTGCTTATAGGCCTTTGGAATATTTTCTTTTAATAAATTTCTATTCAGGGTTTTGTCGTATAAAAAATTGGGTTATATGACTTTATCCTGTTGCGTTGAAAGAATTTTTTATGTATTTTGGATATAAGTTTTTTTATCAGATATGTAGTTTGAAAATATTTTCTCTCATTCTATGAATTGTCTTTTGAAATTCATAGCATTGTTTACAGAATGAGAGGTATAATTTCCACAAAGTCCATTTTATCTTTTATTGCTGTGCTTTTGGAGACATATCAAAGAAAGTGTTGCCTATTCCAAGGTTATGAATATTTACTCTGTATTTTCAGGACTTTATGGTTACCACTGTTACATTTTCAGAAAAGCAGAACTAAAGGAATTTATCATTAGTAGCCTTATTCTACAATAAATAAATAAATAAATAAATAAATAAATAAATAAATAAATGGAGCTTTTCAGGTTAAAATAGAAAGCACTTAATAGTAACTCACATCCTTGAAAATAAATAGATAGCACCAGCAGAGGTAACTACCTAGGTTGGAAAATTGCTTCATAATTTATTTAATAAAGAAAATTGAGACACTTTAAAAAGCAAAACTGTAGATTAATTTATACAGGTATATTTGCATCACAACCTCAAGAAAGCAGCCATGTTTTAAAAAAAAAAAAAAAGAAATAAATAAAAAAGAAATAAGGAATTCTTTTAATTTAACAAAGCTTATGAAAATAATACTAGAATGTAAAAAGCCAAATAATATATGAGTTGCTTTCATGGGATAATTCCTTACATTTCAAATACAAAGCAAATAACAGGTCATTGCCATCATATAAACAATAACTTACGAATAATTATAATTCTAATTTCATCCTAATTTTTATTGTATTATACATCTACAAAAATGTCAAATGACTCTTGTGTCAGATTATAAGTTGTCAAGTTTTCCTAGAAGAGTTTTGTCTTTAAAAGTTAAACTATATCATTAATACTAGTAATTTTCCACTGAAATATACATGTATGTGTGTATTTATATACATATGTGTAAAATTTTATGTACATTGAAAAGATGACCGAAAAGCAAAACAATTCTCAAATAAATGTAACGGATAATTCTTACACAGTAGCTTCGATGAGATGGGACATAAAATTGGTTTCTGGAAAAACAGAGATTCCTAAATATTATGATTACTCAAAGTAATGCAAGAATTGGTACGTTCTTCAATGCTATATATTTACCTTTAGTTACATTGCATGTCTAAAATTTGTAAAGAAATCAAACAAGATTGTAAAAACATAATATTGTTTTGTGATAACTTACCTCATAGGTGAACCAAAAAACGTTGCAACTTTTCATGTCTCAGAAGTCAAAACAACAACAGGTAAGCTGGTTTGGCAAACGCTGAGAACTTTGCAGCTGAGAGCTTTACATTTTTCACTTGACCAGATGTTCTGAAGCTCACCTTAACCGCCTATTCAACTTGTTAGGCAATGCATGCACTCTCTCTTGTATCTGATTATTATGTAATATATCCAATTGGAAGCAACTCTATCAGATAAATGCTCCCACTTCTTGGCAGCTTTCCTTCATTCAACATATATTTACTTACTAGCTACCATGTGAGCTGTGCTAGACCAGTGCTTGAAATGCAACTGTAATCTGTACTCTTTGTGTACCTTGATAAAAGAATTCCTAAATTATATAATATATTGTCTCATTTTAGTGTATTTAAGTTATAAGTGAATGTGTTTCCTAGTAAATAGAACCAGAGGCAGCTGTCAGATTAAATAGTATTGCTTCAGTTACCATCCCAAGTCGAGCTCAGTTTAGCTCCACCTCCAACTCTATGCTATAATAGACAGAGCATTTCATCGCCCAACAAGAACCATTTGTACATTAGAATTTAGTGTCAAACAATGGTTTACGTTTTGTTTCTATGGATTTGCATGTTCAAGACATTTCATCTAAATGGAAATGTCTAATAGATCTTTTGGATTTGAAAGATGAATAAGACGGTGGCTCTGCCATGTATTGTCTCATAATCAATGGGCAAGGCAGTCAGTATTACATCAATGAAATTGTTACTTTGGTGAACATATAGGGACCTAAGGGAAAAGAGAAAAGGGGTGCAACACAAATAGGAAATCTAACTTGGATTTCTCAAATCACACAATTTTAGTAGATGGCTGAGCATAAAGGAAATAGAAGATGGAAATCGGGCTTAAAGTAAGGGAGAAGTACTGAGTTATTTCCATCTATGATGCTTTATTATTTTGATGAACTTCATAATATTATATAACTTAGTCATTTAAAAAAATACATATACTTATAAAATTAAAATATTTGAATGTATTAGATAAAACTTTAAAAAAATTATGGTATTTATTATCATAAGTAATGTAAGCTAAAGAATTATTCATGGTACTTTTCATTGTCTTTAATAATTTTTTAGCCAACCACTCTTAAATGTCAGCCATGTCACATGGGCTTTTCAAAAATATATATAATTAATACTTTTAATTTTTTATGAAGCTACCAGCAATATTATTTAAAGTTGTTTTTCATGCTAAATCTATTAGAAATTGTTAAAAATGGTAATTGACTTTTCTCTATAGACCTATAGTAGTTTTAATTAAGAAAACTCTCTCCTTGTAACCCATAACCAAATATGTTTCTTGGAGAATGTTTTTATGGCTATGTTTTTGACATGTGTATTTCTTAGTCTTCATTCAGATAACTTATCTTCAACAAATACTTTTATAATACAAAAATCCACAAGTAAGAAATATTGAAAGAAAGACTGGATTTGCAGTTATATATTATACATATGCATACACATGTGTATAAAATTAGAGTGCATTTCAAATACACATATTTAATATATTACATACTAAATATAAATCTTTCAAAATAGCAGGTCCATCTAAAGACTTTTTTTTTTTCTTTGAGGTGGAGTGTCCCTCTTTCACCCAGGCTGGAGTGTAGCACATGATCCCAGCTCACCACAACCTCTGCCTCCTGGGTTCAAGCGATTCTCCTGGCTTAGTTAGTCTCCCAAGTAACTAGGATTACAGGTGCCTGCTACCATTGCCCAGTTATTTTTATTATTTTTTATTTTTTTAAGTAGAGACAGAGTTTTACCCTGTTAGCCAGGCTGGTCTTGAACTCGCGACCTCAAGTGACCCACCCATCTTAGCCTCCCAAAATGCTGGGATTCCATCTGAAGACTTTTGAAACAACTGGAGATATTCCAAACAACAATTATAGAATTTCTAAATTAAATCATATGCACCATTTAAGCTCTCATTAATTAATTTGTTCAGTCTCTTGCTTTCACATACTTAATACATTCTTTTTTGCAGGTTTTATTTTCAAATGTTGCGTTTTGTTGAAAACTTTAAAACAAAGTTATTCCATGTTCCATTAAATATTTTCATTTTTATTTTAAATATAAATGAAGTTAAATCACAATTTAGATGACTATGTTACATAAGTTCATTATCTTAATAGGTTCTATCTAGTGTCTTAAAGGGACTACTTCAAATATTCAGATATTTCTAGATGTTGATTTATGATAAACGGCATTTTGTAGCATTCTTGTATTCAATGTCATTTTGCCAAAAAATGATTATTTGTTTAACCCAATTTTGCATGGGCATTCATTGCTTTATCCTAATTTTTATAACATGTCAATGTAGACATTGGCACCACTATAAGCTATGTGCATGCTATAATCAGTAGCATATGTATTTTTACTTTTATAAGAACATTGTAATCTTTTTAACCATGGTGCCATGCTTCACTAAAGTAGGTTTTCAGGGAAAAAGCCAGTAATTTCATTGTAAATATTGAGTATTTTAACATAAGTTCTTTAGTTCTAGCTAATTTAAAAGAAAATTATGAATTGAACATGAATGAAATTAATTCAGAACAACAGTAATTTGTTTAAAAGAAAACGTATGGTTCTGAGTAATATATAAAGGTACATTTTGAAGCTTCATGTAATTATTTGTCTTTGGATACAGTGTTCCTGAAAGAACTATTCACTTTTGAGGTAAATAATGATTTTTTGAAACAGATTTGTGTATTGACTTTTTCATCATCAATTTTCCCTGGAAATTAAACATTCACTTTCTAATTAAATGTGAATTTTTATTTTTTGTGCACCGTGCAGATGAAGAAAATTATTGTAAAAATATTTTTAAGCAATAAAGTGCTATGACAAGGCTAGGAGTGTGAAATTCTTCTTCCATAACCATCCCAAACTGAAAGAAGTTAGCTAGTTTTGGCTGCTTCTCTCCAAGCACATTTGTCTTGTTAGTAAATGTCATCTAGGGCACCTTTGAAATTGAGTTGCTAGATATGTTGTTTCTAAGAAACTATTGGGTTCTCCTCAGTTCATGTTTCTGATTCAATCACATTTTAATATGTAAAAATTTAATTACCTTCAAATGCATCTAGAATAAACACAAGTAATTATGAGAAATTTTGGAAATTAAAAAAAAAAAAGATGTCTAACATGTACCAATCCAATTAAAAGCAACCTTTTTTAAAAAGTTAAAAAAATTGATGGTAGTAGAATAACCATAAATTGATTATTTCCCTAATAAATTGAGATAGATGGCTATCTTAATATGATAATGCTGTTATGATGTTGCCAAGAAATAAGGGTTTGATTAGACAGGGAAGACATAAACTCAAAAATATTTACGAGCCAAAAACTTGTGTTTTTTGGGGTATTAATGCATATAAATAAGACAGAAAGGTTCTATTATAAGTCCTAATTTTTTGGTTTATGAGATGACCCTTCCTAAAAAAGGGAACAGATTGAAATGATTATTAATTCAGATTTGAACTTCAGGTCCTGTGGCATAGCAAGTGAAGCTATTTTAATATAAAGTTAGATATATTAAAATGAGTCTAGGTCTATGGGAAGAGATACAGCAGTCCTCCCTAGAAAGATGATAAAAAATATAATGTAAATAGTTTGTTGATATTGACATCATGGTAAATATAAATAAAGACTTAGAAATATATCTTACTGTTGAACAGTTAAAATTTTATTTTCATTTGATATATATTAAAATGTTTATAATAAATTTTCAAATGTTAATATTTCAAAATTTACATGTTGGTATATACTCATTTTGTTGCAAATATAATTAAGGAAAAATATTGTATAATGATAAAAAAATGTCTATTTTAATTTTTAATACTTAATACTATTTTTAGATCATTTGAACAATATATTTTCATACCTTAATAACATTTAGTTTCATCTGTTGCTATCTTCATCGGTTTCTTCTTTAATATATGGTTTCACATGGTTTTAAATGACTTTTCTGTAAAACAAAATGCAAGATATGTTTCATTTTGAAAATAGGTGTTATATATTTTATATGTAGCTATTCTATTACAATGCTTCAATAAACACACAAAAAATTTTACTATGAAAATAGCTGTGTAATCAACATATTAAAAAATAACCATGTGTATGTAATGTCACATGTTGTACTTTTTCTATATCACGTCATCTTATACACTTTGGCTAATATGAGCTGTTTTTTATAAGAGATTAAACCAGGACATGCTTGCTTTACAGTCTATGTATAAAATAGATTGATAGGTTTTCAAGCATTCTTCTATTTTAACTATTTTTTCTTTTATTACTCACTTACAGAGACTGGTTTGAGAATTACTTTGAGAAAATTGCTTAGGTAGATTTTTAAGTACTCATGAGAAAAACAAATAAACAAAATGTATATTGCCTATCATTCCATACACTTCCCTTTGACTACTCTGAGGGAACATGTGTGGTTAAAATCTAGGAAAGAAGTAAGTGCATCTCCAATTCTCATTCTGGGTAAATGGGAAGTCATAGATGGGAACAGGTATTTCATAAATCATTTAAATCATTAGATATTTTGACTGGGTACAGTGACTCATGCCTATAATCTCCATGATTTGGGAGGCTTGAGCCCAGGAGTTCAAGGGTGCAGTTAGCTATGATTGCACCACTGGACTCCAGCCAAGCTGACAGAATGAGACCCTATCTCAAGAAAGATAATTTGACTATGAATTCTCTAAACTAGTGCATTTCTAAAGCTAAACTCAGACATTAGATAATCTGACAGCCCAGCACTCTTGGGTTAGATTTTATCACACATTGTTTTTGATATTTCCTGAAGTGTTTCCAGGTTGCTTCTGAACCAAAATTCATAAGAATGTTAAGGATAAAATAAAGTCCATGGTAAAATAACTATATTATTTATATAAGCAAAGTCTTTGTGTGTGTGTGTGTGTGTGTGTGTGTGTGTGTGTGTGTGTGTGTGTTTAGGATTTCTTAAAATCTCTAAAGCTAATATTACATTCTAATTTTCTTTTTTTTTTTGAGACGGAGTTTCGCTCTGTCACCCAGGCTAGAGTGCAGTGGCCGGATCTCAGCTCACTGCAAGCTCCGCCTCCCGGGTTCACGCCATTCTCCTGCCTCAGCCTCCCGAGTAGCTGGGACTACAGGCGCCTGCCACCTCGCCCGGCTAAGTTTTTGTATTTTTAGTAGAGGCGGGGTTTCACTGTGTTAGCCAGGATGGTCTCGATCTCCTGACCTCGTGATCCGCCCGTCTTGGCCTCCCAAAGTGCTGGGATTACAGACTTGAGCCACCGCGCCCGGCCAACATTCTAATTTTCGATAGGGAGATATGATATACAAAATTTATTTGAATATCAATTCTTCTTTTGTGAAATACAAGAATGAGTATTCCACTGAAGACAGCTTAGAAATATTTGAAGTAGATCTAGAGAAATCAAAATAGATAGCCCGTGTTGTTAGAAATCAAAGGGATTTTTAATAGAAATCAAATGGACTTCTACTGCTACAATCTATAACTATGCTTCTATATATATTAGATTAATATGCAAATTATATTATTTTCCTCTTCTTTTCTATAAATAAAGTTGCAAATTTTATTCAAATAAATATATCAAGAATACTGAAAACAGTTCAAGTGCACTTACAACAGTTTACAAACCTATTAAACTTATTATGTGCCTACAAGGTGATAATAATTAAATCAGAACCCAGATACATGTTTATAATCATTTACACTGTTTTACGAATACAGAAGAGATACCATCAACATAAATAACAAATAGTGAGAGGCTCTCTCAAAGCAAATAATATTTACTTGTGAACAATGCATTGCAATGATAATATTCGTGCTATAGTGAATTGTGTGTATATTCCAAGAGATAAAGACAAAGGCTTCAAAAGAAAAAAAAATGAGAAAGATTAAGTCATTGTTTTGAGATAACTACCCGTGGCTATAGGCATAAATAGCAAGGGTGGTGTCAGTTTCAGTTTGGACAGGCAGTTCAGGCAGATGTCCTCACGGAACTGATTTTTGTACAAGGTGGTGATAGTCTTTGCGCAAGTTTCTGTTTCTTTGTCCGTTTTAACAGTTTTTGGTATCAGGCATTTATGCATGAGAACACTCTTTTCATAGCCTTCCTGAACTCTATTTGTCATCATTTTTTTCTTTTGATTTTTAATTTGAAACACAAGTTATTCCATTTTAACAACTACCACATTTTTTCTTTGATACCTGATAAAGATCTTTTTCCAAAGGCATGACTAATCAATCATCTTGTAGTTAGGTTTTGATGTCGTTCATTGCCAAGGATAGACATGGCCCAGGTTACTCATCTGCTCCCATGTTGGAGAGAGTCAATGGTGGCTAGGAGTCAGCATCAAAATCCTTGTAGCCACATTTGAGCAACAAGGGAGGTTTAAAGGAAGTGGTGGCTCTCAGGCTAAGGTTACCTGCAGTCTCCTATTAAGTTCAATTCTGTCTGTCTTATATGTACTTGTTATCATCACAAAGTGCTGGGCCAGCATTATTCTGTTAGTTTTACTTCTGTAAAAATTTAACAAGTAACAGAAACAAAGTTTAAAAGGGAAAATACAAATACTATCTTATAACATTTCATGTATCCCATTGTTATATACACCTACTATGTACCCACAAAATTAAAAATAAATAAATACATAAAATCAAAATAAATAAGTAAAGTAAAAAATTAAGAGGGAAAACACGGTAAAATTAACAGTAATGTGACAATCTCAGTTTGCATAATGGTTTTGAGCCATAAATCTATGCTTAAAGGCAACCATTTGAACAAATCAAATGATCACTATCCTAGTAAGTAAAAAAGGTTGGCATTAAGGTGGTTAAAGTCTCATTATAATATAAAATCATCTTGGAAAAAATGATCTAAAGTGTGAAAATATGTTTCTCATTCTGGTTTGCACTTTTAATCTCTTCATTTATGACATAAGACAGTTTGGTAAACTTTGTATGTGACCCATTTATCAGGCTTGAGACTTGTTTTCACTCTCTTTTTTTAATCCATCAAGTTTCACCTTATAGAGCTTCAGAAACAGAGTTGTTTTCATTTTTTAGTAATTCTGTGGAAGAGAGTTAGATTGGGAAAATCCAGAAGAATTGAGGATCTAGCCTACTATATAAAGAACTCAAAAACAATGCACAGAACAACATCTAAACACAGATGCTTTATAGTTCTTTTTAAAACACAATTTCTCTCTCTACATAAATTAAATACTAATCTCAGATTTAAAACCTCTTAATGTTAGGAAGCCAAATCAGAGCAGACTTTATATTTTACTTTCATTCTCAAGGTTTATGTGCCTGCCAGGAAATCATATTTGTACTCACCCACTGTAAGGCTTGGAGCCCTTGAACCCAGGCATTCCATGCACATTTTCAAATACGGTATTTCAGCAAAACCTTGGTAATATAATCAATGTTTTCGATTGTAGCATATTATGAAGAGAGCACAAATTTTTATTAAACTTAAATAACCACATTGCAATAAAAAGACAAATGGTCATTCATACTTTTTAAATTTTGGAGGTATCAAGTAGGGAAAAAGAGCAAATGTTTCTACATTTATTTACAAAAGTACACTTTACCAAACTGTTATAAACTATAGGTAGCTTAAGAAATACAACTTTCTAAGATCTGGACACAAAACATTTAAATAAAGAATCCATGCTGTTTCAAATAAATGTCACAAAAACATTATCTTCATCAGTCATTCTATCTCATGTAATTAGGTTTCATTTGATTTGATCTTGATTAACAGTTTTATGTATCAATGAGTTTCTTTACCAGTGTTCTGGAAAATTTTTATTGATTTCATTGATCATAAAACTATCAGAAACCTCTATTTAAGAGTTCTCAGAGTCTTTTCCATTAATCTGATGTCAAGTACTTTCTCAGAAAAATCAAAATTGTGGATGACAGAGACTTACAATAGCTATGGTAAAAAGTTTGATGTAAGTTCTCTATAATCAGCAATTACAAAGAAGTTTGGTTGTTTGTGGCATACAAAACAATAACGAATTATGATTGATAGCATATTAGATTTTTAAGGGTTTTATACAATGTAGAAACATTCATTTTAACAAAATGCCCATACATGTATCTGAAAGAAGATCGGGTATCACTTATCATTTGAAAATGTTTCCTATACAATTTACTAAATAACCCTAATTATTAATATCTCTCAATTTATCCGATAGATATTTTAAAGCTTTCCAAGATCCAGCTAAGAAATCCCAAAGTTCATTTTAAGTCAAAAAGACAATTCAGAATTTTGACCATGGAAAAGCCTGCCTAAGATGCCATTCCGTTGATAATATTCTTAAACTTTCTACTTTGTCCTATACTTTCTCTTTCTTAAATAACCAGACATTTTCCTTTATGATAAAAACCAACCACATAAGATTAATTTTATACCAAATTATTCCCTTTGTAAAATTTTTCTTACCAATAGTGCATCTTCATACCCATAGTTTCTTTACATCTCTTTCCTAATTACTGCTTTATTTTTATCATGTTTTAACATTCTTCTTAAATCTATATTCTGAAAGACTTTCACCTTTAAATTAGAAAAAAAAAAAATTCACCATAAAAAGCCCATTTTTACACCTTTTAAATATTGTTTTACAATCACAAGCACACATTATCTTTTGGTACACTCTGTATACATACACATATTTATTTATTTATTTATTTATATTTATATATTTATATTTTACCTTTCAGCAACCTTAATTTTATGAAGCAATTTTGAAATAACTGGAAATTGTCAGAATATACAGATGAAAACCATTTTATAATTTTAGAAACATATTTCCCCAAAATATAATTTTTCATGTGCATTAATAGAACTTAATATATTTATCATTTCTATAATATTAAGAAACCAAGGGAAAAAAATTATGTTCAGCAATTTGTTTCAAGTTGTTATCTTACTTGGAAATGACCCAGATATTTAATGAGTATCTATTATTTAATCTAACATAACATAAAGTTTTCAAATTACATGAAAAGATCATTTATATATGCTTATTCATTTACATTTACCTAATTTATTAATTTTAGCACTTTATCTAGATTACTCATAAAACAGATATTAGATAGAAGTGGTCATTATTCAAATTATTTTTATTTGTTTGCCATCTTTATAGGCTGTGATTATTAGTTTTTCATCCAAGTAAGAACCTTAAAGTTTAATATACAGGTATTTTCCTGAAGAATCAGAAAATGTTTTTATGAAACCAATATTTTATGGTTTTATTAAATCAATTGTTTTTATTAAACCAATATTTTATTACATTATTCTTATCAAAACATTACACAAAGGTTATTTTGTTTTTAAGTTGGGTTTAGAGCAGGGTGTCCCGTATTTTGTCTTCCCTAGGCCACATTGGAAGAATTGTCTTGGGCCATACATAAAATACACTAACACAAGTAATAGCTGATAAGCTAAAAAAACAAAACAAAACAAAAAAATCACACACACACACACAATTTCATAATGTTTTAAGAAAGTTTACAAATTTTTATTGGGCTGCATTCAAAGCCATCCTGGACTTCACATGTCTCACTGATTGCAGGTTGAACAAGCTTGGTTTAAAATTTTATGATCACAAAATATCTAACAGCAACAACTATAAATGTGTCTGACCAGGAGACACAGGAAAAAGCATTTGAAATATATCCTGATTATTTTGGAGACATATTTATTTTTATTGCACTAATAATTTTAAAATAAACTTATTTATCAAGAGTCCCTTAAGTTACATGAAGAAAAGGCATTTGGGAGCTATTTGTTATTTGATAATTGCTCATTAATCTAAGCCAGTTTGAATAGAATTTCCTAAGATATTTTGACTAGCTACACAAGATTTTACCATAAGAAAACAACATAAAACATAATACATGTCCTTATGTGTAAATATTCTAAACATATATACACACACACACAAAGAATCTTATAGCTTTCATTTTATAATTTTAGTCATGACACAGTAAAACATACAAACTCACTAGTTTAAGAAGATAGTCGAATCCAAATTATATTTTTGACAAAAGATACCCTATTTACATGGCTAAAACTTTATTTGCCCCAATAAGTAATCTAATAAAGGCTCTGGACCAAAATTTTGGGCAAATCAGACAAAGAAAAACCTTTCTTGCTCCCTTTTTTACAATAATGGGTTTAGGGTTAAATGTTTAATGCTTACATTTATCTAGGACTGGCTGAATTGTATAAGCAAAACAAAATCTCTAAATGACCTTGGATTAATAACAAATACATGTTTTTGTTTCGCATTTTGATTTTTTTCACTAGTCAATATGAATGGGGAAGGATTTTAGTAGAATTTTTGGAGGCTTTTCCTATTTGGCCCTTGTGGCAGACAAAGCAACTTTTATGCCAGACAAATGTATCAAATATTATTTGTCTGAACTCAAGGTTTTGACCTGTTTGATCTGAATACCTAACATTTATAACTATGTATTAATTTTTTTTTTCCCTTAGAATATCAGTTCTTCAGATAATTGTTCCCTCACCCTAAGCAATTGTTAGTCAGGCAAACCTAAATTTACTTTAAAGAAATAACTCTTAGTTCTAGGCTGTCATTTACCATAGAGCTGTTGTAACTTGTAGAGTCATTAATTTGAATACCCTTAAAGACATTTTTAATTAAAACAAATCTTGGCTGGAATGCCATTGGTAGTGTGCTTTATCTCAACATCAGCAGAAAATTCATCAAATTTAACGTAGGCAGAAAAAAAAAAAATAGAGAGGTAGAGACCTTAGAAGGCTCTACATGTTAATTCAACAGTTGCAGGGTTTAAAAAAAAAACATTTAAATAATGACAATTTGAACTTTGAATTTTCTTTTATGTAATTTGTCCATTGGTTTAATAATGCACATAACAATGGTCTGTAAGATAGCCAGCTGAAGCCCCAGAAAATCTGGCCTGCCTTAATGTTTGAGAATACCATTCTGTATCCTATTAATCTCTTTAGAGCAAGTAAAATCTAATAAATTATATGAGAGAATGTCAGGAGTTTTGACTATTTTAGATCATGGTGACTGCCTTTGTGTCTTTTAACTAAACATACTGCACCCACCATTTAGAGTGTTTGTTTTTGCTCTCAAAAGATTTCTAGGCAAGAGAAAGGAGCCAAAGCACTTACAGATATGTGTAACCAAACCAAAGTTAGAATGTTCACCAAATTTTTAACCCAGGTAAGCAGCTCAGACAAAATATCATATTATGCAAGAGAAAGGAACCCGAAGTAAATTCATCAGAAAATACATGCCTCACAGGCCGAAGGTAATTTCTGCAGAAAAAGAGCCCTCAAACCAGGACACTTGTCGTTATACAGAAATAACTTTCCAGAAGAGACAAAAATGCTTTAATCTCAGGAGGAATGTAAGTTATTTTTTTAGAGATGGCCTTATAACTAAGAGAAATCTCAAATCAAATCAAAATACTTCTACCAATAGGGGGAGCTTTGTCTTGACAGAGACTTCCCAGGGCAGAAAGGGCAAGCCATGGAACCTGAAACCCGGAAGGGCACAAGTGAGTACTGTACACTGATTCCAAGATTTGCCAAGTCCTTCGGATAGTGTTCTTTTTTTTTAGGTCCCGCTTCTGAATTGTTTTTAGAAAATTATTTCTGTCTACAAGGATCAATAGCAAGCATAATGCCTCTCCAAGACTGGATAAGCAGTTGCTGGGCAGATGTCCTTGTGAAAACACTTTGTAGATAAAGTTGCGACCGTCTTTGTGCAACGTTGTGTTTTTGCCAGAGTCTTTTGTGATAGTTGTGGTTATCACGCATTTAGGTGTGAGAACCTCTCTTCATAGCTTTCCCTGGCTCTATTAGTCCTTTTGTCAAAACACAACTGACTATGTTTTGATTCTGACAAGTTTCACGGTAAAAAAACTTAGAACTTATTAATTTTTCTATTTGTAACATACTAAATTCCATTTCTCCTGAATTTATTTATTTATTTATTTATTTATTTATTATTTATTTTTTTTTGAGACAGAGTCTCACTCTTTCACCCAGGCTGGAGTGCAGTGGGAGATTTCGGGTCACTGCAACCTCCGCCTCCGGGGTTCAGGTGATCCTTGTGTCTCAGCCTCCCAAGTAGCTAGGATTACAGGTGTGAGCCACCATGTCCAGCTAATTTTTATATTTTTAATAGAGACAGGGTTTCATCACATTGGCCAGGCTGGTCTTGAACTCCTGGACTCAAGTGATCTCCTCGCCTCGGCCAAAATTGTTTTTATATTATCAATGTAGTATAACTGGATTAAATTGAAAACCTGGGCTCTGATTATTTTTACTAGAAAGGTCACTTCATCTTTTAGATATAACGAAAGCACACTTTCTTGCGGGAGAGAGAATCTTTAAATGCATTCAAATGATATACAGTCTATATCAAGGGTAACATTTAGCTAGTATATTTAGCTTTTATATTCACAAACTCTGTACTAATCAATAAAAATTGAGCCCTGCATTATGTCATCCAATGAGCACTTTCTGCAAAGCTGAGCTAGGTTCCGCATAGCGTTTGTAGCATTTGCATTTGTAGTTCAGTCTCTATAAATGTTTGTTTATTACTTTGTAAACATATATAACCTCTATTCATTAATAATTGTGAATTTTAAAATATTTTCATAAATAACATGTGTTATTGTATTTTCTAACTCTTGCCATTCCTGACAGGCTTGCTTATGTGGTTGCCCTTTTCACACTTATAATACTTGTTGAATATTTCAAAATATGTATTAACAATTAGCCTGTATTTAATGGTTTTTTTGGTCTACTATTTTTAAGTATGAATTAACATTTTGTGACAGGTAACCTCTAAGATGGCCCCAAATGATTCCTATCTGATAATATTTGTGCCCTGGTGTAATAACATTCTCTTCCATGTAGGCTGGGTCTAGTGACTTACTTTCAATAAATAGAATACCCGAAAAGTGACGAGATGTGTCTTCCTAGATTAGGTTATAAAAAACTGTGACTTCTGTGTTGCCAGCCCTCTCTCTGGCTTTAAAATTTGGCTTGCACTGATGAAGCAAGTTGCCATGCTGTGACATGTCTTATGGAGTGACCAACAAAACAAAAAATAACTTGTGACCTCTATTTAACAGCTCAAAAGAAACCAAATACTTCCAGTAACAACTGAGTAAGCTTAGAATTGGGTCCTGTCTACTCAGATCCTGAGATGATTGGGATTTAATTGACACTTTATGTGCAATCTTGTGAGAGATCTTTATACGGGGATTCAAGTAAGCAGCGCCAAATATCAAGCCCAAAGAAACTGTGAGATAATAATTGCATGTTGCTTTGAGTCACTAAGTTTGGGCGTAATTTGTTATGCAGCAATAGATAACTAATATATACTACACATATCCAAAGAGTGTAACAATTTCGGTTCTTAGCTCTATGAGTAAAGTGACATACGTCTTCTCAAAAATCACCCAAAGTCTTAATATAAAATTTTAAAAGAAAGAAACTACATCTTCACATGTTGATGAGGACATCAATTTAGCTAATTCACAGTATGTGGGAAAATGCTACTAAATAGATAGATATTCAGACAAAATTACACAAAGACGGCAAAAAAAGTTTTCAGCAGCAATAAAGATTGAAAATAAGATAGCAAGAGATAATTTTCTAAAATAGGCAAAACTCTTATTGATTATATCCAATGATAATTTTTTCAGATTACGTAGGCTAGCAAAGAGCTCTTCTGTGACTCAGCTTGACACCAGAGTAACAGATGTGGCTCTCAAAGAAGAATCAGTCAGCACTTACTTGTAAAGCGTGGCCTGTTGATGGTGGTATAGAAAGTGGTATAGAAAGAATCCACATTGAAAGACTTGTAGCTGACAATTTTAGTTGACTAGAAAGAAGTAAAGACTAAGAAAACCCACATAATTTAAAATCCCTGTGTCACCATAAACTTCAATGTGACCCAGGAAGATTTCCTTGTAATTTATAATATGATTTTGATTACTGTCCACAAGTAACCTCCTAAAAAGTTCTTCCAGAAAGAAATTATTTATCGAAAAATGTGAAATTTTAAACTAAGAAAAAATGGAAAATTAAAATAGAGAGGGAATTTGAAGGAAGAGAGGTAGCAGGCAAATAGAACTCATCTGAACAAAAACTACTTGATGTAGTAATATACCCAGGTAACAAGCCTGCAGAGGCACTGCCTGAATCTAAAATAAAAGTCAAAAGCAAATCAAAAGAGAAATTAACTCTGACAATCTTAACATGAGAAAAGATAAATTAAGTGGAAAATATAAAATCAGTCATGGAAGGACTATTTAAAATTGTAAGGTGTACTTCTGATTTCCAGTCCAGCATGTAAGGACCTTAGAAGTTGCCCCTACATCTAACAGGAAAAAAGCTGATCTGAAAAATTGACAACTTTCCTTAAATCTACCAGAGAAGTTAGGACATCATAATGGTAGATACATGTCATTATATATTTGTCAATACTCATTGAATGTACAGTATGCAGTGTGAACCCAAATATAAATTATAAACTTTAGGTTGATAGTGATGTGTTACCATAAATACATTGGTAAATGCATCATTGTGTTATGGGATGTTGATAGAGGGGGAGATGGTGCTGTGTGCCGTAGTGAGCATAAGGGAAACCTAGTAGTTTCTGCTTAATTTTGCTGTGAATTTATAATGGCACTGAAATATAAAAGTTATCAATTAAAAATAAAATAAAATAAATGGTACAAGTTTTAGTCTATGATACAATTTATATCTGTGTCCCTATGCAAATCTCAAGTTGAATTATATATAATCCCCAATGTTAGAAGTGGGGCCTGGTGGGAGGTGATTGGATCATGGGGACAGTTTCTCATGGTTTAACAGCACCCTTCTTGGTGCAATCATTGCAATAGTGAGTTCTTCTGAGATCTGGTCATTTAAAGGTGTGTAGCATCTACCCCACTCTTTCTTGCTCCTGCTCTGGTCGTGTAAGATGTGCCTGCTTTCCCTTTTGCTTCCACAATGATTGTAAGTTTCTTGAGGCCTCCCCAGAAGTCAAGCAGATGCCAGTATCGTGCTTCCTGTACAGCCTGCAGAACCGTGAGCCAGTTAAACGCCTTTTATTTATAAATTACCCAGTCTCAGGTATTTCTTCATAGCAGTGTGAGAACAGACTAACACAGTCTATAAAGATAACAGATATGAGGATCTAATGGCTAAATTGCATAGCTTTAACATATAAACAATAAATACATAAAAATAAAGAGAATGTTTGGAGAAATAGAATCACGTTTATTCAGTATGTGATAGATGATTAGATAGGAAAATGTAAATTGGAAAGAGAGCATTTTCATTTTCAAGATTATATTTACTGTTTACCAAAAACAGACAAGTGTTAGAATATAAAGAATCATTAACATATAATTATTGCCAAATGTAGCTCAAAAAGTACGGTGTTGATATCAATACCTGATTGACTCATATTGATATATCAATTTATAGATATATTATTAATTATGAGCTGCCAGGAGGGAAGGTGGTTCATTATGACAATGAACCAAACTGAAAGGAACAATCATGTCTCTATTCAGTTACTGAAACAGGACATGCAGAGGCAAAAGCAAAAGGTATTGGCTTCCTTCTGTTAAACTTTTCTCAATGGACTGTCATAGGCAAAGGTTGGAAGACACGCAATAAATGTTGGGAAAATTGTCTCATTGCAGAAGAGCCCCAAAACAAAGACTTCTGTTTTTTGTTTGTTTGTTTCTGGATCTAGGAAACTTTAAGGAGAAGAAGGGAAAGTGTTAGAAATGGATAAGTACTGAATCAAAGGAGGGTCAAACTGCCTCAGCCAAGTTCATAAAAAGAGGCCTCAAAATGAAGGCACCTGGGCTAGGAGTGCAAATATGTACATGAGCATAGTTGGCAGAGAGCAAATTTGGTATAAATCTTTGTCTATGCAATTTCCTCCAGAAAATTGTATTGCACCGACTGTGTAGCACATCTGGTCTGGGGAGGACAGCCTGCCCCCGTGAGGTCTACCTCATTATAATTTTTTTATGGTTGGGCCTAAAAAATTCATATATAACATTTTGTCCTAGAATGGGGCTCTTTCACTGGTAAACAGTGTGCTGCATTTCATAAAATTAATAATATAATCTGAAATGAAAAAAATTATTACAGGAATATAAAAGATAACTAGCAATTTTTCAGTTATTAGAGTCAAAACATATCATCTATTACTACTATGTGTTTTATTAGTAAGGATTAATGCATAATAAGTATGTGCACAATGGAGCTTGCCTATTCAAAAGAATGAGAAGAATATTTATATATATATTATATATGTTACATATGTTATATATAATATTATATATATACTATATATTTATCATTATGCTACAATAATTTTGTAGTTTACCATTTCAGATAATTTAGTCAAGATATTCTGAGCCTGGGAGAACAAACACAGGGCTAAGATTACTAAAACTGAACAATTTCAAAATTTTACTTGTTTCGAGATAAAATGAATAAAATGCTTCACTCCTTAAAAACAAATTTCTTATCATATTTTAGGACTGTTTACAACTTATTGAATTGAAAATGTAATAACCTATGACAAAATAATTTTTCTCAATGTTAGCATCCAGTATTAATCACTGCAGAGCAGTACAGAGAATTCTTATTTTGTTTCTCTGTGAACAGAATGACTGAAACATCAGTCTTGTTTTCTTCTTTTTGTTTTCTGTTTTTAAAACAACAAATATTTAATTTATAATTTCTGAAAGATAAGGATTCAGGAGCGTATTAATTAATAATTGTGGCTTAGGGTCCCTTATGAGGCTGCCGTCAAGGTAAGGCCTGAATCTACAGTCATCTGAAGGCCTGTCCAGGGCTTGAGTATCCACTTCCATGATGGCTTGGCTTTTAGCAGAAAAGCTTTAGTTTTGGGTTACATGTCCCTGTCAGTGGTGCTATTTGGATATCCTTCAAGTGATTCAAGAGAGTAAAATTCAGTTTTTGAAGTCTCATACTCTCTTTTCTGCAATATCTTACTTGTTACACAGGTTAGCTACATTCAGTATGGAAGGGACCAATACATTATTGTGAATACCAGGAGGCAGAGATCACTGAGGCCTTTCTCAAGGCTGGCTACCATAGGGAAGTGCTATCTTCTACTTTCTTATTTGGTTTATGAAATCTCCCAGATGCTCATTTGATCTCCTTCCCCTTCCAGGTGACTGAAATGAAATGACCCCCAGAGTGACCTCGGACTCACATGTTGAATGTGGTGACACCTTCATTAGCTTGGGTCCTGAATTTTGTTATTTTTTTTTTATCAGTAGTGTTATAATAGGTATTGGAAAGAAATATGTATATAATCTAAAATTAATTTTTAAAATCAGATAGCTTATTTATATCACAATAACCATGTTTTACTCATTCCCTGACTCTGTATTCTGACATTGTTTTAAAATTATTTTAGTATAATATTTGACTTTTTTTGGGTAAAACATGTTTGATCACTGTGGGAAGTTAAGTTAGCAACCGTGCAAAGATGAGGAAGTACCGTTATCTTCCCAGCCAAATGGAATCTCTTGGTGCAAAGTAAGGTTAATTAAGACTAATATACAAGGTCAAATATTTAAACACCTTTGACCATGTAAATCAAATATCAAAGCCAGGAAATATAATTAAAACAACAAAGCAAAGAAGTCAAAATAAGTGGAGTGGATTTACATTGGGTCTTGTTGACATTGCATGGTAAGGGTCAGACTGTGGAAAGGTCGTCAATGGATCTTGAGCCTGTAGAATATGAGAGGTATCCTCGTAGGCATGGATAAACATGTTGTCTAATCAAACAAGAATAAACCAGTGCCAGAATTTGAGGAAGAAAATGGTGTTAGAACTGACAGCTTTGTCAAAAATGCAAGGCCAAACATCCAAGTCAAGGCAGTCAATTTAGGCTTCAATAAACTTTTCAGATCCAGACACAATGCAAACACAGATAAAAGTCAAAACCAAAAATATACATGTCTGTTTGAAAATAATGCAAAAGAGCAAAGCAAAATGGTAAGGAGGACAAACAAAGGAAATTATCAAAATGATTAAGAAACATATTAAAACACATCTACCTCATTAGTTACCAATAAACACAAGGCAAACCCTCATCTAGACAGCATTATAATGTTATAATGGCTAAAATTTAAAATTTAAAATACTGACCATAACAAATGCTAGACAATATGTGAAACATTAGAGATTACTATGCACTACTGGTTGAGGTTTTAAATTAGTACAATTTGGTGAGAAAATAAAAGTCAAGATTTTTTGAAGAATAAAATATGTGAAATAATTTAATAAGATTTCAAGATTAATTATACGTTTTTAGAAAAGAAACTCTGTCAACATATAAATTGTGGTAGGTTAACACTTTGGAATAATATTCTGTAGCAAAACTTTCTGCAATGAGAATATTCTAAATATTATATTAACTCAGGCTCAACTTGCCTCTGTACTTTGAATCTCTGTATAGAAAACTGTAACTTAATTTAGTATGTAAACAAGTTGTATACTAATTTAAGGTTTTTTTTTTTTTTTTTTTTTTTAGAGTAACAAATAGCAGAGTCTTAGCCAATCATAGCAGTTAAGCTTCAGCCAATCTCAGGTTGCCAGTCAATCAAATCATGTCCATATAAAACAAATGCCTCAGCATACCATGACCAAATAAAGCAAATGTTGAGGTGTAACCAATCTAACTGTCTGTATATCACTTCCTTTTTCTGTCTATAAATACTGCTTGCATGCATTGCTGGGTGGAGCTTTCTGAACTTTTCCTAGTTCTGAATGCCGCCCAATTTGTGAATTATTATTTGTTCAAGGAAACTCTGCTAAATTTAATTTGTCTAAAGTTTTACTTTTGACATATATATGTGTGTGCATATATATCCGTGTGTGTGTGTATATATATATGCTGTCTAATATGATAGTCACTTGCTAGCTATATGTAGCTACTGAGTACTTTAAATGTGGCTAGAGTGGTTGTGTAACTAAAATTTCATTAGTATTTAATTTTAATACATTTAAATTTAAATTTTAGTTCCTAATGTGGCTAGTGGCTACTGTATAAGACAGCACAGTGTTAGAATATTATTTCCTACACACCTAAACTTTCAAAACAATTATTTGGCACCTGCGTTCCACACTATGATATAGAGACCAGGCTCAATGCATCTTATGGTTATTTGACTGTTTGGGATCTGATATATCCTTTAATCAAGGCTCTTTCCCTTGCACATAAACAGAGAAATAAAAGGTGATACATGGGAACTTGTTTATCGTCTAAGACTCAGAATGGCACACATCACATCTTCTCTCCAACCATTGGTCAGAACATTATTATACGATCATACTGTACTATAAGAGAGGCTGGGAAATTACTGGTTAGTAATTATGCCCAACAGAAAAATGAAGTATGTCTTGGTAACACATAGTAGTGTCTCTCACAGACAGTGTGGTATTAGAAAGGCAGTACCACTTGAAAAAATGAAAGACCCAATCTAGAGTCAAATGTCTGGGTTCCAACTTGCTTTACCATGTAGTGTGTCATCTTAGAAAAATTATTTAGAATCTCTGCCTCTCAACTGTTAAACAGGGATATTGTGAGTCCTACCTGTAAGAGTTTCTTTCTTTCCACCATAGCCTGGTTAACTGGTAGGAGGTATAGTAAAAATAAGGGTATTTTCTTAATGTTGGTTGAGTACATAGATATTTAGGTTAAAAAAATTCTACTCCCCTAAGTGGTTATAAAATTAAATGATTATGCCTGTAGTTCCAGCTACTTGGGAAGCTGAGGTGTGAGGACCACCTGAGCCTGGGAGATTGAGGTTGCAGTGAGCCCTAATGGTGTCACTGCCCTTCAGCCTGGGTGACAACCCTATCTCAAAAAAAGAAAAAAAAAAGATTAAGTGGTTAAAATATTTATAAAGTACCTAGGACAGCATCTGGTACATTTACCAAGTTAAATTACCATTTTATTATTACTATTTTTAGTCTTATGATAGACAAACAAATGAGTGAGATTAGAGAGCCCAGAACCAGAAGATAACATATGTACGGCAACTTTTTAAATGACAAGTGTAAAATTAAATGTCAGTAGTTATTTTGAGACAATTGGTGATACATAAAGAGAAATAAATTTAGATGCATTCAACATGCCAAAAGTGAAATACATTTAAATGGGTTGCAATAATCAATATAGAGACAAAACTCAATGTAAAATGTAAAAATTTTAGACAATTTACTTGGTAAATAGAAAAAGTTTTCTTTGACATAAAGCAGAAACAAAAATTGTAATAGAAAGATTGACTAATTCAATTGCTATTTGACAAAATTAGTTAAAATCCAGCAGGATTACATTCTTTTACCTGGGGATTTTATTTTTACATATATTCTCTAGAAAAAGCCACAAATAGGCACAATAATTTGCATGCACTTGTTTTCCATTATAGCATAGTTTATGAGAAAAAAATCAAATTGTTTAAATGTTCATCCACAGTTTTTGAGTAAATATATGTTGAAATATCCATCCAATGGAATTCTACTGAGGAATTAAAATAAATCAACTAGTACTACATATATTAACTTGGAATCTAAGACAGGTACCATGGAGTGAAATAAACAAAATTTAAGATGGCATATTAGGTAAGAATCATTTATAGAAAGATTTAGATATGCATAACAATATCAGATAATGTTTGTGTATAAGTGTGCAATCATGCATGGAACACTGAACTCTGAATTCATTATAAAAATGATTTGGGGAAAGGGAGAAATTGTCATGGGGTTTCACATGATGCAGAGGGGACTTTGAAGAATTAATAAAAATAATCTGAATAAGACATTACATGTCATGTAGATGAATAAGGCTGAGCATATTATTATTTTCTACACATTTAAATTAGCCTTCACAGTGGAAAATGACTCAAGGCCAAAAACAAGTGCAAGAAATGATACATATCCAAATAAAATCATAGCGTATTTGACGGTTCAAAGACAAACATCACCAGTGCAAAGTCTCCACCGCTCTTAAAATCCTACTACCCTGAGTAAGATTAGGATTAGGACAAGAAAGTAAATGGAATTCTGATTCTCAGATTTCATTAATACAAAATGTGCTATCTCACTATCATCTAAGTATCTGTCTTAATTATTGCTTACTAGATATGTATATTCAAGAAAAACAGGCATTAACAAGAGACAAAAGTCAGAAATGTAATTTTGAAATCAAGTCTTTTATGTAAGGACTATGATTCATTTTTAATAATCCCTTCATGTTCATGTCATTTTATTCATAACTGTTTGTGTTCTATTTTAACCTTTTTTTATGACTTACTGAATCTCAGGAGTGTAGACTCCCAAGTAGAAAGGCCACCTAAACAAAGGCTCTCAAAAACATGTTTACTGAATGCATTATAATAAAAATCATGGGTTACATAAAATAATCTAAAGGTCATATCGCTCACTATAATTCCATTAATATCTTATCTAACCTGAACATTTAAAATATCTGGAATTGAAAATACAAAATGTTTTTCCAATTGTCAGTTTATACAAACATACTCTGATCAAGGTAGCATCATCTTCAATGAAAAATATCTCAAAAGAAATAGTAGTTTAATGAAAATTTGGAAAAAAGTAAAACAGATATCCAAATAATGCTTAACGTTAATTAATTAAGGCGAAAATATGAACTCCCTTACATGCATGCAAACAAAAATTTTAATTTCTTTAATTTACTTCCAAAATTTTCTTTTGGATCTTCTGCTAGTTTGTTTTCTGAGGGTTATTTTGATTTAATTGTTTATATTTTAAGCAGGAGGAAAAGTAATAAAAGCAATAAAATGTGTTTATTTATAAGATGTATCTACGTTACATGTCTAAAGTTAAAGCTAGACATTTAACTTGGAAAATTTTTCTATTATTTATCTAATCCACATATCAGCATAAAATTAGGACATCTTATTTATTATTTCTAACATTTATAATATGCATAGTTTACTAATCAAATTTCAGAATGTATAAAAGAGAAGTACTATTTAACACAACAATGAGAAAAAAAAATATGTTTTGACAGCCCTCCAGAATTGCAGAAATCAGAACTCAACTAGTTTTACATTAGAGTAAAATATTTTAGGGAAACAAATGTTAGCCTACATAAATCTCTAATGAGTGCATTACAATCAGCAGTGTATAGTCATGAAAATAAAATGTTATTGATGTGTCTATTGACTGTGAATGTAATGATAGAAAAGAGGTATTTAGAATCCACCAGAGATTAATCATTTTTGAAAAATTCACTAAACACATAACTTTCAAACAGCAGTCTTTGAAGTTCAGATATTGAAAATAGTGTCCTTGTCAAAGAAGAAAGTCAAATATATTAGTACTAAATAAGATATTTAATCTCATTTATTAGTGGGAATACTTCAGTCTTCCTTTATAATCACTCTTGATTCTGAAAGGTAAAAAGAATGCTTAGATATGCAAATTTGGAAGGGGTATCTAGGTATGCTTATCTCATCTCAAGCCTCTTTTTTCTTGCAGTTAAGTACATATAGATGGAGATCCTGCTTTGCTCTGCTCCAAAAGGGCAAATCCACATTACATCAAGTGACACTTTTTGCAGGTGGATAAATATATTTAATTCTCATATGTACTTAGCAGAACCATCTGGTTTCCTCATTAAGCTGTGTTCTTCTACCTGATCTCTGTCAAAACTGTATTTGACATTTTCATTTTTATCTTGATCCCTTAGGTATATTTCTCATATCTAAAGAACATGGTTGAAACTGAGAGATGCCATGTATTGGAGACCACTTCAGAGATTGCAACACTTCTCAGTCATAAAAATTCACCTCATCATTTTACAAAGTATAATTACCTATTTCCTAAACTCATTTCTTAATTTATTTTACTAATAAGGGATGGAACATAGCTTCTATAACTGCAACATCATTGATTTATCAGTTCTGGTACTAATATAATCTGTAAATACTTCTAAATTTATGGGAGGCAAGCAAAAAGGATATTGGCCCAGTAGAATGTTTGAGTACCATTAGTTTTCTAATGATAATTTAGAACAGAGTTCAGTAAACTATGGCCTGGGGGCTAATTATGGCCGGTCTCCTACTTTTGCTGCTAAATTCTTATTGGAACACAGCTACATTCAGTAATTTGTTACTAGCACTCCACTGTGAAAAGAAAACCAATATAACTGAAATAAACACGCACACACACAAAACATGGGATAGAAAATAAGTCCTGGAAGGAAAGCCTGAAAATAAAATAATTTTTGTTTGACCGCTTTCATGCTACAATGGCAGAGTTTAGTAGTTGTGACAAATAAAATATGGCCTGCAAGGTATAAAATATTTACTCTCTGGTTCTGTATAAAGTTTGCTGACCGCTAGTTTAAGAGAGCAACCTAAAGACAGAATAAGTGTTCTGTGTGGAATGTTGTTTTTGTGAGCTATCTTGTTTTCTTACATTCTGCCTGGCCTATGTTCTTGCATGCTAAATTGCATGGTAGACTCGTTGATAAATCTCTATAGTATCAGTTGTACTAAGAGGTTTTAATGTATCCTTTACGTTTCAAGAATAATTGGGTTTACGCAGTCTATATATTTTAATCATATACAAATGGGAGTATATTTTCTGAAGTCACCGGTTTGTCTTCAATAGTAGGTAAACCTAGATGGCTGACATATTAGCTGGCGGATAGTAATTAGTTTAGAAAGTTAATCAATTGTGCCAAGGGCTGAAAAGGTGAGTTGTGCTTGCAATTTTCTATGTTGGTAATCACACGTCCAACAAAGCTAGCTATTCTTTTTTTTAATGTGAATGATTTTATGCTCAAATAATCTATGGACGACAAGTCAACCTCCCAGAATGAGGCAATATTTTCCAATAAAGTTTCATAATATCCTACCCAAATTAACTTCAATTGAATTCCATTGCTACAAATGCCATGAGTATGAAGTTGGCCAAATAAAATTTATTAATCAATGCTACCTAGAGAAGTCCTCTATTAATGACAAGTTTTTTAAAAAGGACATCTTTGGCCAGGCAGTGGTTCACACCTGTAATCCCAGCACTTTGGGAAGCCGAGGTGGATGGATCACCTGAGGTCAAGATTTCGAGACCAGCCTGGCCAACATGATGAAACCCCATCTCTATTAAGAAAAAAAAAAAAAAAAAAAAAATATATATATATATATATATATATATGTGTGTGTGTGTGTGTGTACACAAAAATTAGCCAGGCGTGGTGGTGCATGTCTGTAATCCCAGCTACTCAGGAAGCTGAGGTAGGAAAATAGATCGAACACAGCAGGCAGAAGTTGCAATGAGCTGAGATCAGGCCACTGCACTCTAGCCTGGGTGGCAGAGTAAGACTCCATCTCAAAAAAAAAAAAAAAAAAAAAAGCAGGGGAGGGACATTGTTAATAAATATCATATTAATGGATTTCTTCCATAACATGCTGTATACCTCAAAGAATACTGCCACTAGTTTGACTACAGTTTCTGGTGCATTACTAGCGAATAAACCCCAAAATAGAAACATTTTCCGTTTTTAATTAACTTTATTGAAGTGTAACTTACAAACAATAAAATGTACTTATTTTTAGAGTTGGTGAGTTTTGATAAATGTGTACACCCATGTATTGATATAGACACAGACCACTTTCATCACCTACAAATTTTACTTCTGTTTCAATGTTATTAATCTTCCTACCTTCTTTATAGTCCACTGTGACTAGTGGCTTTTTGTCATTGCAGTATAGGTTTACTAGGATTTCCATGTGGGAATTTTTTGCAGAGTTTTGCACACAGACAAATATACATACACATGCACACTATATATAGAGAGTATATATATATAGTATATATATAAGAATATATATATTATATGCATGTAACAAATATACATATATTCTTATATGCATATAACATACATATATGTATGTTTTACATATTTCTTTTATATATAAAACAAATCCCAAATTTCAAGAAAAAATAAAACTAGACAAGTCAGGAAAGGAGAAAGAATATAATTCTGCTGTGGAAGTTAGTAATTAGTCAACGTAGATATATTATTTGTGGAGTCAAATGATACTCAAAATGAAAATAAGAGGCAGAAATGCCAAGAGGCAGAGTCCAAAATTAGGGTGACATTTCAGGGATCAGAGTTAGAGCAGGTGAAAGAGAAGAGGTCATGATATAATCAGTCAGTCAATTTTGCTTGTAATTTTTTGCCATGCTATAAATGTGTTTGCTGCCTTTTCTGCTGTTAAAGGGGAACCACTCTTAAAGATCAAAAAATCTTTAAAAATTTTAATCCTAGTAGACTTTATACATATCTGAAGAATAATATTAGAAAATATAAATTTTGGAAGCAAAATAAGTCTTTATACTGGCGATTTTAACATGTGATTCTGTGCGGTGCTTGTAATCTTACTAGCTCAGAATGCTATGCTATTCAAATATTCTAAAGTCATAAAGATCACATAACCTTGACACCCAACTCCACAGAGGATAGTAGAGAAAATGAAATCTATAAGCCATCTCTCTTGAGATAAGACACAAAAATTACCAGCAAAATACTAGCAAATGGAACTCAGCAATAGATTTTTAAAAAGGACATTCTATCATGTTGAATCTGGTTCATATTATTATTACAATGTGAATGAACAGTAGAAATTAAATCAGCAGAAAAATCATCTGACAAACTTAGTTTTGCAGAAAAATAACTTGATGCAATTCAATGCTTATCTATAGTTTAAAAATTCTTTCAAACAGAATTTAAAATTTGCTAGCATGCATGCACTTTTGTATTTCTGTTATTGCCATGAGAAAAGCTTCCCATGGGTAGTTGCTGGCCCTTAAGTACAGGACCCAGAATAAAGAAAGGTTTAGTAAAGTTGCTCTACCACCGTCCAGCTGAGCCCAGCCTAAAGATGCCCATCTACCCCCACACGAATTTAAAATGAATGTATATTTTATTCTGTTTCACTAAGAGTTAGTGATTGATTATTGTGCAGCAAAACCTGATATTTTTATTTCTCTTCTATCCTTCTTCAACATAAAAATTCCTTTTAATTCTTATAATCATTGTGTTCCCCTCCTTGTGAATGGATGCATTGTAAATATACACTAACATTACCACAATATTTTGCATAACAGACAAGAAACCTTTTGCTTTATCCTCTCATTTGTCATTCTCTTTTATTTCTGTTTTTGACACCATGTAATATATAACATGTTATTTTGAAATATATAATTTAGAAGATATTTCCATTAAAGTATTTTCATTCAGTGGGTTGTAAATTGTGCTTAGGGAAATTGAGATGAGTTAAAGTAGAGTTCCTTGTACAATGTATTATATATTATATAACTACTTTTACAGTCCTTAAAATAAATATTTTTCCAAAATAATCAAATATCTATTTTGAATAAGATCCTTTTGCATAAATATATTTCACATATGTTCATACTGGGATTAATTATACATCATAAGAAAGAAAATAAACTAATTTGTTGTTTTTAAAATCAGTATAGATTTTGCACCATTTAAATTATAAATTTGACATAAGTAAAAAATGACAGAGACTGTGAAAATGACTGTGAGATTCCACAATGGTCTGACAGTTTTGAGAGGTCTGAAATAATTTATAATTTGATTCATGTACTGCTTTCTTAAGAGTGCATTTAAATTTTTTATTCACAGTTTTATGAGAAAATTAATTATTAATATATTTTTGTATATTGATCATATTTTAATATAATGATCAAAAAAGACTGCTCAAATATATCATTATAAAAAATTTTCAACCATATAAACATCTTCAATGATGTTTCTTTCCCTCAAGTCTGCTCTTATAATAATTTTAATGCATTTTTATTTCTTTAGTGAATCCTAATAATATCTTTTGCTTTTTTTAAGGTATTTCGTATTACATACTCTTAGAAACATCCATTATAAATATTTTAATAAATAAATAAAGTAATAACCCAAACTCCCTATATACCTCAATATAATAAACAAATATCTACTCTTTCCCCAGTGCTGCAGCTATTGTTCAAGGGGTGATGTGCATAATCCAATGAATAGCGTTCCAGTTCTTTACCCACCGTGTTTATAATCTGTGGTAACCTTGCACACTAGAGGTAATACACATTCATAATTAAAGGAATAGACAAAAAGACTGTGCTTCAATTCTGCCTTTGAAACTCAGAGCTGAGTGATAATGAAATGTTTCTTAAATTTCCTGCATTTAAGTTTCTTCAAAAATAAAATGAGGATTATTTTGTGAATTAAATACAATGATATAGTAAAATAACATAAATCCTACTATTTCAGTGCTTTTATTACTGAGACAGATAATTAACATAGTACATAATTTATAATTATATTTAAAGTTTAGAAGCATCAAGTTTGGTGGTAGGACTATAATTTTTTAAGGTGTATCCAGAGTAGACCTCATCAGGAATATGTAATTTAATCAAAAACTGATAGAGGTGAGCTATGTGGATAGGTGGGGGGAAGATCATTCTAGAAAAAGGGAATAACCATTGCCAAGTCCTTAGCTGTATTTGAAGAACACTAAGGAGTACAGGACACAACCATAGAGAGCAAGGGAAAAGACAGTAAGAGATGAAGTCATGGGATTACTAAAATGTCAGACACTGTAGGGCCTTGGAGACTGTTAAAAGACGTATGGTTTTTACTCTAGTATGTAGAGAATTACCGGAGGATATTTTGGGAGGAAGCGACATGATATCCTTAACGTTTTAAATAGATAATGCTGTCAATTCTGTGAAATCGAATGTAAGGGAAGCAGAAAGAGTAATTAACAACCATAACAACAGTCCCCACAAATATTTATGGAGATTATACCGGAGAGTTACTCATTGAAATGCTGGGAAATGGTCATCTTCTGGAATAAATATTTATTTTGAAATTTTCAAATCAGTACTTAAAAGTAACTCTGAACAATTAGATAACTAAACAACAGAAACCATATAAAAAGAACCAAATGAATATTCTATAGCTGGAAAATTATAATAATTACAGCAAAGATCTTTATGAATCTTTAATCAATATAAGTAACTAAAAGAGCAAGTACTGTACTGGATTTAGCCAAAAGCCTGAGAAGTGATAGTAAATGAAGGAGAATGAGCAAAAAGGGAATGTGAGAAGAACGCATCCAGATTAAATTATGGAAAAACAAAAATAAAATGTATATACAGAGAAAATGATAAAAATCATATGAGATAATACAAAAATGCCTAACACACCTGAAAATTAAATACTGGGGACAGAGAAGGTAGAGAGAATGCAGAAATGATGCTTCAAGGAATAAGGACTGATAATATTTGAAATCTGGTGAAAGACAGCAAACTACAGATACAATTAATGTTACAATATGTAAGAACAATATCAAGCATACCAAATCTGAACCCGCTGAATGAAAAAAAGAGGAAAAACAAAATATTTCTTCAATGGAGCAACAGGAAGACAGCTATCTTTAATAGAAAGTTTAGAAGTAAAAAATAAATAAATAAATTATCATCAAAATTCCCCTAAAAAGTAATTGGCAGTCATCAGACATATTTCTCTATTTAGGAGAAATTGGTCTATCAAAACTTTCTTTTTCAAAAACTATTGCCATTTTTGATAATTATATTTTATAAGAAAATTATCCATTTTATCTAGCTTTTCAAAACCATTTGCATTGAATTGCACAAAGTAATTTTGTTTGAAATTGTGCTTCTCTTTCAATCATTATTTTCTTGCCATCAGTTTCACTTTGCATATTACAATTTATATATATGTATATGTATATTTATACATTTCTATATATTCTATAAACCTATATGTAATAGGTTTAAATTAAGATTCTTGTGATTTGTGTATACATTTTAATTTGGTCAAGAATCCAGCATTTTGATATATTAATTAATTCACTTGTTCTCATTCCACCTCATTAATTTCTGTGTAAATTTTTAGTACAATTTAGTCTTTATTATCAAGATGTTTTTTGTCATTTTCTTTATTTCCTGGTTTTCATCAATTCTCTTTTAAATTCAACCTGTTTTCTGTCAATTTTCCTTTTTTTAAATTAATTTGTTTATAAATTTATATATAAATGACTGTTTTGGAAAAGTTATTTTGCGTTGGAAGGTGTTAGAATTATATTCTGTGTGGTTGATTGTTTTGAGTGGAGATATTTTTCATGAAGTAAAATAATTTTTTGTTTAATTTTAAAAATAATTCTGTATAAATATTTCCTTCTGTTTTTTATTCATTTCTTGTAATATTTGATCCTGCATCAAAAGTAATTGTTATATACAGAAGAAATGAGGGTTTGGAATGGCTAATGAACTTTCTTTACAGTAGGGAAGGAGTTCTTTCATGTGTCTTCTGATTTTCCAACTCTCTGTGTTTCTGGAAGGCCTTTGGCCTCCCCTTGTTACTTTTTTTTCCTTTTGTCAGCCAAATATGTAAGGCAACTTCTTCCAAGTTGTCACCTTCTTTGCTCTAAATTATTTCTTGTGCAAGATCCAAGAACCCTCTCTTGGAGTCTGGATTGGGACCCCTTTCCTTTAACTATACGCCAATAAACTGGAAAACCTAGAAGAAGTAAATAAATTCTTAGACACATACAAACTACCAAGATTGAACATGAAGAAATCCAAAACCTGAACACATCACTAATAAGTAATTACATCAAAGCCATAATAAATATTCTACCAGGAAAGGAAAGCTCAATACCCAGTGGCTTCTGTGTTAGTTTGTTCTCAGGCAGCTATAAATAACTACCTGAGACTGGGTAATTTATGAAGAAGAGAAGTTTAATTAACTCACAGTTCTGCAGGCTTAACAGGAAGCATGACTGGGAGGCCTCAGGAAACTTATAATGATGGCAGAAGGTGAAGGAGAAGCAAGCACATTCTTCACATAGTGACAGGAGGCAGAGAGAGAGAGAAAGAGAGAGAGAGAGAAGGGGAAAATGCCATACGCTTTCAAACAACCAGAACTGATGAGAACTCACTCACTATCTTGAGAACAGCAAGGGGAAGTTTACCTCATGAATCAATCACCTCCTACCAGGCTCCTGCCCCAACATGTGGGAATTGGGATTCAAGAGGAGATTTGGGTGGGGACACAGAGCCAAACCAAATCAGCTTTACTGCTGAATTTTACAAAACATTTAAAGAACCACATATCCTACTTACACTATTTCAAATAATACAGGTGGATAAAATACTTCCAAACTTATCCTACAAGGCCAGTATCACCGCGATACCCAAACCAGACAAGGTTACATAAAAAAAAAAAAAAAAAAGAAAACTACAAGCTAAGATCTCTAATAAACATAGATGCACAAGTCCTCAAGAAAATACCATCAAACCAAATTCAACAACACATAAAAAGCTCATTCATCATGCATGACCAAGTGGGATTTATCCCTGGAATGCAAGGATGGTTTAACATATGTAAATTAGTCAATGTGATGCATGATATTAATAGACTGAAGTACAAAAACCATATGATCATTTTGACTGATGCTGAAAAAGCATTTGATAATATCTATCATCTCTTCGTGATAAAGGTTTTATAAAGTAGGATATCGAAGATACAAACTTCAACAGTATGAAAACTATATATGACAGTCCTACAGCTAGTATCATAGTGAACAGGTACAAACTGAAAGTCTTTCCACTAAGATCTACAACAAGACAAGAATTTCCACTATTACCACAGTTATTCGACATGGTAGTAGAGATATTATCTAGAGCAACCAGACAAGATAAAGAAAAAAAAAAACAGTATTCAATTGGAAAGGAAAAGGTCAAGTTGTCCTTGTTTGCACATAATATATTACATTTCAAAAAACCTAAAGACTCCACCAATTAAAACTGATAAGAAAATTCAGTAAAGTTTCAGAATACAAAATCAACATACAAAAATCAGTAGCATTTCTACATGCCAACAGTGCACAATCTGAAGAAGAAAGCAAGAAAGTAATCCCATTAGCAAGAGCTACAAAAAATAAATAACTAGGAGTAAACATAATCAAAAGAGTGAAAGATTTCTAGAATAAGAGCTGTAACACATTAATGCAAAAAAGAGAACACAAAAAATTGAAAGATATTTTATGCATATGAAGTGGAAGATGTCAATATTTTCAAAATATCTGTACTACCCAAAGCCATCTAAAGATTCCATGCAATCCCTATCAAAACACAAATAATACTCTTCAAAGAAATGGCAAAAATAATCCTAATATTTATATGAAACCACACAAGACCCACAATAGTAAAAGCTCTCCTGGACCAAAAGAACAAAATTTGAGGAGTCATATTACCTGACTTCAAATTATACTTAAGAGATACAGTCAACAAACGGCATGGTACTGGCATAAAAACAGACACAGACCAATGGAACAGAATAGAGAACACAGAAATAAATCCATACAACTACAGTAAACTCATTTTCAACAAAGGTGCTGAGACCATACATGGGGGAAAGGAAAGTCTCTTCAATAAATGAGGCTGAGATAATGGGATATCCATAAGCAGAAGAATGAAGTGAGACCCCACATCACTCACCATATGAAAAATCAAATAATGAATTGAAGACTTAAATCTTAAGACCACAAGCTATGAAAGTACTATACCAAAACATTGGGGGAAACTCTCCAGGACATTGGTCTGGGCAAATATTTCTTGAGTAATACCCCACAAACACAGGCAACTCAAGCAAAAATGGACAAATGGGATCACACCAAGTTTAAAAGCCTCTGCTCAGCAAAGTAAACAATTAATAAGGTGAAGGGACAAACCAGAGAATGGGAGAAAATATTTGCAAACTACTGCTCTGACAAGGAATTAATAAGCAGAATATATAAGGAGCTCAAACAACTCAATAGGAAAAAAATATAATAATCCAATTTAAAAATAAGCAAAACATCTGAATTGATATTTTTCAAAAGAAGACATACAAAGAGCAAACGAATATATGAAAAGGTGCTCAACATCATTGACCATCAGGAAAATAGAAATCAAAACTACAATGAAATATCTCACCCCAGTTAAAATGGCTTTTATTCAAAAAACAGGCAATAATGAATACTAGTGAGTATGTGGAGTAAAGGGAAGCCTTGTACACTATTTGTTGAAATGTAAATTAGCATAGCCATTATGGAGAACAGTATGGAGTTTCCTCAGAAAACTAAAAATAGAACTATCACATGATCTAACAATCTCACTTCTAGATGTCTACTCAAAAGAAAGGAAATCAATGTATCAACAAGATATCTGCATTCCCGTATTTATAGCAGCACAATTCAGAATAGTCAATATTGGGAAGCAACCTAAGCAACCATCAACAGACGAATGGCTAATGAAAATGTGGTACATATGCACAGTGGAGTACTATTCAACCATAAAAAATAATGAGATTCTGTCATTTGCAAAAACACAGATGGAACTGGAGGACGTTATAAGTGAAATAAACCATGCACAGGAAGACAAACCACATGTTCTTACTTACTTGTGGGAGTTAAAAATGAAAACAGTCAAACTCATGGAGATACAATGTGGAATGATGGTTACCAGAGGGTGGGAAGCATGGTCAGGGACAGGGAAGTGGGGATGATTAATGGGTATAATATTAGAGTTATATAGAATGAATAAGATCTAATATTTGATAGCACAACAGTGTGACTAGAATCAACAGTAATTTATTGTACTTTTTAAAATAATTAAGAGAGTATAATGGTAGAGTTTGTAACGTAAAGAAATGGTAAATGCTTAAGGTGATAGATTCTCCATTTACCCTGATGTGATTATTACACATTGTATCCTTGTGCCAAAATATATCATGTACCCCATAAAAACATACACCTAGTACATTCTTATAAAAATTTTAAAATATAAAATTACCTTTAAAAATAGCAAACACTGGAAATTATTCCAACAAAAATGTTCAAGGCTCCTATATAGAATACTGTAATATATTACATAAATTAATTTTAGATCTTAATAATTCGCATGATTTATCCTGTTCCTGGATTGGAAAGCCCTATTATAATTCTCTATCAATTTTACATCAACTGACCTATAAATTCAATTTAATCTCAATCAAAATTATATTGGGATATTGAGGTAAAATTAATAAATAATATTCTAAATTTAATATGCAAAAAAAGACTATCAAAAAATCTTAAGACAATAGCGAATAGTTACGTTTTCAGATATTATGACTCATTAGAAACTTGGCAATTAAGTTTCATATTATTACAACTATAAGTCAATAAAACAAAACAGATTTAAGAAACAGTGAAATATATATAAACATTTAATTTATAAAATAATTTTTGCACATGCAAACTGTGGACAAACAATAGGCATTTCAATAACTAAAATTGGTAATTAAGTATCTATGTTTTTAAAAGTGATTTTTTTTTCCTCACACTAGTCACAAAACTTAATTTGATGTAATTCACCTATTTAATATAGGAACAAAAACAAAGCCTTTAGAAAATAATATAGAAAAATTTCTTCAAGGATTTGAAGTAGGATTTTCTTTGATCACAGCAGTTCTAATGAAAACAATATGGATTAAAGGTAATTTTGAGTAAACTGAGAAGAATAGAAAATGGGAAATTTGAACTTGAATTGATAAATATATACAAATATTTTGATATTTTACCGTGAATAGAAGCAAAGAAATGGGATAGCAGCTAAGAGACAGTTGAGGTCAAAAGCGTGTATTATTAAAGTTGAAGATACCAATATGTCTGCATGTATGCGTGTGTGTAGACTAATACAAATAATTAATTGAAGATAGAAATCAACGATTCAAAAGACATTTGGCAATCACAGAAGTAGAGTCACTGTTCAAATTTGAAAAGACAGGATAGAAAGTGAAAGGCAGTTTTTCAAAGGAAGAGAAAAGTTTCATGTACTTTATGCAAAAACAAAGTGGGATTCAGATAATGACAAAAGAGTAGGGAAGATCGGAAAGGGAACTTGGAAACATTATGTCACAGAGTCGGGTGAAGAGAACTAAACAAAAACGACATTACTTTGGATAATGTAGTTTAGGTGTAAAATTATTAACAATACTTCTAAGATTTTCAAAATTTTGTCATTTTAGTGTAAGGAGTAGCAGTACATATAAATATGTTATTAAGATATGGATAGGTTTTTGCCTTATAATTATTTTTGGAATTACAGATATGTTTTGTGTAGTGTTAATGAATTGTATATCTCACAATTTAAAAAAATATATAAATGACTTACTGTAGAGTGTGGATTATGGTGAATACTTAAGGTTTGCTTTATTGATACTGATGTTTCAGTTTGGTTTAGAGTCTAACCCTTGCTGCTCAGAACCAAAGTAAAGGGTCAAAAATCAACATGGTTAATAGACACAGGTAGTCTGAAAAATATATTACCTAAATTCTTAGCATTCAATTTACAACATGCTACATAAAATTTAAAATTAAAATTTTAAACTATTCTACTTTTTTGTCACAAAGTATACATATGTGAAAATAGAGTGTAATTCACTATCATACATAAGAAAAAGATTAATATCTAGAGTATTGATTATATTTAACTCATAGAGTCTTTTTGAACTTGTTTCAAAATAATTTTCAGCTTATATGGCCAGATATATGACATTTTTGGCTTATAAACACAAGGTTATCTTGCCTTTTAAGGAAAATAAAAGTTCACCTAACATTTCTATGATTTTTTTTTTAATGTTAGATGGCAAAATAACTAAAATCGACTTTTTCTTCTTTTTTTACTTAGTTTTCTTTGCCACCTCATTTTATTGTGGTGAATTTTGTTAAGACATAATGATATTTTTCATTCTTATTTATCTGAAATATATAATGATAAAATATCATCATGCAAATAATATTTTTCTATTTTTTTAAGCTTTCTCACTTGCCGGAATTTATTGTAAGAATTATCAGACATTATGTCTAGTAGTGGGTTTGAAAGAACTAAAATCTCTAATTTTTAACACCTTTTATGTCTGCTGCAGCCTTAACCACGTGCAATTTATGAGCTGTGGACAAATCTTCACCCTCAGTATGTGCCATCAACAGAATCATGAATTCAGAAAAGGGACTCTGAGGTGAGAATCATGGCGGGGGATGGGCAGGGCAACGGTAGGCTGCTGGAGCTGAATTTTCCAGGTTTACACACAGTTGAATTACTTCTCCTAACATCTCATTTATATTTCCATAGTTGCCCTGACTTCGAATGTTATATTTCCTAAGATTAAAGACAAAGTAACAGATAAAGTAGATTGGTAGAGAAGTATACATCGTGGTAATTCCTTAGAGATATGCTGCCTATTAAAAGCAGGAGTTAGTTTTACTTCTTTCTTAGGAGAAAGCATATTTTTCTGGGTTACTTGTCCTGAGGTCTAACAGTAAACAGTAAAGTTTATCAAAGCCTAGGTTGTCTTCGAATATCATGACCTGTGTTTTTTGTTTTCTGAGACGGAGTCTCACTCTATCACCCAGGCTGGAGTGCAGTGATGCGATCTCGGCTCACTGAAACCTCTGGCTCCTGGGATCAAGCGGTTCTCCTGCCTCAGCCTCCCAAGTAGCTGGGATTACAGACATACGCCACCATGCCTGGCTAATTTTTGTATTTTTAGTAGAGACAGGCTTTCACCATGTTGGCCAGGCTGGTCTTGAACTCCTGACCTTAAGCAATCCACCCGCCTCAGCCTCTCAAGGTGCTGGGATTACAGGCATGAGCCAACACTCCCGGCTCTGACCTGTGTATATTTCTAACTGGAAGTTTATCATGTGGTGTTTTGAAGAAGCAGCATTAATGTTTTAGTGGGAGATAGAACTAAGGATCTTAATAAAAATTTCAAGACTTGGACAATAAGAAAACATCCATCTTTAGTTTTCGTTGCCATAATTCTGCTTGTCAATGTTCAACCAATAGATTTAATAATTTGGAACCAAATTATTGACATTTGAATTACATTATTAGAAATATGCTATACCTAGACAAGGCTCATCATGACAAAACATTAATAGCCATTTATTTTCTGTTATTATTAATTAGAAAGTCCTCATGTTGTATAAAGTGCTATATTGAATATTATTAAATGGATTCACAAAAGTGCTTGATTATATAAGTTACCTATGTGGTAGAATACTTTATGAAAGCTTTGATTAAACATAATAGTAATTAGAAGACTATCAATTAAAAATATACAAAAATAAATTCCTACCACCTTTTTAACCCTTTGTCAACATGCATACATGCATGTGAAATGAGCATTGGCAAATATTGCATGTAATACCTATGTAGAATCATTACTTTTAATTTAGAAATGGCTCTTGGATGCTATGTTAATGTTTTTAAATACACTCTACTGTATTTTTAAATTTACTTTTAAATGAGTAAGTCAAAATACACATTATTTTCTGAAAAATAATTTTGAGGGTAATTAATAAAAATATATATTCCATAAAATTAATAAAGAGGTTATATAAATAAGGATAAGGTAGGGTAAGCTGGAATAAAGAGTAAAAATTAAGTAAGGAATACAAAATGTTGCATAAGTCTTGATATCCAAAAGGAGGAGTACTAACTCTTTTTAGTATTTTTATGCTGAATTATTAATTTGTCACATAGTGCTTCATATCATATTCCTGTGGCATACATAAGATGAAGACATTCTGGGCCGGGCGCGGTGGCTCAAGCCTGTAATCCCAGCACTTTGGGAGGCCGAGACGGGCGGATCACAAGGTCAGGAGATCGAGATCATCCTGGCTAACCCCGTGAAACCCCGTCTCTACTAAAAAATACAAAAACTAGCCGGGCGAGGTGGCGGGCGCCTGCAGTCCCAGCTACTCGGGAGGCTGAGGCAGGAGAATGGCGTAAACCTGGGAGGCGGAGCTTGCAGTGAGCTGAGATTCGGCCACTGCACTCCAGCCTGGGTGACAGAGCGAGACTCCGTCTCAAAAAAAAAAAAAAAAAAAAAAAAAAAAAAAAAGATGAAGACATTCTGGATTAGGGCTATTCCTCTATAATCCACTCTTTGTAGGTTTTATGATCCTATCCTGTATCCTTCACCTTCATCTCCAGGCTCACGATAATCAAATTATATTTCTCATGCAAAGAGGACTAAAGTTCCTAAAGAGCAACAGATTTCTCAAAGTTGCTGTAAACATAAAAATATGACATCTTGAATCTATCCTCTCCTTCTGCAGACGAGGCAGTCTGCCTATTTGACTCTCCTATGTGCTGTTTTTCTCAAACCACTTACGTATGACTTAACATTGCAATTTGAAATTAGAAATACCCAACTTTTGTAAACTCTGCTTATCTTTTTAAAGAGATTCAAACCTGTTTATAATTCCCCACTGACATATATTAGATTTGGTAAAAATTTTCTACCATGCCCCACATTTTATGCCACTTGCTTTTGTCTCAGTCACCAAGACATCTTACTTCATTAAATACTTTTATATCAAAAATTGGGCTTTCTAGGTCTGCCTGGTTGGACTTGACATAGGTTGACATTCATCATCCCAAGTCATAAAATTTATTCAAGTAGTTGATTGTTTACCTGGAGCAACCAAATACCTTTAAGCCAATAGAATCACCCCAGTGCCTACTGGAAATAAAACTGGAGTCCTAATACTTTCTGATTTTTAATTTGTACTTTCTTTTCTTTTCTTTTTTTTTTTTTTTTTTTTTTTTGAGGCGGAGTCTCCCTCTGTCGCCCAGGCTGGAGTGCAGTGGTCGAATCTCAGCTCACTGCAAGCTCCGCCTCCCAGGTTTACGCCATTCTCCTGCCTCAGCCTCCCGAGTAGCTGGGACTACAGGCGCCCGCCACCTCGCCCGGCTAGATTTTTGTATTTTTTGGTAGAGACGGGTTTTCACCGTGTTAGCCAGGATGGTCTTGATCTCCTGACCTTGTGATCCGCCCATCTCGGCCTCCCAAAGTGCTGGGATTACAGGCTTGAGCCACCGCGCCCGGCTTAATTTGTACTTTCTAAAACACTTTCCTGAAACTATAGTTCCATTTTATCAATTAAATCTATTTGTGGCCAAACCAAAAAAGAACTACAAGATATTACTGGGCTCCAGGCTCCAGAGGAAAGTCTCCCATTTGAAAACTTAATCTGACACTTTTCTCACCATGTCTGTAACTTAAAAGCCATTTCTTGGACTACCTAAAGCCTAGATAATAAAGATAAGCCTCATTGATTACAAATTCTCCCTTCTTCTATTCATGGTAGCCACTATGACATGTTATTTCTTTTTTTTTTTTTTTTTTTTTTTTTTTTTTTTGAGACGGAGTCTCGCTCTGTCACCCAGGCTGGAGTGCAGTGGCGCGATCTCAGCTCACTGCAAGCTCCACCTACCGGGTTCACGCCATTCTCCTGCCTCAGCCTCCCGAGTAGCTGGGACTACAGGCGCCTGCCACCTCGCCCGGCTAAGTTTTTTTTTTTGTATTTTCAGTAGAGATGGGGTTTCACTGTGTTAGCCAGGATGGTCTCGATCTCCTGACCTCGTGATCCGCCCGTCTCGGCCTCCCAAAGTGCTGGGATTACAGGCTTGAGCCACCGCGCCCGGCCTATGACATGTTATTTCTTAACGTGCCCACCATGCTTAGCTTGTTTTACTCCTACATATTACTAATACCTGTGCAGCTTGCCTTATAATTTCAAGAGGATCAAAATACATACATTTAATAGGTTCAACATTTGAGCTCTCCCTTAAGTTATTTGTTGCTTTTGAAGCAATTGGAATTGCTATAGACTTTATATGGAGTAGGTTAATGTTTGTGATAAATACTCATTGTCAAAAAAGATCCACTTTGTGCAACAGCCTTGCATTATAAATATTAAAGTCAACACATGCATCACTAGGAAAGATAAGCTAAGATTAAGGCAATGTGTCTATCTTGATAATCTCTATGTCAGCTCACTTCTACCTAAAGCTACATAAGTAAGAATGCCCCCACTTTGCCTGTCTTAAAAGAGCTTTCAAGCTGCCTCCTGATTTGATTTTGATCTTCCTTCCTTCACAATCTTAGACTCACCGTCTTCTCATAAGGTGATTTCCTTTCAAACAGATATTGGTTACTTTGACTGAAAAATAAAGAATATCTTACTGCTTTTCTATATCTGAGTGAAGTAGATTGTTGTCATCAATTTTAGGGCAAATAGCTCTTCCATATGTGCAGAATATAAAAAGAATGAAGACAATTATAAAGCACTAGTAATTTTTGATAGCTAATATTTTAGGAACCATGGAGAACTGAATATGGAAGATAGAGAATTCTTCTCTACTACAGTAGCAATGGCATCTAACTTGTGCTATATCTGAAGAGGCGAAGATCCTTTCTCTTCAACATAAACTATAAAAATCAGCTACATAATACTAACATTTCAGACTACTCTCATTTTGCCATTTCTTTAACTTCCTTATTAATATTTCTCAAAAGGATCAGACTTAAGTCATCATTGGGCATATAATTCAAGAGTAACTCTGTAGTTCTTGATTAGGTTCTCAGAATAGTATTTAAGCTTTCCTTTTCTTTCTTTTCATTTTTTAACAGCCTGGACTAACTGCTTCTTTAATTTCTGCTAAATGATTTGTTTCATTTGGGATTTGCAAATTATAAACCCCATTTGCAAGAGAACAATCTGATCATAGCTGTGCTGCTCTACAGTTTAAATTAGAATTTTGGAAATCTGAGGATTTAAATTAAAGCTCATACCCAAGGTAACAAAAAACCCTCCAGTCAACACTCATAGAGAGAGTAATTATATATGAGAACCTGAAATTAGAAGCTGAAATTAGAGCTATATTCACTAAGCCCCAAAGAACAGCTATTTTTTTAGCCCTCATAATGAAATGATTCCAGGTAAGATAATATACATGTCAGAGCCATTCAGTGCACATTTCTCAGCTCTTATTTTCTTTTCTCAAATATATTTAATCCTTTTAACTCCTTTTGTTGGTAAAAATGTTTTAAACTATTTATAGTGACGTGATATTTGAAAAAAGATTTTCTCTCACATTTAAAAAAGAGGTAAAAAGTGCCATGCTTAAAATATTCTTTTGGGTTTATCTAATATTTCTAATAGAAAATACAAATAAGAAGTACTTGATGTATCTAGTATTGCTTATCACAATAATAAAGAACATAATATATTTAATGCTAAGTATTATATAAAGTATATTTTATAGTTTATGATAAATTATTTTATAATAAAGAACATGCATTGATGAAAACAACTAAAAATTATTAAGCTCTTGTTTTGTACCAAGCAATGTGTTCAATACTTCACAGTTTTCTCCTGAAATTTGAAGAGCAACTTGCTCAAGATTTTACACATACACATACACATACATACATGTATACCTGAATTTACCAAAGAGATTGAGCTGAATAATTACCCCAATCACAAAACTAGATTTCAAGAATTTACACTTTCAACCTCTATAATATGGTAGCGTGTGTTGCTTTTAACTTAGAGTTTTGAACATTAAAAAATTATTTGTTAAAACAAAATTAACTGATATGTTTGTAATACATTGAATGTATGTTCCAAGTAATGTTAATTTTACTTTAGAATGTAAATATGTAAACAATAATATTTATATAAAAATAAACAGAAGAAATGTAAAATTTAAATTGAGTATGACATCAAATGTAAGCAATTAATACCAGATATGGCAATGTAATAATTGCTAAAAAATAGCCAAAACATTTTTTTAAAATTATATTTTGGTATCATCATTAGTGATAAAACCTGTTAATGCTCTTTGGCCCTCATGAGTCTAGTTGGCCTCAAGTAATCCAACAGATTATCAAAGATCACAATGTGTTGAAATACATATGTTAAAATACATATATGCTGTGTCTACGAATAATATATATATATGTTTCAATGAGTCAGTGGTATCCATATAAAACATTAATTGGGCCCTTGTTTCCCTTCTCATATGCATTCTTGAGTGAAAACAGGGCTCATGTGATATAGTTACTGTTCATAAAATTAGATATAGAAGTACAAACATTGATGTTTTCTACTCATAAAATTTCAACTACAGAATATTATCAAAGCTTCCTCTTTTGGAGTGAGTTATTCTAATTTACCATTATCTCAGGAAAAAATGAAGAAGTGGGACTACATGAAGTTTAGGCTTAGTTCCTGATCTCCACACTCAGGCTTACATGAAGACTATCAAATAGAAATTATATGTAAGTTTATGCTCCATTTATATATTTTTTTTATTTAATTGAGAATTACAGACCACGTTTTCCCCTC